>NC_059333.1:128487500-129087500 GCF_018350155.1 Leopardus geoffroyi
GATGGATAGGGGCATGGATCCAGAGTCAGGTTAGAGGCAGGGCCATCAGTGGGGAGCCATCAGCTGTCCCAGCAGGAGCAGGCGTGACCTGGATTAAGTGGGAACACTGAGAACAGAGAAGAGCAGAAAGGTCAACACTGAGCTGGGGACAGAGTGAGGACTCTATCCCAGTGTGTGCAAGGCAGTGGATGTGTGTGAGGGAGGGAGAAGGCAGGGGGCTGACAGGCTGCAGACTGGATAATGGAGGGAGAATGGGACAGCCAGCTCCTCACTACAAGAAGCAGTCTCAGGGGATGATGAGATCGTTTAGGGGCAGTGGGCTCCAGTATCTGTGGGACAGCCAGTGGAGGTGGCTGGGTGTCCAAGCCTGGAGCTGTATCCAGCCTGGAGAGGTCTGGGCCAGAAACACTGATTCAGGAACCATCAGATTTAGCTAAGAGCTGAAGCCACAGGCTGTCATCTTGGGGAGGACAGGGCAGGAGGTCCAAAGGGCCCGGAGCCACCTGAGGCCGAGGTAAGATCAAGAAGGATAGATGTTCTGGAAGGTGCAGGGAGAGTTCCCTGAGGGCAGGGATGGTCAATAGCGCGCAGTCTGGTCAAGTGAGGTTAGGACAGACTCATTTCCGCCACTTCAATACTGAAGTGCTTCCTACTCCCAGAGGGGAGGGTTGGAGCCTCAGTCGGACTCTGGCAGGCCAAGGAGCAAAGCGGGGGTTTGGGGGGGGGGGTGAAGACCCCACAGGAGCCTGGCAAAGAGGGGAAGGCTAGGTGTAGGCAGTCCTGAGAAAGAGATATAGGGAGGGGTACAGACAGGAGGGGATAGGGCAGCCAGGACTGGAAGGGAGAAGGTGAGGACACAGGTGAGCAGGGGCACTGCCTGAGGAAGAGCAAGTCCTGCAAAGACAGGAGGCATGGCTGAGCAGGAGGAGGGCTCATTATGCAGAAGTCCTGCCTGGGCCTTGTCGAGTCTGACGCCAGGCTGTCTCTGAGGAGAGAAGGGGGTGCAGTGCCAGAGTCTGAGGAGGGTGGGCTGTGTGGTAATGGCCACCCGGAGGGATGGGACAGGCTGCCGGTCCTGCTTGGAGAGCAGTGCCAGGAGCGCAGCTAAGGCCAGAGACTCAGCCACAGAGCAGTGTGTGTCCAGAGCCAGCCGGGCCCAGGTAGAGGGGACCAAAGGACCAGAAGCCACAGGGTTTTAAGTCAGGAATCAGCCAGGCTGGTGTGCAGGCCCTGCAATGTGTCCAGTGCTGTCCTTGGCCCGGGGAGAGCAACAGAGACCAGGACTATGGAGTTGGAGCTGGACATCGAACAAAAGGAGGCGGGCAGCAGCTGGGCAGGTGGGAGGCAGAAGAGGGGTCCAGACATCTCCTTGTCATCAGACAGTGGATCCTGGGGTTCGGATGTGAGTGGCGAAAAGGATCCAGGCGCTCAGAGAGCTTAAGATGGGGGCTGGCAGAGGTGTGGGCAGCTATTGTAGAATTAAGCACTGGGTTGCCCCAGGTTCTCTATAAAGACTGAACATAGTCAGGGCTGCCTTTCCCACAACTCTAAACCTTCACCTAATTTGTTCTTTTTTTTTTTTTTTTTCAGTTGTGGTAATATAATAAAATTTGCCCTTTTAATCATTTTTAAGTGTACAACTCAGCAGCATTGATTGCATTCACAGTATTGTACAACTATCACCACCATCTGTTTCCGAATCACCCAAACAAAAACTCTGTACCCATGAAACAATCCCTCCCCATTCTCCCTGGTAACTTCTACAGCACTTACTGTCTCTATGAACTTTTTCACTCTCGATTCCATTTAAGTGGAATCATACGTACATGTCCTGTTGTGTCTGGCTTACCCAGCATCGTGTTTTCAAGGTCCATCCACACTGTAGCAGGTGTCAGAACTTCACTGCTTTTGATGGATGAATAATATTTCATGGTACAGATATATGCCACATTTGTTTACCCATTCATCTGTGATGGACACTTGGACTGTTTCTACCTTTTGTCTGTTGTGAATAATGCGGTCATGAACGGAGTTTGAGCAAGTATCTGTTTGAGTATCTGTCTCCAGATCTTTGGGGTGTATACCTCGGAGTGGAATTACTGGATCGTATGATTAATTCTGTTTAGCTTATTGAGGAACCCCCCCAAACCGTCCTCCACAGCAGCTGCACTGTTGTACATTCCCATGAGCCATACACAAGGATTCTGATTTCTCCACATCTTGGAGATCTTTTTGATGACAACAGCCATCCTAGTGGCTGTGGTGTCCTATGGTTGTGATCTGCATTGCCCTGGTGGCTAATGATGTGGAGCAGCTTTTCATCGGCCGTTTACGTATCTTTGGAGAAGTGTGTATTCCAGTCTACCCATTTTAAAATTAGGTTGTCTTTTTGTTGTCGAGTTGTGGAAGTTCTCTGACATATTCTGGATTCTACACCCTTATCAGATACATGATTTGCGAATACTTCCTCCCATTCTGTCAGTTGTCTTTTCACTGTCTTAATAATGTCCTTTGATGCCCACAAGATTTTTATTGTTATGAAGCCCAATTAATCTATTTTTTCTTTTTTACCTTGTATCTTTGGTGTCATACCTAAGAATCTGTTGCCAAATCCAAAGTCATGATGATTTACTCCTGTGTTTACTTTTAAAAAAATTTTTTTAATGTTTTATTTATTTTTGAGACAGAGAGAGACAGAGCATGTGCAAGGGAGGGGCAGAGAGAGAGGGAGGCACAGAATCCAAAGCAGGCTCCAGGCTCTGAGCTGTCAGCACAGAGCCTGACGTGGGGCTCGAACTCACAAACCGTGAGCTCATGACCCAAGCCAAAGTCGGATGCTCAACCGACTGAACCACCCAGGCGCCCGTCTCCTGTGTTTACTTCTAAGAGTTTTATCATTTAAGTTCTTTTAAGTCATTGATCTTTTTTGAGTTAATTTTTATATACGGTATGAAGTAGGGAGCCAACTTCATCCTTTTGCATGTGGATATCCAGTTGTCAAGCACCATTTGTTAAGGAGACTATTCTTTCCCCACTGTATGGACTTGGCATCCTTGTCAGAAAAGTCAGTTAGCCATAGGTGTATGAGTTAATTTCTAGACTCTCAATTCTATGCCATTGGCCTATATGATCCTTATGTCAGTATCACACTATTTTGATTACTGTAGTTTTGTAGTAAATTTTGAAATCCAGGAATATGAGTCCTCCAACTTTGTTTTTTTTTTTGTTTTTTTTTTTCAAAATTTTTTTGACTACTCTGGGTCCCTTGCAATTCCATATGAATTTGAGGATGGGCTTTTCCATTTCTGCAAAAAAGACCTTTGGAATTTTATAGGGATTGTGTTAAGTCTGTAGATTGCTTTGGGTGGTATAGATCATGAGTAGGGGCTGTTACAGCTGCCCAGATGTCTGCCCACCTGGCTGGCCTCAGGGTCTGCAGTGAAAAGATGTGTAGCTGTAGGGCCAGTGACTCAGCTGGTCAGCCCTACCTGATATGTCCAGCCCCCTACCAAGGGTTGCCCTCAGACTAGCCTTTGTGCTTCCGGCCCTTTCCTTCTCCTCTGCCTGGAAGAAAAGCAGCACCAGCTGCAGGTGTCAGGGCACTGGGCTCTCACAGCCCTCATTCAGGGTCTGACATATGACATAGCATACCCCTCCCACTCCCCAGGTGACAGTCAAGAGTGGCCTGGACGAGCTGGTGAGCGACCTGCTCCAGGAGGCCCACAGTGACCTGGAGAGGGTCCGCGTGATCTGGATCTGGATCTGCCACCACATAGGTAGGCCCACCTGTGGTGCCACTGGCTCTAGGACTCCTTTGACGCCACTTCCTGAAGGACCCTGTTCCCAAGGGAGCCTCTCTGGGATTCCCTTGACCAGCAGTGTGTAGGGAAAGAGATGGACGGTGGAGGAGAAGGGTTCCCAGATGGCTAGGTTGAACCACCAAAGACTAATGAAGGAGGGTAAAACTCAACATGTGCTAACAGTCTCCATGAAGGGTTGTTTAGTGGCGGGGCGGGGGGGGGGGGGGGGGGGAGGGGTCCCACGTGGTCATCTGCCCACAGCCCGTGACCAGAGCTAAGGCCCCTTCACTCAGCGGCAGTATTCCCTCAGTCCTGGCTTCCCAGTACACCTGCTCCACAGACCTGAGAACCCAGGACAGAAGGTCATCTCCAAGAAGGATGGGGCAGATTCATAGCTGTTGGAGAAGTTATTGCCACACCAAAGGTTTCTTCAAGTACCAGTGCCAGGAAAAGTAGGCTCTCCTCCCCCTGCTCACTGATCTCACACCGGTGACCTCAGCCACCAGTCCTCACCCCACCTCCAGGCAAGCTCAGGGCACCTGGGCCTGTGCAGCTGTCCCCAGCTCTGCACAGGACAGCCTTGGGGGTCTGACCAGCTCATGCCAAGCCCCACAGGTGGTTGCTAGGGGGATGCTGGATGCAGCCCTTTGCAGTCGATGGAAGAGCCAGGTGGTGGGGTGGACTTCCAGTGTTTTCCTTGTGACATAACAAGCGGGGCTCTCCTGATCTGCTGCCATTGGGCCTTTCCTTTGTCCTCCCAGAGCAGCAGTGAGGGATGCCGCTTACAGCATGAACTCACTTGACACAGGTAGGATATCCTGACCATAGGGCCTGAGAGGCCATTTCCTCCCACCCCAAGCCCAGCAGCTCAGTTCAGCCTGGGTCTTGAGAGGACAGAATCAGAAACAGAACATTAGGTAGGACTTCATTTACTGCCTGCCACCCTTACATATGTTCCCTTTGTGCCCTTAGTGGCCACAATGATTCCTGCCTCAGGGCCTCACTGCTGGCCTTAGGCTGTTAGTGAATGACAAGCTGTTTGGCAGTAGCTCGGAGTGCTCCCTGTGGGTCAGTGTGAGGCCCTGGGGGGGTGGCTGCAACAGGGATAAACTGCTTGCAGACCTGCATGGTGGGGGTGGGAAGGGAGGGCAGAGCCCCCACCTCTAGTGCTATCTTGGTCTCTTTCCCTCCCAGCCTCTCCTTGGAGGCCGAAGGAACCAGTCAGCAGCCTCTTCTGCCAATGCCTAGTTCTTCCTCTCGCCACTGTACATTTCTCGCCACAGTGATGTTTCCGAGAGTTGGCCCTGGCTGGACTTGGGTTCCCTTCAGCCCACAGCAGTTTCTCCCCAACCTGCGAGAGGCCCACCCAAATGGTGCTGAAAGCACAGCCGAGGGTGAGGGTGGGGCCGCAAGCCATGGACTCCCCACCCCCTTCTCCTCTGCACCAACCTTGGTTGCCTCCCAGGACCTGTCTCTCACAGCCTCCTCTGCCCTCCAGAGTACGACATTGAGGCTGCCCAGGAGAAGGACCGCCAGGCCTTCAAGCCCACCGACATCCTGCGGACCCAGAAGACCAACTGTGACGGCTACGCTGGACTCTTTGAGAAGATGTGCAGGTACGAGAAGCGTCCAGCAAAAGGCAGGGAGCCCTGGGCTGACCACCCTGACCCATCCCTTCTCCCCTTCCGAAGCACCAAGCACCTTCACCCACATGCCAGGCCTGAAACCTGAGTTTGCAAACTCTGCTCTGGAATCCAAGTGAGTCCTGAAAAGGTCAATTTCTCCCTTTTTAACACCAGCATAATTGACTTTGTACCATCTGCCGGGCTTCACGATGCATTAACATAATGGCAGATGAATGCACTGAGATAATTTGGTTATAAAAGGCCCTTTTCCCACCTTCTCCGATCTCTGTGCAGCTGAAGGTTAGAAGAATGGCAGGTCCGGGAACAGGAGGACAATGGCTGCTGACGCCAAGGGGACTGTGAAAGCTGTCCTCAGGGCTGGCACAGGGGCCCTCTCTTGGGGGAAACAAAAGATCTCCTACCTGAAAAGATCTGTCAGTTGGAGAAGCTGAATAACTAGGAAGCAGCTTTTCTCCTGGAGCCTTTGGGCTCCACTTTCATTGCTCTGGGAACACGCACCTGGTCATGCTGCCCAGGTGGGTGACAGCAGGCGAGTAGCTGGTAAGGAAACCACTTGTGTTCGGAGATACCGTTGCTGCTTCTAGGTGACCTCGAGACAGGCTCCAGGCTGGGGGAGCCCCGCCGACCCCACAGCCTCCTGTGCCCAGTCTCCAAGGTCTGCGGTGTTCCACAGGACACAATCAGTCAGCCCTGGCCTCCTCCCCAGGGAGATGGACAGGCTCTGCCCACCGTCTCCACAGGCCTCTGGGGAGAGGGGCCCCTCAGGCACCCAGATATCGGCCCACCAGGACTCAGGTGGCAATTCATCATCAAACCAAGCACAGCAACAGACACTTAAGAGTCCACAGGTGGGCATTTGTATTCTGTCCTCACTGCACACACAGCCCATTCCCGGCCTAGCACCCAGCTGTCGGGTTCCCACCCTGCAACACCACCACCAGGCATAGACATGTGCCTGCCCCCGTGTGGCTCCAGGCCTCCTGCCTGTTCCCCGCTCTTCACTCCCCCCACCTCCAATCCCTACCCCTGAGACCACAGTCCCAGAGGCAGCCAGGGCAGGTCCCGGTGCAGAGGATGCAACCCCTCTGCAGCCCATCCAGTCCGCCGGACCAGTCCTTCCCACCCCTCACATTTTTGCCCCCACTCCAGACCCGGACAGGAACCGGGACCCTCACTGACCCTCTACCCAGACTCCCTAGGCCCTGACTTCCCGAACAGGACTACCGACTCATGCTGTCCTGTAAAGTCCTCTAAAATCTGACCTCCGGCACCCTTCCAGCCCTGCACCTGTGACACTGCCTGCACTTCCGTGTCCTCAAGCTCGCTCTGCTCCCGTCTCTCATGCTCCTTCCAGGATGGCCCCCTCCTTTTCCCTCCCTTGATGTCATCAGCACACCTTATACACAAGCTCCCATCTTGCCTTATGCTTCTATTTAGTAATTTTTCCAAATTAAAAAAAAATACTTGTTAATGATAGATGACTTTTAAAATGCAAAGAAAAAAGAAGAAAATTCAGTTACTCTGACCATTTAGAGAGAACATTTCACATTGCCACATTCCTTTCCAGACTTTGTTCTAGCACAGATGTGTTCCCTGTGCTCATCTTTTCTTATATGTCTTATAGGTCTAATACATCTTTTATGTGTCTTTACCTGCTCTCTATTTCCGCTTCCCCTATGAGCACCCACTCAGAATCCTTCACACCGTAGGTCCTCAATGACAGGAAATGACAAGATATTCGAGTGCAGTTGTATGAAATGGGCCTTATTCTCTTTTTAAATAACAGAATAGCCCTTAGACTGTCTTCAGCTCTATTTGTCCCTGGCATCTTTCAGAGTGTAATTTTCATCTTAGTTTGCCAACTTGAAAGCACTCAGGACTTTTAAGTCATATAGTATATCCTTCATTGTCCACCACAAGCTTTCCAGCATGGTACAGAAAGGGTGCCAGATTTAAAGCCAGAAAGACTTTTGCAGTCCTCAGTTTACCAGTCCTTAATTTCCAGTTCTTGATTTACCACTTGTTAGTTCTGTGTTTTTTGGAAAGGCACTGAACCTCTCAGAGCCTCAATTTTCTCATCTGTACATGGGGACTGTATTGCCTATCGGCAGTTCTGTAGGGCTAGATGCGAACACGCGTTTTAGAGTTTGCTCACCTGACATACGGGTTGTTTTTTCAACCTTGCCTGTATTTCTTGAGTATGGGAGTGTTGTTGCTCTGTGGAACTTTCCTATAGACACACATAGACTCAGAAAATTGACACTTGCCTTGAGTGAACCTGTCAGCTTTTTGGCCTGGTCCGGATGCTTAACAATGGCCCTATTCTGGCCTGCAGCTGCTCATTAAAACATCCCAACATTTTACAGCATTTAAAGCTAAGTTCCAGCCTGGCAGTTAGCATGTGGAAAACTCTGCACATTGCTCAGACGTTTAATCGTAGCTCACGGTTCCCTGGATCCCTTTAACTTTTGCTTTAAAGATCAGTAACCTCGGCCATGCATCACTTTCCTAATTCCCCGACCTTCCAAATAATTGCCGAAGGTTTGGTAAATTCATTAGCGGAGTCCTTAATAACAGAAGACATGTAATCCACACTTGCTGATTTATCCCGGCTCAGTTGTCAGGGTGGCCTCTTAGCAAGAGTAGTACCCACGCGGCCATCATTACTTCTGCCAGTCCATTCTGCCTCCCTGCAACGGCCTCATTAAAGACTGATTTAATAAAGTAATTTGGTGGAGAACTCAGATATTTTTGCAACATCCTTCACTTCCTCATCGTCTTTCCTAAGTGATGGGAGTTGTTTTTTTGTTTTTTTTTGTTAGTGCTATTGCTTGTAACTGCTGGTCTGGTTTCTTTCTGATTTCCCATCATCCAGCATTAATGTCCTTTCTTCCGCCTCAATTCCCCACAGCCTTCATGAATTCTGCTTAACTTCCTTGCAGGGGCCAAGCTCAATTCCCCAGATTCCTGTCACCAAGTCAGCCTCCAGTACAGCCCCTCCCCTTGTTATCACGGTTCTAGCACCACCAGCTATAGCAAATTTTCTAGAGACTTTTGGTAAAGCAAGGAGCCTATTACAATTTGAGGCTTTGATATTGTAGAGACTGATTGTCACCAATCAGATGTCAGCCTGTTTTGCATCCATCCTTCAGCTGTTCCCTGAGAACAAGAGCAGAGGCACACTTCTGCTCAGCACGATGTCCCAGACGATCCCAGCATAACACTTGGTTCCAAAGGCCCCGAAAGGCTGGGGATGGACCATCTTAGCCTCCCAGAAGAGGCAGATACCCTGCATAACCTTAAGTTATCCCCAGATCTGACTTTGTCATCAAAAGCCTCTGAAAGGGACATCTGAATTCCCTCAGCCTTATAGATACTCCAAAGGATAGCATTCGCAGACATGGATGACATCACCAGAACAAACCATCCTTTAATTTTGCTCAGTGCCCCAACCATACATTTATAAATTAAAACAAACCTTGGCAATCAAAACGGCTGGTACAATACAAAGCCTCCGGAACTATGTGCAGCAGGACAACTGAGTCCTGGTGCGGCTCTGGCCACTAGTTGGCTGTGTGTCCCCAGGCAAGTCAGCTTCCTTCTCTGTTCTGCTGACTCCTCACCTGTCAGAGAAGAGGCCCCTGAGATCACACCCCACAAGGCCCTTCACAGGGTCTCAGCATGAGACTTATTACTGTGGTTATAGTTACTGACCTCACCATAAAGGCTGGTGCCAGAAAAGGCAAAGGGGACCGTATAGCAGAAATAGAGACACTGTTGAATTTACAAGAAATCAACTATATAAACTGTGAAACATAGCCATGGTTATGATTGTCCTGCTGCAGGAGAGAAATCACAAACTGTTTTTGGTAGATTCTAAACTACCTTGATTGCATCAATACTAACTTTCTTGAGGACCAACGTTTCAGGGACAGCAAGGGCCTAAAACTTCTTTTTTTTTTTTCCCAACGTTTATTTATTTTTGGGACAGAGAGAGACAGAGCATGAACGGGGGAGGGGCAGAGAGAGAGGGAGACACAGAATTGGAAACAGGCTCCAGGCTCTGAGCCATCAGCCCAGAGCATGACGCGGGGCTCGAACTCACGGACCGCGAGATCGTGACCTGGCTGAAGTCGGACGCTTAACCGACTGCGCCACCCAGGCGCCCCAAGGGCCTAAAACTTCTAATTCACATATGCTTGTCCACTTAAAGTGACTATTAGGCTTAAGGTTAGTGAAACTACACTTCCAATAAAAAATTAACATTAAAAATCATGATATTTTCATCAAGATACAAAAAAGAAAGCATGCTTCATTACCTCTCCCTTGGCAACATCCCTCCCTCCCTCCCTCCCTCTCTTACTTTCCACATGATTCACACACCTTAGAGAGGTGATCAGAGTTGGGGGAGTCCGCTATGGTCAGAGCCTGATGCCCACAGGGCACATTGCCCACCCCGGACAGTGCGGCCACCCTGCTGGGGGCCTGGCAGTGGTGTGGCTAACACAGCATTTATGGTTTTCATGGCAGGACCCTGACCATGTCTGTATAAAATAACAGTCACAGGCTGGTTCTACCACATCCTCAATCCATACCACTAGTGTTGGTGTTTTAAAAACAGTCACGGAGTGGCGCCTGGGTGGCTCGGTCGGTTAAGCATCTGACTTCGGCTCAGGTCATGATCTCGCGGTCCGTGAGTTCGAGCCCCGCATCGGGCTCTGTGCTGACAGCTCAGAGCCTGGAGCCTATTTCAGATTCTGTGTCTCCCTCTCTCTCTGCCCCTCCCCTGTTCATGCTCTGTCTCTCTCTGTCTCAAAAATAAAATAAAACGTTAAAAAAATTTTTTTTAAAAATAAAAATAAAAAAATAAAAATGGTCAAGGGGCGCCTGGGTGGCTCGGTTGAGCGACTGACTTCGGCTCAGGTCATGATCTCACGGTTTGTGAGTCTGAGCCCCGAGTCGGGCTCTGTGCTGACAGCTCAGAGCCTGGAGCCTGCTTCGGATTCTGTGCCTCCCTCTCTCTCTGCCCCTCCCCGACTCATGCTCTGTCTCTGTCTCAGAAATAAATAAACATTAAAAAAAATTTTTTTTAACGGTCAAAAGGAAAACCCAAGATTCTGCAGCCTGAGGTTATTAGGTAGATGTCGTGGGATGCTATTTTGGTCTCTAAGATGGCTGGTCAGATCTCAGTAGGAGGTGGAAACATTTCTGTCCCTTCTTCAATGCTCTTCTAGATCTTTCTAGCGAATTCCTCTTCCTTTGGTCCCCTAAAAGAGCTGTGTTCATCACTGGCATTTTAGTGATGGTGCACATATCTGCTCCCCTTACAACTATGAGCACATCTCGGGCAGCCAGTGAACTTTACTTTTACAATATTTTATTATGCTATAGTATTTATCGTGCTATAAGATATGATATTATTCCCTGGTGCCTGGTACAGTGCTTTTCACATAGTGTACACAGCCAGTGATCTTCTGGTAACATGAAATGGCCGTGGGTCATCCTGACTAGCACCCAGCAGCTGGAATGACTAGTTCCACTATTTTGCATGAGAATTATGGATTATTAACAGTAATGCCTTATGACTTCTTTGTCCAATTCATCTTGCATATTGCTGCCAGGTAACAAAATATCCTCCTATCATAGTCAAGCATGGCATAAGCCTACAGCTGAGTTTATTTTTTCCTCTTTGTTCTGCCCCAGGCATTCCCCATGGCCTTCCCAGTTTCTGTTCAGCCTGTCACAGGAGAATTAGCCCCTAGAGATCAGCTCATGCCAACCTTTCTTTTTGCCCGTTATGGGCCTGGCAAGGTCACACTGGAGGTGACCGTACAGCTGAGACGGAGCCCTGATCCCCTGGCTCAGCCCAGAGCCCACCCATCCCGCCACCCAGTTCTGCCTCCTTCGGCCCTTCGCAGACTTGGGACTGAGCCCACTGCTCCTCCCCCACTTGGGTCTCAAATCCTATCTCCACCCCTCAGTGGGAGGGTACCCGCAGGTCCACTGCCTGGGACACTCTTCTCCCGGGAGGGCATTCAGGCTGAATTCCAGTGGGCCACACTGCCCGCAGAGGCACCTGGGCCGTTGCCCTGTAACACCTGGGGGCCGTGAGGACGTTCAGTGCTCAGCTTCCCTCCTGGACTGCAGGGGACTCTGGGGCGAGACCGGGCCCCAGTGGGTGGCTTGTCCAGAGTGTAAGTGTACAGCCCGCCTCAGTCAACTTACCCCTCCGCAGGACTGTTCCCAGGGCTCCACGTATCCCTCCACATGCTCCTTCCTGCAAGTGAGCGCGCACGGACGTTTCTGGGCAAGAAAGGAAAATAACTCACTGAAGAATGCAATTCCAAGTAGTATTTATGGAATTTTTCCAATTCTAAAAGTAACACATAATCATTACTGAAAATTTAGTAGATATAGAAAAGTTTGAAATAGAAAATTACAATCACCCCTAATCGCATTACCAGGAGACCAGGTAAAGACAGCCACGGCTCGCTCTGCCCTCCTCCTCCGCTTCTCCCCCTACACACGCACGCACACGCACCCACACGTGCACACGCGCACTCTCAGGCCTTGCGCTTACGGCAGAGTTTTATAGGCCTTTGTCAATTAACATCGTCTGGGGCGTGTCTTCCCTCACGTTTCGCACTCTCTCTGAATAGATGGAACCCCACCCTCTAGGAAAGCACCCCCTCCCCCCGCCAATGCTCACCTCCATCCCACCCTCTGGCCTTGGTTCCCCCCCCCCCACCCCTCTGTGCTGTGCATTTTCTCTAAGACCTTAAACTTGTTCAGATCCCCCCACCCCAGACACGCACCCCCCCCCCCTTCTCCTCCTGCAGCTAACGAGGCAGGGGGCTCTCCAGAAGCACTTTCTCTCCTCCTGGGGGCCCCTCCGCTCCTCCTCCACCCGCAGCTGCCTCCTGTGCCTCCTGCCCCAGGGCCACCCTTTTGCTCCAGGAGTGGGTTTTGGCTTTTACCAGCAGGAAGACCTGACATCAGGATCCAGTCCCTCTTGCTCCCTGCCCCCATTCCCCACGTGCTCCTGAAACCCTTCCCAGAGGGCTTCGCTGCTCTGCTCGTGTGGCATTTCTTAGACAGCCTGGGAGGCCTGGACCCGCTTCTGTGAGGCCGCAGGCAGAAGGGCAGGCCTGCCCCCTGCAGAGGAGGAAAGCTCAAGCAGACATGGGAGCAGTGGTTGTCATGTGCAGGCGAAGCAGCACCTTGGCAGGGTGGGAGGTGGAAACGCGCAGGCTCCCCATGTCGGCTTCACAGACTTTCTCAACAAATGACAAGTAATATTTAGATACATAATATTTCATCCAATATTCTGATGTGGGGTTTTTTGGGGGTTTTTTTTTTGTTTTTTTGTTTTTTGTTTTGTTTTTTTTTTTTAGAGAGAGAGAGAGAACATGAGTAGGGCAGGGGCAGAGAGAGAGAGGGAGAGAGAAAAAAATCCCAAGCAGGCTCCCCACTGTCAGCACAGAGCTTGATGCTGGGCTCAAACTCACAAACCCGGAGATCATGACCTGAGCCAGAACTAAGACTCCGCGCTTAACCAGCTGAGCCACCCAGGTGCCCCCAATATTCTAATTGCTAATCAAACATGTATTTTTAGAAATTTCCCATTCCTGTGATGAATGCAGAACCATTCCCCCTGCTGGTTACCTGGAGAGGCTGCGTGGCCCTTTTGGAAGGCCCCTGAGCCTGCAGGCCTGGTCTGCAGAAGGACCCTGGCCCTGGCCACCAGGGACCACCGGGCCTGATCCACACCCACAGTACAGAATTGCTTCATATGAGGGGAGTGCAGACTCAGCGGGTACCTTGCATGATACTCAAAGGAGCTACATTTGAGGGGCCACCATGAACGTCCTGGATAGCATGCACTGTGTGTTTATTATACCCATCTGCCACAAGTGAAGGAAAAGGGTCATGAAGAAGGAGCACCTTTCTCTAATTCACACAAAGGCCCCCAGGAGAGCTAGCACAGGGTGTCCCCGGGGTCAGAGTAGCGGTCTACACTGGCAACTGCCATGCAGTGGGCAGGGCCACTGAAGAGGAAGTCCAGCTGGTCATGGAGGGACTCTCAGGGCTCTTGCTTTGGCCTTGGGGTGGTGCCTCAGGGTTTCAGCTGTAAATGCCCAGGTTGTAGCTTGCATGATTTCTGTGGTCCCCACAGGTGACCAGCATCCATCCCCCCACTGTCCAGGCCACAAAAAGTGGTGCCACCTAGGTTGTGAGCTCTGGGGGAACACATTCTCAGGAGGGTGGAAAGCTCAGGTTGAGTGAGCGGTCAACATTTTCACCCCCAAAGGACATCCACAGGGGACTCTGAAACTGCGGCCAGGGCAATCAGTCATCAAATGAGCTTAATGCACCGCAGTGGCCCTGGCAGTCAGCCCTGAGTAATCTTAGCAACGGGCCAGTCCTCTCCCAGTCAGGGCTGGAGACACTGGCTACCCCGCCCCAGGTGTCCCCACACAGGTGTCCTAGGGCGGTGTCCTCTTTCTTCTGTACCCTCACATCCAGCACCCCTCCCTGATACTGGTCACCTAGACCAGCTCCTCAGTCACCTGTTTAGAGCTGCTCTGGTTCTTCAAGAACATCGTCATTTCCTGGGTTTCCATGTTCTTGGGGTGACCCTCACCATTGCACCCACTGTCCTCTGGAAGAGCTGCAGGTGAAGCACCAGGCAGGTTCAGTCCAGGGAAGGATGTTTCAGGAGTCTTTAGGGATGCACAGGCAGTAGGGACTAAAGCCAGTCTGTGCAGGTAGGACCCACCGACCCTGTGTCCCCCTATCCCCCAGCCCTGGAAATAAAAGCCCTCAGGCCATCTGTATGTGGCTTGTGAAAGGCAGGGAAAAGGAAGGGGGGGGAGCAGGGAACTGAAGGACAGCAGATATGTCTGAGGCCTGGGGCTGTGGACAGACAGACTTGTGGGGGAGGGGCAGCGCCAGCAGGAGCCCACCTCTCAGACCCCCTGTCCCACCCTCAGGATCGCTGGAGTGCAGTGCATGACCGTGCCTGGCTACTCCAAGGGCTTTGGCTACCAGACAGGACAGAGCTTCTCCGGGGAGTTTGACCATGCCTGGAATGCTGTGTACCTGGAGGGGAGATGGCACCTGCTGGACAGCACCTGGGGCAGCGGCCTGGTGGACTCTGCCACCTCCAAATTCACCTTCGTGTAAGTATAAATCTCAGTTCTGTTGCCTGTCTGCTTGGTGGACATGGGGGAGGTGCCAGGTTGAAGCAGCGGGTAGACAAGCCAGGTGGGTGGGGAAGGTGGGCTCTGCTTGCTGCTGGCCACTCCCGCCCTTCCTCCAGCTCTGAGATGAGCCAGCTCCAAGCCGACCGTAAGGGTCCAGACATTTCTGTCACCTCACCCTCTACCTGCGAAAATCCCTCCTCTGGCTCCCCGTTGCCCCCTCCACCCAAGTTCTAAAAGCCCAGCATTTGCCCACAGGCCGTATGGGAGAGGAAAGGCGGGGCTGAGAAGCTTCTTTAGCAGTCTGTAGATTCCCTTCAGGCCTTTGGCCCATTGACCGTGTTACAGCTCTCACTGGGATGCCAGAATTCTCTTCCTGGTGTCTGCTTCCACCAGACACCAGGGTTCCTCCTCCTACTCTCTGGGCTGAATGCAGCCACATCGTATCTGTGTGGAAGGGGTTATGGCTTGTAGGAAGGGGTGCTGTGGGTGCACAGAGTCACCGCGAGACACGGTGGGGCAGGGTGGCAGGGTGCAGGGCACTGGAGCATGTCTGTTCTCCAAGGCTTTGACCAACTGTGGTTTTAACCTAAGGCCGTGACATTCATCCTGGGTCATAAACTCTCTCTGCAGCTCAGATTCTTTTTTATCCAGAAAAATGAGAGCACTGTCTCTGATTTTTGCAGTTTAAATCTCTACAGTTCTGCACACAGACCAAATATAAGCTAAGAGTGAAGCATCCCCATCTCAGATGAACCTCCCAATTCTTCTCTTGTTCCTTATCACTAACCTCTAGAGAGCCATGTCTCATTGGCCCCAGGGACCAGAGGAGGGCTGCCCACCCAAGACCTTCCCTGCCTGCCGGCCCTCCGCACCACTAGCTGCACCTGATCCATTGGTTATGCCTTTGCTCCCTCAAATCTCTGTTTGGCTTTGAGACTAGCAGGAGCCCATTCCCCACCTAGACAGCCCCAGTGGACTATGGCCTTCTCTTAAAAGGGGCCTCAGATCCTGCCATGGCTCCTATTTCTGGAAGCAGCCACTGAGGGGCCATCTGCAGTGCCCATGTTAAGACTGGAGATAGTGGCCCTTCCACTGGGTTGTTGGCAGGGCCCCTACTGTGGATATGCTAGGCAAAAGAAGGCCCCAGAGATGCCCTTGCGAGCCCCCGCCTCCTTCTCCACAGAGCTGAGGCCTATCACCCCACAATGGCTACTGACCAGCTTCCCCCTTCCCCAACCTCTAGCTACAATGAATTCTACTTCCTCACCCATCCTGCACTGTTCATCGAGGACCATTTCCCAGACAACAAGAACTGGCAACTGCTCAAACCTCCTCAATCTCTGAAGCAGTTTGAGAACAACATGTACCACAAGAGTGAATTCTACAACAAAGGGATGCTGAGTGCCCACCCAGAGACTTCGGTGATCAAAACAGGTAAGGCCAGAGCAGGTGGCCAGTGGGGTAGCAGCAGGGACAGAGCAGCCTGCTCTGTACCTCAAGGCATCCGGGCCCCCAGGGGACTGCCAGGGCCCGTGAGCTTGCTGTAAGCTGTATGTATGTGCAGGTGCTACTAAGGCAGCCAAGGCCAACAGGGTATCAGGGCAGGACGCAGCCATAGGTCACATTTGCAGGGACAGATGCCTGAGCACACCTATGCATCCTTGCGTAGAAGTCCTTGGGTTTCCCTAGCCCCTGAGGGCCACACTCACATCCCAACCTGTCAGCAAGTCAGAACTGAAGGGTCCGTAGCTAGGTGAGTCTCTCCCAGTGCCCACAGCAGGGAAAGGACTGCCTCAGGCCTGGCTGTACCCACCTCCCAATTCAGGTCCTCGACAGAAGCTCACTAGCCTGCTCTGTTGTTCCGACCTCCTGGAAAAGAGGACATGTTGGCCCAGCCAAGCTGGGATCTGTGTGTCAGTGGTCTAACCGGCTAGTGGGGGAGCAATGGGGGTCTCCCAGGACAGAGAACCGGGGGAGGCTTTGTTACGGGGAGTAGCTGCCGAGCTGGGTCTTGGGAGCCGGAAGAGAGCAGGCATCATGGTACACAGGGACAGACATGCACTGGCAGGACACAGCAAGCCCCCCAGCACCCCTAGGCTAGGGCTGGCTCCAGAGGAACAGCCTGGCTTCCTCGGCGCCCTTCCCTCACTAGCCCAAATGCCCCTTGGCTCTGCTTCCCTCCTGGAGGCAGAGTCCAGCCTTTCCCAGCCAACTTCCCTGGGAGTAGGCAGTGCAGGACACCCAGCTGAGCTGTCCCATGGCTGACCTGGACTGACCTTTGCTCCCCGGATCCCCACAGCGGCCTCGGGCACCCAGCCTGGTGTGTTTGTGCGCTCTGAGGTTTACGGGGGGCACCTGTATGTTGAGGGGAGGGGAGGCCACAGAACTGTGGTCACAAGCCTCACAGGGCCGACTCCAGAGGACTTTGTCTTATGTATGTTCAAGGCCCTCGTGCCTGGTCTGGGGCTGGGAACATAACCTGGACACACTACAGGGCCCAGCACAACCCTGTCAATGCACCTGCCCTCACCCAGCCACCCATCCGCCACACACTTTAGCAAAGGACTGCTGGTCAGCACCATCCCTGCTGCATGGGGCCTGGGAAGGCCTGAGCTCACACTAGCTGTTAGCACAGAGAGGTCTGTGCGCGGGTCTGTGGGTGAGCCCCACCCCACTCTGCACAGTGATAGGGGTGCAGGGAGCACAGGTGTCCCCACACTCCTTCCAACTGATTTGTCCCTTCCACCTCACAATGGTTGCCGTAACCAGTCTGCTGAGCTCTGGGATACTTTTTTAAAACTACAAATACCTGGAGGCTCCTGCTGTTAAAATAACAGCATGAGGTTGCTGTCTTTGAGAATGCATTTCGGTGCTGATATCCAATGGGGAGCCTGGTCGGTCTGTTGTGGCCCATGGAACCACAGGGAAGAATGGACCAGGCTACAGCAACATCAAATTAATAGCGGAGTAGAACTTGCCTTTGCAAGAGACACAGAACTGTAAACACTGGGTTTCTTAATATACAGTAATCTCAAATTTGATTCCATATTCATGATGCATATTTAAAGAATTTTTCTTTGTTGGAGCTAGTTTTGTTAAGAGTGGGGACGGGAAGAAAGCAGAAGAGGGAAACAGGTGGGCAAAAGCAGGGAAGGAAGAGGACACAGGATGTAGGGGGTGGAATACCACTGAGACGGATGAGGGGAGGTGGAGGGAAAAGGGATGCAGGGGTGGGTCACAGGCTCCTGCAGAGTCCCTGGAGTCACCAGCCCTTATTTCAAGTCTTCCAGCCATTCAGCTCACCTTTGCCTAGAATCTGCTGGGCCAGGCACCCTGGTCCTTTCCCTGGACAGTCAGGAAAGGAGGCAGGAGTGCAGTTCCCCACAGCCCCACCCCTGCAGGGAAGACAGACATTGCAGAGAACTAATTCATTGCACTGGTGCTAAGTTTCCTGAAGGAGATGCAGAGCTACAAGAGAGGCTTCCGAGGAGCTAAACGTCACTTGAGGGCTTGGAAAAAGGCTTTTTTTTTTTTTTTTTTGCATTCTTTGCAGTCAGACATTATACTAAGGTCTTACCTGGTTTGGAGGAAAGCAGTGGAGGGAAGAAGACTGTGAAGGCTACTGGATGTGAGGAGGTGTGCCCTGGAGGATGTGAGAGAATGCCCTGTGGTCCCCAAAAGGAGGGTCCTGACTCAGGCCAGGCAGGAGGGACAGGTCTCTCACTGGTCTCCAGTTTGATGGTGACCCACACAAGTGAGCCCAAGAGTGACCAGGTATTTTCCTCAGGGTCCTTGGGCAGCCATGTGGAGGTGCTGGTTGGCACTCCACATCAGACATGAATTCCACAGGATCTCACCAGCCAACTCTCATGCAAGATGGAACAGACTGGGTCCGTGAGCAGTTGAAGGCTGAGACAGCTTCTGCCCGCTGAATTGGCTTAGAAGAGGAAGCGAAGAGAGAGTAGAGATTCAACCAAGAGAAAGAAAGTAGGCAAAGAAAATAGCACCAAAGCACAAAACACTCCACAATTGATATACCGGAAAGGAAAGGGATGGCAGCAAAGATGGGGCGGTGGTCAGCAGGCTGGCAAGAGGGCTAGGCTAGAGAGCATGGTGGGTGAAAGGGGAGAAGAGCACTTCCAGGAGGGCATGCCAGCAGCCCAGACTCTAGGAGGAAGTGACTGAAGTCTTTGGAGAGTGGGGTCAGGGGCCAGAAGAGAGTTACATGGGTGGAGGGGAACTGCAGTGGGAATGGGTTGGCAGTGGAAGGTAGGGAAAGGTTTCCACTTGGAGGAAGGTGGGTGAGGCTCTGAAAGGAGCCACCGCCCCTCCCCATGGTCCCGTGAGGCAGGGAGAACCACGTAGGGGAATGCTCACGGGCTATAAAGCCAGAGAACTGGCCACCTGTCCCTGAAAAAGTGACGAGGACAGAGGAAGACAAAACTGGAAGGCACAGGGAGAGGCAGAAGGTGGGTGGATGCAAAAGGCCCTCCCCTTCACCTTTGACCTTTCCAGAGACACACGGAGCCACGTCCATGTGGGAGGCCTGGGTGGGGGCTCCAGGAGCTAGGAGGCAGCCCCACCCCTTGAGCGCAGCCTTCGGTGGTGAACCATTCCAGCCAGGTTTTAAGGTCCTGAGTTCACCTGACAGCTGCTGACACTGTAAAGAACAGATGCCAGGAGGGGGAGGTGTGAGGCAAGACTCGAGACTGGAAGGAGACAAAGGGTGTCTCTCCAACTGGTCATGGACCCTCTCCCCTGCTCCAGAACCAGACTAAGCCTCCATGTAACCTTCATCTAATGTGAATCACCTGGGTGGGGCAAGCACATCCAGCGGGGGCAGATTTTCTTTGGAGACCCTCAGCTTTCAGCTCACTCTAAGAGAACCACCTGCAGCGCGGAGGGGAGCCCTTCCAGCGGTGTGCCGCAGCTGGCTCACATCGTGGTCGGTGACATCACTTCGATTGCTTAAAATCCATCGTGCTGAAAGTATTTACACCATGGAAGTGGGCAGCCACTAGAAATTAGGGCTTCCCCCACCCCCACCCCTCGCCCAGACACCCAGCTGCTAAACATTTACCAGCAAATCAGCACATACTGGGCCCATCCCACCTGACCCTGGTTCTCTCTCCACAGTGAACGGGAAGGCCACTGTCACCGTTGAGAGCTGTGCCCCCACGCTCTTCATGTTTATGCTCAATGGCAAGCAGGAGCATGGGCTGCTGAGCCTCAGGAAGAACGGGATGAAGCTGGACATATACCCTCCAACCGTGGGCACCCACAAGCTGCAGATCTTTGCCAAAGGCAAGTCTGACATCTACAGCTCGGTGCTGGAGTACACGCTCAAGTGCAACTACGTGGACATCGGCGTCCGGCTGCCAGCTGAGCTGCACCAGCCCGTGGGCCCCAGCTGGTTCTCGGAGCAGATGGGCATCATGAAGCCCTCCCACCCCGACCCCATCATCCACACCAGCGACGGGCGCTGCTCCGTCAGCTTCGGCGTGGAGGAGGGCATCAGCGTCCTGGCTTCCCTGCACGGGGACGAAGGCCCCATCACCGAGGAGACGCAGCGGCGCTACATCTTCCAGACGCAGCGGGAGAAGCGGGCAGAGCTCAAAGTCCAGTTGCCCCAGGCCGGCAAGTTTGCCCTCAAGATCTTTGTCAAGAAGAGGCTGGAGCCAGGCAACTATGTCTTCGTCTTCAATTATCTCCTGTGCTGCACCAACACCAAGGTGAACTGGCCCATGTTCCCCGAGAGCTTTGGCAACTGGGGGCAGGACAATGAGCTGCTGGAGCCTCTGTCGGGTGTGCTTCCTGCCAACCGGAACGTCCCGTTCAAACTGAAGCTACATGGCATCGCCAAAGCCCTGGTGAAGGGGCAGGACACGTGGCCCCTGACCCTGAATCAAGAGGGCTACTGGGAGGGCAGCTGCAACACGGCCGGCTGCCAGGAAGTCTATGTCATGGTGCTGGAGAACGCCAACCACAACTTCTACTCCTACATCCTGAAATACAAAGTGAACGCCCAGTGAGGGCTGGCACCCCGGCCACACCCTCCCAGAGGGCCGAGGCCACACCTGCCCAGGGAGGGCCCAACAGGAAGTGCAGAGAGCCCTGGACACCGAGTCTGCATGAAATCACTTCTAGGCCTCTGCCCCAGTCTCTCCGCTCTGCCGCGGGAGCTGTGACGCTTCTGTTCTGATGGCTGCACTCGGTTGTGGTGGTGGCCGAGGAGACTGAGGCAAAGGCCCTTTAGAAGAAAAAGGTGCTATGTAAATCCAAGGTATTGTAAACTGTACACCCCTGCCCAGATGCCCCCTTCTCGTGTTAATGCTGTTGTTGTTTTTATAGGGCTGATGTGGGAAAGCAGGGACACGGCTCAGGCAGAAAGCTTTTCACGTGATGGTGGGAGAGTTCTCCTCTGTGCCCAAGAGGGACCTGATCTGCAAGGCTGAGTTATTCTGAATCACAGAGCCCCTTGCAGGCAGCATCAGTGTGTCTCACCAATTCCTGGACCCCCGGAAGGGTTGCACTGCCGTTTTTTTCCCAGACCTGACCGTCTTCAGCATTCCTGCTGCCTCTCGCTCCTCAAGAGCCTTAGATAAAAGAAGGTGTGAAGAGGGAGCTGGCCGGCCCACGATGGGCTGGAGGCTCCACAATCCCTGTGCATACCTGTGATGTGGCAACAGAAAAGTTACAAGGGGACTCCCGGTGCCCACCCTTGGGTGTCTGGGGTAGAGGGCCCGGGGGTGAAAGACGCCACGTTAGCCCTGCCACCTGAGTCTAAGGGTGAGAGACCTCCTACTCTGTGCTCCCAGAGGAACCTGAGGGTCAGTTCAGTCTAGTTAGTTTGTGGCCCTCCAGGCCCTCTCAGAGCCTGACCGCAGGCCCTGGCCTACAGCTTTCATAAGAAGCCACAAGAGGCTGCTAGAGCCTTGAGGGGGCCTTGTTGGTAACCCTAAACAAAGACCTGGGCAGGGAGGCCAGGCAGGAAGTAGTGCAAATACCGTAGTGCCAAGCAGACTCATGTAAAAACAGAGTTCTGCCGGCCCCCAGTGGTCCCTACCAGCAAAGCCCGGCTGGGGTTGGGTGGGGGGACCTCCACCTGCTCTGAGAGCAGTTTCTGTGCTCGTCCATATTCCATCTCCCTTCCTTCCTTTCTCTGACATGAGAGACCCTGGGGTCCTGCCTTCCACGCTTGCTCAGCCCTGGGAGCCTCAGCTGCCCACCGGCCCTCAGCAGCACCTCAGGCCGGTGTTGCCATGGCAACAACCAAGAGGCCAGCTCCTGCAAGGGCAGCGCGAGAGGGAGGGATGGAGAGGCCTTGTGTGGTCACTGCAACACCATCCTGGCTCCTGGAGGCCCTGCAGGTGCTCCCTGCCTCCTGGCCTCTCAGCTCTGTGGCCCCTGCCTAACCCAGCACCCCCACCCTGAGAGCTGGCACTGGCCAGCACTGCCCTCACCCCCCACCATTCTAAATGTCCTCAGGCTCAGCCACAGCCAGGGCCAGCCCGATGCTCGTGCCTTCATCCGCACATTTGTGTCTTCAGCAAATGTTCACGGGGCACTTAATATGCACCAGGCACTGTGCTAGATGCTGGGGTTATGGGCAGGACCAAGGGGCCCCTGCCCCTACCATCTCAGAGCTCAGGGTGGGCAGCAGCAGCCTCCCCTGCACAGGCCTGTCTAAAGCTCCATCCCAACACTTCAGGCCATCATCTCCCCGAAGATCCCCGCTGCCACCCAGCTTGGACCTGGCCCACGGCCACGTTACAGGGAAGCCCATCCTCTACCAGGCTGGGGGTCCTGGAAATGAAGGGAGTACACCACGAGGGTCTGAGCTCTGCCCTGGCCTATGTCCAGTCCTCTGGCAGGCTCCGCCACCCAGGCATTTGGCACTGCATCACTCAGGCCTGGAAAATGCACAAAGGCCCCAGAGGCGGAACTGCTATGCACTAAGACAGGAAAACAAGGGGAGTTTTTACACCCTGAAAACAGCCTCTTTTCACACCTTTGATTTTATGGGCTGAAAGAAATGTGCTGTGTTTTGTCAAAATAGTAAGTGCCTTCTGTGATTCATGTCACTCACTGGACCCAGAGCCATGGCTAGTCCTGATGAGAACGGCATGTATCTTTTTTAAAATAATATAATTAATACCTTCTGGAGCATGCAGAGAATGCCACCCAGCAAAACAGGAGCTGCCCCAGGAACCAAGACAAGGCCCAGCCTCTCAAAGTGTCTGCAGAGCAACCACGTGCCCCCCCCCCACCTTTGTAAAGACAGCTGTAGGCACAGTAAAAAATCACCTGTATTTCTTTCCACTGAAGTAAAAATACATGAAATGAAATCCAATCTTCATGAATTTTTATACGTATGCTGCTCAGGGTAGAATTCGGGGTTGCATTTTGAAATCTTTTATTCAAATCCCCATCTTTGTCTCCTGGCGGTGGGGTCCCAGCGCCTGGTGGAATGACACGGGCGCTCCCTGGTGCCCAATGTGTGGAGCTGCCGGTGAGGAAAACTGTGAGGCTGAGTCTATCACCAGGGTTTTTACGCAGAATCTGAAATATCCTGCTGAGATGTTTGTGTTAAATCCACTGGGTGCTTTCTCGTGGAATCTCGCCGCTTCCTCGTGTGCACACGGAGCACATCTTTGCTAC
This sequence comes from Leopardus geoffroyi, assembly GCF_018350155.1. NCBI lineage: Eukaryota > Metazoa > Chordata > Mammalia > Carnivora > Felidae > Leopardus > Leopardus geoffroyi. Next base: position 128,510,814 of record NC_059333.1, read on the forward strand.
ATACAAGCTGTGAGGTGAGCTTGGGGACTGCCTGGCAGGGTGATAAGACTCGGAATATAATATTGGGGAGTGGTTTGCCCGGGAATCACATCGTGAAATGGAAACCCTGGATATGGGACTAGAAGGGACAGCTTTCACCGCACTCATTACTTCGCCAGTGAAGGATTGGAACTCATCAATCTCAGAGCTTTGGCTGGCACGTCCAAGGGTGGCAGACCTCAGGCCACAGGCAGAAGGGTCCAGAAGGCTGGGGAGGGTCGGGCAGTGGGAGGCAAATGGGCTACAACCACAACTGCAATTACCTTCTTCTCGCTGGTTTCGGAAATGCCAGCAGCACAGCTGGACTCCCGTTTCAATCTGATTATGATCATTGTGAGTTCCCCATATGCTACATTGTCCCACCAAGACAAACTCCTCACAGCCTGCTGAGACTAAAAGGAAATAAATAGATTAACTGAAGCATGAAGGATTTAGGCTAGACATAAAGAACTTCCTGTTTTTAAGCAGGAGAGACAAGTTGCCAAGAAAGTTTGTGAAATCCTCTTCTCAAAGGACTTGAAAAGTTTTCCCAGTGGTCTGGGTTTTAGATGCCATGCTAACTGGAAGGACTAAATTCTCTCTAAACCAGTGAATCCTTGAAATACACTAAGTGGCCCGCAGCAAACACAAGGCGAGCGAGGCTGCTGCATCCTTTGCTGTTAGCAGTGTGTTCAAAGCGGGTGTGCGTCTGTGTCCCACATCAGTTTATCTGGGGTCTATCATTTCTTTTCATTTGGAATAAGTAGCTGGAAATCTTAAGAGGTGATTACTTTTCATAACGTGTGTGTTGAGCTGTGGGGGCCAGTGGCTGTTGCGTATGCTTTCCCCACATTGTTGCTGGTGTTGTTTTTCAATAAAATTTATATTCATTTTTATCCAACAATGTAATTATCGATCTGTTCTTATCACTGCTCTCACAAGGGGGGAAATAGGAAAAAACACTTTCATGTTCAAAGGGAGCCCGGGTGGGACCGGGGGGGTGGGGTGGAAATCAATGTCCCATCGGTGAGGTGCAAATGCAATGTCAGGCAAATAGCTATTTCACGTTAAAGAAAACATAATTGGGTTAGCTCCAGCCCCTCTCTGGCTCACATGCCTTTGAAGAACATGAAGGCAGTGTTTCTTTCACTGAATCTTGTTTAACTTGAAAATTTTAAAGTAATCCTAATTTCTGTTATTAGGAGGAGAAAAAAAAGTACCCAAAATGCCTATCAGCCTGCTTGTTTTGTTGTTTTCACTATATATATTTCTTGATTTTCATATCCATACAGAAACTTCCAGTAGGTTACCTAAACAGACTATTCATAAATTAGACATTTAGGGAAATAGAGAAAATGAAAATGTAGACCTCTGAAAAGCTGCCGTAACCATGGAGACCATCCTCGTAGCTGTAGTGTGAAGGACAAAAAGAACTCGTGTTCCCAAACCTGGCCTCGTCGTGTCCCTCCCTGCTAGATCCACAAACAAGAGCCCCAGCACACTTCTCCCAAGGAAGAAGGCCCACAGACGGGTAGGGCCATGTCTTTAATAGCATATGAAGGGGAAGTTAGAAGAAAGTCTCCCACATTAATAGGAGGAGGAACTCTTAAATTATTAGAACAGTCTGGAAATGCCAACCCCGAGGCTGGAACGGATGACCTCTAACGTCCCTTCCAGTCCGGAGAGTTTGTGATGCTGTGTCTCTGTGAACAAATGCTGGCAGGTGGTAGACCTGAGATTGTCAGTTTCGGAACATCTGAAGGGCCCTGCTGTGTTAAGAGCCTGCCCTGCAGCCCCCAGCAGACTGCACTGCCAGCTCCTCTCTTGCCTGAGGGCATGGGGCTGGAGAAAACCCAGCAGTGGGACCGAAGGGAAAGCAACAGCCCCTGACAGGATGCTGCTTCTCTCTGATTTTGCAAGCAGAATGAAAGAAAACTAAAAGTCAGGGAGCAATTGGGATGCTCTCCCTTGGATGTCCCGCAGGCATCCCCAAGTCAAAAGATACTGAAGTCACTTTTCTCCCCCAAATTACCTCCAACTCCTCCTGGGTCCCCAACACAGTAAATACATCCCCATCCCCCAGGTACCTAAGTCAGATTTATGATGGTCACTAGTGACTCCTTCATTCCCCTCAATGATGAAATCTCGTCCATTCTGACCCACTCTCCCACCCCCACATCCACTGCACTCCCACAGCTTTGCCCTAATTCAGGCCTTTGTCATCTCTCAGCCATGCTGTGGTGATTGCTTTCCATGATGACCCGAGGCCCCCCACCACCACCTGATCCATGACTCCCCATGTTTCCTCTTGTAAGAACACCAGGACTATTGGTGTATTAAGCCAAGGTTTCCGTGAAACCTCCCAGAAGAACTTCACCATCTCAGGAGAAAGCATAATTTGTGTCAGGTGCAGGTAGAAAAGGTAGGTCTTCAAACAAAAACTGGTTTTAACAGAGGGGCAGAAACTCCTCCTTTTTCTGGACTCTGAAGAGGCCAGGTGCTGAGGTCTTCACTCCTGGGCAGTACTGTGGAGGATGGCTCATAGCACCACAGCCAAATGGGGATGTGTGACCGTAAATGGTGGAGCCTAGCCCGAAGGTTAGCAAGCTACACTTTGTAAATCAGATTATCCATATCCTGTGGCTCATAGATTTCCTTGTTCTCCTCCTGGAACCAACAACAGTATCGAGCGTATGTTCAAATTTACCACTTGGATTCCCTGGCAAGCAGTTTCTGAGACAGAGTTAGGAATGCACACAGGGTATCAGAGGGTAATACCTGCAAAAGATAAAAATGGAGGAAGCAGGATCAGGCAGGGAGAACTTCAGGCAGTGGTCCAAGTCTCAGACAACACAACAGAAGAGTCCCTTGTTGTGCAGAAACGGCCAGGCCAGACCCTAGTCTGCTCAGTCACTGGCTGGGGGCTTCTCAGAAAGAGCTTGGCCTCAGTTCAAAAGCGAAGGCAGACATATGATTTCTGATCCAGCATGTAAGAAGCTTTGAAGCCATCACTCCCTCCTAACAGGTAAAAAGCTGACAAACTGAAAAATCAACGGCTCTTCTTATGTCTGTAGGACAAGTGAGGTCATGTCACGAGGTAAACTGGAGAGACGGACAGGTGGTACAGAGAATCAGAACCCACCAGAGCAGAAACCTCCATGGGAAGCATTGCCTGGGCGGGACAACCTGAATTGTAATTGACAAATTGCTGGGGCTCCATGTGGACAACTTTGAGAGTTGAAAACTCTCTAGGGACCCAATCATCAGGGCCCCCATATTTTTTTGAGTTTTATCTCTCAGATCTCCACTGGGTCCCACCAGGCATATCAGAGAAAAATCCCCTCCTGCATCTGGAGTGAGAGAATGGACCCCATCCACAGGCAGAAAATCAGTAAAGACATAGTAGAACTCAACACCACCCACAAACTACTGTATATAATTGACACCTATAGACTACTTCACCCAACAACAGCATATTACACCTTCTTTCCAAGCTCACATGGAATATTCACCAAGAGAGACCACATTCTGGGCTATAAAGCACACCTCAACCAATTTAAAAGAACAGAAATCATGTGCTGTCTTCTCTCAGACCACAGGGGAATTAAACTGGACATCATTAACAGAAAGATAACTGGAAAAATTCAATTTTTTTTCAGATTAAACAACACACTTCTAAGTAGCTAATGGGTCAAAGAAGAAATCTCCAGGGAAATTTTAAAATATTTTGAACTACATGACAATGAAAACAAAACTTTTCAAAATTTGAGAAATGCGGCAAAAGCTCTTTTTAGTAGGAAATTTAGAGCACTGAAGGCACACATTAGAAAAGAAAAAAACTCTTAAAATCAATTTACATTAGCTTCCACATTAGGAAACTAGAAAAACAAGAGCAACAGAAACAGAAGAAAGGAAATAATTTTAAAAGAACGAAAATCAATAAATGGAAAACAAGAAATCAACAGAGAAAATCAGCAAAGTCAAAAGCTTGGTTCTTTGCAAAGATCAATAATATCTATAATCATCTAGCCAGGCTAGCTAAGAAAAAAAGGACACATTACCAATATCAGAAGTGGAAGAGGGAGTATCACTACAGATCCCACGCACATTAAAAGTATAATAAAGGAATACCATGAATAACTCTAGGCCCACAAATTTGATAGCTTAGGCTAGCAAATGGTCCAGTTCCTTGCAAGACACAATCTTCCAAAATTCACAAGAAGAAATAAGTGATCCGAATAGGCCTATAATCTATTAAAGAAATTGAGTCAATAATCAATAACCCTCTACAAAGAAAGCTCCATGGCCAGATAGGTGCACTGGCAAATTCTACCAAACATTTAAGAAAGAAGGTATACCAATTTATTACAATCTCTTTCAGAAGATAGAAGCAGAGGGCTTACTTCCTAACTCATCTGAGGCCAGCATTATCATAAGACCAAAACCAAAGACGTTATAAGAAAACAACACATTAATATCTCTCATCAACACAGATATAAAAAATCTTCCCCCCAAATCAGCAACTTGAATCCAACAATGTCTAAAAGCTAAGGCTGACACTGAAGACGCTGCCAACTGGAAGCTCTAAACTATCTGATACAATACACGCCTTGCAGATAATCAGCAAGTTCTCTCTTGAAGGGAAATCTGAGCAGCACTCCTCTGTGTCTGCCACGGAGGATTCAGATAAGAACGGGTGGAGGTTCTAGGAGGGGGGCAGAAGATTCCAAAGCCATCTGGGATCCAGCGATCATTGGTGAAATGCCACCAAAGGGTTTGTCAAAGGGGCGGGCTCCATGTCTGGCTGTCTCTGCACAGGAGGAATGCATTCTCCAAGAGCCACCTTCAAGGTGCTGTGGACCAATTTGATAGAAGGCAGCTTCTTCCTTCCCTCTCCTCCTTGGCCTCCTGGATCCTGTCAACCAGGACAACCTCAACACTAAAGCCAGAAGGATTTGCTCATATTATACTCTTACTTAAAACCTGCCGACGACTCTCCATTGTCTAAGGGATAAGATTCAGTTCCCCATTGTCTTAGTCTGTTCTGGCTCCTATAATGGGATACCACAGATTGGGTAGCTAATCAACAACAGAAATTCATTGCTTATGGGCACCTGGGTGGTTCAATTGGTTGAGCATCTGACTTTGGCTCAGGTCATGATCTCACGGTTCATGAATTTGAGCCTCACATCAGGCTAGCTGCTGACAGTGCAGAGCCCACTTTGGATCCTATGTCCCCACCTCTCTCTGCCCCTCTCCTGCTCTCTCTCTCTCTCTCTCTCTCTCTGTCTCTCTTAAAAAAAAAAAAAAACACAATCGAAATTCATTGCTTACAGTTCTGGAGGAAATCTGAGATCAACTCATTCACAGATTTGGTGTTTGGTGAGAACACACTTCCTGATGGTTCTCTTCTCCTTGTGTCCTCACATGGTGGAAGGGGCAATGGAGCTCTCTGGAGTCTCTTTATAAGGACACTAATACCATTCATGAGGGTTCCACCCTTATGACCCAATCACCTCATCTTCAAACACTATCATCTTGGGGATTTGGTCTCAACCATGAATTTGGGGGAGGGGTACAAACATTCAATCTATAGCACGCACTCTGGCTTCACAATGTTTTCTCTACTTTAGCTAGAGATTCCATGAGATGCTTCTTGCAAAAATTAACTACATAACACCAGGCAGGCCATGGACCCTCATACCACCATGTTTTGTTTTGTTTTTTAAGAGAGAGAGAGGGCAAAAATGGGGGAGAGGGGCAGAGGGAGAAAGACAGAGAGAGAGAGAGAGAGAGAGAGAGAGAGAGAGAGAGGGAGAGAATCTTAAGCAGGCTCCAGGCTCAGTGGGCAGGCTTGATCCCACAACTCTGGGATCATGACCTGAGCCGAAATCAAGAGTCAGATGCTCAACCGGCTGAGCCACCCAGGCACTGCACGCCCATCCCCCCCCCCCCCACCATACTTTTTACACATGCTGTTCTTTCTCACTGGAAATCCCCTCCCTCCCCCTCTCTCTGGAGAAGCCCTGCCTGGTCTTCAGGGATCCAAACCAACCCCAGATCTTTTGTCAGCCCTTCCTTAGCCTTCCCACTAACCAATCTCATGTGGAATTATCTGCCCACCTTCCCTGTTCCACTTAGCGCTTTGTCAGCTCATCTGTTAACCAGGTACTTTCTACGTGATTTATGTGATTGTGGGGGTTGTTGGAGGTTCCACACACTTAGTCATGAATTGTTTGAACACAGATACTTTGGTTTTTCTCCACGGCACAAAATAGTGGTTTGATAAATGCTGGGCCAGTGTTTCCTTGGGAAAACAGAGAGGAAAGATGAAGGCAGGACCAGCAAAGTAACGTAACTCAGCAGTCCAGTAACCAATTCACTGACATTTGTTGAAATGTTTCCAATTCACCAAGACTGGCCCCATGCCTTTTGCCCAGCTCTGGACACCACAGCCTGAACTTGAGGAGAACCCAAGATGCTCTCAGGGAGGGCCACACCCCAGGAAGGGCTGGGAACCTGAGGCAGGGGAGATACTGGAATGACCACCCTGGGGATGGTGGGGGAGGTAGTTCATGGTGGTCTTTAAAGAAGTGGGTGAACTTTTTACCAAGACCAGCAGCCCACACTTACTTCTGAGGCTCTAAAGAGAACACATGCATATTCCACAGAACAGGACTCAAACAAAGGGCATCAGCTTGACAAGAGAAAAATGGTCACCGTGTGTGTGAATGTGGGTGGCAGGGGGTGGTCAGGACTCTTTGTCCATGAATAGCTTCACGGAATTGCCTTTCCTCTCCCTAATTGTGGATCCTGGCCCAGATTTCCCCTTCCAGGACCCTATTTAAAGGAGATTCTATAGCCTAAGCTCAGTGCTTCTGTTTAGTAGCACATAAATATAGCTCAAGGCATCTGCAGCCCTCCCCACACCAATCCCAACAGAGCAAACTAGCCCACTAACAACCAGTCAGCTGCCCAACCGTAGGTCCAAGGATGGTCTGGAGGCCTCCCGACGCCTCTGGGCTCCAGGGAGATGCCACCCAACATACCCACTTGGAGCTCGCAAGTGCACGCAGGTATACACCACTCCAGGAAGGAGGAGCCCAGGGTGGACGTTCCTGCTGTTTCATCTCATGTCATGATTAAATGACACCTGCATTTGGAATAAATGATCAGTAAGTTTCTGAAGTAAACATCAATTTGTCATTTCAAAAGCAAATTCCTAGATCACTGGATTTATTTCCAGGGCTGTTGACCAAAAAGGCTGTTGAGTTACAACATCCAGAGCAGTCATTTCCCTCTTTTTCTCAGCTGAGTACAAAATACATGCCCAGCAGCAAATGTCTCTGCCTTGTGGGAAATGTATGTTTACAGGAAGACAGAAACTGCCACCAGCCAGGAGCGCTCGCACTGTTTGCCACCAGGAAGCCATCAGGGCACCAGATCGATCAGAGGAGTACCCTTCTTCTCAAGGAACCCATGGCCCTCAGCTTGCGCTGAGATTGCTTTGTTTCCATCAGGAGGGATGGCTGACTGCCTCTCTGACACAAGGAATCAGACATCACTACACCCCGGCTGTGCAGGGACGGAGGCCGTGGCGCCCTGCCCCGGGTGGCAGACAGGACTGTGGAGACGCTTCGGGCATGAGGGCACAGGAGCAGCCACATCCCTGAACAGCCAAGAACAATTGGGCCACATGATTAATGAAGTACAGATGTAAGGGCCCCGGCAGCTCCCACATGGACAAAGAATGGTGACAGGGGAAAACGGGGAGACGTTTATTTAAATCGAAACAACTGCAGGATTACAAATTGCTCCCTGACCACTGGCTGCTGTATGTGTACGTACGTGAAACCAAGGGGATGGGAAAGTTAACATTTATTATACTATAAAAAAAATTAGGTATAGCCAAGACACCTGAGGCATTTAGAGGCTGTCCCCTCCCCTGCCCATATCCTTTGTGATGGTTCTGCCCTTGGGACTTGGGCAAATGTGGGCACCATGAACCCTCTGGCCTCCATTTCTTCAGCAGCCGGATCTCCTTCCCCACCTCCTAGGAGAAACACAGTGAAGAGAACACGTTAACCTGATTACGGGAGGAAATCCACTCTGTCAGTAAAAGCTTTACTTGAAATTTTTAAAGCTCAGCAAGAGCGTTAAAAGTCCATTTTAAAAAGAAGAGAATGGGCCTCTTTCTGGAAAGATGTCCTCTTAGCTGCTGGTCCCATTTGACTGAAAGCTGTCTTGTGCCATCGGGAGCCATTAATGTATGATCGAAGCCGTGGTTTCTTTCTGTAAACATTGGTTCAACTTGGGGAAGCTCTGCAGCTAGCTGAACAGCCCTTCTCACTGAGCTCTGGCCGGCCCAAGGCCAGGGAAGGCCTGTAGCTCAGACCCGGTCTGCCAACGTCAGGCTGGCATAACAGGAACGCAACCCCCCGGGTCCCGTCTCAGCTCGACCACTTCCGTCTGCTTTCGGCAAGTTACTGATCCTCCCTGTCTTGGTTTCCTCAGCGGTGAACTAGGGATAATCAAAGCGCTCAGCATGGAAGTTTCTTATGGGGACTGAATGAGGTAACATGAATACAGTGAACAGAAGAGCCCCTGACACATAGTTCCTGCTTGGTGAGTGTCAGCTGTCATCACTGCCACACCGTGGGTGTCCTCGGCATTATGAGGATGATATTAAAGGGCCATGTGTTGTTCCCAGTGCGGTGTTGAATCCAAACGTCCCAGGCTCCTCCTGAAATCCTAGTCATCACTGATTTTAGCCTCTAAGAGCAGAAATCCTGTCTCCACCACTTGGCCACCTACCTCTCCTAGAATCTTCCAGAGACCAGGATCTCACCCGTCCATGAAACAGCTATTCCCTTCCTAGACAGCTCTGTTAAAAGACCTTCCCTCTAGGTAACTGCCTTAAATTCAAGCAGTTGAGCCAATCCACCCCCTGGTCCATGAACATACCTAGAATTTTCCAAGATCACTAGATGGCAGGCATCCTGAGCCACCGGTACAAAACCCAGCTCATCCAGGGTTTCTGGGAGTTGGCTGGAACAGCTGTAATCTACCTAGACAAGGAAGGAGAGTCCAAAGACAGGGAAAGAAAAGGAAAATCTCCCACTCAAGAGAGCCTGCCAGTGCATCTGAAACCACATGAAGAAAAGTAATGGTTAGAAAATATATACGATTTGCATACTGTATGGTGATACCACCCCAAGCCCTTATCCCACATAATACCCTGGCTGCCAGCCTTATACCCTCCAAACATTTCTTCTTTGAGAAAACTAACCAATCCAAGGTCTCCAGTGACAGGACCAGGACCCTATTAGACCTCTAGGGATTCCTCTAGGATCCCTCCCCATGCACACACACACACTCACACACAGAGTTTGCAAATGGCATCTATGGTGGTTTTACTTTATTTTTTTTACTATTTTATTTTATATTATTTTTTGAGAGAGTGAGGTACATTCGAGGAGCAGAGGAGAGAATCTTAAGCAGGCTCCATGCCCAGTGTGGAGCCTAATGTGGGGCTCAGTCTCATGCCCCTGAGATCATGACCTGAGCTGAAATCAAGAGTCAGATGCTCAACTGACTTAGCCACCCAGGTGCCCCTGTGGTGGTTTTAAAATACTTCCACAGATTCGTTGGTGCTCCTCCCTTCCTAAGGTGGAGCCTAATCTGCATCCCCTTAAGTGGGAGCTACACTTAGTGACTCTCTTCTAACAATTAGAATGTGACAGAAATAACAGTGTGTGATGTTCAAGATTATGACATATAAGGCATTACCACTTCCTCCTGTAAGCCAAGAACAGTGTGCACTGGGACCAGGAAGCTCCTACAGAAAGGGAGGACAAGGGGGGTACTCAGGAGGATGGTAATGGACAAATCTGGGGAACAGCAGCATGACAATGAGGATGGACACGGTCTAGAAAGGAAGAGGGCAGACCAGTCCAGGAGGCATATCACAGGAAAAAATAAAATGGGACCACTAAATCAGTTACCCAAGGTACTGGGGCTATTTTACAGTGACATTGAGGAGTTTGCAGGACTATTTGGTGAAAGCTATGATGAAAACAAAGCAAATACTAATTTCATGAAGAAATATTGTACAAAAAAGTCATATTAATCATGGTATATATTATATGCGGGTATTTACAGGGTCATAATGATGTAAAGGTCAAGTACTGATTTGCATTAGACACTGTGTTTGGATATCTCCTGCCATTCTAGCCCCGCCCATCTTTTCCATCTTCCAATTTTGAGGCTGAGGTAGGAAATTCTTCCTTTCTCTCAGGAGTAATGTTTAGTAGATTTTGTGTTTAGTAATGTCTTTTGTTAGATATATTTTTAGGTATTTACAGGTGTATTTTCATGATGTGGTAAATGGCATAAATTTTAAAGTACATTTTCTAATTATTTCTAGCATATGGACATACAGATTATACTACATGAAGTCATGCTGTGCATTCTTTGTGGGTGAGCAAAAATATAGATATAACAAATACAAAAATATAGTTGTGAGATGTTAACACCATCACTAGGACAGCACTTGCTTCTTGGAGACAGAAGAAAGGCATGGAATTAGACCAAAACTAAGACATTTTCAGTAGTCTTTTATTCTATGTAATTTTGAAGAATGTATGTTGAAATGTTGGCATTCATTAAATTCAGGGGCAAAGAAATCATCCGTGCCACCATTAAAAAAAATAATAATAATAATCTTTGCCTAAACCAGGGTCTCAAAGATTTTGTTTTCTTCTACAAGTTTTATGGTTTTAGCTCTTTTTTTTTTATTGTTTTAAAAGTTTATTTATATTTGAGAGAGAGACAGACAGAATGCAACTGGAGGAGGAGCAGAGAGAGAGGGAGACAGAATCTGAAGCAGCCTCCAGGCTCCAGGCTGTCAGCACAGAGCCCGACATGGGGCTTAAGCTCACAAGCCAAGCCATGAGATCATGACCTGAGCTGAAGTCGGATGCTTAACTGACTGAGCCACCCAGGTGCTCCTGGTTTTAACTCTTAAAGAAGTCCACTCTATTGCAAGATGTGCCCCATTCTCCATTGAGGATGGAACACATGGCGGGCAGCCACCTTCCGTGGCATCAGTTTCCCCGGGAGCCCTGCAGGCAAGAAAGATGACCCTTCCTCCTGCTGCCTTGCTACCCCCTTTCTGAGGGGCCTTGCCAGGGATAATGGAGCCTGGTACCAGGTCATCCTTATCACCCCAATACTGGTGTGGGCAGAGGTTGAAAACTACTGCTCAGCATGCAGTATTTAAAAAAAAAAAAAAAGTTAATCAGTGCCAACATTTAAAAATCAAGAAAATCACACCGAAATCTGATTGGCCAGCATTTCTCCAAAAGCCTGTGAGCATCTGCACTGCAATGCAGCCCCCACCCCTCCTTTGGATGAACTGCCTGTCTGGGTTGCCTCACACCTGCCCCTCTGACTCCCAGACCCCGAGGCCAGGGTCAGATGCCTGAGTGGATGCTTTCCTACAGCTGCCCTCTTTGGTGTTACCTACAAGGCTCCATCTACAGCTTTTCCGTCCTCTTCCCTATTCAGCCTCTCACCTGGTCTCCTGACAGCCTTGCTGAGTAAGGATCAGAGTCCACTCTCTGCATATGAGGAAACTGCCCAAGGGCGTACAGCTGCTAAGTGGTGAGCTGGCTTTGAGGTGCTCCCCCCTGCTCTGAGACTCCATTCTCTGGGCCCCATCGCCCTGGGCACTGGGGCTATCTTTAAGCACTTTTAAGATACAAAGTGCTCAGGGTGCAGGTGTGTTACTAGGCCGCCAGGCACACCTGTCAGGTTCTGGGAGTGCAAAGGGAGTTGGGGTCTGTGTCACCTGCGCTGGCACCTGCAGGGAGTAGCAGGTGCTCAGGCTCCTAGTTGAGGGGTTTGCTTGATTAAATGACGAATGAACTAATAAATGGATGAGCTGTCATCTGAGTAGCTCACGTATATTTAACCATTAATCAAAATAGATTTTAACTGCAGAAATATTTTAGCTGAGGCATATAAAGGAAGAGGAGGAGGGGCAGGCCCATGACGTGCCAGAACTCATGGCAGGCTCCGCCATGAGGCCCTCTCATCTCATGACTGAACATTTCGAAGAAGACTTCACATAAAAAGCATAGACAGTAATATTTGTACAACCCTCTGGGGTAAACAAGAGAGGATTTAAAGGTGTCTATATAGGACAGAATTCATTGATTTTCTCTGAAATATGTAATTATGATGATAAAGATAAAATGCAAATATTAGAAGACATTGAATTTATATGATTTATATGATCTAGTATGACTTAATATGGTCTTTTTAAAAAATTTTTAATGAAAACCCTGAGCTTTCTTTTGTGACTTTAACTTTCTATATAAGGACTTATGCTTGAAACCATTATGCACAATTCCTGATCAAGGCATTTTTTTTTTCAACGTTTATTTTTATTTTTGGGACAGAGAGAGACAGAGCATGAACGGGGGAGGGGCAGAGACAGGGAGACACAGAATCGGAAACAGGCTCCAGGCTCTGAGCCATCAGCCCAGAGCCTGACGCGGGGCTCGAACTCACGGACCGCGAGATCGTGACCTGGCTGAAGTCGGACGCTTAACCGACTGCGCCACCCAGGCGCCCCATGGCATTTTGAATTAACAATGTCTTTAAATTCTTCATACAGACCTTGATGAGGAACTTTGCCAAGTAGTGATAATGCTCTTTACAACAACAATTTGAAGATTACAACAATACAGATTGTATTTCAAGACTCTAAGTGTAATTCCTTTCTTGACAAATTTAACGTTGAAGTTTCTAGTAATATTATGGATAGACTTGAATCCAATCAAACACTTTTAGATCTAGTGTTAACAATGTGAAATGCTAATTTGGACAACTTCTGTTTCTCGTTGGAGCCGTCAACCTGTAGCTTAGCTTGTGATAGGAAGTGACAGGGTACACCGGTAGACAGCTACGACTATCAGACCATTGCTGGAAAATAATTGCCTTGTTTGCAGTATTTAATTTAGGGCAAGAGTCCAAGATACAGGTCTTGAGATTCCAGAAAGATTCAGACTATTGGACTGTTCTGTGAAGACAGAGATTTGAGACTGCTTGCAGGGTTGCACCCACGAGAACACCACCAGGCCCCCCTACGTCAACCAACCCTCACCTGTCTCTTGCCCCGCAGTCCCCAGGTGGCTCCACTTGGGATGCAAAATTCTCATTGGGCACACAGAGCACAGGCCCCCCCCCCCCCCCCAGTGTGCCTTTAGCACCTTGTCTACAGAAGACAGTGGCACCTTCTGCGGCTCTGTCAAAGATGTTCAAGTGGTCCAGCTGCTCCCTGGTCACATCCAGCAAGCCCAAGATCCCACACATCACTCATTGGGCTTGTCACCTCTAGGGACTATCGGCTGCATGGCCAAACCTAGCTCTCCTCTGAGGAGCCCCAGGCCAGGAGCTCTGCCCATCCCAGACTTGACCTGGCTGCCCCAAATGCTGAGGGCTCCCAAGATTCCAGGCACCCCAATAATCCAGGTGTGATGCTCTGGCCTGCCAATGAACAACACTTGTTCTCCAAGATGCCTAAAGGTATGCCATGAAAAAAAAAAAAAAAAGTTTCCTTGTGTAAGTCAGGGATACTAAGTACAAATAGTACCCCCTCTACCCAAGTGTGTGTTCACAGAGAACAAGACTGACCAGGTGTGAGGTAAACTTTATGAAGTTCTAAGCCTCTATATTCTCTCTCTTTTTTTTTAATGTTTGTTTATTTTTTGAGAGAGAGACAGAGCATGAGCTGGGGAGGGGCAGAGAGAAAGGGAAACACAGAATCCAAAGCAGACTCCAGGCTCTGAGCTGTAAGCACAGAGCCCGACGTGGGGCCTGAACCCACAAACTATGAGGTCATGACTTGATCCGAAGTCAGACGCTTAACCCACTGAGCCACCTGGTGCCCCTAAGCCTCTCCATTCTTAACCTGGAGTTCACAGACCCCCTACCAAGGTGCTTAAGGATGGAATTTAGGAGTCCATGAACTTGGATGGGAAAAATTGACATCCTAATTCACAGTAAGCTCTAACTGAAATTTAGTTTTTATTCCATTAAGAATAGACCATAAACCACAGCAGCTACCAGTACCTGGAGTTTTATTCCAGTAGAAATCACAGATATTTTTATATCTCATTACACTTGTTGTAGACATCTCAAAACATGATTTTCATGAGTCACTGCTTTGAAAGCATAGTAGGAGCCAGACCCGCCACTCAATCTTGTTATTTAATGAGTTAATAAAGAAGTATACAGAATACTGTGTTACAAATCTGTTTTGTCTCAGGTTTTGATAACAGAACGTCAAAATAATTGGCTTTCCTTTTAACACTATTTTATTTTATGCACGTAGTCATGATTTTGAGGTGTCCATAGGCTTCACCACTCTGTCACAGGAGTCCCTGGCACACAAAAGGTTGAGAACTGTAAGTGCCTAAGGTCACCAGCTCCCAGTGCTTTGGGAGGCAATAGAGGAGGCACTGGTAGAGAGCTGGAGGGCTGGAAGGATCTTGGCCAGTGAAGGGAAGAGTTCTCCCAATTCTATACTGGCCCTAGGGGATACGATATGCAGCATTTCTCATTCTGCTTGGGCATATTTCTACGGAACATGTATTAACACTGAAAAATTTCAGCTCTCTGGAAAACAGCTTGAAATATATGGATTTAGGGAATGGCTTAGCCTGAGAAGACACTGGAATTGCTTGGTGTTCTTTAAAAAAGTGATAGTAGTCAGGAATGCAAGCTGGTGCAGCCACTCTGGAAAACAGTATGGAGGTTCCTCAAAAAACTAAAAACAGAACTACCCCACGACCCAGCAATTGCACTACTAGGCATTTATCCACGGGATAAAGGTGTGCTGTTTCGAAGGGACACATGCACCCCCATGTTTACAGCAGCACTATCAACAATAGCCAAAGTATGGAAAGAGCCCAAATGTCCATCAATGGATGAATGGATAAAGACGATGTGGTATATATCTACAATGGAGTATTACTCAGCAATCAAAAAGAATGAAATCTTGCCACTTGCAATTACGTGGATGGACCTGGAAGGCATTAAGCTAAGTGAAATTAGTCAGAGAAAGACAAACATCATATGACTTCACTCATATGAGGACTTTAAGAGACAAAACAGATGAACATAAGGGAAGGGAAACAAAAATAATATAAAAATAGGGAGGGGGACAAAACAGAAGAGACTCATAAATATGGAGAACAAACTGAGGGTTACTGGAGGGGTTGTGGGAGGGGGGATGGGCTAAATGGGTAAGGGGCACTAAGGAATCTCCTCCTGAAACCAGTGTTGCACTATATGCTAATTTGGATGTAAATTTAAAAAAATAAAAAATAAAACAATAAAAAAATCACTAAAAAAAGAGAACACATTTGTGTACCTCAAATCCAAAAAAATAAAAAATTAAAAAGTGATAGTATTAAGACCTTTTGGAGCAAAATAAAAAGATCAGGTGATGCCTTCTCACTATACAAATGGAAGTTTTTGCAGGAGGTAGCCCGTTGAACATACCAGCTACCTAGAATCTTTCCTATCCTTCGCTCACGGTCCAGGACTTGTTAATATGAACAGGTCAGGATTCCACGCTGGGCTGTCAGCCAGGAGGGGGATCACTGGGGAAACCACTGGGGTTATATGGGGACCTGCACAGTTGGAGTACATGCTCCTGCTGGGAGCAGGCTATATCCTCCATCACAGTTGAAATTAATTGGTAGAAAACACTTCTTGCCTTGTTTGTAGCATTTAATTTTGGGCTGAGGACCTGAAACATGTGTTCTAGATTGCAGAAAGATTCGGGGACTGGCATGTTATCCAACAGGGGTAAGACAAATCCAAGAGATGGAATCCCAAGAGGTCCTCGTTGCCTCCCAAAGCCAGTGCCATGGGAATTAGGACAGCTCTGGGAACTGGCAATTAGCTCAGCCACACCAGATGCCTCCCAAAGGAGTGGTTGTTCCACAAAAGCACTGGGCAAACTAGTGTCAAACGGTCTTAGCTGATCTGTGTTCCAGAGCTGAAGCAATGAAGAGGTTTATGTAATGGATCTGGCTTTCCTTTCTCTGTTTTTCCCAGTCATGCTTGGAGAGCTATTGGAGGATTTGCCAAGCAGTCTTAGTGCACATGTCCCATATTCACACACTTCCCCATCATTGGTCTGTAGCACTCTCTGAAACGTTCTGGACGCAGTCCTCCTCACCATTGAAGTTCGTGCCAAGCATTCCTGTAGCCCCTCCATACAAGATACTTAGCCAAAAAGTGCTGCCTGGCTGATTATTATGGACTTTGCTGCCAGGACCCTCAGTAATCCTGGAAACTGCTCCCCTCACAGGCAGCGCAAGACCACGCCCTGGAGGGAGAGCAGGAGGCTTGCAGCATGCCCAGCTTGCGGCAAAGCCCTTACTCACATCATCTTGGCGGTGAGGAACTGCCTCCACTCACAAGCAATCATGTAGACAGAGTTTGGTCACCCGTTCTCTGAAGAAGGCTACCAGTTACTCCTGAATGGGCGCGCAGAGCAGAAAACATGAAACTTTGGCATGCATTGTGCTGTGATGTGTTCTGAATATAAACTTGAATTTTTTAGGCATTGCTATGCATCAGGAAGGCTTTTTTTGGGTAACACCTTTATTAAGATATAACCCACATACCATACAATTCACCCATTTAGATAGAGCATATAATTCAATAGTTTTTTGGTTGTTACATTCAGACTTGTGCAACAATCAATTGTAGAAGACTCTCATAACCTCCAAAAGACACCCCTTACTCTTTAGTCTTCAACCTCCCCCACCTTCCCCCCCTCCCCGCCACCCCTAGCAACCACCAACCTACTGTCTGGCTCTCCAGATTTGCCCATCATAGACACTTTATATAAATGAAATGATACATATGTGGTCTTTTGTGACAGGCTTCTGTCACGTAGCAGAATGTTCACAAGGTTCATCAGTGTTGTGACAGCAATGCTTCATCCCTTTTTACGCCCAAACATATTCCACTGTCTGGATACAGCACATTTTGTTTATCGGCTCATCGGTTGAGGGACATTCAGGTTGTTTCTAACTTCTGGCCACCATGAGTAATGCTGCTGTGAACATGCATGTGTCACTTTCCGTGTGGACCTGTGTTCTTGTGAGCTTGGACACGTGCCTAGGATTGGCACTGCTGGGTAAACGGTGACTCTTTTTCAGGAACTGTCAAACTTTTCCAGAATGGCTGCACCATTTTACATTCCTATCAGCAACACAGAAGCGTTCCAATTTCTCCACATCCTCATCAACACTTGTTATTGTCCATCTCTTGCACTATCGCAGCTATCAAGTGGTTATCTCATAGCGTTGCATTCTTCCGAAGTTGCATTCTCCTGAAGACTAGTGATGTAGAACATCTTTTCATGTGCTTTCGGCCATTTGTATGTATTCTTTAGAGAAATGTCTATTTGGATCCTTCGCCCACTTTAAAATTGGGTTACCTGTCCTTTCATTATTGAAAATGATGAGAACAAAGGCAAGAGAAATGGAGCCAAAATTAAGTCTCCTTCTAGCTTGCAACCCACTGACACCTGAACCACGCACAGCATGACCTTCATGGCTGCCTTAGTGCCCTAATGTTTGTTTTATTAAAGACTAAAAGTAACCTTAACAGCGGCTAGCCCCTCAAGGTCCTGAAAGCCTTGCTTCCAAACTCCTTAGAGGCTTACGCTATCCCTAACCTCACTAATTAAAAAGCACGTAGTCACCCCTCACAATCCTGGTGCAGGTCTTTCTGCGCATGGGGCCTGTCCCCGTGCTATAATAAAATCAACTTTTGCACGAAAAACATCTCAAGAATTCTTGCTTAGCCATTCGCTCTCGAACTCAAAACTTCTAAATTTCATAATTTTGTCAGAAAAGCTTGAGTTTTTAATGACTGTCCAGCTGCACTTTAAAACTCAGCCCCAGCCCCAACAGGAATGGGATGGGCTCCTGCAAATTTTGTATCTCTTCCCAGATAACATCATTCTGGGAAAATTCCAGTCCCTGAAGTTGTGGTTCTTGATTTCCCCTCCCCCCCCCCCCAATTCACAGATATCCTTGAGAGTCTGATGGACAGTCTCTGAGAGAAAAATGTACATATGCAAATTTGTCTATTTTGCATTTAGTATCAGGGAGTTCCTGGACCTTCCACCATTCAAGCATTGCCTTAGTAAGGTTCTTTCTTTTCATAAGAAGAGTGTACACTTATTTCTAATGATTGTATTGTCAAATGATTTGAACCTGGCCTTAATGGACGACATAAAATGCCCAAATTCTAGGTTCCCACAGAGGAAAAAAGAGTGAACTGGCTGTGAGATTATCAAAATCACACTGTAAAGAAACAGCTTTTATAGAAGATTGCTTTGAAGGCCTGCAGTCCATCATTTCTCCAAATTTTCCCCTGTGATCAGGCCAGACCACGAGAGCTTTATACCATCACATCTGGGATTGTCTTAGAACTGGTCTCTGATTGCACTTCAGCCTTTGCCATCAGCCCACAATGAAAGCACACTGTAAGGAAACTGTGCAGATTCTATTACTATCAGTTACAAAAATGTTGTAGGACCTCTCCTAAGGCTCATACACGCACTCAGAAAAGATGTGCTTCTCTTCAACCCATGGTCTGTTTTGATCTCGTCAGCACCATAAAGCTGTTACATGATGTTTCCTTCCCCACTTTTGCCCTTAAGAAACTCAGAGGTAAGGGGCACCTGAGTGATGCAGTCAATTAAGCATCTGACTCTTGATCTCGGCTCAGGTCATGATCTCACAGTTTGTGAGTTCGAGCCCCACGTCCAACTCTGCACTGATGGCACAGAGCCTACTTGGGATTCTGTCTCTCCTTGTCTCTGTCTCTCCCCCACTTATGTGCTCTCTCTCAAAATAAATAATAAACTTAAAAAAACAACAACAACAACAACTCAGGTGTCTGGGTGGCTCAGTTGGTTTAGCACTTGACTTTGGCTCAGGTCATGATCTCACAGTTCGTGGGTTTGAGCCCCATGTCGGGCTCTGTGCTGACAACTGCTTTGGATTGTGTGTCTCCCTCTTTTCCCCCACCCCCACCCCCACTCATGCTCTGTCTCTCTCTCTCTCAGAAATACATAAACGTTAAACAAACAAACAAACAAACAAAAACCTCAGAGGTAAAGTTGCTGCCTGTCCCCAGCAATTGAACTAGATATTCTGTTAATTTGTGAATTGACATTGATGGCCTTCATTTTCCCTTTACCCTGATTCCACTGTTTCTTTCTGATACGTTTTACATGCGATCTCAAACTGTTTCTAGAACAAGTCAACAAATCTCTTTTTCTAACCTTGCCTTTCTGCCCTTGACTGCCATTCATGACACCTGTTTGTTTATGCACGTTCTTAATGACAGAACTTATTTTATAGTTATTTTTCTCACCCGTAACTTTTAGTTTCTGGACTCAAGGGTGTTTTGCAAACAGATTACCATCACCCCAGTTTACCAAGCAATATGTGTCTAGGTAGGAGAAGGAAGGTAGAAAATTTTTTTTTAAGCTGAGAAGACATAACAGAGACAGTGTTGTGTTTTTTTTCTACTTGACAAGATACTTTCATGGTGCTTACTAGGCTAGGCACTGTTCTACGTACTTTACAAAAACCCTATGAGGGAGGCATGATTATTGCTTCCCGTTTTACAGATGAGAAAGCTGAGGTATGGAGCAGTTAATTAACTTGTGCAAGGTCACACAGCCAGTTAGCGGTAGAGCGAGGATTAGGAACAGGGTCGCCAGCCTGCAGAGTCTGCACTCTCTACCCCTGGCCTCTGCTAAAGAGAGCCTGGCTCTGAGACCCTGGGTAAGCCACATAAATCGCGTGGGAACAATGACACCCACTGCATCCTCGGCTCATTGAAATCAAAGGAGGCTCCACTGAAAGGCAGCATCCTCCCCACAGTGAGAACTCCACTTTGTCCTCTTCAGCTAAAACCTGCATAGAAATCCAGACCAAACTTCACTGGGAATGCTGGCCAAGTGGAATGAGGTAACTCACCCAACACAAACACCGTAAACACCAAAAGTAGATGAGAACACCCTTACCTTTTCATCTCCTGTGAGCATCCTGATCCTAGAAAGATTTTGTAAAGTGTGGGTTAGGAAACTAGCTCAAATTTAGTTGACACATTTTAATATTTGGCATATCTTCTTGAAAAATGAGGTTGAGAGATTAAATTGCAATCAAACATTTTGACAAATTTAGTCAGTTTACTTCAACCAACAATGCAGTATAAGTTTAAGGGTGTACATAGTACCTCATGATTCCTTATGCATCTCCAGTGACTAGAGTCTGTCCTTGCTCCTCCTAGTCAACATGTACCATAGAAACTTGGGGTTGCACCCTACATATTTTAAGTGGAAGCATGGGACAGTCTGACACTCAAAAATCCCCTCATACCAATCCAGATGGGCATCACAGTTTTAGAGTCCGCAAAGCCCTTTCAGAAATGTATTTTCGGTAAATCCTCTCAACTCCATGAAGTACCATCCCCATTTTACAGGTGAGTACAATGAAGCCCAGAATAGTAGCCATTTTTATCCACCTAGTATTCACTTAGTATCTACTATGTGTAAGACAGCATACTGGATTGAGGCAGGACCTTGTCCCTCCTTTAAGGAGTTTCCAATTTAGTGGGAGAGACAGAAATTAGACAGCACAGTATGGTCAGTGCTTTGAGAAGGGCACACACAAGGCACTGTAAGAAATGAGCAGCTCTTGGAGTCTGATCAGGGGCTGTGGGAAGTCTTTGCCAGGCAAGATAACAGGGGCATGTGAAAGAGTTTGGGAAGAGGAGGCTGACCTAAGGGACAGCACGTCCACAGACACAAAGGGAAAATGTGGTGCATCTAAGGAAGGACATTTATCTGTTGGTTCAAACAATCTGAGCACTTCCACAGTGCTGGGCTTGTGCTGGGTGATGACGCCCCCACGGCGAACCAGACTGGCAAAGTCCTTGCCCTCAAGAAGCACAATTCTAAGGGTAGAAACAGATAATAAAAATATAAATCAAGTAACAAAATGAGTTCAGAGTGGTGAGTAGTATGCAGGGAGTATGTGTTAGTCTGGACCAGGGTGGTGGCACCGGGGAGAGAAATGGCTGCATCTAAGAGAGATTTGGGAAGCAGAACGGATAGGACCTCCCAATGGCTTGGACCTGGAGGTGTGGCTGAAGAAGGAAATAAGGGGAACTCCTAGCAAATGGCAGACATGAAGCTGTCCTGACATGCAATCTTAGGAGGAGGGAGAACCAAGAGTTCTCTCTTGTGAAAATTCAACATAGGATGCTCACCAGACATTCGAGTAAAGCAGCTCTGGGAGTCAGGTATCTAAGACAGCATCTCTGGAGAAAAGTCAACATGAGCTTTGAATGTAGGGGTCACTGGCCTATAGATGCTCTTAAAAGCTTAAAAAGTGAATGGAATATTCTGGGGAAGTTGAGTGAGAAAACCCATGTCAAAGCCCCGGGGTGGGGGTGAAGGGAGACGAGAGGCTTCGGAAGAGAAAAAGCCAGAAGAGCAGGGGAGATGGAGGGGCCAGTAAGGTAGGAGAGAAACCAGGAGTGACAGGTCATAGAAGCCAAGAGAGGAAGAGGGATTGGCTAATGTGTGAAATGATGCTCAGGGACTAATTAGATCACTGGTGACCTGGAGAGCAAGAAAGCAGTTTCATTGTAGGGATGGAGGTGGGGTTGGAGGAGGTTAAGAGGGAGGTGAGGAACCAGAAACATCACTGCAGACAACTCTTGCCAGAAATGTTTGGGTGAAGGAAAGGAAATATACAGAGTATGAGACAGAAAGGCACAGGGAACTGAGGTTTTGTTTTGCTTTAAAGAAAGAGGAAATGACAGGATGTTTGTATGCTGAGAGGAAAGGGGAACTGGGGAGGGGAGAGTCGCAGAAGCCCTGTCCCTTCCCTCAGCCGGTGCCTTCTGATGTCTCCAGCTGCCCATTCTAGCTCCTCCACTGATCCATTTCCTGGGATCCTCAGATGCTGGCATCCTTCAGGGCCCCCAGCCCTGCGTACTGCTCTCCTCTCCCTACACATCCTCCTTGGTAGATCATATCAGCTCTCCATGGCTTTAAACACCTTCTGCACCCTGAGATCTTTGTCTCTGCTTTAAACATCTCAGAAATGCACATGCCAAGCATTTCCATCTGACATTCCACAGGCATGCATGCCTAAAACCAGCCTGTCCTCTCCCTCCACCTCTCTCTTATACTTTGTTTGGAGCAAGACAGGGCTTTCTGTCACAATTCTTTCACCCCTATAAACTCTCCCAACCCAACTGGCCAGAAGCAACAACACTGGTACATCAATCTGGATCAGTCTGACTCTGAAATCCATACCTGCACTACCCATTTCTATAGTTACTTGTATCAGTGTTTGACTCTTCAACTTGTATCATAAAATCCTTATTTTAATTAGTCTACAGCTATTCACAGTGAAGTCATTAAGAGAAAATACCACTTGATAATAAAGAGTAATGTGAGAAAAAAAAGAAGTCTAGCAAAGTGGTTTATTCTTACAAGTTATTGCTGGAGAAAGTTCTTCAAACAAACCAGTGCAGTGAAAATGCCTTAGAGAAGCATCAGGTTTTCAGATTTCTTCCCAACAGCGTTAGGATGTCTCATCTTCACTATTTTTACATGTTTGTGTTTTGACCAGCTGCTACGTTGGGTGACAGCAACTCTTCAGGGTTCGTTTTTATTTCCAAGTTTGTGATTTTTTAAAAAGGCTACTTTAGGGTCGTGAACTGTTTCACTGTCTTTTCACTCTCTCTTTTAAGTTCTTCAATATGGGCATCCAGGCGCTCTAGAATATGATGGGACCGCAGTTCCTCCTCTTCCAAAAATCTGGTAGCTATTGAACCAAGAGGAGACACAGGCAAGGGACACTGAAGGAGAAACAAATTTGGACATATGTAAGTTGAACAGTAGATTTCTCAGATACATTTTCTAATGAGAAATATTAAAAGGTGACTTAAAATACTTTTTCTTCCAAAGAGATAATTTGTTTTTATACTAATGATAGGACTAGTAAAAAAGCAGCTGTTCCATAAACGTTAACGTAAGACTTCTTCCTTTCTGACACAAGTTGTATAAATGTAAAGTGTCACATAAATATGTTAGTTATGGGCCTAAAGAATATCTCAGTTCAGACTTATATATCCTTTAATACCCTCAGAAGAGAATATACCTAATGTCTGTTATTTTAAATTCACTTTTAAACTCTGAATATGTTACTTTGATTTTAAAGCACAGAAAATCTACCGACAACAGATTAGACAGCAAGTGAAATCAACGCTTTCCCTCATCCAAAATCTCAGTCCACACTCCCTCATCTGAAACTCCTGGGGCCACGGTATTTCAGAATCCAGATTTTAGAAAGGTAATACAAGACATGTACCACATACAGTCCATTCTCACATGCAGTCATTATTTCCTATATACAGTCCCCTCAAACACTGAGTTAGTGAATAAAGAATCATTGCTCCTTGGGGAAATATACACACACACAATCTCACACAGACTATCATCCTAAAAACAACTCCTGGTAGAATCCATTTTCTTTATTTTACATAAGAGAAAACGAGATGCAGAAGTGTGAAGTGACTTGCCAGAGGCCACCCCACTAACGGGTGCCAGAGTTGGGGTTCCAACCCTGTTTACCAGGCCCCAGAGCCCGAGCTCCCTGCGCTACACTGTGCTGTCCCCACGTCGTCCCCACTCTGGTCACCTGTGTGACAGCTGGACAGGAGGGCAGAGCACCACCTCAACCAATCTCAGCTGGGAACGTGTAAGCGGGGATCCAACCTTTTCACAGCTCCTCACAGGACCACGAATGACTGTGGGAGTCCCTCAAGTATTGAACAGGGCTTTAAATAGTTAAGCGAGTAGGAGAATTCGCAAATACAGAATCCGTGACGAATAAGGATCAACTGTATTACCTTAGTGGAGTCTGAGGTAACGTCTCATAATCAAAGACACTGATATTTCTGAAGCAAAATACTAAGTGGGATAAAGAGTCTATACATATTAGCACATCAGTTCAGTTCAGGTCAGGTTTTAGTGCCAAAAAGGTTTTGCTGCCAAACTTAGGAAGAAAGTTTTCAGGATGTTTTTAGGTCTCAGAATCACATGTAAGTGAAGCGGAGACTTCTTTTAACAATGAAAAGAAAACTCTTCCATGAACTTGTTGGCATATGCAAAGGTCAAAAATACTGCATTTTCACAGGGATAGGACCATGTAACTGGTGACGGTAATGAAAATCTGGCCAGAGGCAAGGGCTTCGGTAGAGAACGCAGACAAATGGTGGAGTCTGCACAGTGGCTGCAGGAACATGGAGCAGCGGGTGTCGCACTGGGGTACCCAGTCCACGGCTGGACATGTCAGGCGCAGTTCCTTCCTCCGCCCCCACCCACCCGCTTTCTCCCTTTCCCAAGTTGCTTCCTTTCTTCTTCACTGGCTAGGCCTCATGACCATCTTGGCATCCAGACATATTCCTTGACCCTCTACAAATTGACCCTCTCTGAAATACAAAATTGACCCTCTCTGAAAAAGGCAGGAAAGGAATTTCCAATTAGGGTTAAAAACAAATGAATGGGGGTGCCTGGGTGGCTCAGTTGGGTAAGACTTCGACTCTTGGTTTCTGCTCAGGTCATGATCCTGGTGAGTTCGAACCCCACCATCGGGGTCTGTGCTGACAGCAGGAAGCCTGCTTGGGAATCTCTGTCTCCTTCTCTCTGTCCCACCCCTGCACTCACTGGTTCTCTCTCTCTCTCAAAATAAATAAACAAACTAAAAAAAAAAAAAGATACAAATGAATGGTTATGTTAATTTTCAAAACTAAGATATATTTTGAAAAGTAATCATGGCTGAAATATGTCTTAATGAGTAAAACTGTAAGACAGAAATACGTGAACATAATAAAGAGTACTTAAGCTAGAGAACCAGTAAGGAAAAACAAAACAAAACAAAACAGAAAACCATCACCCTGCTTTACCCTTAAAATAAAAAATAAAATCAAACTAAATAGACTTAATAAACTAATAAGATCAGAACGTTTCCATACCGAAGACATAAACTCTTCCTGGTCATTTATACTCTCAGAGACAGTGTCAGAAAAACTGGCATCATTTGTATCTAGCGCTGAAGGCAAAGAGCTAGTTTTACACAGAAAGTTAGAAGGCAAAGAGATGGTGGAACTGCAAGGGCTGATCTGAGAGCTCAGGGGGCTGAGGACTCTGGACATGGGCTCTATACTATCCAACGCCTGTCGTCTCGGAGAATGAAGACCTGTTTTGCAGTGCTCAGTCTTTACTCCATCGCGTCTGTACGGGCCACGGGTTGGCCTGGATAGCAGATTAGAAAACAAAACAAATATACATTGTAGTAACTTTTCTCTTTCAACACAGAACCGCTGCAGGAAGTTCACTTAAAAACAAAGGAATAGCCTAACCAGTAAGGCTGTAATTCACTAAAAGAGCAGCCCACTCGGACTACATGCTCTTTCTATCCAGTCAGGCCCCAAACGTCCAACCCCCGCCGCCAGGCCTCAGCCCTCACGCAGAGACAAACTGCCATAGTGTGTTTGGTGCTAGAACAGAGGGAAGTACTGTGCGCATGAGCAGGGTGCCTGACAACATCTGGGGTCGAGGTGGCAGTGGAGGAGAGGGGTCGGCAGAGGCTTTGGTAGGTAGGAAACACGTCAGCTGTAGAATAAGAGCTGAAGCCAGGTGGGTTTTCACTGAATGCTGACTTCTTATGGTAACAGCTTATGATTAATTGACCAACAATACAAAGGAAGCTTTCTTTATGTGAAAAGCCAACTTCTACTTTTAGGGTACAAGTGGGGCTACAGAGGGGGGAGGCAGCATGGAAAGGCTCGGGGGAGGAAGGACGTTGTTTATGCATGCGTCCAGAGTGTCTGAAACTAAAGCTTGAAGGAAGTGCCATACAACCACCCGCCACATTTTATCCTCATGGCAGCTTTACTTGTTCACACTGTACTTCGGAATCAGACATAGAGTCGTTTGAGGAAGATTTAATTTCTGTAGTCTGAAATCGTGCTCAAACGAGAGTTACAATAGTACACATTTTAAGTAAACTGTGAAGAAATTTTACTTGAACTCCATATTCTTGAACTCAGGTGCTCTGCTGTGTGTCGGTTTAAAGATTCTCTCATGGGTTTTTTTGCATATCTGAGTAGAAATCTCCAGCTTAGATTTAGTATCCATCAACTCTTTCTGCAGTTGTTGATTTTCAGACACTAATTTATTTAAGGCCTCAATATAATTCTCCTGGAGGTCTGCTAGTGAAATCTCTTTTGCCTAATAAAAGAGAATGCTAGAGTTACTTAATTTGTATAAGAATATTTGTGATCTGGGAGACTGCTGGTAGGAAATTACATTTCTTTCAGTTATAACTAGTTCATCTGTAGCTTTACTTTGGAAAAAGTGAATACTTGTGTTTGGCCCCCTATGAGAAAAAAAGTGTTGTCTCTTACAGTAAATGGGGGCGGCGGGGTGGGGGGGGCGGTGGAATTAGGAGCACAATGGGCTTCCCTGATGAGCCAAGGAATACCTACGGAGCTAGAGGAAGGCTGGAACTCAGATGGAGGAAAGCTACAAGTAGAGTCAGAAACAAAGAAAAGAAAGAAAATAGCAGCCATGGGTTCTTCCAGGGTATCTACAAAAGAAGACTGAGAGACCTAGTTCAAAGAAAGGCATTTGAGCAGAAGGTTCTGAAAAGTACTCTGCTCTTCAGGACTTTTACATAACATCGGCACCTATTCTGGGACGTGAAATCAATATGAACTACGTGGTAGAGCTGCATGCAAGTATAAGGTGGAGATTCCTACTCTGATCTGGTATAGGTTCTAAGATCATTCATTTTATTGCTTTTCCATCTAGGTGTTTGCTGGTAAAACAGTACCTGAAAAAACAGTAGTCTGGACCGTTTTTGTTTTTCTAATGACAAAATCTTTCATTAACATTTTGAAAAATTATGGCAATCTTGTTTGGAATTTAATATGATGTTTAGCTTGGTCTTTTCTGTAAAGAATTTTCTAGAAATAAGCTGGTCAAAAGTGGTTTAACAAACAGAATTTAAAATATAAACTTTAAGATGCAGCATCCAAATATCTGTGTACCAATAGTGATGTAAGTTACAAAATTTTTCAATAAGTTGCCAATGCCAGATAAAATCTTAAAAAAAAAAAACTGCAGGATACAGGAGTTAAACTACAAACTACTGTCGATTTTTTAAGTGTGGCGTATATTTTATCAGAGTTACTGCTTTCATTAAGATAATTAATTTTGTTACAATAGTTATTTAATCCAAACATTCATTTGTAAAAGTAATTCCACCTTCCTAGGTGATAAAACACGAACAGGAACCTTCTAATAATTATTCTTAATACATACAACATGTTCACACTGTGTGTAACTTCAAAACCAGAGGAAGTTTAAACAACTTGATGGGATTTTGACCAACCAGAGTCTGATGTTTGATGTCATTAAATATACTTTTTTTAAAAAGATAGTGCTTGCTTTTGCCAGGCATCTTGCCAGGCATGTGAAAGGTAATATAAAAACTGCATGCCACACACATGCCCAGCTGTTTGTAAAGAAAGGACAGGACTACCACTGTTAGATGGGGTTTCAGGAGAAATTAAACTCAACAGAATCTCTGGTCATAGTCTGGTTTAAGCACCCCTGACAGTTCCCAACTCTTAAACATGAACAGGCAATCACTGCATAAGATAAGATTCTCTCAATCAAGTACTACTAAATCCTGAGTCTTTTGAAGATTCTGTGGTGTAAATGAGGCTGGATCTTGACTTTCTCCACTACTAGCTTAGTATTGGCTTTATCAGGGCAAACAAAAATCATCTATCTTCCTTCCTCCCTTCCTTCCTTCCTTCCTTCCTTCCTTCCTTCCTTCCTTCCTTCCTTCCTCCCTCCCTCCCTCCCTCTCCTGGCACCCCCCCTCCCCGCCATGAGTCCAACTTCCCCCTTACAATTTAACTGCTGTCTCCTCTCCCCTTTTTCCTATCCTTGTAGGCTTGCACTTAAAAAAATCCTTTCATGGGACACCTGGGTGGCTCAGTCAGTTAAGCATCCAACTCTCAGCTTAGGTCATGATCTCACAGTTCGTGAGATGGAGCCCCCACATCAGGGTCTGAGAGCGTGGAGCCTGCTTAGGATTCTCTCTCCCCCTCTCTGTGCCCCTCCTCCACTTGCACACACTCTCACTCACTCTCTCTCTCTCTCAAAATAAGTAAACTCTTAAAAAAATTACTAAAATTAAGAAAAATCCATTCATTACAGTTTTAGAGGGATTTGGGAGGGAGCAAAATTAGATGCGTTATTTTCATCTGCCACCTTAAATGATGACGTAATATTTCATAGTATAGATAGGCACAGATGAACCATCCCTCTATAGGTTAACATTAGCTTATTTCAAATTTTTAGACATTGAAAATAGCATCAAAATGACCATTTCTGCACATTTACTCCTATAAGATGGGTTCTTTGGAAATGCAAACTGGTATGACCTTTCTGGAGAACTATTCTGCAATGACTATCAAAATCAGAAATGCAGATGATCCAGGACTTTATAGGCTATATATATTTACAAGTTTAATGGACATTGCTAAATTGTCCTCTAGAAAGGGCACATCTATTCACTTTCTCGTTAACAGAGCTTAAGAGTCTGTTGCCCTATATCCTTGCCAATACTGATTATACTCATTTTTAAAAATCACTGTCAAGTCAGTTAGCAAAAAAATATTTATTTTTTTTTGGTTACAGGGAGGTTAAATAAGCTTTTCTTGGTCACTAGATTTTTGCATTACTTCTATGAATTATCTGTTCTTTGTCCACTTTTCTACTGGAATCCGATCTTTTTATTATCTTTGCAGGAAATCCTTATATTAATTTTTTTAATTAAAAAAAATTTTTTAAGTTTTTTTTTTTCAATGTATGAAATTTATTGTCAAATTGGTTTCCATACAACACCCAGTGCTCATCCCAAAAGGTGCCCTCCTCAATACCCATCACCCACCCTCCCCTCCCTCCCACCCCCCATCAACCCTCAGTTTGTTCTCACTTTTTAAGAGTCTCTTATGCTTTGGCTCTCTCCCACTCTAACCTCTTTTTTTTTTTCCTTCCCCTCCTTTAAAGTTTATTTTTGAGAGAGAGAGACAGAGACAAAGAATGAGCAGGGGAAGGGAAGAGGGAGACACAGAATCCAAAGTAGGTTCCAGACTGTGAGAGTCAGCACAGAGCCTGACACAGGGCTCAAACCCACAAACCGTGAGATCATGATCTGGGCTGAAGTTGGACGTTTGACCAACTGAGCCACCCAGGCGCCCCATATTAATATTTTATATTAACCTT
Source organism: Leopardus geoffroyi (assembly GCF_018350155.1). Taxonomy (NCBI): domain Eukaryota; kingdom Metazoa; phylum Chordata; class Mammalia; order Carnivora; family Felidae; genus Leopardus; species Leopardus geoffroyi. The sequence continues at coordinate 128,540,332 of NC_059333.1, forward strand.
TTGACTATGTACAAATTGTTTTCCCCAACTCTATTAGTCTTATTTTATGGGGTCTTATGCCGTCCACAAATTTTACATTTTTATGTTGTAAAATTGTTTATGCTGTAAAATTCTTTATGCATTCATGATGCTAAGAGAATCTTACTGTCCCAAAAGATTATAAAGATAGTCCCCAATATTTTCTTTTACTTGAAATAAATTATTCATTTAGTATTTTGTATTTTGCACTTTCTCCCACCCCAGCCCCCATAAACCATGATTATGAAATTAAAACTACTTAATAGCAAATAGGGGCTGTGTAGTCATACATCTCTGAAGGCACACACTCTCTGGAAGTGCAGAAAAAAAGAATTTCTACAATCTTCAGGCATTTGACCAACATCAAGAAGAGATGGGTCAGAAGAGATGGGTCAGAACAGATGGGTCATTTTGCAAATTACAAGAATTTTATTAAAAAATAGCTAAAAGGACATCCACAGGGTTTATAACTCACTGTTAAGTAAGCATATTCTGCCCGCTTCACAGGAGCTGGTACACACTTCTTACCCTCCTTACTGGTTTACTTTCAATCTCCTAAGGCAAGAATCCTCAGCCATCCTTGTGTCTGTTACACTACTAAAATACTTTGAATGTAAAAGATTCTAGAATATTTGACTAAATTAATTATACCTTATAGAAATTAAAACCAAATAATGTAAAAGGTGATATACTTTATAAGGACAAGATATTATGAACATAGTACCTACAACAGTAATAATAGTATGTAACAAATCATTTACTGCATACTTTCTACATTCCAGACACTATGCTGAGCACTTTACACGCTCCCTATTAAGAACACAGACTGTATATATATTTTGTCATATGCATAATAAAAAAAAAATCTTCCAATTGCTAAAGTGGAGAGTGATATTTTGCTCATTTCCATCATTGTCTTGACTTCTTTGAGAATGTTTCTGCAGAAGGAGCATTCCATTGTTTGATCTTAACTCTCTCTTTACAACATCAATATTTAAAGCTACTTCTTTAAAAGGCTTGGATAACAGAAAAAGACTTAAGTTTCTATTTATGTACCTCATGTAAACCCAATTCCAATTTCATCACCATTTCAGAAAGATGATGATTTTCTAACTTGAGTGACTCCATCTGATCCAAAATCTCCTGAGAAGGGAAAAGCAGAAAAAAACAAACATAACAAATAAATCAAATGCATTTACAAAAGTTTTCCATACATAATTTTCATCAGGTAAAGACGCATTTTCCATTCGCACACATACACTACACACACGTATATAAATATCTTCCTAAAAAAATTGTTTAAAAAGGTGTGTCAAGATGAATTAACATGCATGCATTTAATATATTCTAAGAAGGGGCACCTGGGTGGCTCAGTCAGTTAAGTGTCCGACTTCAGCTCAGGTCATGATCTCCCGGTCCATGAGTTTGAGCCCTGCGTCGGGCTCTGTGCTGACAGCTCAGAGCCTGGAGCCTACTTCAGATTCTTTGTCTCCCTCTTTCTCTGCCCCTCCCCCGCTCACACTCTAGCTCTCAAAAATGAATAAATGTTAAAAAAAAAAAAAAAGATGAACGAGTTCACTGGTAAATCCCTCCCGCTCTCTAGCATCAGCCTCCTCTCATGTGGCTTCTACCTCCCACATCACATGGACTGTGCTCCGTACACAAGAGAATATAGGCACACCTCAGGGATAGTGCAGGTTCAGTTCCAGAGCACCACAAGAAAGCAAGTACCATAATAAAATGAGTCAAATGAATATTCTGGTTTCCCAGGGCATATAATTTACACACTTTAATTTAAAAAGACTTTTTTGGGGCACCTGGGTGGCTCAGCTGGTTAAGCTTCCGACTTTTTTTTTTAAATATATGAAATTTATTGTCAAATTGGTTCCCATACAACACCCAGTGCTCATCCCAAAAGATGCCCTCTTCAATACCCATCACCCGCCCTCCCCTCCCTCCCACCAGCCCACCAGCCCTGAGTTTATTCTCATTTTTTTTTTTAATTTTTTTTTTCAACGTTTATTTATTTTTGGGACAGAGAGAGACAGAGCATGAACAGGGGAGGGGCAGAGAGAGAGGGAGACACAGAATCGGAAACAGGCTACAGGCTCTGAGCCATCAGCCCAGAGCCTGACGTGGGGCTCGAACTCATGGACCGCGAGATCGTGACCTGGCTGAAGTCGGACGCTTAACCGACTGCGCCACCCAGGCGCCCCTATTCTCATTTTTTAAGAGTCTCTTATGCTTTGGCTCTCTCCCACTCTAACCTCTTTTTTTTTTTTTTCTTCCCCTCCCCCATGGGTTCTTGTTAAGTTTCTCAGGATTCACATAAGAGTGAAAACATATGGTATCTGTCTTTCTCTGTATGGCTTATTTCACTTAGCATAACACTCTCCAGTTCCGTCCACATTGCCACAAAGGGCCATATTTCATTCTTTCTCATTGCCACGTAGTACTCCATTGTGTATATAAACCACAATTTCTTTATCCATTCATCAGTTGATGGACATTTAGGCTCTTTCCATAATTTGGCTATTGTTGAGAGTGCTGCTATAAACATTGGGGTACAAGTGCCCCTATGCATCAGTACTCCTGTATCTCTTGGGGAAATTCCTAGCAGTGCTATACTGCTGGGTCATAGGGTAGGTCTATTTTTAATTTTTTGAGGAACCTCCACACTGTTTTCCAGAGTGGCTGCACCAGTTTGCATTCCCACCAACAGTGCAAGAGGGTTCCTGTTTCACCGCATCCTCTCCAGCATCCATAGTCTCCTGATTTGTTCGTTTTGGCCACTCTGACTGGCGTGAGGTGATATCTGAGTGTGGTTTTGATTTGTATTTCCCTGATGAAGAGCGATGTTGAGCATCTTTTCATGTGCCTGTTGGCCATCCGAATGTCTTCTTTAGAGAAGTGTCTATTCATGTTTTCTGCCCATTTCTTCACTGGATTATTTGTTTTTCGGGTGTGGAGTTTGGTGAGCTCTTTATAGATTTTGGACACTAGCCCTTTGTCCAATATGTCATTTGCAAATATCTTTTCCCATTCCGTTGGTTGCCTTTTAGTTTTGTTGATTGTTTCCTTTGCTGTGCAGAAGATTTTTATCTTCATGAGGTCCCAATAGTTCATTTTTGCTTTTAATTCCCTTGCTTTTCGGGATGTGTCAAGTAAAAAATTGCTACAGCTGAGGTCAGAGAGGTCTTTTCCTGGTTTCTCCTCTAGGGTTTTGATGGTTTCCTGTCTCACATTCAGGTCCTTTATCCATTCTGAGTTTATTTTTGTGAATGGTGTGAGAAAGTGGTCTAGTTTCAACCTTCTGCATGTTGCTCTCCAGTTCTCCCAGCACCATTTGTTAAAGAGACTGTCTTTTTTCCATTGGATATTCTTTCCTGCTTTGCCAAAGATTAGTTGGCCATACTTTTGAGTCTAGTTCTGGGGTTTCTATTCTATTCCATTGGTCTATGTGTCTGTTTTTGTGCCAATACCAGGCTGTCTTGATGATTACAGCTTTGTAGTAGAGGCTAAAGTCTGGGATTGTGATGCCTCCTGCTTTGGTCTTCTTCTTCAAAATTACTTTGGCTATTCGGGGCCTTTTGTGGTTCCATATGAATTTTAGGATTGCTTATTCTAGCTTCGAGAAGAATGCTGGTGCAATTTTGATTGGGATTGCATTGAATGTGTAGATAGCTTTGGGTGGTATTGACATTTTGACAATATTTATTCTTCCAACCCATGAGCACGGAATGTTTTTCCATTTCTTTAAATCTTCTTCAATTTCCTTCATAAGCTTTCTATAGTTTTCAGCATACAGATCTTTGACATCTTTGGTTAGATTTATTCCTAGGTATTTTATGCTTCTTGGTGCAATTGTGAATGGGATCAGTTTCTTTATTTGTCTTTCTGTTGCTTCATTATTAGTGTATAAGAATGCAACTGATTTCTGTACATTGATTTTGTATCCTGCAACTTTACTGAATTCATGTATCAGTTCTAGCAGACTTTTGGTGGAGTCTATCGGATTTTCCATGTATAATATCATGTTATCTGCAAAAAGTGAAAGCATAACTTCATCTTTGCCAATTTTGATGCCTTTGATTTCCTTTTGTTGTCTGATTGCTGATGCTAGAACTTCCAACACTATGTTAAACAACAGCGGTGAGAGTGGACATCCCTGTCGTGTTCCTGATCTCAGGGAAAAAGCTCTCAGTTTTTCCCCGTTGAGGATGTTAGCTGTGGGCTTTTCATAAATGGCTTTTATGATGTTTAAGTATGTTCCTTCTATCCCGACTTTCTCGAGAGTTATTAAGAAAGGATGCTGAATTTTGTCAAATGCTTTTTCTGCATCGATTGACAGGATCATATGGTTCTTATCTTTTCTTTTATTAAGGTGATGTATCACGTTGATTGATGTGCGAATATTGAACCAGCCCTGCATCCCAGGAATGAATCCCACTTGATCATGGTGAATAATTCTTTTTATATGCTGTTGAATTCGATTTGCTAGTATCTTATTGAGAATTTTTGCATCCATATTCATCAGGGATATTGGCCTGTAGTTCTCTTTTTTTTACTGGGTCTCTGTCTGGTTTGGGAATCAAAGTAATACTGGCTTCATAGAATGAGTCTGGTAGTTTTCTTTCCCTTTCTATTTTTTGGAATAGCTTGAGAAGGACAGGTATTATCTCTGCTTTAAACGTCTGGTAGAACTCCCGTGGGAAGCCATCTGGTCCTGGACTCTTATTTGTTGGGAGATTTTTGATAACTGATTCAATTTCTTCCCTGCTTATGGGTCTGTTCAAGCTTTCTATTTCCTCCTGATTGAGTTTTGGAAGTGTGTGGGTGTTTAGGAATTTGTCCATTTCTTCCAGGTTGTCCAGTTTGTTGGCATATAGTTTTTCATAGTATTCCCTGATAATTGCTTGTGTTTCTGAGGGACTGGTTGTAATAATCCCATTTTCATTCATGATTTTATCTATTTGGGTCATCCCCTTTTTCTTTTTGAGAAGCCTGGCTAGACGTTTATCAATTTTATTTTTTCAAAAAACCAACTCTTGGTTTCGTTGATCTGCTCTACAGTTTTTTTAGATTCTATATGTTTATTTCTGCTCTGATCCTTATTATTTCTCTTCTTCTGCTGGGTTTAGGGTGTCTTTGCTGTTCTGCTTCTATTTCTTTTAGGTGTGCTGTTAGATTTTGTATTTGGGATTTTTCTTGTTTCTTGAGATAGGCCTGGATTGCAATGTATTTTCCTCTCAGGACTGCCTTCGCTGCATCCAAAAGCATTTGGATTGTTGTATTTTCATTTTCGTTTGTTTCCATATATTTTTTAATTTCTTCTCTAATTGCCTGGTTGACCCACTCATTCTTTAGTAGGGTGTTCTTTAACCTCCATGTTGTTGGAGGTTTTCCAGACGTTTTCTGTGGTTGATTTCAAGCTTCATAGCATTGTGGTCTGAAAGTATGCATGGTATGATCTCAATTCTTGTATACTTATGAAGGGTTGTTTTGTGACCCAGTAAGTGATCGATCTTGGAGAATGTTCCATGTGCACTCGAGAAGAAAGTATATTCTGTTGCTTTGGGATGCAGAGTTCTAAATATATCTGTCAAGTCCATCTGTTCCAATGTATCATTCAGGGCCCTTGTTTCTTTATTGATCCTGTGTCTAGATGATCTATCCATTGTTGTAAGTGGGGTACTAAAGTCCCCTGCATACCACGTTCTTATCAATAAGGTTGCTTATGTTTGTGATTAATTGTTTTATATATTTGGGGGCTCCCATATTCGGCACATAGACATTTATAATTGTTAGCTCTTCCTGATGTATAGACCCTGTGATTATTATATAATGTCCTTCTTCATCTCTTGTTACAGCCTTTAATTTAAAGTCTAATTTGTCTGATATAAGTATGGCTACTCCAGCTTTCTTTTGACTTCCAGTAGCATGATAGATAGTTCTCCATCCCCTCACTTTCAAGTTGAAGGTGTCCTCAGGTCTAAAATGAATCTCTTGTAGACAGCAAATAGATGGGTCTTGTTTTTTTATCCATTCTGATACCCTATGTCTTTTGGTTGGAGCATTTAATCTATTTACATTCAGTGTTATTATAGAAAGATCATTATGATGTCTGTAGGTTTCATGCTTGTAGTGATGTCTCTGGTACTTTGTCTCACAGGATCCCCCTTAGGATCTCTTGTAGGGCTGGTTTAGTGGTGATGAATTCCTTTAGTTTTTGTTTGTTTGGGAAGACCTTTCTCTCTCCTTCTATTCTAAAGGACAGATTTGCTGGATAAAGGATTCTCGGCTGCATATTTTTTCTGTTCATCACATTGAAGATTTCCTGCCATTCCTTTCTGCTCTGCCAAGTTTCAGTAGAGAGATCAGTCACAAGTCTTATCGGTCTCCCTTTATATGTTAGAGCACGTTTATCCCTAGCTGCTTTCAGAATTTTCTCTTTATCCTTGTATTTTGCCAGTTTCACTGTGATATGTTGTGCAGAAGATCGATTCAAGTTACATCTGAAGGGAGTTCTCTCTGCCTCTTGGATTTCAATGTCTTTTTCCTTCCCCAGATCAGAGAAGTTCTCAGCTATGATTTCTTCAAATACACCTTCAGCACCTTTCCCTCTCTCTTCCTCCTCTGGAATACCAATTATGCGTATATTATTTCTCTTTAGTGCATCACTTAGTTCTCTAATTTTCCCCTCATACTCCTGGATTTTTTTATCTCTTTTTCTCAGCTTCCTCTTTTTCCATAATTTTATCTTCTCATTCCCCTATTCTCTCTTCTGCCTCTTCAATCTGAGCTGTGGTTGTCTCCATTTTATTTTGCAGCTTATTTATAGCATTTTTTAGCTCCTCCTGGCCGTTCCTTAGTCCCTTGATCTCTGTAGCAATAGATTCTCTGCTGTCCTCTATACTGTTTTCAAGCCCAGCGATTAATTTTATGACTATTATTCTAAATTCACTTTGTTATATTGTTTAAATCCTTTTTGATCAGTTCGTTAGCTGTCGTTGTTTCCTGGAGATTCTTTTGAGGGGAATTCTTCCATTTCATCATTTTGGATAGTCCCTGGAGTGGTGCGGAACTGCAGGGCACTTCCCCTGTGCTGTCTTGAATAACTTGCGTTGGTGGGCGGGGCCGCAGTCAGACCTGATGTCTGCCCCCAGCCCACCGCTGGAGCCACAGTCAGACAGGTGTGTACCTTCTCTTCCCCTCTCCTAAGAGCAGGATTCACTGTGGGGTGGTGTGGCCCATCTGGGCTACTTGCACACTGCCAGGTTTGTGGTGCTGGGGATCTGGCAAATTAGCTGGGGTGGATCGGCAAGGTGCACGGGGGCGGGAGGGGCAGGCTCAGCTCACTTTTCCTTCGGTGATCCGCTTCAGGAGGGGCCCTGCAGCACCGGGAGGGAGTCAGACCCGCCGCCAGAGGGATGGATCCGCAGAAACACAGCATTGGGTGTTTGCGCAGTGCCAGCAAGTTCCCTAGCAGGAACTGGTTCCCTTTGGGATTTTGGCTGGGGGATGGGCAAGGGAGATGGCGCTGGCGAGCGCCTTTGTTCCCTGCCAAGCTGAGCTGTCGTCCGGGGCTCAACAACTCTCTCTCCCGTTGCCCTCCAGCCATCCCGCTCTCCGAGCAGAGCTGTTAGCTTATAACCTTCCAGATGTTAAGTCCTGACTGCTGTCCGAACACACTCCATCCGGCCCCTCTGCTTTTGCAAGCCAGACTCGGGGGCTCTGCTTGGCCGGCGGGCTGCCCCTCCGCCACGGCTCTCTCCCGCCAGTCCGTGTAGTGTGCACCGCCTTGCCGCCCTTCCTACCCTCTTCCGTGGGCCTCTCGTCTGCGCTTAGCTCCGGAGACTCCGTTCTGCTAGTCTTCTGGTGGTTTTCTGAGTTATTTAGGCAGGTGTGGGTGGAATCTAAGTGATCAGCAGGACACACGGTGAGCCCAGCGTCCTCCTATGCCGCCATCTTCCCTCCTCTTGGAATCCCAAGCTTCTGACTCTTGATTTCAGCTCAGGTCATGATCTCACAGTTCATGGGATCAGTTCACAGGATCAAGCCCCACATCTGCCTCTGAGCTGACAGTGTGGAACCTGGTTGGGATTCTCTCTCTCCCTCTCTCTCTGCCCCTCCCCTGCTCATGTGTGTGCTCTCTCTCTCAAAAATAAATTATTTTTAAAAAATGAAAATAAAATATTTTTTTTGCTAGAAGATGCTAACCATCACCTGAACTTCTGGCAAGTTATAATTACTGATCACAGATTACCATACAAACATAATAATAATGAGAACATTTACGAAATACTGCAAGAATTACCAAAATGTAACACAGAAACACGAGCAAATACTGTTGGAAAGATGGCACCAAGAGATTTGCTTATCACAGGGCTCAAACCAAAGTGCAAAATGAGGAGGCATGCCTGTAACTTACCTTCAGTCCTCATTCTCCTCAAGTTGTCTGCTTGGCCATTCCAACTTGAAAAGACTCCTGCCTTCCTTGGTTTCCTGCTTCCTTTGTGAAAACTATCTCATTTCCCTCCTTATCCCCTTCTTTTCTCAGCTCTATTCCAAAACCTTTTTACCCTAAATGAGTAGTTTCCTAAGTTTGGTTCAGTCTCAGCTCTTTATCTCTATGCTTTCTTCCCATAATTTCTCAGTCTCTCAGGGTGTTTCAAAGGCCATCTCCATGCAGAGATTTCCACAGCCAAATGCCTCACCTCGATTTTAATCTTGAACTCCAGCCTTCCGTGAAATCAACTATTAGATATTTCCATATGAAAGTCCAGCCTTTATCTCAAACCAGTTCCCTCCACCAGCTTCCCTATTTTGTGTAACTTTCATACAAATGCAGTATCTGCCCCAATCTGCTCCCATCTTTTATTTCACTAAAGAGCATCACTTTTACTCAATTGCCCATGTTGCAATCCTGAGTGACATCCTCCCTTAACTCTAACTTGCCCTCTGGGTCCAAGCAACTACAAAGCCCAGTTGATTTTACCAGCCACGTACCTCAGAATTCCTCCATTTCCCTCTACCTTCCTTGCCCACTGCTCAGGCCACCATGTCACTCCTGTATCCATAGTGGTCTCTTTGCCTCCTCGCTCACTCTCCATATGACAACCATAGAGACCCTTGACTCCCGCTTACAGCCATTGTCTAGTGGCCTCAAGAGAACACTAAAACCTTTCACAAGCTGGCAGGGCCCTTCAGGAGTTCCTGCTTCCCAGTCCCATCCCTTGTGTGCTCTAGTCTGTCAACGCAGACACATCGCACTCTCACCAGATACAAGAGACACAGCCTCTCTACTCTAGTTACTCTCACCTCCCCACTGATCCTCACAGAATGCTTGTTAACCAGAACACCCTCAGCCCAAAGCAGGAGTCTAATACAAATTTGCTGAATTAAATACTATGGAGAGGCACCTAGGTGGCTCAGTCGGTTAAGTGTCTGACTACTTTTTAAACAATTTTTTTAAGTTTATTTATTTAGTTAGAGAGCGAGAGGGCAGGGGAGGGGCAGAGAGAGAGAGAGAGAGACAAAGAATCCCAAGCAGGCTCCACACTGTCAGCACAGAGCCTGATGCAGAACTTGAACTCATGAACCATAAGATCATGACCTGAGCCGAAATCAAGAGTTGGATGCTCAACCAATGGAGCCTCCCAGGCACCCCAAGGGTCCAACTCTTAACATAGGCTCAGGTCATGATCTCACAGGTCGTGGGAGCAAGCCCCGAGTCGGGCTCGAGGTTCAGTGCTCCCATACTCGTGCTTGGGATTCTCACTTTTCTCTCTCTCTGCCCCTCCCCCGCTCACACTCTTTCTCTCAAGGTAAACAAAAATTAAAAAAAAAAAATACTATGGGGGGGGGGCGCCTGGGTGGCTCAGTTGGTTGAGCGTCCGACTTCAGCTCAGGTCATGATCTCGCTGTCCGTGAGTTTGAGCCCCACGACAGGCTCTGTGCTGACAGCTCAGAGCCTGGAGCCTGTTTCAGATTCTGTGTCTCCCTCTCTCTCTGCCCCTCCCCCACTCATGCTCTGTCTCTCTTTGTCAATAATAAATAAACATTAAAACATTTAAAAAAAATACTATGGAAATTATCTCTGTACTCAATTCAGTCTTCAAAAACACTTCAAATGAAGAGAGTTTTTGTTCCAGCTTCACCTTATGTTCTACTGCTTTTTCTTCTGCCTTTTGTATCTCTGCTTTGAGTCGCTTTTCCATGTCAGAGGAGGAGCTTTTAGTGGAGGCAATAGTGATGTCTCGCTGGTGTAACTCCCGAGTCAGCTGAGAGATTTCCATCTTCATTCCTTCTAATGCAGAACTGTAACTCTGTTCAGCCTGCAGAATCTGTTCTTTCAACTACAAAGAAACAGAAAGGAAAGCATAAAAAATGAAGACAAAGCACATTAGATAGACAGATATGTTAATAGTTAAAATATTAAGGTAATTTTTACCTTACCTCAAGACATGAATTTTTACCTTAAGTCTGCAAAAAATTAGCAATTTACCAAGTTGTATGTCTACACCGAAGGTCTAATGGCTATACCCATGATAATTTATTAATCGCAAATCAGGGAGAGATGTGTTAGTCAAATGCTGAAAACCAGTGTCAAAGTCCATGCACACATTATTTAGAGGACAACACCTGTGATTCTCTTTAGGTACAAAACTAAAAACTTTGTTTATATGGCTTCCTTGTCCACAGAAGACAAACGAAATGGAAGAGGAAGAAACTAGAAGTAATCTCAAATAAGTAACAAAAAATACGAGTCAACAAACGTAACAGCCAAGGCCCATCGGTGTAGAAACAGTCAGCTCTGATACCTCAACAGCCAGTGAGGGTATTAAAACCACACCACACAGCATGGGAAAATCAGCCATAACCAGCTCCAGTCAGTAAGAAAATATTAAATGCTAGTTCATATAGTATCTTTTAGCAAGCAAAAAAGTGTATAACTTTTAGAAAGCTTTTCATCAAAACATGTTTAAAATAAAGTATAGCATTCAAAAAGGACAGGCTTCAATTATCTCAAAAACATTTCTACGGCATCCCTGAGGATGACGAAGACGTTACCGAAGCACATTCCAGGTGCATAGCTAATCCTGAATATCAAGTGGCTCTTTGTACTGCATTTTTCTCTCATTAAAAATAACTCCGATGACCTCCCAACCTCCAGCTCAGTCTATAAACACAACTTTGCAAACGCAGGCAGATTTTTACCTTCTTAATCTCTGCCCTGTACTCGTTGTTATATACTTCCATCTTCTTCAGTTCTTCATATTTTTCCATTAGTTCTTGGCTCAGCTGTTTACATGTTGCACTCACAGACTCCAAGCTGTGTGCATGACAAAAATATGATCACAGACGTAACGCAAAAATCCTGAAACCCACATATTGATTACCTAAAAAATACTCTTCTTTAAACAGTTTCCAACCTGTCACCCTTACTTAAGAATCAACCCCTCACCAGATATGAGAACCTCAGGGCACCACGCCTCTGTTATCTCACCACTCATTTCTGCTAATAACATCCTTCTGCTCCTTTCTCAGGGAATATTTTGTTCAAACTGAATGACATAAATAAACTGTCTAAAAAAGGGTCCCTTTTTCAATTTGCCTTTGATAGAGAAAATATTTTTAAAGGCATTGTTTATTACTGAACACTGGTGTTTGTGTCCATTTATTTCAAGTTTACCTACTTCTAAATGTGGTAGAATGCTTGTTTATTTGGTACTCATATGTAAGTACAGTGTGTCAAACACTGAGGCAGAGAGAGAAGAATCACAGATACTCTTGTCTTAGCTAGAGATGGGAAAACGGGGGCTTAAAGAGGCTACAGGTCCAAGGTCACACTGCAAGTCAGAAACATGAGGTAAGTCTTTAGAGCCTGTGGGAGCACGGTAAACCATACCTAAAATACTAAAAAGTGCATCGATGGAAAATCTGTGATAGGAAGGTAAATTTTAGTTCCAATGTCAAAAAGAATAATAACCTTTATTTTATTCAATCTAAAGTGTACACATACACCCCAATAATGATAACCAAGAATATGTTAAGTATTCCAAGGTGCAAAAGAAATAAAGCATAAACTATGTGTATGTGTGTGCACACATACATATGTGCACACATGATATTTAATAAGTAAAGAAAATACTTGGTGGTTTCCAAAAACCAAAGAAATAAAAGTAAACACAAAAAAATATTTTACTCAAAAGGGTAAAATGGCAATATTTTTGTTGTTTTTTTTTTTTTGCCTAAAGGCTAATAGTTTGTACAGTTTAAAATCTTTTACATACAGAAAGTGCTCATGTACAAATGATCATGATTCATGTTTCACACAAAATATCAAACTCTTCCCAGTCACAAAGTTTAGAGGTATGACAAACAAAAACAGTTCACAAGCATGACAACAAAGCAAGCATGGGCATGCTACAGCACAGATCAGGTTTTCAACCAGCACCCAGGAAACAACCCAAGGGCACTTCTGAATAGGAGGAAGGAGCGCCACGTGCCCAGGGTGCCTCGCTGAGAGCAGCTCCAGTGAGGTGGCTGCTCGACAGTAGAGCCTAACTGAAGGCATTCTATGGGGAGAAACGCAAGATCAAGATTAGTGCGTCAGTACAGACAACTCTTCTGACAGATCTGACTCTGAAGGAGAACAGAGAAATATGGAAACGACTTGACAGGGATACAGGATTCAAGAAGGGTTTCCATTTTCTCCCAACACAGGAAATACTAAGTCTACTTTATACCCATGGGAATGATTGAGCAGAGAGGAAGAGCTTGACGATGTAAAAGAGAGAAAAACAGGACACAAGTGAAGTGGTAGGGGACAGACATGTCATCCATCCACTCATCCACTCTAACAGAATAAGGGCACAGATGCAGGCAGACCGGTAGATTTGGTGGGAGAAAAATCAAGAATCCCTCCTTTTCTTACTTCTGTTTTCTCACTGAAATAAGAAGTTAGCTTATTTGTGGAAACTAGAGAAAAAAACCTTATTTTTTCAATAAGACTGTTATATTAGTTTCTCAATATGATGATCAAAAATCATTTTTAACAACGTGAACATTCTTGAAAGGGTATATAATTATCTACCTGCCTTCCAAACGAGTCACCTCTGCCTGCAGAAGTTCTTCACTATTGTGGGTGAGATCCAGCTGAGATAGCACGTTGCCCAAGTCCTCCTGCCCTTGCGAGGTGTACCTCCTTTCTGCCTGCGGCTCGTCTGGCGACCTAACGAAGGACACAAGAGGACTGTTGAAGGTTTCTGATCTTTGCAAATAAACAATGCACAATCAGTTCATATTTCTCAACTGTTTTTGGTAATGAAACTCTTTAGAACTCTTCAGCTTGATTCCTGCTTTACAAAGAGAACATTTGGGAGAGTAAAGAAGGAAGAGATGATTCTTCTCAAAGAAGTCGGCAGCAGTTTACTCCTTTCTCAACTGGGATTTGGCCTGTTTTTCAAGGGAAAAAGACAAAAAAAACAAAAATTTTGTTTCCACTTGATACGTTGAACCAAAGAAACTAAAAAGTTACAGGAAAGTTCTGTAAAGAATAGAAATGTGTACCAGACTTAAATCAGGAGCATAGTTCCTCTATTACTTTCTATTACAAACCTCATGGCAATAATTCATATATAGAAATGAGTTTTAGGATTTTTTTTAAGAAGGGCTATCTCAATAGCTGGCTTATTAATGATGTGGATAAGCAGCTACAAATCATGACCTATTTTACCAAGGAATGGAGGCTTCCCAGGGGACGTGGACTCTAATTCCTTTCACATTTGGAGTTTCACCAAGGCTACAGATTAACCAAGCACTTTCTAACTTTCTAAACATTACAGTCTTTTGGTTAAGGACCCAAACTGGAGGCAGAAAAAAACTAACCACACAAAATTTTATAACACCATAAAAACTTAACTCAGAAATTAAAACTGAATAGGAAAACCCATAATGTGATCAAACACAAAATTATGAATATGCAGTATTAAAACTGGTGCTCAATGCCAAACAACCAAATGGCTACAATTAATATTTAGGATTAAATATACCTCACAGCCTGTACTGTGTGTTGACTGTCAGTTGGCTTTAATTTTGCTTGTAGCTTCTCCTTCTGCATTCTTTCCTCATGGATGAAATTTTCTTGAGACTGAAGAACTGCCTTCAGTTCCCTCTTTTCTTCCTGGAGAATCTGAAAAATGCTCAGGAAAAAAATCAGGTGTTATTACAATTTTTCTATTTCATGAGGAAAGGAAGCCAGGGAGTCAGACTATAACAGGTACCATATTCATAAAGCTATCAATGTCTGATCCGCTGGCAGCAGAGTAAGAAAGAAACCATGGATTCTGGAACCTAGTTCGAGGTTAATTATTTTCTCTTAAAAACATGCATACACACATTTTATTTATTTATTTTGAGAGATAGTGAGAAAGCATTGAGCAAGGGAGGGACAGAGAGAGGGAGAGAAATAATCCCAAACAGGCTCCACACTGTCAGCATAGAGCCCAAAGCAGAGTTCGAACTCACAAAACTGTGAGATCCTGACCAGGGCTGATACCAAGATTCAGATGCTTAACAGACTGAGCCACCCAGGTGCTCCCCCCCGCAATGCAAGTAATTTTAAAACACACCTCTAACAGTTTTTCAGATTCCCTTAATTTTTCTTCCTTTTGCCGCTGCTCTTGTATAACATTCATATTGGTTCCCACTAAGTCATTGATCCTCATGGTGAGGCGCTCTATTTCCAACTCATTGGCACAGATAGTGTCATTGGCCCGCTCCAGCTTACTGCTCAGATGCTGAATTTCTGACTGGCTGGACAGCTCCACAGACTCTAATTTCTGTTTCCGATTGGCAAGCTGAGCCTAGAAACACAGGTTACCAATAGATAAAAGTGAAACAATAAAAGAATAAATGATGAATAAGGAAGACTAAAATAAAACCCAGTTGTACTTGCATAAAAACATAAAATAATAGTTCATTTATAATAACCCATTCGTGACCCAAAAAAAAAAACAACAAAAATCTCTCATGATAAAAACTGGGAATAGAGGGGAACCTTCTCAATTTGATAAAGACTATCTACAAAAACTGTACAGCTAACATCATACTTAACAGTGAGAAACTCAAAGCCCTCTCACTAAGATCAGATACAAGGCAAGGATATCCCCTCTTACTACTCCTTTTCAACACCAACTGGATATCCTTGCAATAAGGCAAGAAAAGTTAATAAAAGGTATACACATTGGGAAGGAAGCTATAAAGCTGTCTTTGCTCAAGGATAACATGGTCATCTATGTAGAAAATATGAAAGAATCGACAACAACAAAAAACCCCCTGGGAGATTCCTCAAAAAGTTAAAAATACAACTGGCCTACAATCCAGTAATCACACTACTGGATATTCACCCAAAGAATACAAAAATACCAATTCAAAGGGATACATGCACCCCTATGTTTCTAGCAGCATTATTTACAACAGCCAAGATACGGAAGCAACCCAAGTATCCACTGATTGATAAATGGATAAAGAACATGTGGTGTGTACACACACACACACACACACACACACACACACACACACACCATGGAATAGTACTCAGCCATAAAAAAGAATGAAATCTTGCCATTTACAATGACATGGATGCAGCTAGAGAGTATAATGCTAAGAGAAATAAGTCAGTCGGAGAAAGACAAATATCATATAATTTCAATCATATGTGCAATTTAAGAAACAAAACAAATGAGTAAAGGGAAAAAAGAGAGACAAAGCAAAAAACAGACTGTTAATTAGAGATAAAAACTGATGGTTAACAGAGGGGAGAAAGATGGGGGATGGCTTAAATATGTGATGGGAATTAAGGAGTGCACTTGTCACGAGGAGCACAAGGTGATACACAGAATTGTTGAATCACTGTGTTGTACACTTGAAACTAATATAACACTGTACGTTAACCAACTGGAATTAAAATAAAAACCTAAAGAAAAAAGAAAAAAAAAAACCTTCCTGGAATTAATAAGCAATTATAGCAAGGTTGCAGGATAGAAGGTTAATACACAAAAGTCAGTCACTTTTCTACATACCAACAATGAACATGTGAAAAAAAACACAACACTATTTACATTAACATTTGAAAAAATTAAAGTATGAATATAACAAAATAAGCACAAGATTTGCATAAGGGAAACTACAAAACTCTGATGAATTAAATCAAAGAAGAACTAAATAAACGGGGAGATATTCCATATTCATGGATAGGAGGGCTCAATATTGTCAAGATGTCAGTTCTTCCCAATGTGATCTATGGATTCAACACAATCACAATCAAAATCCAAGCAAATTATTTTATGAATATTGACAAACTGATTCCAAAGTTTATATGGAGACGCAAAAGACTCAGACAAGCCAAAACAATATTGAAGAAAAAGAAAAGAGTTGGAGGACTGATGCTACCTGACTTCAAGATTTACTATAAAGTTATGGTTATCAAGAGAGTATAGTACTAGTGAAAAAACAGACAAACAGTTTAATGGAACAGAATACAGAGTCCAGAAATGGACCCCCATAAATACGGTCCACTCAACTTTGACAAAGGAACAAAGGCAATACAATGGAACAAAGACAGTTTCTTCAATAAATGGTGCTGGGACAAGTGGACATCCACAAGCAAAAAAATAAGTTTAGACAAAGACCTTCTACCTGTCACAAAAATCAACTCAAAATGGATCAAAGATGTGAATGTAAAATGCAAAACTATAAAACTCCTAGGAGATAGCATAGAAGAAAACCTAGATAACTTTGGGTATAGGAATGTTTTTTTAAATACAACACTAAAGACATGAGCCCTGAAAGAAAGAACTGATAAGTTCAACTTGATTAAAACTGAATACTTCCACTCTGTGAAAGACAATATCAAGAGAATGAGAAGACAAGCCATAGACCGGGAGAAATTAGAGTAAGAATTCTTAAAACTTATGAATAAGGAAACAAACAACCCTGTTAAAAAATGGGCCAAAGACCTGAAAAGGCATCTCACCAAAAAAGATATACAGAGGCAAATAAACATATGAAATGGTGATCTACATTAGATGCCATCAGGGAAATGCATATTAATACAATAATTATACATCTACTGGAATGACCAAAACCTGGAACACTGATGATACCAAAAGCTGGTGAGGATGTAGAGCACCAGGACCTATCATACACTGCTGGTATGAATGCAAAATGTTACAGACTTTTTGGAAGGCAATTTAGTGTTTTCTTACAAAATTTAATATACTCTTACCACACAATCCAACAATTGTATTTCTTGGCATCTACCCAAAGAAGCTGAAAACATTGTTTTCACAACAAACTGCACATGTATGTTCACAGCA
The DNA here is from genome assembly GCF_018350155.1 of Leopardus geoffroyi. Lineage (NCBI taxonomy): Eukaryota > Metazoa > Chordata > Mammalia > Carnivora > Felidae > Leopardus > Leopardus geoffroyi. The sequence continues at coordinate 128,557,734 of NC_059333.1, forward strand.
GTTTTATTTATAAATGCCAAAACTTGGAAGCAACCAAAATGTCCTTTAGTAGATGAGTGGATAAATAAACTTTGGTATATCCAAAGAATAGAATATTACTCAGCACTAAAAACATGAGCTACCAAGACATGAAAAGACATGAAGGAACTTTAAATGCACATTACTAAGTAAAAGAAGCCAGTCTCAAAAGGCTACATACTATATGATTCCAATTATATGACATTCTTGAAAAAGCAGAACTATATAGACAATAAACATTATCAGTGATTATGGAGATGTGGAGGGAGGGGAGAGATGAATAGGCAGAGCACAGAGGGATTTTATGGCAGTGAAAATACTCTGTATGCTATTACAATGACGGTATATGTCATTACACATTTGTACAAACCCATAGGCCATACACATCAAGAATAAACCCTGAAGTAAACTATGGACTTTGGGTGACCAGGATGTGTGAATGTAAGTTCATCCTTAGTAACAAATGTAGCATGCTGGTGAGTGATGTTGGTAATGGAGGAGGCGATACAGGAAATCTCTGTACCTCCCTCTTAATGTTGTTGTAAATCTAAAACTGCTTTTAAAAAAATAAAGTCTTGGGGCACCTGGGGCAGGGGGGAGGCGCTCAGTCAGTTAAACGTCCGACTTTGGCTCAGGTCATGATCTCTCAGTCCTTAGGTTTGAGCCCCACATCAGGCTCTGTGCTGACAGCTCAGAGCCTGGAGCTGCTTCAGATTCTGTGTCTCTCTCTATCTCTGCCCCTCCTCCCCTCGCGCTCTGTCTCCATCTCTTTCTCAAAAAATGAATAAACATTAAAAAAATTTTTTTTATTTTTTTTTTTATTTAAAAAAAAATTTTTTTTTTCAACGTTTATTTATTTTTGGGACAGAGAGAGACAGAGCATGAACGGGGGAGGGTCAGAGAGAGGGAGACACAGAATCGGAAACAGGCTCCAGGCTCTGAGCCATCAGCCCAGAGCCCGATGCGGGGCTCGAACTCACGGACCGCGAGATCGTGACCTGGCTGAAGTCTGACGCTTAACCGACTGCGCCACCCAGGCGCCCCAACATTAAAAAAAATTTTTAAAGAATCATTAAAAAAATAAAGTCTTAATAATTATATAATAAATATCTTGAGAAGAAGGGGTAATAAAAAATTAAGAAAGTAAAGGGATTCCTCAGGAGAAGAAATGCTACCCATTTACTGCAAAGACAGCTGCATTATTCTACCCACTGCACAGAAGTTTAACTGCATCTACGAGTCATCATATACAAAAACAGGATTTCTCTCCTCTTTACAACATAGGAAATAGAAACTATAATGCATTATTTTATTTCTTATGGAAGCTCATAAACATTTTTTTAACCACTAAACATCTTAAATTTCCAGGTCAAATTCTCCTCTCTCCCCACCCTAGAACATGCTGCATGTAGTTAATTATTCTATATTTTCAGATACATTACAAACATGCATATTCAGATGATTCAAACTGACCACAAAATGTTTAAATTTGGGGTAGAGGGAACTGGGGAATTTTGTTCCTCGAGGATAAAGGTGCTGTGCTTGGAGGAGAGAAAGGACTGGTTCTGTCACCAATTTTTAGACATTCCCTGAGCTAAAAGACTTCACTAAACATACTGCACTCAAATTAGTTTCTTCTAGTGATTTACCTACTGAGGTACATACAAATAACACCACTTTAGTGACTATCTCACAGACCTGCAGTATAAAATTCCTGCAGACTTAGGTAATTCCTAAGCTATGTATCCCAGCTATACTGGTTTGTAGTTCCCAACTTTCTAGTTTTCACAAGTGTTAACCCTGCATCCAGATAGGTACTTCCTCTACATACCGAAGATGGACATAATTCATCTGTGTAAGTCAAACTTCCCTAATTGTAAGTATTTTTAAAAGGTAAAGGTATCCAATTTTATTTTAAAAATTTAAGCTGATGGGACACCTGGGTGGCTCAGTGGTTAAGTGTCCGACTTCAGCTCAGGTCATGATCTCACAGTTCATGGGTTCGAGCCCCGTGTCGGGCTCTGTGCTGACAGCTCAGCTCGGAGCGTGGAGCCTGCTTCAGATTCTGTGTCTCCCTCTCTCTCTGCCCCTCCCCCGCTCATGCTCGCTTGCTCTCTCTCTCTCTCTCAAAAATAAACATTAAAAAAATGTTTTTTAATTTAAGCTGAAATGACAGCTGAGAAATCAATATGCTACAGATGAAAGATTTTATTGTATACTGTACAGGGCCAAAATCCTATACTGTAGTCACACAAGTACATGCTCAATAATGCTCATAAGCCAGAGAAAGGCTGGAAGGAGAAAGGCAAAGAGACAGACAAATAGTATTTGTGTAAATTATAGATCAAGATTCCAGCGTAAAGAACCAAAACCTTTTTCTACCAGATTCATAAAATAGTGTGAAAGAAGGATATCAAAGAATTTTTAGATCTGTAAAAACAACTGCCAAGCATGCAACAGTTTCCAAACTTTTAAAATACAATATAAACTTTTTTTTTTCCTCAAGGGAAACTCTTCTACAGAATCTTGCGCAGAATAAATAATTGAAGAGACTGGGTCACGAGGGTGAGGAGGAAAGCGAGGGGGCCCAACTTGCTGAGATGGCCAAACCTCCCCAAGCCCACCTTAAACTGCACGGCAGCCCCCGGCCTTGGCAGAACACAGCTAGAAAACCTCTGCCCAAATGGCCTCTCAGGATGAAAAAATTCGTAATTGCAAAACACTAGCACTGTCTTTTTAACACTGCAATAGCTATTTAATACTATTTAGTTCAAATCTGAGTTCTTAAACTCAAGGCTGGAGTCACAATTTAACTAAGTTATACTTTAACCAGTGAGTCTAGATCTGACACTTAAAAACTCACCTATCTCTTAGTTGTAAGGAATCAAGGACCCACCTTCTTTTGTTGATTCACTATTTCAGTCGCACACAAGTACAGTGTTTAAGCACAGTAAGAAGTACCTAATCATTCCAGTACAAAGTCTCAATTTTCATCAACTAGAGTTAACACACTTGGCCTGCGCAGTCCAATATGGCAGTCACCAGTCACGTGTGGCCACTGAGCACCTGGACTGTGGCTAGTCTGAAAGGAGATGAACACAAACCGTAAACTACATCCTGGATTTCAAAGACTCATTCAACAAAAAAAATGTAAATGCTTCAATGATATTTTTTTGGTATGCCGAGTTAAATATATGAATTTCACCTCTTTCTGTTCACTTTTTAAATGTGACTGCCAAGAAAATTTGAAGTTACAGATGTAATTCTCATTTCCACTGAACAGAACTACACTAGAATATCTCAAAAATACCTCTTCCAATACTAACAGTCAGAAGCAATCATATAAATCACTTCTAAAGTAATGATTATTTCTCTCAAATATCTAGTGTTAGAGGTATCTGAAGGCTGATATATTTCTGAACTGTTTTTTTTTTTGCACTAACCACTGCCATTAAGTTTTTGAACCAGAATCCAGAACTTCCTCTTATTAATCTAACATTTGGCATCCTAACTATTCTATTGGAATGAGTGGGATTATTTCAACAACAGAGCTCACAGCAGAGGTGTTCAAAGTAAAGAAACAATTAAAAAGACCATTTCTGTCAGGGAGATGGAAATAAAAGCCGATGGTGTGCAGCTGAAGTGTAAGAGTAAGGAAGGGGCTAGGAACCAGGGTTGCAGTCAAATCCTTCGCTGGGTTGGGGTCTGTAATCCTGGTGCTTCAAGGGTGTGGCTCTCCCAGACCGCCAAGATTCCTGAGAACAGTGTCATGGGAAACAAGGGCCTTTTATTTTCCAAAGGATCCCAGTATGAAGCTATGGCCACGGCGGGATCCATCTTCACCAACCTCCCCATCAGTGTCAACTCCAAACGTGTCAGCGCAGCCACAGCCTTGCGGCATTTCCACCAAGTAGCAGCTTGACGAGCCCATTAAGAGAACCGCACCCAGTAACACCTTCTTATCACTGTCGTGTCTATGTCACCACAAACTTTAAAACAGTAGGTCTGAGCCAATTTAATTAACTCGGATAATTCTCCCTAGACAACGGATTAACATTTGAGTTAGGATCATCTTTTCTTTGTAAGTTGTGAGAGAAATATGATGCTTTAAAAAATATTACATTTATACTCACACATACATAATTGAAAAGTGGATTTAGAACTGACTCGTACAATATCATACAGCTCATCTAAATATTTCAAAAGGAAAACATATATATTTAATGCAGCCTCTATTTTTCTCACATACCATTTATGGGCTAAATATTTTATACTCTGTGCTGGTTTAATATTTTAATTTTTTTAATGTTATTAATGTTCTCTAAGATTTCCCTTAATATCTCCTTGCAACACTTGTATATGGGCAAGAGAGAAAGCAGCCAGTGATTGCTTGCCTTCCACACAGAAATAACCTTATGTTTCAGTGACTAAATGGATCCTTTCCTATGCAAATATAACCATCATTCTATCATTGTATCTAATGTCATGTTGTTTAGCAACTGTATTTTTTAATATTTGATAGAACATCACCCTCTTTTTAAAAAATGTTGCCTAGTACCATTCATTTATTTTTCCACATCAATTTTAGATTCATTCTGTCAAGTTCTCAAAATCTAACAGTCAATAAATTATGTGGATAACCATTTAGAAAAAAAAAATTAGCGTATCAAATACCATGTCACAAAATAATTTTCAGATCAAATATATAAAAAAGAAATTATAAAGCAGAAGAAATCTTGGCTTAGATAAGGCTTTATAGTATGACATCAAAGACAGAAACCCTAAAGAAAAAATTAATAGAACTAAGCAATTCTAAATAATTGTTTATGAAACAACTGTATTTCCAAAAAAAAACTATTAGGCAAAAATTAAGGTCAAATAGGAAAATATCCACAATTGCAACAAAACGGCTAAGGGCTAATAATATAGGTAATGTATGAAGAGCTATTTCAAAATAGTAAAATATAAATATACTAAAAGAAAAATGGGCAGAGGACATAAAACATTTACAAAAACTGGAAATGCCTGCAAGTACATGAAAAAATGCTCAACCTAATTCATAATTAAAGAAATGCAAATTAAAAACAAATAATCAGACACCGTATTTTTTCACCTATAAGATTGGCAAAGACAAGTCTAGAAGTAGGGGAAATTAAAAGAAATAATAGTGCCCAACATTGGTAAAGTGTGAGGAAATGGACAGTCTCAAACACTGCTGGTGAAAGTCTGTATCAACAAAACTTTAGAGAGTACTTTGCCAATATATATTAAAATCTTTAAGACAACTACACGGATGCAGCAATTTCACTTCTAGGGCCATTTCTTAAGAATATAAATGGACATACTCTCCTAGATGTTTATATAAAGACATTCAACCAAGCACTATTTACAAGAGTTTTGAAAAAGTAAAAAAACTACATGTTCTATAATTAGGGATTGGTTACGTAAATTAGGGTACATTTAATAGTAGACTGGACTCCTTTGCAATCATTATTACTATACATTTGTTGATTTGTCATATTTAAAAAGGAAAAGCTTAAGCGTGAAAATTAAATAAAATATTGTATTATAAAATGCTTAGTGCACCTACATAATAAGGAAAAGATTAAATGACATAGAGAGAACTGACAGTAATATAATAAATAGTAGATGACCTTAACACCCTACCTGAATGAATAGACTAGCCAGACAGAAAACCAGTAAGTAAACACTGGCTTTAAAGGACACATTAGACCAGATGGATTTAACAGACATAAACGAAACATGTCATCCAAAAACTGCAAAATACACTCTTCTCGAGTGTACATGGAACATTCTCCAGGACAGACCACATGTTAAACCACAAAACAAACCACAATAAATTCAATAAGATTGAAATCATATGAAGCATCTTTTCTGACCCCAATAATATGAAGATAGAAATTGACTGCAAGAAGAAAATTGGAAAAAACACAAACACCTGGAGACTAAACAACACGCTATAAACAACTAACAGGTCAACAACAACAACAACAAAATTGGAAGAAAAAAATACCTTGAAACAAATGAAAATGGAAACAATGTATCAAAAGTAGTTTTAAGAGGGAAGTTCTTAAAGATAGAGGCCTAAGTCAAGAAACAAAAATCTCAAATGAACAATCTAACTTTACGCATAAAGGAACTAGGAAAAGAAGAACAAAGCCTAAAGTTAGTAGAAGGAAGAAATAATAAAGGTCAGAGGAAATACATGAAATAGAGACTTAAAACAGAAAAGAGCAATGAAACTAAAAACTGGTTCTTTGAAAAGATAAGCAAAACTGATAAACCTCCAGCCATATTCATAAGAAAAAAAACAAAAGAGAGAGAAGGACAAAATAAATAAAAGAGTTACAAATGACACCACAGAAAATACAAAGGATCATAAAAGGCTACCACAAACAATTACATGCCAACAAACTGGAAAACCTAGAATGGATAAATTCCTAGAAACACACAACCTTCCAAGACTAAGTCACACATAAATAGAAAATCTGGATAGACCAACTACAAGTAATGAAATTGAAGCAGTAATTTTAAAACTCCCAAAATACAAAAGTCCAAAACTAGACGGCTTTATAGGTGAATTCTACAAAACATTTAAACAAGAGTTAGTATCTACCCTTCTCAAATTATTCCAAAATACTGAAGAGTAAGGAATGCTTCCAAATTCATTTTATGAGGCCAGCATTAATTACCCTAATATCAAAACCAAAGACACCACAAAAAAAGAGAAATTTACATGTCAACATCCCTGATGAACACAGATGCAAAAATCCTCAATAGAATATTAGCAAACTGAATTCAACAATACATTAAAAGGATCATATATCATGATCAAATGGGATTTATTCCTGGAACATAAGGATGGTTCAATACCTACAAACCAATCAATGTGAGACACCACAAAATGAAAGATAAAAATCACAGGATCATCTCAATAGTTGCAGAAAAAGCATTTGACAATTCAATATCCATTATGATAAAAACTCCTAATAAAGTGGATATACAGGAAACATATCTCAACATAATAAAGGGCATAAATGACAAATCCACAGCTAACCTACTTACTCAACAGTAAAAAGCTGAAAGCTTTTCCTCTAAGATCAGGAATAAGACAAGGGTGCCCACTTTCACCACTTTTATTCAACATAGTGTTAGAAGTCCTAGCCACAGTGACTAGGCAAGAAAAAGAAATAAAAGGCCATCAAAATTGGAAAGGAAAAAGTAAAATTGTCACAATTTGCAGATAGCATGACACTACATAAAGAAAGCCCTAGGGGCGCCTGGGTGGCTCAGTCGGTTAAGCATCCGACTTCGGCTCAGGTCATGATCTCAAGGTTCATGGGTTCAAGCCCCGCATCGGGTTCTGTGCTGACAGCTCGGAGCCTGGAGCCTGCTTCGGATTCTGTGTCTCCCTCTCTCTCTGTCCCCTCCCCCACTCACATTCTCTCTCTCTCTCTCTCTCTCTCTCTCTCTCTCGAAAATAAACATTAAAAAAAAAAAATTTTTAGAAAGAAAGCCCTAAAGACTACAGAAAAAACCGCTAGAACTAATGAATTCAGTAAAGCTGTAGGATACAAAATTAACATACTAACATAGTAGTGTATTTGTGCACACTAATAATGAGCTATCAGAAAAATGCCACTGCAAAAATAATTGCAATTACAATTGCATCAAAAAGAATAAAACACCTAGGAAAAAATTTAATCAATAAGGTGAAAGATCTGTACACTGAAAACCATAAGACATTGATGAAAGAAACTGAAAACAACATAAATAGAAAGATATATTCCATGCTCATAAATTAAAAGAATTAAAATGTCTATACTACCCAAAGCAATCTATAAATTCAATGCAATCCCCATCAAAATATCAATGGCATTTTTCATAGAACTATAACAAAGAATCCTAATATTTCTATGGAACTACAAAAGATGCCAAGTATCCAAAGCAATCTTAAGAAAGAAGAACAAAGCAGGAGGTATCATGGCCCCTAATTTCAAACTATACTACGAAGCTACAGTAACTAATGCAGTAAGATACCGGTATGAAAACAGACACATATATCAATGGAACAGAATAGAAACCAGAAGCAAACCCATGCTTATATGGTCAATTAATCTATGACAAAGGAGACAAGAACATACAAAGGGGAAAAACAGTCTCTTCAACAAATGATGGGAAAACTAGACAGCTACATGCACAAGAATGAAACTGGACCACTATCTTACACTTCATACAAAAATTCAAAATAGATTAAAGACTTGTACATAAAAAGTGAAACCATAAAACTCCTCGAAGAAAACACAGGCAGTAAGCTCTGACATCAGTCTTAGCAATATTTTGTTGGACCAGTCTCCTGTGGCAAGGGCAACAAAAGCTAAAATATACAAATGGAATTACATCAAGCTAAAAACATTTTCCACAAGAAAAGAAACCATAAACAAAACAAACAAGCAATCTGCTGAATGGGAGAAGATACTTGCAAGTCATACATATGATAAGGAGTTAAAATCCAAAATATATAAAGAACTTAGACAACTTAATATCAAAAAACCAAACCTGATTTTAAAATGGGCAGAAGAAAATAAAATAAAATAAAATAAAATAAAATAAAATAAAATAAAAATAAAAACGAATAGTCATTTTTCCAAAGACATACAGATGGCCAACAGGCACATGAAAGATGCTACACATCACTCATCATCAGAGAAATGCAAATCAAAATCATAATGAAGTATCACATTACACCTGTCAGAGTGGCTAGTATCAAAAAGACAAGTATTACTGAGTGGAGAAAAGGGAGACGTTATACAATGCTGGTGGGAATATAAATTGGTGCGGCCACTACAGAAAAAAGTCTGAGGGCTCCTCAAAAAATTAAAAATAGAATTGCCATAGGATCCAGTAATTCCACTCCTGGGTCTTTAGCTGAAGAAAACAAAAATATCAACTCAAAGAGATGTATGTACCCTTATGTTCACTGCAGCACTGCTTGTAACAGCCAAGACATGGAAACAACCTAAAAGTCCATTAATAGATAAACAGGTAAAGAAGATGTGGGGTGTGTGCATACATATTCATATTCTATTATAATGGAATATTACTCTGTCATAAAAAAAAGATGAAATCTTGCCACTGTGACAACATGAATGGACCTAGAGGCCATTATGCTAAGTGAAATAAGTCAGACAGAAAGACAAAAACTGTATGATTTCACTTATATGTGGAATCTAAAAACCAAGGATACATATTCCCACACACACATAACAATGTTTTCCTACTAAAGGTACATGACTGCAGTATATAACTGCAGATAAGCATAGTAAAAGTTGGAAGAAATTTATACCAACATGTAAATCATGGTAACTAACTCTCTAAAGGACAGAATTATGGGTTATTTTATTTACTTCTCATGTCATCCACATTTTCTCATTTTTCTAAAATGAACATGTATTATGTAACTTTAATAGCTGACCAGAAGAAAGAACTTGAACAAATAAATGACTCAAAGATTGAGAAGTTACTATGAACTCCACTTTTAAACGTTAAAAAATGGATAAGAAAAAAGTCTACATCAAGAGTTTTTAAAAACTTGGGGAAGTGTAGATGTGATATCCATTTATCCAATCACCCAGATTTTCTCCCTTTATTGTTCAATGGTGATTCACATATCGCCAAAATGTAATGTGTCAACCTTGACTGGATTCCAATTTAAACATCCAACTGTAAAAAGACATAACTTCAGACAACCGGGGAAGTCCGAATAGAGTAAGCATTAAATTATGTTAATAGATCATTTATTCTGTTAATGTAGTACTAGTATAATTTTTTAAAGTCCTTATCTGTGGGGAAATATGACAATTTCTGTAATTTGCTTTGCAATATTCCAGCCTAAGATAAAAAAGTAGAGAAGGATGAAATAAGACTAGCAAAATGAGCTGTTGTTCAATGGGTACAGAGCCTAGTTTTGTAAGTGAGAAAAGTTTTAGAGACCTGTTACACAACTCTATGCATATAGTTAACATTACTATACCATACCCTTTAAAATCATTAACATGGTAAATTTTAAAGTGTTTTCTACCACAATTAAAAAAAAAAAGACTGGCAAAATGATGGTAACCATCTAATGTTGGGTAACAACTATACAGAAATTCATTTAAAAGTTTTTTTCTTTTTTTTTAATGACGCTCCTGAATCACATGAAGATTTAATTTTGTTTAGCTTGCTAAGGAAGAAAGAGAAATATATTATCAGTAACATTTTTTGAGTTAAGCAGGCAGAGTATCAGAAGAATAATTCAAACACCCTTAGTAGGGAAAACAAGTGCTGGCTTTTTAAAGGCTTCTTCTTCTAGCCTAGCTGAATTACGGTAAATAAAAATCTCACTTTTTACCAACAATGAGGTTTAATTATGCAGAGTAATCACAATAGTAATTTGAAAAAAGGATTTGCAATCAATAGTAAGCACACTCCACAGATGAGTAATTGAGAACTAAAAAGTAGGATGTGATTCCTTTTTTTTTTTTTTTCAACCTGAAGGTTACAATTAGAATATAATAGGGGCACCTGGGTGGCTCAGTCGGTTAAATGTCCAACTTCAGCTCAGGTCATGATCTCGCAGTTTGTGGGTTCGAGCCCTGTGTCAGGCTCTGTGCTGCCAGCTCGGAGCCTGGAGCCTCTTCTGATTCTGTGTCTCCCTATCTCTCTGCTCCTCCCCTGGAGGAGCTCTGTCTCCCTCAAAAATAAATAAACATTAAAAAAAAAAGAATTTAACAATATCTTATAACTATTTATGTTTGCACAGTGCTTTAGCATTCAGGTAAAAAAAAAACTCTGGTCTAGACATCCAGGATTTTATTGGCCCACTCTGACTGCATAGCTTGCTGCAGCCTAGTAAATAATTTTCCTCCTTGAGGTTGCTGGAGGCCCCTCGTGCCACCTGACCAGAGTTACTCACAGCACGGCATTCATGGTACTTTATCAGCCAGCTGTTATTTCAGGGGAATGATTAAAAGCCAAAACATTACTGAGACTTAAAGTAGAAAATAATGCAGACTTTTTTTTTAATATATTTTTTTAAGGTTTTCCTTCAGCTCTTGTAATTTCTCCAGTAATTCCCTTATTCTGTAAGACGGAGATAACTACCAACCTTGACAGATTATCAAATGAAAGAGATAACACAGAACAATATATTCCAGATAACTGCTTCTAGAAGAAGCACTGAGACTCTGTCTGGCACACAATGAATGGTCACAAAGATTTGTCCCCCTCTATGTTCATTTCCTTTTATGTTCTTGGTTTTTAATTGGAAAAGCATACAAAATGAGTGTATTCTAAGAAGCAATATCCCCAAATTAGGCAGCAATTTTTTAGTTCTGCTTAAGCCACCAGTTCATTTAAAAAAAGGTTTTTCCTACAGTTCTAAAAAGTATCTGTCACCACAAAGATACTTTTAGTTAGTATGCACATCAGTGCAGTATGAATCTCTTAGTATCTGTATGCAAACAGCAGCCGATCTGAGGCTCCCTGGCGGAGGCATCTCAGCCAAGGTACCCCAGCTATCAGAAACAGAGCGAGACACAGAAGTGGAGCCAAGGCAAGAGCCAGAAACAGCCAAACACCAAAGAAATGGAAAAGAAAACAGAGAAAGAACAGAGGTAGAGAGAGGGAGAAGGGGAAGGACAGAGGGGGAGAAAAAGGGAAGACCAAGATCAGGAGAATGACGTGGACGTGAGCATGTAGTGAGCAGGAGAACCAGACAGCCACAGAGTGAGAGGGCAAGAGAGCACAAGGGAGGGAGGGAGCAGGCAAAGGAGCATGTGGCACAAAGACGTGAGCAGGTATGAGAGAGCACCCGTGTACTGCGTTCAGCTAGTGCCAATGTCATCAAGTCTTCTCCGCCTCTTTTTTTAAAATGGTTTAAACCTACCTGAATTATCTCTGATTGTTCTGCCAAAGCCTTCCTCTGTGCTTCCAGAGAAGATACCTGTTGCTGATAAATCAGGCGTTGCTTCTCCCAGTCCAGTGATTTCTGACGAAATTCCTGAAGAGGCAATTAAGGTACTTAACTTCTAAGTGCTTCTCCTTACTGTCATGCTTCCCAGATTCATTCTTACTTTAATTTTTCCCCTCGTCCCTGGGTATACACACACCTTACTCCCCAGCAGGAGCTCCATTACTCACTTAGCTGATAGAACTGGAGAGCAACACTAAATTCCTGACATACTGAGCCTCTGGAGATCTGTCTCTCTAAATTTAACACCCTAATGGTGAAGAGTATGAAGCACAGATGCTGAATACTGGGTCCACGATGGTTTTCACAGATTTGCTGCCACCTAAAGGTTGTTATCATTTTTTGTGATGTTCTTCAGAAAGCTGATCTGAAGAGAACTAAAATTTCAAAATATGATTATGAGGAGATCCTGCTACCAATTCTTGATATCCAAACACAGAAACTGAACAGATCAAATAAATTTTCAGGTGAGTCCCTCCATAGCCCAATTCTTCTCAGTATCTGAAATTCAGGAACCAAATAGATTCCTAAAGCAGAATACCCTTTGATATCCAGATTTTTACTGTCTCAACAGAACTGCAAGAACTTGAATAACAATGGGAGATCTGTACTAAATTTTAACAGGTATTTGTAACCCAAAGTGGAACAGTCAAAATTAATGATGGGTCACTACAAGTTGCATGAACAACAAAGATGAGCCCAATATTTATGAAAATATGATTATGAAAATATGATTTATGATCATATAAAATATGAAATTATGAGTTATGAAAATCAAAGGGATTTCTATCACTGTTCTCTAGGACCCTCAACTCCAGAAGTCTCATGCTAACTTGGGGGTAATCACAGTTAACCAGCTTTCTGATAATCATTCATTCACTCATTCATTCATTCTCCTATATATGCCAGGGGCTATTCTAGGGATTGGAGATACAACAGTTAACAAAAACAAACAAAATCCTAGCCCCATTCAATTGGCAATAGACAACACATTCACTGTATAATACATTACCTGATAATACCTATTTTAGAGAAAATGGAGCACAGAGTGCTCAGAGTTGGGAGTTGCAATTTTAAAAAAAGGATGGCCAGACTAACATTTAAATTCCCAGGGAGATAGGGATGAAGTCATACTATTCTGGGAAGATGGAAAGGCAAGTACAAAGGTTGAACTGGTAGAAATGTCCTGGTATGTTTAAGGGCAAGCAACGAGGTATGGCTTGAATGGAGTAAAAGGAAAAGTAGGTAGAGAAAGGTCAGTTAACAAGGAGCAAGACTGTGTAGGTCATCAGGATCACTTCAGCTTTTGAGAGAAGCTACTAGAAGGTTTTTTGTAGAGGAGAGGACATGATTTGACATAATTACAACAGAATCATTCTGGCTGCTGTGTGGAGAAAAGAGAAGTCGAGGATGACTCCAAGGTTTTAGGCTTGAGAAGTTGAGGAATGGAGTTGCCATTAACTGAAACAGGAATGGTGTTGGTAGATGGGGAAGAGAAAACCAGTATGAAGTGTGACACAGCTTTAGGTATCAAGGTGGAGATGTGAAACAGCTGAAACAGGCAGTTGGAAAAATTTTTCTGTAGCAAAAAGGACAGGTCAAGGCTGGATATATAAAAGTGGGAATTATCAACATATATACAGTGCTAAAAACTACAAGACTGGATGATATCACCAAGGGAGGGAGCATGGATAGAAAAAAGAAGAGGTCCAATGACACTACCCTAGGGTATTCCAATGGTAAAAGGTTGGGGATCAAAAGAGATTGAGAGGACTGGTTAACAAGGTAGGAGAAAGCCCAGGAAAGTATGGCTGTTCTCTAAGTCAAATCAAGGAACTATTTTCAGATACAAGTCATTGGTGACCTCCAAGTAAATAGCTTCTGCAGAGTTGAGGGGGCAAAAGCCTTATTGAGCGAGTGCAAGAAAAATGGACAATGAGGAATTGGAGACCAGTACAGATGCCTAAAGTAGTTTAGTTATAAAATGAAGGAAAATGGGTGCCTGGGTGGCTCAGTCAGTTAAGCATCTGACTTCAGCTCAGGTCATAGATGATTTCAAAAGTTCGAGCCCCCCGTTGGGCTCTGTGCTTACAGCTCAGAGCCTGAAGCCTGCTTCAGATTCTGTGTCTCCCTCTGTCTCTGCCCCTACCCTGCTTGCCCTCTCTCTCAAAAACAAACATTTTTAAAAAATGAAGAAAAAAATGGGGCAGCATCCAGAGAAAGAGAGGTCAAAAGAGGATTTAAGAGGGGAGAAATCTGGATGGTGGTGGAAATATCCAGTATGAAGGAAGAGAGGATGCAGAAGAGAGAAGAATCGCTGGAGCCATGTCTTGGGTAAGGATCGGGGAGAGTATGAGCAGTTCCACCAGCAAGAAGGCAAAGTATATGGGCACAGATGCAAATAGGTGGGAAGATATAGTGTCAGAAGTCTGTGAAAATCTCTTCTTATTGCTTCTATTTACTCAATGAAATGGAAAGCAAGATCATCACCCAAATATAAGAATGTGGAAAAAAGTGTCGAAAGTTTGAGAAAAGAGAAAGTATGAAACAGTCATTATGGAAAGTAGCAGAGTGAAGGGAAATATAGTATGTTTCTGGGTAGCATTGGGACTTATTTGAGGAAGTGACCATGAATTTAAAATGAGGCCAGTCAGCATGATTATGTTTTTCTCCAGCCACGGTCTACCACACATGGCAAGTAGAGACTGGGCAGAAAGCTGGATTTAACTAGAGTTATGGTTTTGCCAAGCAAATATGATGAAGTAAGGGAGGGATACAGGAGCTGAAGGGAAATATAAGGAATGTTACCATGGAATTGAAGCTGGGTAATGACTGACACATGAAGGCATGAGATAGGTATGCAGCAGTGAAAAGGTGGCAGAGTTCAATCACTTGGGGATGGGATCAAGTGACTATTGAGAGTCAAGGGACTAGAGTAAGTGAGCTAAAAAGAGAAGGATGGTAGTCAAAGAATGAAATGCTTAAAAATGTGATTCCAGGAGGGTTGCAAGTTTGGTCATGATGATACCTAAGGAACAGTAGCGGGAATGGGTGGATGAGATAAGGAGGAGATCAATATGTCCATGGAGGAAAGAACAACAAGGAATTCAAAGACCAGAGTCATATAAGTATCATTCTTGTAGATACTGAAACCTTTAAGAATTATGGTAAGTGTATTGTTGGAGACAGTGAGTGTCCTGGAAGCTGAAACCTCTAAGCTAGGGAAATAACCCAAGGATCAGAAGATGACGACTTTGATTGTATGTATATTGGTAGGGGATACAGGCTGAAGACATGAAGATCAAAGATGGGGTCTTAAGGTAGAAAAGAGAATGGCCAGGAAGTGGTAATGAGGAACAAGAGGAAGATGAGGAGTCTGGGGAGAAAACCTCAGGTATCGCTGAAGATGCCTAGAAAGGAAGCAGTATCTGCATAGTCCTCTGAGTCTAGGCTCCTCGAATGTATAAAAATATTATGATGTAAAAGAACACTAAATATAGAAATTACAATTCTAAATAGTAATAATGGTATTTGTGGGTGACAGATGCTCTGAGAAAATTGTAACTAATCATAGAGAGATGTTGAACAATACTTCTCAAATTACAAACACCCAGGGGAGCTAGATAAAATGCAGATTCCTAGGACACACATCATACTACTGAAGCAGAATCTCTGACAGCCTAAAGAGGACTCTGGTGATTCTTGGTACACTGGAGGACCAATGGCATAGACAGAGGAGGGGAGAGGCAGATACCACAGAAAAGAGTGACAGCCTCATGCTGTTTCTTCCTTCACTCTTGGCAGTGTTAACTCACCACCTCCCTTAGGTCCTCTGGGAATCAACATACACAATAACCAGAGTTACTCTGCCTTAATAAAAAGAAAGTTAGCAAAGAAGGGAGTAAATGGCTTACTACATCTAAATGGGAACTGAGGATAAGCAATCTGATATGCACAGTACTCTGTACAAAAAGCCAAGTACTTTCAACATTTACTAACCCCTATTCTATTAGGTGGTAAATAAGACAAGGACACTGCCCATGGAGGACTGGTAGTGACTGGTGGTCAATGTTTCTCAATATTGGCATTTTGGGGACAGTAACCCTTCCTGTGTAGTGTGGCCCTGGGCATATTTAGAATCCCTAGTCCCTGTCCCCTAAACACCAGTTTCACTCCCAGTCATTTGGACAACCAAAGTAATGTGTCCGTACATTTCCAAATGCCCTCAAAGGGTGGTAGTGCCCCACTGGAAACTACTGATAGGTAATAACCCCATTAACCACAGAAGACCAGGTGATGACAGGATGTACCTCTGAAATAGCTCCACGCCAGTCCTGGAGACGGCAGAAAACCAGGTTCAGAACTAGTACCATTTCTAGAAAGAGCACCTTCCTACAGGAAGTCTGCCAACCACTATGAAGAAATTATTACCATGAACATACCTCTATTTTTCCAGTTAACCTCTCAATTTCAGATCGATCTTCCCTGTGATTTTTGGTGTTTCCTCTGAAGTCCCTTATATGCTTTTTCTGTAGTCTTTCATAGCTTCTTTTCAGTCTGCCTAACTGTAGACACAGTTATTTCTAGACTTAAAATTTAAGAATTTGTAAACAGTCATGGTGGAACAAATTGGTATTATGAAAGCAAGAGCAGTGCTAAACAGGACTATTGAAAATAGACTGAGTGTGTTAGATTTGCAAATTAAATACAAACGACTCAAACTTGCATATAAAAAATAAACACTAGAACAGAAAGATATTGCATCAAAGAAAAAACCAAGGGAAAAATATTTTTTAAAGAAAACTTTAATTTTTATTACAATAGCCTTGCACTTAAGGACCCCATAAACCACACCCATGATAAAAGCAGTAAATAAAAATTCTTTTTTCTTTTCTCTAGACCTGTGGTTCTTGAGTCATTCTCCTGTGGAACACTGATACTCAGTAAGCAGGAGAGGAATGCTTTGGAATTAAATAAAAATAAAAGCAGGTTGTTGTTGTTTTTTCCTAATCTGGAGAATAACATTGAGTTGCTACAATTTTTACTTTTGTTATTTATCCCAAAACGCTTGTGAAAACTTTGGATTCTTCATTATTTAAAATCTAGCTGATTTAACTCAACATTGAGTTAATTAGCAACATTGAGTTGCTACAATTTTTACTTTTCTTATTTATCCCAAAATGCTTTTGAAAACTTTGGATTCTCCATTATTTAAAATCTAGCTGATTTAACTCAAACATTAAATTTTTTTACATAAGTTCTTGGTATCAATATTTTATAGTATTATACAAAAACGGCTTTATTTCTTTCAGGTACTCAACTGAGAAACACATTTTAGAATCCCTGTTTAGATAGCACCAAACATATAATTAGACAAGACTCTATGCCTGAATTTAAAAACAAAGAAATAAATTTCTAACCCTATACCTCCCAGAGAATATATACACTTCTCGTTTTATGAAGTCCAAACAGGCCCGTTAACAAAATTCTAAGGGTTAAAGAGAGAATTATGCAACACATAATATAATTAAAATCTTACTTCTTCATGTAGTTTCTTTAACTCCTGCTTATAGTCCATGGCCATCTCTTGTTTAACTTTTTCATGTTCTTCTACTTGTTGACGCAACATTACAACCTAGAAGCCAAAAGGTGTAGTATTTTTCATTATTGGCATTGAAACAATATCCTTGAAACCTTAAAATAGGAAATAACCTTTGCACTTACCCGTAAAAACAAGTTCTCAACTGTATATGGTAATACCCCACTTCTCAGGAAATCAAACATCTAATTACTTAAAAATCCATAACACTGACAAAAAATGGAAAACAGAACCTTTCTAAAATTTCTAGATTTACATGAAAACTTGTTCTGTTTGACTTATTCTCCCCAACATTTTTTATTTAAAAAAACTCATGAAAAAATTAAGAGATACAAGGTTGTAAAAACCTTGGAAACTAAGAATATTGAACAAAAATCAGTAAGACTTCAAGAAAAAGTTATAGAAATCAAAGTGCAGAATAGTCATGTTAGATGGAAAGACAGTAGGAGGCTTGAACCTGCTTTACCATTTACCCCATTTCAAAGAAATCAGTTCCAGCAACCAGAGTAAGGGCATTATCCCAACCATTTTTCAATGGCTTGATACCCGCCACAGCTAATTATCAGCCCTCACCTCCATCAATACCCATCAGTCTCTCTCTACATCTCTCCATAACCAGTTAGAATTTCATCTATTAATTAGTGAGGAGGGAGATGGAGAATGGGGAACAGGAGGTAATAATCACAATATAGTAAGTTAAAAAACAAAGTAAACAGGGGCGCCTGGGTGGCTTAGTTGGTTAAGCATCCAACTTCAGCTCAGATCATGTTCTCACGGTTCGTGGGTCTGAGCCCCACATCGGGCTCCACGCTGAAAGCACGGAGCCTGCTTGGGATTCTCTCTCCCTTTCTCTGCCCCTACCCCACTTGTGCTTTTTCTCTCTCTCCCTCTTTCAAAAATAAATAAACATTCAAAAAAAAAGCAAACAAAACAATTACATCTTAAAAGTTCTCATCACCCATTTATATGTGGAATCTAAAAAACAAAACAAAACAAAACAAACAAATTCATAAATATAGAGAACTGGTAGTTGCCAGGTGAGGAAGGCAGGGGGATGGGCAAAATCGGCGAAGGGAATTAAGAGCTACAAACTTACAATTATAAAATAAACCAGAAGGATGAAAAGTACAGCATAGAGAATATAGTCAATAATACTATAATAACTTTGTATGGTGACAGATGGTAACTACACTTATGGTGAGCATTTTGTAATGTGTAGATCGTTATGTTGTATACCTACAACTAATATAATATTGTATGTATTAATTTAAAATAAAATAAGATAAAAATACTGATCACCAAATACTTCAGAGATTCATATCCTAATAGGCAGTATCAATAAAGGAGAAAATAGAGGCATCTAAATCTTTGGGGGAAAAAAGTTCTCATCACAAACACAAAAATTTTGTAAGCACGTATGGTGACACATGTTAGCTAGACTTATTGTGGTGATCACTTCAGAATATATGTAACTACTGAATCGTTACATTGTACACCTGAAATCAATATAATGTTTTATCTTCATTAAAAAAAACAGAAACAAAATTCTTTTAAGAACAATTCAATTTTGCTGCATTTTTATAAACACCAAATAATTGAGTTTAATTATTTGTATCCAGTTGGACAATTTGTATCTTTTAATTAGGCCATTTTGTGCAATTACATTTAATGGACCTGCAAGGATCCCCCCACTATCTGAAAGCCTTCCTATGAAACCTGTGTTCACAAGCCAAGATGGCATAAAGCAAAGAAGCAATGATCACTTCATAAAAGTAAAAATCCTCTTCAGCTTTTTCAGTTAGCAAGGACAGGTACTAACTTAAGTCTTTTGAAAAGCAGAAGTGGTGTAAGGTGAACCTTCAGATAGCAGGGGAAACCTTAAATCTATCATTTATTAAGTACAATGTATACTTAATAAGCACTATGATCCTTTTTCTCTCCTTTCCTGCCTTCTTTGGAAATGGTAACTTCTGATCATTTCATTACTCTCTCTCTAGTAGCTTGGAAAATATATACTCTATTAATATATCAATATATACTTTTAATAGTTCTCTCGAGATTAAAACATAGGTCTGCAACTTAACAAATCCAGTGTTAGTCATTTTACCAATGCCCAGGCAACCCAAGGACTACAGAAATAATTTAATTCCATTTATCCCCCAACCAGACTTAAATGCCATCATAATTACACATATATGTAAAACTGAAAAGGCTACTGTTGTTACATACAGTCACTGTTCATTTAGATTTACCCACATATTTACTGTTGTCTTTCATTTCTTCCTTATCTGCTCAACTCCAACTGAGATCATTTTCCATCTGCCTGAAGAACATTTAGTATTTCCTTGGCGCTGGTCTGTCAATGACAAATTCTCTCAATTTTTATTGATTTGAAATATCTTTATGTCATCTTTACTCTGGATATAGATTTTGGTTTGGCAAGGGAGAACAGTCATTTCTTTGTAAGGATCACTCTGTTGTCTTCCGGCTTTCACTGTTTTAGCTGACAAGTCAGCTGTTCAGAGCTGTTTATAGATAATCTTTTTTTCTTGTTAAATAATCTTTTTTTTTTTTTTCTCTGATTGCTTTCAGACTTCCTCTTTGTCTTCAGCTTTCAACATAGGTAAATATTTTTTTACTAACCTTTTTATTATCTTGCTTGAGATTCTCTGACTTCATAAATACATGGCCTTCCTCACATTTGGTTAATTTATCTTCAAATATTGCTTCTGCTCATTCATACCCTTTTCTTCTCCTCCAGGGATTCCAAAAACACTCATATTAAACTTTCTCACTGCATCCTCTTTCTCTTATCTTCCCTCTATATTTTCCATCATTTGCCCGTGCTTTATTCTAAACATTTTCTTCTGACCTATATCCAAGCTCTCTTAATTATCTCTTAATCTTTAAGGCCTTAATTTGAGTTATTTTACTTTTCAATATTATAATTTCCCCTCATTTCATTTTTTATATGAAAAATTTTATATGAAGAGTTTTCAATTCTTTCTTGAAGTGCTCAATCTTATCTTTTACCTCCCTGACCATAGTGAACACAGCTATTGCAAAGTTGGAGCATGGTATTTGCCCAATATCTAGATTTGCCATGTATCTGTGTCTATCTTCTGTCGCTTCTGCTTTTTCGCATTTTTGTTGCTTATCTTCTTGTGTGTCAGGGGTCACTTTCTGAGTGGGTATCAGGCACTGTATTTGCAAAAATTATTCGAAGAAATAATGCAAGCCCCAGAACAGTGGGGTTTTTTTCCCTCTGGAAAAAAATTAAGTTTGCTTCTTCCAGGTTCCTGGAAGGCTTAGAACTTTGGAGATGCCTAGGGACAGAAGCACTCTAGGGTCACCTTAAACTGTTTCAGAGATCTAAATGTCTGTGGCTGAGTGACAATTTCAAGAGGGCCTGTTTTATATCCAGCCCATCCTTCCTCCTAGGGTGCTGCCTTTTGAGGTCCCAACCCACAGTAAGGAGGGGTTCACAGCTGCTTTGGACACCAAATCTTTTATTCTCTTAGCTCCTTGAAGTTATCAAAAACCCCATTCAGTCTCTACCCTCTGAGCTACCTTCTCTAGGTCCAGCTAATAACTGCCCCAACCCTGGGCTCCTGCCTCAACCTCTGGTTTAGCCCAGATCCTGGCCTGGTAAATTCTTCACCGGCTTGTTTAGCACTCTGCTTCAAGCAGACTTTTTTTTTTTTTTTTTTTTTTTTAAATCTAACTTACCTAGTTATTCTCAGTGGGTGGGCTGGCCAAAATTAACCAGTCTATCATTATCAGATGCTAAAGCCTAAAAGATTCATATTTAACTAAAAACATCCTGTATAAAATTTACTTTGAAAGCAGAATTCTACAGCTGATAAAACTCTCAATCTGACATAAAAAGAGACTATGGTTATTTTAGACATAGAAGATCTCAAAAGTATGTTCTACCAAAAATGAAGAAATAAACTAATAAAGAATATGACAGAATACAAAGACAAAAAGGAGAAAAGCATAAGAAACTCTAGAATACTGGTGAAGGGAGTTCCCAAAATGACAGCTCTCCAGCTAGCCTAGAGCATTGCTTATCCTTATTCAAGAATGACAAGTTCCACTAAAGACATCTTCACAAAAAAGAAAAAAAAATAAATAAATTACCTGATACGTCTGAACACACAGAGAAGACTTACACTTGGGTCAGAGAGTTTGGGAAGAATCAGTGGTAGGTACATTTTAGAAAAGTAAATGAAAATGAGATAATTACTAATTCCCAGGAAAACAAAAAATTATGTAAGAAATATGCTTACCATTAGACTATCTGTCTCAGATGTGAATAATATCTACCATCTTAATGATGTAAATATGAAATACTGATCTAACCAAAAATTAAGATATACAATCCTGGCAGGATGAGGGGATGGAAATTGTATGTAAAAGAGTAAAACCCTTATATTTCATGGTAACAGGTCATTAGATAAATAGCTAAAACTGAAAATTAAAAAAAAAATCAGTATCAAATGTTACTTAAAAACATGGGGAGAATACCAAAAGACTTAAAGGCATTGAAATGGGTGCTTCCGAGCAGCCAGAATTCCAGCTTCAGAGGGGTAAGCCAGGTGATTACTGTTTTTTCTTACCAACCTTGCAGAACCATTTTTCTTTTTACTTACTACATGTGGCAAGCATAAATACTAAATGTGAAGAAAAGACTGTTTACTTTTATTTATGTACCAGGGGTCTTGTTCATAATGGGCACTCAACAATATTTCAATTTCTTAGAGGAAAAAAAGAGGTTAAATGCTGAGAAGGGATGGCATTAGGCAGAGAAACGGGAGCCAAGGTTTGAAACTGTCACTATGGATGACAGAAAAAAAAACTGAAATAACGGATCGTTTTAGATACAATTGGAAGTTTTCAAAGAGATTTCTTAAATAGTAACTCACTCTTCACAACAACCCTGGGACATAAGCATTATGTTCCAATTTTACACATGATTAAACAGGCTCAGAGAAGTTAGAATATTTGTCCAAGGCCAATCAGCTGGAAAGAGGCACAGCCAGGACTCCAAATTCCTTACTTGTTTGTTTCATTAGGTCAACCTGCACTGCATGGTGTCAGGAGGTAACACTAGCAGAAATGGCCGTTAAAACCAATCCACAGGCCTCGGTGGCTCAGTTGGCTATGCGTCTGACTCAATTTTGGTTTAGGTCATGATCTCATGGTCTGTGGAACTGAGCACCATGTCAGCCTCTGTGCTGGGATTCTCTCTCTCGTTCTCTCAATCTCTTCTCTCTCCCCTACTCATGCTCTCTCAAAATAAATAAACATTAAAAAAAAAAAAAGCCTAAAAGAGACTCATTTTAGACCTAAAGACACTGCAGGTTGAAAGTAGCCATCTATCATGCTAATGGATGTCAAAAGAAAGCCAGAGTAGTCATACACATATCAGACAAACTAGATTTTAAAACAAAGATGTAACAAGAGATGAAGAAGAGCATTATATCATAATTAAGGGATCTGTCCACCAAGAAGATCTAACAATTGTAAATATTTATGCCTCCAACTTGAAACACCCACATATATAAATCAATTAATCACAAACATAAAGAAACTCGATAATAATACCATAATAGTAGGGGACTTTAACATCCCATTTACAACAATGGGCAGATCATCTAAGCAAAATCAACAAGGAAGCAATGACTTTGAATGACACAATGGATCAGATGGACTTAACAGATATATTCAGATGGCTTCCCAGGGGAATTCTACCAAACATGTAAAGAAGAGTTTTAATATCTATTCTTCTGAAGCTGGTCCAAAAAACAGAAATGGAAGAAAAATTTCCAAACACATTCTATGAGACCAGCATTACCTTGATTCCAAAACCAGACAAAGACCCCACTAAACAGGAAAAATACAGACCAATTTCCCTGATGAACATGGATGCAAAAACTCTCAACAAGATACTAGCAAACTGGATCCAACAACATATTAAAATCAAGTAGGATTTATCCCTGGGATGCAGGGGTGGTTCAATATCCGCAAATCAATCAACATAATACATCACATTAATAAAAGAAAAAGAACCACATGCTGCTTTCAACGGATGCAGAAAAACCATCTGACAAAATACAGCATCATTTCTTCATAAAAACCGTCAAGAAAGTAGGGATAGAAGGATCATACCTCAAGATCATAAAGGCCATATACAAAAGACCCACAGCTAATATCGTCCTCAGTGGGGAAAAACTAAGAGCTTTCCTCCTAAGGTCAAGAACGTGACAGGGATGTCCACTCTCACCACTGTTGTTCAACATAGTGTTGGAAGTCCTAGCCTCAGCAATTAGACAACAAAAAGAAATAAAAGGCATCCAAGTCAGCAAGGAAGAAGTTAAACTTTCACTCTTCACAGACAATATGATATTCTACATGGAAAATCTGAAAGATTCCACCAAAAAACTGCTAGAACTGATACATGAATTAAGAAAAGTCACAGGATGGGGCGCCTGGGTGGCGCAGTCGGTTAAGCATCCGACTTCAGCCAGGTCACGATCTCGCGGTCCGGGAGTTCGAGCCCCGCGTCGGGCTCTGGGCTGATGGCTCAGGGCCTGGAGCCTGTTTCCGATTCTGTGTCTCCCTCTCTCTCTGCCCCTCCCCCGTTCATGCTCTGTCTCTCTCTGTCCCAAAAATAAATAAACGTTGAAAAAAAAAATTAAAAAAAAAAAAAAAAAGTCACGGATATAAAATCAACATATAGAAATCAGTTACATTTTTATACACCAATAATGAAGCAGCAGAAAAAGAAATCAAGGAATCAATCCCATTTACAATTGCAAACCATGAAATATCTAGGAACAAACCTAATCAAAGAAGTAAAAGATCTGTACACTGAAAATTATAGAAAGCTTATGAAAGAAATTGAAGAAGAAATAATGGAATGGAAAAACATTCCATGCTCATGGATCAGAAGAACAAATATTGTTAAAATGTCTATATGACCCAAAGCAATTTACACATTCAATGCAACCCCTATCAAAATATCACCAGCATTCTTCACAGAGCTAGAACAATCTAAAATTTGTATGGAACCACAAAAGACCCCAAATAGCCAAAGGCATCACAATTCCAGACTTCAAGCTGTATTACAAAGCTGAAATCATCAAGACAGTATGGGACTGGCACAAAAACAGACACATAGATCAATGGAACAGAATAAACAACCCATAAATGGACCCACAAATGTATGGCCAACTAATCTCTGACAAAGAAGGAAAGATTATACAATGGAAAAAAGACAATCTCTTCAGCAAATGATGTTGGGAAAACTGGACAGCGACATGCAGAAGAATGAACCTGGACCACCTTCTTATACCATACACAAAAATAAACTCAAAATGGATGAAAGACCTAAATATGAGACAGGAAGCCATCAAAATCCTCGAGGAGAAAACAGGCAAAAACCTCTTTGATCTTGGCCGCAGCAACTTCTTACTCAACACGTCTCTGGAGACAAGGGAGAAAAAAAGCAAAAATGAACTATTGGGACCTGATCAAGATAAAAAGCTTCTGCACAGCAAAGGAAACAATCAACAAAACTAAAAGGCAACAGATGGAATGGGAGAAGATATTTGCAAATGACAAATCTGATAAAGGGTTATTATCTAAAATCCATAAAGAACTTATCAAACTCAACACCCCAAAATCAAATAATCCAGTCAAGAAATGGGCAGAAGACATGAACAGATACTTCTCCAAAGACATCCAGATGGCTAACAGAGACATGAAAAGATGCTCAACATCACTCATCATCAGGGAAATACAAATCAAAACCACGATGAGACACCACCTTACACCTGTCAAATGGCTAAAATTAACAACTCAGGAAACAACAGGTGTTGGCAAGGATGCAGAGAAAGGGGAACACTTTTGCACTGCTGGTGAGAATGCAAACTGGTGCTGCCACTCTGGAAAACAGTATGGAGGTTCCTCAAAAAATTAAACATAGAGCTACCCTACAACCCAGCAATTACAATAGGCATTTATCCAAACGATAAAAAAATGGTGATTTGACAGGGCACATGCACCCTGATGTTTACAGCAGTATTATCAACAATAGCCAAATTATGGAAAGAACCCAAATGTCCATCGACTAATGAATAAATAAAGAAGATGTGGTTTATATATACAATGGAATACTACTTGGCAATGAGAAAGAATGAAATCCTACCATTTGCAGCAACATGGATGGAACTGGAGGGTATTACGCTGAGTGAAATAAGTCAGTCAGAGAGACAGATATCATATGTTTTCACTCATATGTGGAACTTGAGAAACTTAACAGAAGACCATGGGGGAAGGGAAGGGGAAAAAATAGTTACAAACAGAGAGGGAGGGAGGCAAACCATAAGAGACTCTTAACTATAGAGAATTGAGGGTTGCTGGAGGGTTGGTGGGTGGGGGGATATACTAAATGAGTGTTGGGCATTAAGGAAGGCACTTGTTGGGATGAACACTGGATGTTATATGTAAGGGATAAATCACTAAATTCTACTCCTGAAACCATTATTATGCTATATATTAACTAACTTGGATTTAAATAAAATTAAAAACCAAAACCAAAACCAAAACAGCAACCCAATCCCAGGACACCTGGGTGGCTCAGTCAGTTGAGCCTCCAACTCTTGATTTCAGCTCAGGTCATGATTCCAGGTTCATGGGATTGAGCCCCACATCAGGTTCCACACTGAGTGTGGAGTCTGCTTAAGATTCTGTCTCCCTCTGCCCCCTCCCCAGCTTGCCCACACTCTCTCTTAAATAAAAATAAAAATAATAAAAATAAATAAATTTAAAAAAACAACCCAATCCCAACAGTGTAATCAGAAAACACATAAAGCACTCACTTACAAAATGAATTGTTTATACTAGTATTCCTCCAAGTACCACGCATGCGCACACAGGCTGGAGCTGGTCACTACAGCAATCCAGCACAAGATAAGGAGCTTGAGGCAGAATGTGAAGCAATTATGTCACCAAACACACTGTTTAGTGTAACTTGCATTTTTTATGTAGCAAAACGTTCTAAGAAGTAAATGATGCAACGTGCTGATGTCCATTCTGGTGAAAGTTTTGTATCTCACCAGGCACCTGTCATTTGGGTAGCACTTGTTCATACCATAGGGCTGCTTCTAAGCCTGTAACTTTCTTTTTTTTTTTTTTTTCAACGTTTTTATTTATTTTTGGGACAGAGAGAGACAGAGCATGAACAGGGGAGGGGCAGAGAGAGAGGGAGACACAGAATCGGAAACAGGCTCCAGGCTCTGAGCCATCAGCCCAGAGCCTGACGTGAGGCTCGAACTCACGGACCGCGAGATCGTGCTGAAGTCGGACGCTTAACCGACTGCGCCACCCAGGCGCCCCTAAGCCTGTAACTTTCAAACAAATAAGAATGACAAAAACTTAAAGTCCTATTTTCTAACTCTTATATCAAAGCAGATTATAAACACGTTAATACCAACACAATTTCACAGACGAACTCTATGGGATAGATTCTCATTACTAGCATTTGGTAAAAGCACTTTACTTCTAGAAACTTAATCAACTTTCAGCAGCCCAATCAATGAAGCAGTAAATTGACCAGACAGCTACAATTCTAAATTTCTTTTATGTCCCCAGGCCAGAATTGTAATCTTCAAATCCTTACCATGGAACCTATCCATTCAATCCCTTTAATTTCTTTTTGAGGTACTAAGTAACGGCAATAATGCCCTTGACATCAAAACTAAGCTACAGGAATAAGTTTAAACAGCCTCAGAGTGACTAAATATTCTCAAAATCACACACATAGGAATTTCTTTAATGGGTTTCTCACAAAATAAACGACTTAGATACCTATGTGTACATACGGTGATTTTCTTAGCTAGGAAACCACAATCAATTTAACTTACTAAACAAAACTACTTTTGTTTTGCCCTAGGAGAAATAAAGACGTGGTAGCTAAAGTAGCTTACCAGACAAGGAGCATTGACCCTACCTAAATTACAGTGTTTAAAAAAATCAAATACAATTACTAGCCCATATACTTTTTCACCACCTTCTACGTGTTTGCATTAAGTGTAATTTTAAAATACATTCTCAAAGTTCTACCGAATTTTAAAATACATTCCAGCTTAGCAAATGGCTTTCACAGAAAACTGAATTTGACACGGCCAATATTACTCTGTACCTCTCTGACCCAAAGTGCAAACGGCCAACCACTGACAGACTCCCTTGACAAGCATAAACCACTTTATATCAAGCCTAATTCTTTCCTTGTTACGTGAAACATTTCTAAAATACTTTTGATAATTGTCATCAAAAGAATCATAATCTTGGAGCACCTGGGTGGCTCAGGTGGTTGAGCATCCAACTCTGAATTTCAGCTCAGGTTGCAATCTTGCAGTTCATGGGGTTGAGCCCCACACTGGGGGGTCTGTGCTGACAGCATGGAGCCTGCTTGGGATCCTCTCTCCCCCTCTCTCTCTGCTCCTTCCCCACTCACATGCATGCTCTCTCTCTCTCTCTCTCTCAAAATAAATAAACAAACATTAAAAAAAAAAAAAAAAGCATCACAATCTCAGTGTATACCCTCACGGGAGTGTTCCTGCATAAACTGAGTAACAGCACTCATGCGTGGGTGATCCTGCTGGTGGGAAAATTCATCAGAGTCAGGGTTGGGCCCTTCCTACAACTTTTGCAATCCTTCTCAGATGGACACTCATGCGAGACATTATAGGCATTTCTTGGGCCTAGAAGTGCTTTCTGCTTCCTTTCTAATATTTAATGTTCTTCTTTTTACTGTACCAGCTAAACTATGGAAGTCAATCAACAAACATTATAAAACTTCCCCCCCAAATCACCAATAACTAGTGGTGGTGGGATTGCAAGGAATTTTTATTTTCCTCTTTCCTTTCTTTTCCCCTAATTTTCAACAAGGGCAGAGAAAAAAAAAACTTTAAGTTTATCTGGATTTTTTAAATGGAACCCAGAGAGGCAAATTATTGAATTCTGGGCTTAACTTTTTTACACTAGTCATACAATGAGGCCAAAAACAACATTCGCTAAACTTGGTGAATGATAATACAAACATGTAATAGGATGACAGTTATACAAAGATCGTGTAACACCCTTTGAACATTCTTTAAGA
This sequence comes from Leopardus geoffroyi, assembly GCF_018350155.1. Lineage (NCBI taxonomy): Eukaryota > Metazoa > Chordata > Mammalia > Carnivora > Felidae > Leopardus > Leopardus geoffroyi. The sequence continues at coordinate 128,586,555 of NC_059333.1, forward strand.
GGTTATATGCTCTAAGTGACCAAAGTAACATGATCCTTGAAATAAATATTAATATTCTTACATGTTTTCACAATGAATTTTTCTTCTAAAAGAAACCACTGAAGTAATACAGAAACAACACACAAATGCTTTCTTCAACAAATATTTTAGAAACATATTTAATACAAAAGCCAAGGTCAAAATATCAAAAAGAGGAGTGAATCAACGGCTTTACCTCATTGTGTTTCATATCCAACTGACCCCTAAGAGCCTTCAGTTCTTGTTCACGGATGCCCAAGCAAGTTTCAAGAGCATGTGTCTGCCCTTCCCATTCAGATTTTTTATGAGCCACCATTATGTCAATCTGTTTCATGAGCTCTTGTAGTTCTGCTTCACAGGATGTCAAAAATCCCCTGTAAATAAGATCATATGCCCATGACTTATCCTTCGCATGTAAAAACGTAGCAGACATAAACCCACCTCAGGTGGAACAGTGTCAGTAAAGAAATTATTAGAAGCAAAGAAAAGGACTTCCGAGCTTTTCCTTTTAATGTTCATATTAAGATGATTACTTATTCCACTGCATGTTCTGTCTTCCTCTCATAGCCAACCCTAAAGCCTAAATCGTTTGTTCAAACACGAGATGATGTTTAAGTCTGGCTTGTGAGCGGGGCTTCCATGACCAACAAGTAGCTCTTCTGTAATGTTTTAGGAGAGCTATCAGGAAGAATCCAGGCGAGCTTGTCACATTCTCAGCTAACCAAAATAAAAAGCCTTGGAAGTGAGTAGGCTAGTGGGAAGGTGATAATACAATTTTAAGAGCTGTTTCAAGAAACTCATCGTTGAGCCAGGTTTATTTCAATGCTTTCTTCCCGCCTTATTATTAGAAACTTCCTGCAGCCGACCTTATTATTGTAAACTTGTTGACATCCTTCACAGTTACAGGAGGTGCCGGATATTACAGAGGCAGAAAAAGAAGTAAACATAGATAGGTGCACTGGGTTCAAACAGGTGTCCAGGAATGGCCACAGACAGCTATCATCACTAAGGCTTAAACACTTTTTTAAGCATTTGTTCTTAGTGTACAAAACTGCTGAACTTCTACGTTTGCTTCTGGAGAGGAGAAAATTTAGAGGGGGATGAAAACAAGTAGCCAGCTTCACACTACTGAGATGAGGCCAACACCCTAAAGAGAGATGCCGTCCACAAACATGACACGGATCAACTGGGCTTTTGCTCAGCACTTTTGCTTCTGTAGCCAAAGCACAAAATAGAGGGATAACTTGGATATGCTTTTTAAACTCAGTGAGGAGCTTAAGGTCAAAAGCAATCTTACCCTTCATGTCCCTGATTTTGCATTCCTTCCAACAAAGCCTCCATCGCCAAATCCCCTTTGTCTTGGCAACTGGGAAAGCAAAAACAGTCAGTCAGGAGAAAATTCATTTTTCAAGTTCTAACATTCCAACTTACAAACCTAAGAATGTGAATGAAAACATACAATAACAAATAACAATGAGAAAATGCAGCCACTTCTTAGGATGGGTGTAGAAGCAGTCCAGGAATATCCCTTCAAGAAATATTAGGACCAAATACATTTCAGACTACAAGAAAATGACTTACAATGATCTGAATGCTACTGACAGCCTTCCCACATGATAGAAATCATACCTTATTGTTGCATTCCTGTGAACCAGTTCTGTGTCCCAGAAGGACACTAACAACAAAGCCCCTCACAAAATGAGAGGAAGTAATCAGGGGTCACACACATCAGAGGAAAAGTACACCTTTATTTTTTTAAAAAAAGAGATATTATAAAAAGGTGATATTGGCGTACCTGGGTGGCTCAGCCAGTTAAGCATCTGACTCTCGGTTTCAGCTCAGGTCATGATCTCGGGGTTTGTGAATTTGAGCCCTGCATCAGGTTCTGAGCTGACAGTACAGAGCCTGCTTGGGATTCTCCCTCTCTCTCTCTCTCCTTCCCTCTCTAGCCCTCCTTTTATGCGGGCACACTCTCTCTCAAAATAAATGAAAAGACTTAAAGAAAAAAAAAAAAGAGGTAAAGATCGCTGCCCTTTAAAAAAGAGAGAGACTGATACTATAAAAAGGTTAAATGCCCTGAGCTTGAACTCCTTGGTCCATCACGAGAGATCCTACCCACCCTTGAAATGGCAGGCCTGTGAGGCTTCCCAGGACACCTTCCCTTCCCTCAAAAGGCAGCCCCACAGGTCCTCCCTCCTCTGTGCTTCCCCCACTGCGAGTCCTTAAGAGCTCTTTCATAGGAGTTACACTACACAGGGAATGAGGTTTTTGCACACTTTTTCCTTACTATTTAACCCTTAAGGGCAGAAACTGAATTTTATTCACCTCTGCAGCTCCAGAGCTTAGTGTACCATTTCAGATGGCAAATGCTAGATGCTTTTGGCTGAACTTATCACAACTCTCCTCCCTTTTCCCTATCCCTCTGTGCAACCTGGTCATAGCTGGAGAACTGCAGAGGAGAGTCTAGCAGAGAAGAACGGAAGGAGACAGAACAGACTGCCATAGAAAGGTAAAGATGCACCATAAAGAAAGGAAGGTGAGAAGGACAGGGGCAAGATTACCCTTAAATTTGGAAGTGCCTGCCAATAAGAAGTACCTGTTGTAGGTTTCTTCACCTCTACAAAACTATTAGCCAATGTCAAACCACTTCTCATTCCTGAGGAACTACTTTTTTTCCTTAACCCTTCAAAGGCTCAACCCTGAATTAGTCTTTAAGGAATTCTCAAAGGCTGTGGTGGGAGGTTCTGCCCCTTTGTACTAACGCCTCATCTATTATAAAGACAAGAGAAGGGGATTCCTTCATTTAACACAGAATTCAGTGTTGTACTAACCGCAGGTACATAATGATGAAAGAAATGGTCCTTTTCAAGGAATTAATAGTCCAGTTTGAGAAAGAAAAAATTAAACCCAAAATGTTCCCCCCATGTGACAAATGTACTGACAGAGGCAAGAACAGGGTGTCCTGGAGACACAGAGAGGAATGAAAGATTGGAAAATATAACTACTGCATGTTATTTGCATTTATTTCTAAAGTTACTAACAGGAGTATTAAACTAACTATTTGTGCACAAATATGGCAGAGAGGGTTTTTCTCCAGTTGGTTTCCCATTATATTACACCAACATTAAATAAAATAAAAACCTAAAGAAAAAGAATGTCATGTTCTAATCCACTTTCTTTCAAACCATCATATGGTTAATCACAGTATAACTACATTCCATGTTTTATTCCCCTCTGGGGAGCTGAGAGGCAGTGCATAGTTCACATAGCACCATGTAGATGAAAACCCAAGATATAGCCCTGCTCTGCAACTAGGCAGCTTTGTGTCCTTGGACTTCAGTTTTTGCATCTGTAAAATGAGGGGGTATGAACTATCATCTCCAAGGTTTCATGGGATTCTAATAGCCCATCAAATGTGCACTGTAAGTAGCATGCTCTTGACTACCGTACATGGGTATTTATTAAATCTGTAAGAAAGAGCTATTCCTGGGGAGCCTGGGTGGCTCAGTCAGTTAAGTGTCTGACTTCAACTCAGGTCGTGATCTCACAGTTTGCGAGTTTGAGCCTCGCACTGGGGCCTGTGCTGACTGCTCAGAGCCTGGAGTCTGTTCAGATTCTGTGTTTCCCTCTCTCTACCCCTCCCCTGCTCACTCATGGGCTCTCTCTCTTTCTCAAAACTAAACATAAAAAAATTAAAAAAAAGGAAAAGAAAGAGCTATTCCTAAGGACAGTGCTACTACAGTTATTCAAAATTATGATCAGTAAAATTATACTTTTTTAGGTCACATAATTCTTAAACATTAATGTATTAGTAATACACATTTACTAATATACATTAACATTTTCTGGATATTATTAATAACTAACAATATTTATAACAGAAGGTAGCAGCCATTGAATGCTCAATCGTTCTGTGTTGTATATACAGTCAAATTCATTCTTCACAACGCTCATAAAAGATACTACTACTTTGAGGAAACTGAGGCTATCTTGACCACAGTAAACTACAAATTATAGTCCTAGGATTAAACCTAGGCAGTGCGACTCCAAAGTCCCAACCAATATGCAATGTTTATATTTTACAGTTTCAGATCTAAAAATACCCTCATATCTTCTTTTGCTTTAATAGTGTCTTACTGGCAATAAATGAAACCAAACGAAAAAGTCTGAATACAGGAAAAATGCAAACTCAACACCATGGACACCAGATGGCAGTAACACAATAATGAAAATAGTCCACATCTGGGAAAACTGCCATTTCAGAAGTAAAAATGGTTTGGTTTAAGACTAAAACAGACATTTCTGTTTTAAAAAAATGGATGATGGTGGAGTGGGGGAACCATCAACCTTCTCTGTGGAAAATAATCTTACTAGTGTGTTTCTTTACCAATACCTTCACCATCTATTTGAATAGCTGCCAAACACCATCAGTTCTCACTCCTTGGGATCAGGTAAACAGCAAGGACCCAGATTTTCTATGGACTTTTCTAATTTGAGTTTCTCATGGCTAGATCACTGATTCCTTGCTAGCCAAACTGAGCTTCATTCAACTCTAGGTACTATGTCATTTTGCTTTCTTCTTTGCCTGTGCCACGTGATAATGATATAAAGTTAGATATTCTTGGTTCATAATATTAAATACCAATTTAATTACTGTTTGATCATCTGCTACTCCTTGCCACTAACATAAAATGCTAAATGTGGTTAAATGGAAACAGTGTAGCTCTACAATGGTCATTTCTGCAGTTAGACCAAGACATCAACAGACATAAGCTATTAATGGTTAACTCTTTTTAAGTTATTAATTACAACTTTTCTTTGGAATAAAGGCTGTTTTAAAGTGGTGAAATCTAGAATAGGAGAGTTAAAGGAAATGCAGGGTGGGAAACAGAGAAAAGACACTTAAAGTCTTAGGGGAAAAAGAATCCACATAGGATAGCTAATAACAGGCACAGCTTTGAAATTCATTAGTATATTGAAATTTAAGAGCTAGAAAGGATCTGAAGGCCTCTTACTTAACCTCTTCATTTCAAAATTCAGGAAAAATATTCAGAGTATATGCCCAAGATCAAATTACTCACAAAATGGGACACAGGAAGAAAATAAAACTCCAGATAGAATTATGAATTAATATGTACTAATAAAAGGGTTATGCCTACCCATCACGTCTCATTTAAAGGAGGGTAACAATGCTCTGTCCCTCACCTGTCTTGGTGTTACTAAGATTACAAAGACATATGGTTCTGTCAGATTTACTATGGCTGATAAACTGGCTGTTCCAATAAACAATCAATATAACTTATCATTCCTCAGAAAGGTTCCTACTTAAACTTAAGGGAAAAAACACAAAGTATCAAAGAAATTTTCCAAAATAAAAATGAAATTTTAAAACATTGACCAAACTATCAAAGTCCAGAAAGAATAAGAAGAAAGACTGAGAAATCAGAATAGATAAAGATACACTTGTACATAGAGAAAATGCCAATAAGCAAAGTCAAAAGATAAATACCAGTATTTGAAAGTTTTATCACAAGGGGTAAATTATCCAATATATAAAAACTTCCTAAAAGTTGAGGGGAAAAAATAATAAATAAATAAATAAATAAAAACCAGACAGGGGGAGGAATCTATAGAAAATGGGCAGAAGATATGAACAAGCAGTTCACACAAAAAGAAATGCAAATGACTTTAAACATATGAAAATATCAGCATTATTTTAAATAGCCAAGATAAGGAAGCAGCCCAAGCAGCCCAATTCAACAATTGATAAAGAAGATGTGGTATGTACATGCAATGGAATATTCAGCCATAAAAAATAATGAAATCTTGCTATTTGCAACAACATGGATGGAAATGGAGAGTATAATGCAAAGCAAAATAAGTCAGGGAAAGATAAATACCATATGATTTCACTCCCATGTTTCAGAAATAAAACAAATGAGCACAGGGATAAGAGAGAGAGAGAATGAGAGAGAGAGAGAGAGAGAGAGAGAGAGAGAGAGAGAGGAACAAGAAACACTCTTAACTATACAGAACAAACTGATGGTTACCAGAGGGGACATGGGTGGAGGGATGGGTGAAACAGGTGATGGGGATTAAGGAGGGCACTTGCTGTGATGAGCACCAGGTGTTGTATGGAAGTACCGATCACTAAGGTGTACACCTGAAATTAATGTAACGTTGTAGGCTAACTGAAATGAAAATAAAAACTTAAGTTAAAACAAAACATGAAAAGATGTCTCACAAGTAAGAGAAATACAAATTTAAAATACAGGAAGTTATATTTAGATTAACAAAAGCTCAAACGTTTAACAATATACTCTGATACGGCTATGGAAAAACAGGCACTCACATACATGGTAGGCAAATTTGGAACACAGAATGGTATAATTTCTGTAGGGATTTTGGCAATACCTAGCAACTGAGAAATATGCATTTACCCTTTGACCCAACAATGCCACTTCTAGGAAACTATCCCAAAGACACATTGGCAAAAATACAAAGTCACACATGCACAAGGACACACGGTGCAGCACAATGTGCAATAGTAGGACATAGCACAAAAGCCTATCGAGAGAGAGACTAGTTGAATATTCATCCACCAATGGAATGTTATGAAGCTGTCAAAAGGGATAACATACTCCTATGGAAGGATCTACAAGAACTATGCTAATTTGTTACATATATAAAAAAATCCAAATTAAAAAAGGAATATTAAAAATTGGAAACCAAATGAAACAAGTATCAACTAGATATCAAGTTGGCAAACAAACCATATAGCAAATTGTTTCATATGCCTTTAAAATGCAAGTTTTACTGTACATAGCCCAAGTGGGATATATATTAAAGATAAAAAAGAACTGCAAAGAAATCCTAAACACTATTAGGAATCATATGGTTAATAATAAAATTGGTATCATTAACTTAAAACCAATATGTAGAATATAGGATAAGGAAAAAAAGTAATTATGTTAACCTAACGTGGTTCTAAGATTTTCAGCAAGACAAAAAGACACACATATAAGAACAAATACAAAAAAACCCTAAAATGTAAATAATCAGTGTGAATTCTGTATATTTGTTTTAAAAAATGTATTTTTGGGGTGCCTGGGTGCTCAGTCATTTAAGCATCTGACTTCAGCTCAGGTCATGATCTCACAGTTCGTGAGTTTGAGCCCCGCGTCGGGCTCTGTGCTGACAGCTCAGAGCTTGGAGCCTCCTTCAGATTCTCCCTCTCTCTCTGCCCCTCTCTCACGTGTGTATGTGTGTGTGTGTGTGTATGTGTGTGTGTGCACGCACACACACAAGCGCATGCTCTCCCTCTCTCAAAAATACATATTTAAAAAATAATAAATGATAATAAGTGTATTTTCTAACTCTGGCCATCGTAAATCCTAGAGCCATTGACCAAACTAGCAGCAAGAGCACCCAGGCTGTGGTCTCTAAATACCATCTTCCGCTCAAAGGAACCAGGTCTTTTTGGTGGCCATTAATGTATAAATGAGAGAGGAACATGCTTTTACCAGAAAAAAGGGAATTATCAAAGGCTACTAGTCATATCAAGGTGGACAGGAGCCAACTTAAAGGAGATGCCACTACCCAAAGGTAGGAAAATTTGGGTATTAAAAAACAAAAAACAAAATTGCAGTAAGTTGAAACAATTTAAATATATTCAAGTCCATGATGATTTTTTTAAAAAATGCAAAAACCCTCATGGTTACCTTTGGAGGTTGCTAGGCCACCAACTCATTACTGTAGTCTGAAAATAGAGGGAAAGAATTAAGCATTTTTCTTGCCTTTCCTGTACAAACTACATTTCAAATAGCTGATGGTAGTCAAATGGCTGGTGGGGGGAGAGTTGTTCTTCATAAAAGATTTCCAGCTAATAAACACTGAAGGAATGAGAGAATTAGAATATCAGCATTCTGCAATCCCTAATGCAATAATGGATACAGGCAATCTAGATCCATGAAAAGATTTCCCCATTAAGTGAAAAGCTCATAGGGAATTTCACGATGGATGGATTGGGCTAACAATACCTGAATGCATTACACTGCTCAATCTTAACACAAGAGAGACAACTCAGGCATTTCATGCCTCTCTGATAATTAATGCAATAGATTGTCTACTGCACCACCTAGGAAATCTTCTTGCCCCCACCACCCTGACCCCCCCCCAAAAAAAAAAATTAAGGTTGAATCTAATCTTCTAGTGTTATTCAACAGAATTTTCTGTGATTATTGAAATATTTTATGTTTACGCCATTCCAAGGTTAGCCACCAGGCACTTGTGACTATTGGGCATTTAAAATGTGGATAATGAAACTAGGGAACTGAATTTTTAATTTGATTTCATTTTAATTCATTTAAATACCTGGCTGGTGGCTACTATACTGGACCGTGTGATTCTAAATCTAACTACTGGTTTAAAGGAAATAAAGGGATGTAAATGTTAAAGATGTCATGCGGATACAATCAGTTAACTCTAGACTATTATGGGGAGAAAGGGACATGAGGGAACTGCTCTATTAAAAAAGATTTAAATGATGTATCAACCAAATGCAACATGTGGATCTCTATGAGATTTTGATCGAAACAAACTAATTGTAAACAGTCATTTAAGGGACAGTTGGGAAAAAAAACCCAGACTGAATATTGACATCGTGGTACTTTTATAAATTTTCACAGGTATGATGACACTATTGTGGTTTTATAAAACCAAAAAAGCAAATTTAACTTTCAGAGGAAAAAAAAAAAAAAAAACTAACATAAAAATAAATTCGATCCCTGCAACCACTGTTCATGTTGGCTGCAGATGAATTTCAAATCAAGTTGACTTTTTTTTTTTTTTAAAGTAGCGATCTCTAATAGAGTGGATTACTGATGCTGTCTCAACTGGCCACCACTACTACATAAATGAAAATGGGAAGGACAAAGCAAAAGTCCACCTTCTAATGGGAGAAAAATGGCCTCAGTACAATTAAGATACATTTATTACAAATAATTTGTAAAACCTGAATCTACATACATTTTTAAAGGACGGTGTGTCTAAATGTTTATAAATCTCTATTCATTTCACTTTAATTTTTTTCTAACCCATTTTAATCTCAATTTTACTCTACTGATCACTGATAATGATATAAAGGGTAAGAAGCTGATACAAATCTAAAGGCGGTACTGCATTTCAAATAAGAGAATACACTTTATTAAACTACAGCTATAAGTTTAAATATAAATATCTGAAAGTCACATGTAGTTGATGATCCTTACTAGGACTTCCTCTCCATAGCTATAAAATGAAATGCAAGCATGTGGTGCACCTACCCTACAGTACTGTTTTATTAAAGGAATAAAATAACTTAATGAATCCGATCAACGAAAACTACTTTGTGGAAATAAGTGTACTCTAACTATAAATGAAGATTAGTCACTACCAGCAGACTCGTTTTTACTCTCTGATGTTGTAAGGGACGTAAAAAAAACATTGAGCTTGAATTTCCTGTCTTCAAGTATCTTCAAGATTGAAGTGCTCCTAAGGAACTGTCCCCTTTTAAACCCTCACTCTAAGATATGATTATTTCCCACCCCTGATTTGTTTGGAGCAATCCGTAACTTCAGTCCTTCACGATTTCTGTCACATTTCCGTACCTCCTGTACTGACATTAACTTACTTCAAAAACTGCTTAAGTTCCCCCCCCCCCCCCCCCCCATTAGAGAACCGGCATCAGGTGCCGTCAAGGGCCTGTCACAACAATGCTGGGAAGCTAACCAGGTACGGCAGCCTAGGCGGGAGGGCTGTGCCGGGGGTTCCTCCTCTGCAGAGGAAGAGCGGCACGCAGCTGGCTCCGCCACGGAAGACGAGGGCTCGGCGGCAGCTCGCCCCCCCCGCCCCCGGCCGCCCTCCCGCCGGCCCGGCCTCGGGGGAGGGGCTGACAACCTGGCTGGCCCGGACGGTGTGCCGGGCAGGGCCATATTCGCCTTCGCGGGTCCGCACAGCACACGAAGCGAGGCGGACGGGCGGGGCGCCGCAGCGGACCCCGGCCGGCGAAGGCGGGGGTGGTGGCCGGCGGGCTGCTGCGGAGGCCAGCCCCGGGCCATACGGCCGCGCAGCCCGCGGCGCCACCGCAGCCAGGGCTGCCTCCGGGCTAGGGCACGCCCACCCCTCGCCCGTAGTACAAGCGCACAAGCAGTTACCGGGCCGCCGCGAGCGCGCCCCCGAGCCTTCCCGCCGTTACCTCCGGCCGGGGGCGCGCACGCGCGTCTCCGCCGACCCGACGTCCAGCCTCCGCTGTCTCCACGTTCGTCCCGCCCACTGCCCGCTCGCTTTTGAATCGAAGCTGCGTCCTCCCAGACCTCCCCTCCGCGCAAACAAATGGGCTCACCCACATCCGGGAGTCGGAGAGAAAGGGGCTTGGGTCACGTGATGCTGAGGGTGGGGTCTGGTAGAAGCGGGTGCGGCGCTGGGTCTCGCGCGGGTAAGACTTTCTTGCGCCCCTAGTCTGGAGGGACGCCGACGCGTTGCTTCCTCAGCGTCGCCCTTTCCCCATTCCCGTGGGTGGAGGCCGATGGCTTCACTTCATCCTCACAATCACTTTCCCCGGTGCACGCCGTGGGCGGGTGGAAAGGCACTTCCGTGGCGGTTCTGGGCCTCCCCCGCTTCCACATTTGGTGTATCCATCTTGGAGCCGGAAGCCGGGACTGTTGAGCCGCCCCACGCTTCTTACGGATGGTGGTGGCCTGCGAGGGTCATTTTTAGTAAGGGCGAAAAGGCCGTCCCATTTAGATCTTGTTAATTACTTGTTCCCAGAGCGATAAAGTGCAATGATGAGATAAAACGTGCCCCTGCTCCGGGGATCGGACGCACCGAGGGTCTGGGAAAACCATGTAATGAGCAGTGTGACAAGCTCCTGCGGGACACGACCTGGGAGCCAAGTTTTTTAGACTGACTAGGGGTTAGCTGGAAACAAAGGGATTGTAAAGAGCATTCCAGGCATTGGGACTGTTAAATGTGTAAGAAAAGTTTGCTCAGGAAGGTAGTAGTGGTTCATTCTGTCGAGTGTGGCAAGTGCTTGGGACAGCGGGCCTTGTGTGGGACATTGCGTATCTACGATGCTTTCCACTCTTCCAGCCCCTGAAGAGTGAAGGCACATTAGCGTCTGACTCTGGAAATGGGATGTTGACCAGATGAGCTGATCCCAGTGTTGAGTTTGGAAGGAAAAGCAGGCGTTAGTGATGGGGGAAAAAAGGCTTTTACGTGCAAAGTCTGGAAAGTGTGGCAGGGTTAGTGGTGTTTCCAAGAGGGACGGCTAAAAAAAGATTGAGGCGAAATTTGGGAAAGATGTGCTGAGTCTTGCTGCAAAATTTACACATATTAATTGGAGACAAGGATACCTGGCAAACTGTTGTAAAGACTACCTAACCTGTTAGGTGGATCCTAAAGACAAGAAGGAAACGTTCAAGGGCAGAATGCCTGCTAAAGGTAGAGTGATTTGAAAAACACTTCACAGAAAGTCACACAATCTATGTGTGACTGGGAAAATTAACTAGTTCTGATCAACTAGAGAAATGAGGGTATCCCAGGGGACAGCAGCAAGGGCAAAGGGATAGCAGCAGGAAAAGGGGCTCTTACAGGACAGGGATTCCAAAAATATAACTGGAACTGTATGTAAATTTCCTAAAGTCAATATCTTTATACTTGCTTTGAGTTATCTACTGGGTAGTACTGAATTAATTCTTGAGTGAAACATCAAGGCTTCATATGTTTCACTGAAGACAGAACTAGCCGGATACCTTCTGCTTCAGTTTTGCCTGGATCTTTACCATGAGGTCAAAAACTCTTATCCCACCCAACTTGTGTAATTACTACCTAGGCATTAGGGCTATCTTGCAATCATGCTGTTGGGGACAAGCACAGACCTGTCTGAAGGAGTTGGAGTCCACCCCGAAAGATTGTTCCTTGTGTGAATGTTCATAGCCTCAGAAACTAGGAGTGACTGGAAGTGCCTTTGGTGCCATTGGCTTCCAGGCCATCAGGATGGCTACTTTGTGGCAGGAAACACAGTAGGGTGATAACCCATAATGAAGAAGCAGAGCCCAAACTTGGAAACAGGGAAACCAGAGGTTTTCTCCATGCTGGCTGCAGCTGTTTAGGAGAAAAATGGAGAATCAGCTATGGCCAAGGAGCTAAGTAACATCTTGACCACTTGGTCCAGGCATTGAAGGGAGTACAGCATTAAAAAATCAGGAAGGAACCCCAAAGGAAAGCAGAAATGGGCAGCATGGGGTCCTGCTACTCTTGTTCACCGGGAGGTGCTCCTTTCAGAACTCTGGTTGGGCACTGTTTTAAGAAGGGAGGCAGTTTTCCTTTACAAACTCAGCTGAGGATTTCTGTCAGATCTGTAGTTGGTTACTTTGTGTGGCCCAGTTCAGTATCTCAGTGTGTTCATTTAGCTCCTGTGCCTAAGGATGCTAGATTAGAGCCAAGGCAGGTGGAGACCTGTAGAAATACTTCAGGAAAAGGCTAAAGGGGACAGAGAGGAGATTTGGTTATGCACTTGATCTTAGCCAAAAGGCCGAGAAGCGATTGGAGATTTGGTTATGAATCAGGGATTCATCAAAGGCATCCCGAACAGGGAAAGGTGAACATGCATATTAGGAGAGAAAAGCTACATTCTAGATATACCGTGGCCTTGTACACAAGGTCACACTGTCACACTGGTCTGTCAACTGAGCTATATCTGATTTCTGTCCTATATATGCTATAAAGCATCCTTCAGCAGCGGGGAGGGCCGAGGGCGGGAGGCAGAACGGAGAGAATGATCTTATAAATAAGTTGTCACCTGACCCAGATGAGAAGATGAGTCTTTCCCATTTCCCAGGGTGATGTTACACCAAAAGCACATCCAGGCTAAAAAGCCTGGGGAGTCCTAGTGCTAGATTATATCACCCCTTCAACCTTCATGTTTAAGAAGTCACCTCTTTGGCTTATAGATCTGACAAGATCAAAGCTGCAGGAGAATGGACAGTGAGGTACAGAGAGATGGAAGGATCTTGGATTTGATTGACGATGCCTGGCGAGAAGACAAGCTGCCGTATGAGGATGTTGCAATACCACTGGTAGGCTATAATTTGTGCCAGCGATGGTGGCTTAGACGTATGATCTGGAGTGTGCTAGTAGATGTAGGATGTCAATGGACAAATAAAACAGTAGGGCAAAGAAATGAAAGCTGTGGACTCCTCTAACTCTAGAACATCCTGGATAGCTTGACCTTTTTATTTGTAGAGAAATGTGGTTCAGAGAGCTGATATGAGGAGTTCAGTTAGGGGTCACACCAGGACTGGAACCCAAGACTTCTGAGCCACATTCTGTCCACTGCACCAAAGCTAGTAAACCAGATAATGAGACCTTAATGCACAAGATGGAGTGGAACACGAAGCAGTGGCATTTACTCTGTATTTCCTACTTGTCTACCTGTGGTTGATCGATTGACATCTTTAGAGACACACTCTTGAAATACACACCTATCCTAGGTTTCCTGGAAAATGTTTGAAAGACACCTGGCTTTTTTGCATTTAGACCAAAAGGGCCCTGCGATACTCTTTTCTTTCCTGATCTCTGGAGAACTGTCCTGCAAGGAGTTTGTTGAACCTCATGTAATAATAAATGATCTAAAAGGTTTTGCATTTGTAAGGGCGCCTGCATGGCTCAGTTGATTAAGCGTCCGACTCTTGATTTTGGTTCAGGTCATGATCTCACAGTTCATAGAATCAAGTCCCATGTTGGGATTCTCTCTCTCCCTTGTACTCTGCCCCTCCCCTACTCACAAGCACTCTCTTGCTCTCAAATAAACATTTTTAAAAAATAAAACATAAAAGTTTTGCATTTATAAATGTTTATTTAAAATCCTATGTATGTCATAGAGGCCTAACAAAAAACAAACAGAACAGGCTCTGGGAACTTTTTCTGTAGAGCACGCCAAGTGCCTTGAGAGGAGCTGTTAATGAAATACGGCTTACAAGTAGACTGCTACTGCTCTTGACCCACAAATAAACTTAAGCTCACCTACATTTTCATTTAAGGTTAAGAGATGATAATATGTTCAATGAATAATACACATATTAAATAATAAGTCACAGCTTAGTTCAAGTTTAGAAAAATAGTCAAAAGAGAGTGCATAATGAGAATTATAGCTGTCACTTACTCAATACCAGTTTTATGCCTTGGACCGAGGTTGAGATTTCATGTATGTTATCTCTAACCCTTGAAACACCCTTGCAAGAGTAGTAGTGTTATCCCTATTTTACAGTAAGGAAATAGGATCAGAGAGGGGAACTTGTCCAAAGCCCGATAGCTGGTAAGTTGGGACTTCCTACCTAGGTCTGTGTGAAGGCTGCAGATCCTGTCTTATAAACTTTTGTTTTTTCATTCGACAAGCATTTTTTTGAAGCCTACTGTATGCCATAAGACTATGTGAACGTCAGATATAGTTCTTGCCCCTGGGGTGCTAGAGAGGCAACATACATAAATAATTACAATAAGTGTTATAAATGGGTTGTAAACAGCTACATAGGATAGGAAGTGGCTGATTGCCCATTCGGCATCAGGAAGGGCTTTAGAGAGAATATAATATTTAGGCTGGTCATAAGGGAGGGCCAGAAATTTAGTGGGGATAGACAAGGGCACTCCAACAGAGGGGACAGAAGTTCAAAGGCTCAGAGTTTTGAAGGCTTGAGATGGCGAGACATTCACAGTGGATGGAGAAAATATTTGTCATCTAAGGTAGGCAGAAAAGATGGGCTTGGACCAGATTTTGAGAGGAGTATTTGATGCGATGCTTCAACCTCATTCTGAGGATAGCCAGGAATGAGTGGTCTTCAAAATAGAAATCTTCCATGCTCAAATTTGAGTTTTGGAAAATCAGTTCAGCAGCGTTGTTAGAGGATGTGTGACATGGAGAAAAGGGCAAATGACTGGGCAGAGGGACCAGTAAGGAAGTGATTGCAGTAGTGTATCAGCAGGGGAGGAGGGCCTGAACAAAGGCACGACACTGGAGGGGAGCTGGTTAATTCTGGACAGGCTCATGGCAGGATTTGGGGACCACTGCTGTGGAAGGGGTTGAGGGAGAGAAATTTCCATGCTAACATCCAGGCTGTAGCCTAGCCTGCTTGCGAATCTGTGTCTTTTCCTGTGTCTTGTGATTCGGAGGCAATGTGTGTACTGGTTAGCTTTTGTTGCTGCCTAACAAATCTCCCCCAAACAGAGTGGCTTGAAACAATAGCCGTTTATCTCATGATTTTGTGGCTGGGCTCAGAGTGTCTTCCAGTCCTTGTCAGCTTGATCCCTGCTGGATCTGCTTGTGCTCTGCAGTCAGCAAGCAGGCCAGCTGGAGTCTGGGTCATCGGGAGACTTGTCACATAATCTGGTAGGTAGCAGGTCGTCAGCTGGGATGGTGAGGTGCTTAGGCCCAAGTCTCATTATCCAGCAGACTAGCCTAGACTGCACATGGCTGTCTCGGGGTTCCAAGAACAGCAGGAGACCAACGGTGAGGCTGCCTGGAGCTCAGGCTGACAGCGAGCCCACTGACACTGCAGCTGCTGTGTGTTAGCCAAAGTAAGGCACTTGACCAGTCCCAATCTGAAACCGGGGGAAGAGGACTCTGCCTTTTCATACGAGTAGCTGCCAAGAATCGAGGCCATTTTGCAGTATACCATATAATTGATGGTTGGGTTTATGATACCTCAAGATACTGTGCGTTTGTTTTCCAAGCACATACGCTTTTTTTTTTTTTTTAACCTTGGCATTCATTGCAAGAGACAGTAGTGACCAAATGAAAGACATTATTTCAGAACATATACCACGGATAAGGTGAAATTAAGTAAAGTTGCTTATCTGCCAATCACATAATTCATTAGCAAAGGATTTGTTTATGCTTTGTCAGCTATAAATAATTATTGAAAACAAACTTTCTCTTTAAGTTTGAATGTATCATTGTGTTACAGTAAATGATAGTTCTTTGCAGTTTGTACAGATGTGTTTGAATCTCAGTATTATGTTGTATGTTGTAAAACAAGATGTATGTGGTTTAGATAATACTCGTACAAACTGTAAGTAAATCATTTTATATATATTGAATTATTTTATTTTATTTTTACAAATTTTTAAAAATGTTTTTATTTATTTTTGAGACAGAGAGAGACACAGAGCATGAGCAGGGGAGGGGCAGAGAGAGGGGGAGACAGAATCTGAAGCAGGTTCCAGGCTCTGAGCTGTTAGCACAGAGCCCGACGCAGGGCTCAAACTCATGGATGGTGAGACCATGACCTGAGCTGGTTGGGTGCTCAACCGACTGAGCCACCCAGGGGCCCCACTATTTTGAATAATTTTAAAGGATAAAAACATTACTATATTCATATACTGCAAAATGGAATTCAGTGGGAAATCCTAAGTCTCAGTATTGGGTAACACTTTGCTGCCCCCCCTCAAAAGGTATAAATTCAGGTAATTAAAAAGACATATATTGGTGTCAGTGAACTCTGGTACAAAGCAAAATCCTGGTAGTAATAAATTTAAATTTAAACTACAAGGAAACTATCAAAAGTTCTCAACACATACAAAAATATGGTTAACTAACTATGTGAGGTGATGGATGTGTTAACTAACCTTATTGCAATAATCATTTCATAATACATACATGTATCAAATCATCATGTCATATACCTCAAACTTATACAGTGTTACATGTAAATTAAATCTCATGCTGAAAAATCTATATGTCAGATTCCATACTAAGTGTGGCCCATGATTTACCATTCTAAGAAAATTGCTGGCCGGATATGAACTGGTCATTTGCAGGATTTATGGTGCTATGCTCCATCACTAGAGGGAAGTCTCACCTATCATGTTACATTTTCAGTGCTTGCCACTTAATAATAATATGAGCATGTTGGGGACAGGATAGTTTGTTTTGTTTTATCTTAATACATTTCTTGTGCTTAAGGGATATTCCAGCAAATGTGGTATTCTATTAAAGCAGCCTCCCCAGAAAAGAGTCAGTAGGGGGTCTTTTCAGTGATCCTAGCCACTAGTAATAACAGCAGCTATTTCTTGAGCATTGGATGGCCCCCACAGTGGTGAGCACTTGATCTCATTTACTTGATCTCATTTGGTCTTCATAGCTGTCCTATGAGGTGATGGCTCCTTTTTCCTCCCATTGCCAAAGAGAAAACAAAGGCTCCAGGAGTCTGAATACCTTGCCCAGGTAACCCAGCAAAGGGTGGAATTGTGGGCTTGGATCCCAGTGGCTTCCAAAAGCCTGTGCTCTCATCCTTCTGCCACCACTGCCTCTTGCACAAGGGCCAGAGTCGTGGTGCTACCGTTCCCTACTGCAGACATCAGGGCACATGTGAGCGATACATGTGATATTTCCTCACTTTTTTTATCCTAGTTCTTTATGATACATTTCTGTCGATTATGCTGCCTGTTTCTAAGAACTCACAGGTTTTAATTCTAAGTACTCTTGAGTTTTAAGGGGCTTATTAATGCAGAGTATACCAGCGTTCTGAATGTCCATTGTACTGTTTCAGAATGAGCTTCCTGAACCTGAACAGGACAACGGTGGCACCACAGAATCTGTTAAAGAGCAAGAAATGAAGTGGACCGACTTGGCCTTACAGTACCTCCATGAGAATGTTCCCCCTGTAGGAAACTAACACCTGGCTCCCTTTTCATGGACGGATTTTTTTAGAATACGTAGGGGCACTAAGGTAGCTCAGTGGTTAAACATCCAACTCGATTTCAGCTTAGGTCATGATCTCACCGTTTTTGAGACAGAGCTTTGTATCGGACTCCATGCTAACGGTGTGGAGTCTGCTTGGGATTCTCTCCCTCTCTCTCTGCCTCTTCCCCAGGTGCACACATGCACGCGCGCTCTCTCTCTAAAATAAATAAAAATTTAAAAAATTGAAAACTACATATTTTCTTTCATTCTCCTAATTCAGATCTTGAAGTGATAAAGCTACACTCAAAAATGTACACCCACTTAGTTTGTGGAAGCAAAGTGCAATGTGAAAATACTTAACAGAATGAGAAACAGATTTCTCAGGAATGCAGAATATTTGGCCCTTGAACCGAAAGTTCTTCATTCACTAGCTTGTGTTTGAATGTAAGTGGTTCAACATTTGCCTTTAACTCTGATTTTGCTCTACTCGGAGTTTAACACATGCCAACTACTTACACGTGTCCTGTGACACAGGTGATTAAAAACACAAGAGGGATGGGCAAAGACAGGAAGCCAGATGTAAGGAGAGTGTTAACTTGTCCTGTGCCTCCCTCTGAGAGGCAGTCTGAGCAATGGCCTGTAGCACCTGCAGGTGGAACGCATGTCTAGATGATCCTATTGGCTGATTGGTGCGATTCCTAAGATTCCCCATGGCATTTTCAAACTTTGGGTAAGTTTACAGATTAAAGGTTATCTGGCAGGTATCTCTGCTCTCCCTACTAGTTAACTTGGTGCCACTGGAAAGGACCTTTGGCAAACCGGACCACTAGTGTTACCCAGTAACAAGATCTCATATTTTCTAAGAGTCCTTTCAGATACAATGGAAACACCACAAAGTCCACGTTCAGCTACACTTTTGTATAAGAACCGTGTTGTGAAAAACATATCCATGGACATTTATCTCCTGTCATTATGCTTCTGTTGAGTGGTGTTTGTTATTTTCTTACCCAGGTTGTGAACTGTAGAAAGAGCCCCTGGCTTATATTTCTGTATCCCTCTTTCAAAAACTAGAAACACTCGGGGCGCCTGGGTGGCCCACTTGGTTAAGCGTCCAACTTCGGCGCAGGTCATGATCTCACAGTTCATGGGTTCAAGCCCCACACTGGGCTCTGTGCTGATGGCTTAGAGCCAGAGCCTGCTTTGGATTTTATGTGTCTCTGTCTGCCACTCACCCACTTACACTCTGTCTCTCAAAAACAAATGTTCAAAAAAAAGTCTCTCATCTTTTTTTATGGGGTCTTTCTGTTTACCTAGCTTTTAGGAAGAAATATGTCAGAAATGGCTCTAGGGTTTCCATCAGAAACAGTTGTAGCGACTCTCCTATAATCCAAATACATCCAGGCTAATTCCCTGTGCATCCATGTCTTGCCTAGAAGTCTTTCATCTCAGAATAAAGACACCAAGTCATCGGTCCGTCAATAATAAAAGACAACCCAATAGAAAAGAGAATTATAATGTTTAGAGAAAATTTATACTAAGAGAAAAGTTTTTCAAAAACTTGGAAGTACTTAGACTGCCACAGTTCTTCCAGGTTCTAATTAAAAGGGTTATACTATAACTTTACTTGAGGTATGTGATACCAAAGACACTGCCATCTAGGAACCCCGCGGATGTTCATAGGAATCCAGCTTTTCCCGGGAATGCTGGTAGTCCAGTAAAACAAGAAAGCTGTCTTGATTTCCATTGAATCAGATTGTGATGCCTGTAAAATAGAGAGCTGTTGATTTATCTGCTTGACCTCTACACTCACCTGAGAGCTGTCTGCCAAGTTTGATCTGTGATGTGGTGCCAGAACTACAGGTCATTGTGTGGAGTTAGGTGACCAATCCAGAGCCCATTGGATTGTCACCTGCGGCTCTGGAATCTGCCTATCCAGGACTGGCTTGAGGAAGATGGCCACAAGAGATGCTAGGTGGCTGCTGTAGGTTGGCTTTTCAAGCAAATGTACCAGAACACCTGAACAGGAAAGTCTGGGAGTGCCTGGGTGGCTCAGTTGGTTAAGCTCAGGTCATGATCTCACAGTCCGTGAGTTCAAGCCCCCACTGGACTCTACTGACAGCTCAGAGCCTGGAGCCTGCTTCGGATTCTGTGTCTCCCTCTCTCTCTGCCCCACCCCTGCTCATGCTCTGTCTCTGCCTCTCAAAAATAATAAATAAGCATTAAAAATTAAAAAAAAAAAAGGGGGGGGGGGAAAGTCTGCAGAGCAAGACCTGAGAGGCTATGTTCGTGTGGCTTTCCAGTTCAAATCAGTGCATTGCTCTCTTCTGTAAAAGGGACCTCACGTGGTGCTGGGAATACAGCAGTGAACAAAAGTATGGCTCCTGCCTTTTTTAGTGGGGGAAACAAGCATTAAACCAAGAGTTATACGAATCTATGCTTTTAAATTGTGACATGCTAGGAAGGGAGAAAAGGATGTCACTTAGGCTGGGTACCTAGAAGCAAAGCCTGAGGCAGAGTTTCTCGTGTAGGGGATCTACTGAGGTTGTGATATCAGGAGGGGCTCATGAGGGAAACAGGATAGAGCAGAGGAAAAAGCTGAGCAAAGATACAGCCTCACGCTTGAGTCTAGCCTCAGCCAGGTTCCACAGGTGCTATGCAATGTGATGTCACCAAGAGTTTTCCCACTTTGAGGCAAGGGGCTGGGCCTTTGTATTCAATGGGCAGTGCGCAGTCATTGGTCTTGCCCCTCCCACCATCCCCCAGGGATGGCATAACCCAGGCATTGTCGGGGGACGAGGCTCTCCAGAGTACATGCCGCCATGAGCTCTTGGCATCCAACACAGAGCAAGTAGTCAGAGAATGGGTGCACAGACAGACCAGGGAAAGGGGATCTGGGCCCCAATAGCAACTACTACAGGGTATAGAGAGTGGGACTGGGGGGACCTGACTTAGATTAGATCATCACGGTGTGACATTGTGACAAGTAGCTTTTATAGCACGTAACTTCAAATATTAATTTTGTTTATGAACTTTTCCTACTCCAAGTAAGTGGTTGCTTTGTGCTTCCTGTTTCAAACAGAGGACAGGTGTGTTCAAAAACAACCATACCCCTAGTTTCGGATGCAGGGGAGAGGGGGAGGAGGAGCCTCTCAAGAGTAGTGGAGGAAGGCTGTGCCCCCGTCATTGGTTGGACCCAGTGAGATGAACTTCAGAGGTTCATTGTTTTGAGGTGTCTTCCAGCCTAGGCAAAACCCCAAGCACTGGAGCCACCTCCTTCCAGGGCCCCTCAGAATTGGCTATGAGGATAGCAGCAGTGACCCAGATGGGCTTAAGAGTAGAGGTCCTCACCCACTTTTGAGGTCATTCATGAACATCCCAAATGCTTGTGAGACCTTAAAAGGAAGAAAGGACACCCTAGTGACCACAGATGTAATTTCTGCAGTAGCACAGCAGAATGAGACCAAAAAGACTCAATTTGCTCTGGAGAAAATAAAGTGTGCGATTAATGTACCCACCTTGAGTTTAGAGCCAAGACCTGAAGAGTGGGAAAGAGTAGGGCGGGGGGTGGAATTTGAGGGATGAGGAGCTATGGCAGGGAGAGTGAATTGCATAAAGCCCAAAGGTGAGACTGGCATTACAATCAAGGCTGGCAGATACAGAGAAAGACAGATACCATATGTTTTCACTCTTATGTGGATCCTGAGAAACTTAACAGAAACCCATGTGGGAGGGGAAGGAAAAAAAAAAAAGAAGTTAGAGTGGGAGAGAGCCAAGGCATAAGAGACTCTTAAAAACTGAGAACAAACTGAGGGCTGATGGGGGGTGGGGGGGGGGAGGGGAGGGTGGGTGATGGGTATTGAGGAGGGCACCTTTTGGGATGAGCACTGGGTGTGGTATGGAAACCAATTTGACAATAAATTCCATATATTGAAAACAAAAAAACAAAACAAAAAACAAACAAAACAAAACAAAACAAAAAAACAATCAAGGCTGGCAGGTAAGCTGGGGGGAGGGCTGGGAGAGGGGCCTCAATCAGATCTTATTTTGTCAAATAGAAGTTACTCTAGGTTTGACCCTCAACAAAGTAGGGATAGATGGAACATACCTCAACATCATAAAGGCCATATACGAAAGACCCACAGCTGATATCTCAGAAAAACTGAGAGCCTTTCCCCTACAGCCAGGAACAAGCCAGGGAAGGCCACTCTCACCATTACTATTTAACACAGTACTGGAAGTCTTAGCCTTAGCAATCAGACAACACAAAGAAATAAAAGACATCCTAACTGGCAAACGTTCACTATTTGCCAATTTCAGGAGAAAACCTGAAAGACTCCACCAAAAACTTGCTAGAATACAGGAATTCAGCAAAACTGAGGATACAAAATCAGCACAGAAATCTGTTGCATTTCTATACACTAAAAACATATCAGCAGAAAAAGAAATCAAGGAATTGACCCCATTTACAATTTCACCAAAAACAATAAAATACCTAGGAATAAACCTAACCAAAGCAGTAAAAGATCTGTACCCTGAAAACTATAGGAAAATTATGAAAGAAATTGAAGAAGACACAAAAAAATGGAAAAGCACTCCAGGCTCATGGATTGGAAGAACAAACATCGTTAAAATGTCTATCCTACCAAAAGCAATCTACACATTTAATGCAATCCCCATCAAAATACCACCAGCATTTTTCACAGAGCTAAAACAAACAACCCTAACATTTGTAATGGACCAGAAAAGACCCCAAATAGTCAAAGCAATCCTGAAAAAGGAAACCAAAACTGGAGGCATCACAATTCCAGATTTCAAACTACATTATAAAGCTTTAGTGATCAAGACAGTATGGCATTGGCACAAAAACAGACACATAGATCAATGGAACAGAATAGAAAACCCAGAAATGGACCCACAACTATATGGTCAACTAGTCTTTGACAAAGCAGGAAAGAATATCCAATGGAAAAAAGAAAGTCTCCTTCTTTGATCTTCTGCATGTTACTGGGAACACTGGACAGCAACATGCAGAAGAATGAAACTAGGCCAATTTCTTATGCCATACACAATAATAAATTCAAAATGGATGAAAGACCTAAATGTGAAATAGGAAACCATCAAAATCTTAGAGAACACAGGCAGCAACCTCTTTGACCTAGACCGCAGCAACTTGTTACTACACATGTCTCCGGAGGCAAGGGAAACAAAAGCAATAATAAACTATTGAGACCTCATCAAGATAAAAAGCTTTTGCACAGCAAAGGAAACAATAAAACTAAAAGGCAACTGACAGAATGGGAGAATAGTTTCCAAATGATATATCTGATAAAGGGTTAATATCCAAAATCTATAAAGAACTTATCAAACTCAACACCCAAAAAACAAATAATCCAGTCAAGAAATGGGCAGAAGACATGAATAGACACTTTTCCAAAGAAGACATCCAGATGGCAAACAGACACATGAAAAGATACTCAACATTACTCATCATCAGGAAAATACAAATCAAAACCACAATGAGATACCACCTCACACCTGTCAGAGTGGCTAAAATTAACAACACAGGAAACAACAGATGCTGGCAAGGATGCGGAGAAAGGAGAACACTTTTGCACTGCTGGTGGCAATGCAAATTGGTGCAGCCACTCTGGAAAAAATTGTGGAGGATCCTCAAAAAACTGAACATAGAACTACTAAGGCTAAGTCTTAGACTTACAAGTCTTATAAGTCTTAGCCTTAGATCCAGCAACTACACTACTAAGTATTTACCCAAAGGATACAAAAATACTGATTCAAAGAGGTATGTGCCCCCTGATGTTTACAGCAGTATTGTCAACAATAGCCAAAGTATGGAAAGAGCCCAAATGTCCATGGACTGATGAATGGATAAAGATGCGGTATATATATACAATGGAATACTACCCAGTAACTTAAAAGAATGATATCTTTCCATTTGCAACCATGTGGATGGAGCTAGAGTGTATTATGCTAAGAGAAATACATCAAAGAAAGACAAATACCATATGATTTCACTCATCTGTGGATTTTAAGAAACAAAAACATGAACATATGGGGGGGTGGGAAGAAGAGAGAGGGAAACAAAGAACAAGAGACTCTTAAATACAGAGAACAGAGAGTTGACGGAGGGAGGTAGTGGGAGAAGGGCTAGATGGGTGATGGGTGCTCAGGAGGGCACTTGTTATGAGCACTGGGTGTTGTATGAAAGTGATGGATCACTGAAGTCTACTCCTGAAGCTAATATTGCACTACATGTTAACTAACTAGAATTTAAATAAAACTTTGAAAAGAAAAAAAAGAACTTACTATGGATTTGAGCAGGTGAGAACAGAGGTGGAATGACAGAAGAGCTTTGCATTGGCTCGAGAGCGAGATGACAGTGGCTTGAGCTAACAAGGTGGAGGTGGTATTAGACCAGGGTTATCTCTTAGAGGGAGAACTGTCCAGATGGGCCCAGTGAGAGGTGTATTTCATGACACCAGCACCCCAAGCATGGTTGTGGGGTTCAAAAGAGACTAGAGTGCCCAGTGTGAGCACTGGCATCATGACCCAGGGGTGAATCCTCTGAACGAGACACAGGGCTCCAGATGCAGCCTCCACCCCCCGGGAAGGTAGTATCTGTGTCCAGGAGCTGCCCATCCTTTGAAGCCCACTTAGACCCACTTCTTAACAATAGAGTAACAATCAACGACAGCCACAGTTAAACTGAGCACTTCTGAGTGCTTCAGGCACAAGATCTCTAGCCCTCACATCCACTTTTGAAGGTGAATATTATTGTACTCATGATCATGAGATGGCAACTCGAAATTGAACAACTTGTCTCAAGTTGAAGCCACTTGAGTAGTAAATGAATTGCAACCTAGGCTGGCTGATCTCCAAACCCATGTCCTCTCCCTGGACCATGTGGCCTCTCCTGTGAAATCTTCTGTGACCAGTCCTCTCTCAAATAGGCAGGAAATCCTATTGGGACACTTAGAACTTCAAAATGTTTACCTTTTTCTATAATTGAGATAAAAAAAAAAATTGTGAGGGACCCAGGAGCCATAAAACATTAAAAAATTCAACTTATTGCCACACCCGTATATAACTCCTATAACTCACAACTTTATCACTATGAGTCATACTGTTGTTTCTGGGTTTATACAAGGTTAATTCCCTAAAGGTGTGTTTTCAGATTTGGGGCGACCATAGTGAACAGCTTAATGTCAGTGCTATTTTCCCAGCAGGGGGCGCACAATTCTTTTGAGAAAGTCTGAATCGCAGGCAGGTCTTGGTAAAACAGGCTGAAGACACTGCATAAATGTGGTGTTTTGCTTGGAAGTGGTTCTGCAGGTCTTGGTTGCCCAGCACGCTGGGCAGGGGTTTGTGTGAATCCCTGGGATTCCGGGCGGCCACCCTGGGACTGGGCAGCTCACTTAGTGGGCTCCTCACTTGTGCTTTGTGGGGAGCCAAATAAGGGCACACAGAAGGTGAGGGCAGTTCAGAACTTTGATTACAGAAACAGGTAGCCAGAATCAGGAATTGTGCCAGCCTGTGGCCCCAACCCATACTTATAGTCAGGCCTGGGGACTTTCATTAAGCTATTTCCCAGCTCTCTGTGTTAAATTATTTGGAGAATTTAGGCATCATTCTAGAATGATACATTAGGCTCTAGAAAAACTGCTTTCCAAAGTTCCTGTCCTGATTTGGCCATGTTTTATGCACAGTTAAATCTGTTCCCCAGTTCCTTGTTGTGCCACACCCTGTCAGTGAACATAGGGTAGTGGAAGGGGGGAAGTGGCTGGCATGGAAAGGCAACTGGATGGTCTCTTGAGGAGACTTCACATCTTGTGGCCTTGGCCTCTGCACCTGGGCCAACCAGGACTCAGTTCATGGACATGCAGCCCATGTGGCAACACAGGGCTCACACTCAGAACAGCCTGTTGAGGCTGTCTTGAGATTCTTAACAATTATTGAACAAGGGGCCCCATAAATGACAATGATGGTCCTTAAAACTATGGCAGCCATCTGTAGGGGTTCCATGTTGGACAGTGACCAACTGGACCCAGAAAATGCCCTCACATTTCTGGAAATGAGAATTCAAGAAACCAACTGTGTGCCTTCGGGCTATCAGAAAAGTAGGCTCATCCAGAAGAAGCAATGGGAGAAAAGCTGGGGCAGACCTCCAGGCATCCTGAAAGCTGTTCCTGTTCCTCATGAAAACCTATAGACCTATTGATGAAATTGTTTCCTGAGCTTGACTGAGTCCTCTGTCATTGTTGCCATCCTACCCATGGGGTAAGAGGGTAGATAAAGAAGCAGTACAAAGTACATTAAGAAAGGTTTTGTAGACAGTTGAGAGAACTTGAAGCAAGGTTATCACCCAATCCCAGGGCATGTCTGTGCCTAAATCTTATCTGGCTTTTGGCCAAATACTATATGAACTTACACTCCATTGCCCTAGCTGTCTCAGAATAGAGCCCCTGACTGAAATAAGATATGAGAGCACAATTACAGAGCTGAGAACAATGGTCAACACACAAGTTCATGAAGGGCTTCTGCCTGGGTTTTTATTTCAGTTTACCTTATTGTGTTGAACCATACCAAAAAAAAAAATCTGTTTTGGGGGCACCCTAGGTGGCTCAGTTGGTTAAGCAGCTGACTCTTGGTTTTGGCTCGGGTCATAATCTCACAGTTTGTGACATTGAGTCCCATGTTGGGCTCTATGCTGACAGCACAGAGCCTGCTTAGGATTCTCTCTGTCTCTCTCTCTCTCTCTCTCTGCCCCTCCACCCTCTCTCAAAATAAATAAACTTTTTTAAAAAGCTGTTTTCATAGGTCAAAAATAGGCACAATTTCCTGGGGTTTTTTTGCTAATTTTATTCTTACCTAGAGCCAGTTGCACACATATACACACACAACACACACTGGATATGATGAGGGGAGGCAGGAGCTGGCAAAGGGTGGAGAATTTGAAAACAACCAAGTGACTCCAAAGGAAGTGAGGGTGGTTGATGTATAAACCCATCCCAGTTACTCCATGCCTTCCCTGATGACTCAGATCCCCTTTATCCTGGGGCCACCACCCAAGGGCAAAGGGGGTTTTCCTCCACCCACACCATGATCTTGCTTCCACTCTCTTGGCATCTCTGCCCATGCTTCCTGCCCTGTCCTCTTAGTCTCAAGCAGTCTCCCTGCCCCTACCACCAAGCACGCAGACTGGTACTCACTCTCACTGGCACACCATATAACTATGAGGGACTTCTTGAGGAAAAGAGAGGAGGCAGCATCCCTGCCTCTCTGCCAGTGGGGATGCCCTAACTCCTGTCATCAGCTAGGATCCCATATGGCCTCCCCCAGCTCAGCCCAGACAGATGGGGACGCGGGCTGTCCTGGGGAGGCCCTTCTCTCCAGTCCCATCTTTCTGGCTCTTGTGTTCCCCCCTGCTCTCCTCCCATCTTCTCTGGCTCTCAGCTCTCAGGGCTGTGTGGATGCTGAGAGTTACTCCTTCCCCTCCACCCACAGCTCCTGCTCACCCAGGGCTGCCCTCTGGGAGATGAGGCGCTCACGAATCTGAGTTCTCAGCCTGGGAGGACAGGGAGCAGTGGCTCCAGTTATACACAAGAAAAATGAGCCCAGTCTGGGTCACAGAGCCCACGGACTGCTACCTGCCTCTCATCTCACCCAGTTTCCCGCTTTCTCTCAGTCAACCAAGCAAGCAAGACTCCTCTGTGCATGTGTCTTTCCTCTCCTTCTTGCTTTTTTGCTCTTATTTAAGCACTTATCTAAACATCTTCCTCCACGTTAGACTTCTTTCATGCTACAAATACCTTTAAAGTAGAACATATGTCAGGCTTGCACCTTGTGTATTTTACATAAGTTACTTACTTGAAATGACGTGTAAGGAAACCATATACAGGCTGCTGCAAAATATAACAGCTAAAAGTACAGACTTTGGAGGCAGAAAAATATAGGTTCAGAACCCAGCGTAGCATGCACCAGCTACTTGTTCCCAAACAAGTCATTTACCTTTCTGAACCTGCTTTTGGATCAGAGATAGGGTTGACAATACTGCTCACATGATAGGCTTATTGGGGTACCAAATGAGCCAACACAAGTAAAGCACTCAGAACAGTTTCTGGCATATGGTGAGCACTTGAAAAACATTAGCTATTGTGGGTTTTCAACCAAGTAAAACATCTAAGCATTTCAAAGGAATTCTACATTGATACTCTGAAGTCAAGCAAAGAATAATTTTATTGTGTAAATAATCATTCCCAAAATAGTCCTCGGGAATTAAAAATTTTGCATGGTAGGAACAGCAGTGACTTAGGAGGCAGAAGGTCTAGATTCAAGTTCTAGCTCCACCACTTACTGACTGTGTGACCAGGAGCCTGTGTGGCAGCCTTTCTGAGCCTATATCCCAGGGGTTGGGAGTGAAATAAGTACAGTGTACTCAAAACTGCGGTGTAGTTATAAAACGATATATAGTTAAGTTAGATATCATAATCTATTTACTCTGTAAAGTTTTAACTGAGGTTCAAACTCGTGTTTCATGCAACCCCTTAATGCTAATTTAAATATAATACATGTGCATGTGGGCATATCTGTATGTGAATTTGCATGAACATGTTTTTTAAAGTCTGGAAGGAAAGGCAGCCAATTATTGGCAGTCACTGTGTCTAAGGACAAGGTCAGACTGACCAAGAAGGAAACTGTCATATCTAACATTACTTCCTGAAAAAGTGGTGAGATTATGGGTAATTTTTAAAAACTAATAATGTAGATACTGTGAACATCAGAATAGCATTGTTTAAAAAATATTCTGACTGATTTTGAATGTACATCTTGGGTGTGTGTTAAAACCTGCATCAGCATTCAGTAACTTTCATTCTGCTGACATTCCGCAGGAGCGCCAGCTCTATGCAAAGCACTCTAGGAGATGCCAAGGTGGATCAGATGTGGGAGTCTACCTGAGATTACAACATAGGGGACCAGATAAAACACTTATGCCAAGGGCAATAATCTAAGAAGAAAAGTGGTCAGTGTGCCTGGTGCACTATAAGTGCTCACTAAATACCTACTGGATAGATGGATGGATGGATGGATAAATAGATATAGAAAAAATGCCTTGGAAGAGGGGAATCAGAAGAGGAATAACCAGGGCTCCTGGCTGACTCAGTCAGTGAAGCATTCGACTCTCGATCTTGGGGTTGTGAGTTTGAGCTCCCCCATTAGGTAGGGATTACATTTTTAAAAAAGGAAGAGGAATAATCTAGAGCTATGGGGATTTAGGAAAGCTTTATGGAAAAGATAGCTTTTGAAAGTCTAGATTTAGACATCTAGAGATGAGAGGCAAAGTTGGCAAAGGGCCTTATGGTAATGATATCCTGTCATTTCTGTTTCAATCCCAGTGTTTTTTTCCCTCTCTTCCTTCCTTCTCACTGAGAGTAGAGCTGGTATGTTTGGAAACAGGTGGGAGGTTTTCTTGGCAGTCATGACGACCGGGATGATGGGGAAGTGGGTGTCAGAGAACACTGCTGCATTTAGTGGTATGTTGGCCAGGGCTGTTAAATATATTGCAACAAACAATTGTGATACCGATGGTGATCACACTGAGAAATACCAGTAAGTAAGAGAAGTATCATAAAGAAATTATTACAGTGTCACAGAGAAAGTGCTGACAAAGATATCTACACATATTTTCTGTTTTTGTTGGCCAAATCAAATCATATGACCTCCCTTCTAGGGAAGAAGCAGGGAAATCATACTGGAAAGGCCCATAGGGGTTGCTGAACAGAGAGCCTCTTAACAGAGATTAGACCTTGGTCCCGAGGAAAAGGAGACACAATCAGGTTTTTGACCAGGCTTTTGATCAGGTTTTTGTCATATCTGTGCTTTAGAAATGCCAACCCCCTATTTTTAAAGAGAACTAAAATGTGAAATGATAACAAGTTAATTTTTTCAAAGCTTTACACTACCTTGTTCTGCATCAGAGAAAGCTAAGAGCTCATTCTATATTTTACAAACTTCTCCAGATTTAAAGTATGATAAAAAAAATTTATTCAACAAATTATGCTGGGACAATCTGGGTAAACAAAAACAAAACTAAGATAGATCCCTACCTCAAACCACATATTCAAGATGGTTTAAAGAATTAAACCTAAGAAAATTTTAAAGATGTTAGGAGGAAATGTAGTTAAATACTTTAGGAACCCTGAGGCAGGGGAGGCCTTCCTAAGTAAAAACCGAAGAACCATAAAGTACAAAATAGAGAAGCTCAACATTTCTACATAACAAAAAAGGTAAAAGAGTAGAAGCTGGTTTTAACATACATAACAGACAAAAGATTCTTTTCCAGATAGCCTACCAAGCTAAGGCTTTGTATAAATTAATAAGAAAAAGATAACCCCAAATGACAAACGGGCACTAGGTATAACCAGGCAATTTGCAGAAAAAAAAAGATATGAAACATGAAAATGGGATTATGGCCAATATTTCAGATTGATTCACTCAACTCCATGCCTACTACCTTGTAGCTTGCTGCATCCTGGAGCCTAAAAAGCTAATGCCTACAATTCCCAGGCTCCCTTAGAGCTGAGCTTCTAAATGTAATCAGGCTTCCCCTGGCCATAGATACCCTCAAGAGACTGACTGACTCTCGTGACACTCGGGGTTAAGGGAGGTGCTTATTTTTTGCTTGGTTTGCTTTTTTTTTTTTTTTTTCCTGCATCAACAGAGCAGCAATCTCACTGTCTAGATGTAGTCTCCAGCTCCATAGATACTGTGGACAGGATGTAAGGTATCCACAATGCAGCTGAGGCAGCGTGGTCCTGGATACCAGGTATGTCTGAGGCCTCCAGGCTTCCAGATTACCAAATCGGCAGTTGGGGCACAGCCTCCCGAATCCCAGTTTCCTGGTCATGGCAGAAGTAGAGGCTCCTCTGGCAGGTTGGTTCTGAGCTGGAGTTCTGGGGGTCAGTCCTACTTTTTCATCTGATCTCACAAACTGTAAGCATCTGATTCCATATTTTAAATCAAGCAGTTCCCGTACTCTCTTTCTACTGATCTTTCTACATAAACTAAGCAGACTGGCTGCTGTCATCTGCAGCTGAACTCTGACACAAGGTCAGACTTATTAAAAATCAAAGAAATGCAAACTAAACCCACAGTGAAATGACTTCTCATTGATCAGAACGTGAATGATTATAGGGGTGTCTGGATGGCTCAGTCAGTTAAGCATCTGACTTCTGCTCAGGTCATGATCTCACAGATCGTGATTTTGAGCCCCACATCAGTCTCTGCTGACAGCTCAGAGCCTGGAGCCTGCTTCAGATTCTGTGTCTCCCTCACTCTCTGCCCCCCACTTCAAAAATAAATAAATGTTAAAAATTAAAAAAAAAAAAAAAGAATGTGAATGATTATAAAGTTGGATAGGGGCACCTGGGTGGCTCAGTCGGTTAGGCATCCAACTTCAGTCAGGTCATGATCTCACAGTTCGTGGGTTCAAGCCCCGCATCAGGCTCTCTGCTGACAACTCAGAGTCTGGATCCTTGCTTCGGATTATGTCTCCCTCTCTTTCTACCCCTCCCCTTCTCACACTCTGTCTCTCTCTCTCTCTCTCTCTCAAAAATTAAAAAAAAAAAAAACAAAGATAAAATTCAGTGTTGCTGAGGGTAAGGGGAAATGGGCTCTATTTTGGAGCTTGTGTATGTTGTTGCAACCATTCTGAAGAGCAGTTTGGCAGAATCTACACAAATATAAAGTGAGCATCATATCTAACCCAGCTAGGGCATCAGCCATCTAGGCATCGACTGAAGAGCTGTACTGCTACATGTCCTCAAAAACACATTTTCCACAGATATTAACTGCATCATTGTGAGTAATGGAAAGACAATAACAACTAGATGGATTGTCCATTAAGAGGGAACAGTTAAGAAAATTATTGCACAGCCATTCTTTGGAACGCTTTGCAGCAGTTAAAGAATGAGGCTGAGCTCCAAGCACTAATATGGAAAGATCCCAGACATACTTCCAAGTGAAAAATAAATGGCAAAACAGCACGTATAGTATGATCTCATTTATGTTTAAAAATACATATAACACAATGTGTTTCTATTTAAACATGCATATATCTGTATAAACACAGCCAAAGGTCAGAAGGACACAAACCAAGCTACTCTGTGGGGTGGGGGACGCAGGTGGAGGAGGGACTTGGGCAGGACTTGTGCCTCCTATCTACACTATTTGAATGTCTGAATAATTTACAGTAGGAATGTATTCTATTAGATGTCATATATTATGTAATTATATTAATACATAAATTAAGAGGTTATAAAACACTGTAGGGGCAAGCTTCCAACTTTCAAATGCCTAAGCAAAAGATATATAGAGATTGACTGATCTGTCAGCTATCCACCTATCATCTATTTATCTAGAAAGGGAGAAAGCAAATATGACAAAATGTAATGCACTGAATCTAGGTGAAGTGATATGGGTATTCATTGCACTCTTCTTTCAACTTTTCCATGATTTGAAACTTTTTTCATAATATAAAGTTGGAAATTAAAACATCACATGCACGTCCTTGGACCCCCACACACTTTTTCTGTGCAAGCAGATTTTTTTCAGAGGTGGGGGCAAAGCCTGTGCCTTGCACAGCTGCTAAAAAGCAAAACAGCATTGGCGATCCTTCCCACTGACTTCTTAGAGCAAGAGTGCCTCACTCCTGAAGACAGTGTCCTGAGTAACCTTCAGAGGCCTCCATGTGCATGAACTGGGATTGACAGCAGGCCTCTGCCCAGTCCCTCTGCAGGCACAGTCAGGGCCAGGACTTGCTGGGGAGCAGGGACCTAGCTGGCTCTCTAGAGGCCTGCAGAGCTCATGGCCAAGGGCACCTTTAATATCAAATACATACCCCCACACACACCAGTGCATATTTATGAAGCCCCATGAAAGGGGAAGTGGCCATTGGTAAGAAGGGGACCTGGGGGCTCCTTCTTGCCCACACCAGGGGGCTCTGAAAAGATTCCATTCATTTGAGCTGCTATACTCAAGACCTCCCATTCAGTCCTCATCCTGGTGTTTATTTTTGACCTAACAGTGTGAGGAGAATGGGGAAAAAAGGAATTGCAAAAAAAGGAACTGGAATTTTAATGAGAACCATCTGGAGAGTTTGCCAAGGGTATAATGTTTGGTACAAGAAAGTGATTCCTCAGCTTAAATGAGGAAGAAGAGACACGGAGCAAATTGTTATGTTGCGCTTACCCCCAAACCAATGCTGAACAGAACCACGTAGAACACTGGAACATGCGCATCACACAGGAACGGGGCTGCGACAGGGCTGCGGAGGGACGGAGTGCGCAGTGAGAAGGAATGTTTCTCCTCCGCCAAGGAGACTTTGAGGGATGGGTTGTGGTGGGCCGTGGGCCAGCGCCTGGAATCTGGGTAACCATGGAAACGGGCCCGCGGGTGACAACAAATACGGGATGGAATTTCAGAGTTCGCAGCCAAGCCATAGAGGAATGGGAAAGTTCGGGAAAGTTTTTTTGTTTTGTTTTGTTTTTTTGTTTTCTTTTGTTTTTAACCCGGGATTGAGGAAGGCACAGGAGGGAGCCACAGTGTTCCAAATAAATGGCTCCCTGCGCAGTCCCCCAACTGAGTCACAGGGAGCCAGATTCTCTGGGAGGCTCTATTTCCACTTTATTCTTTCCATTTGTTTATAACCCACCGCATTCCACCAAAGATTCCGTGGGGTGAAAGCCGCTCCTGAGGGGTCTCCGTGCACAGCCAGATCCCTGACTTCACTCCAGCATAATCCCATACCTTGAGGATAGCCACCTCCTGTGGGGATTTATTTGGGTGCATCCTCTCCATGCATCCTCAAAACAGCCCTGAGGCCAGGATGGCCAGATCCCCACCTCACAGATGGGGAAATGAAATTCTGAGAGCCAAGATCTCTCAGAAACAGAGGGGCTTTCTGCCCCAGCCCAAGCCCATCTTCCTTGCACCACGCCATTGTACCTGTAATCTTTATTCTGGAAACAAATGAATAATTGTGGTATTCCGCATTTATGAAGAAGACTAGGAAAGCCTCTTACATCTATTGGTGTGCAAATGCCACTTAACCATGTAGCTGCAGAAGCAGGCCTTGATTGAATGGGAAAAGATTTCTATGATGGAAGGAAGAAATTTTTTACAATTACTGGACAGAAAAATTAAAGAACCATGGACTCTAGAATTTTCTTCTCTGAGGTGTTTAAAAATAGAATGGCTGGCATCATGCCTTGGGCAGATCAGGGCCTGGGACTAAAGGAACCATAGACATCCACTCCAGGCTCCATGCTTTGCAGATGGGGAAACCAAGGCAGAATCAGGCACTGGGCCCCACATCCAGTACAAGGTTCTTTTCTTGACAGCATGTCCCGGGAGCCCCCAAACAAGCCCATAGTAGACCCTCGGAGTACACAGGTAGGTTTTGGCGAAATGGTATGAATCAGCAGGGTTAAAACAGGAGGTAATAACAATTGTTGCAGAACAGAGGATTATTAAATCTGGGATCAGACTCGGGGGTACAGGGATGAGTAGGGTGGGGAATATGCCTAACGGATTGACATCCTGAGAAACCGAGATCCATACAGTGCAAAATCCACTTAAGTTTTGCTGTTATGACCATCATTAGTTAAGAAGGAGCCTCTGCTCATCTCTTTTGCATTGTTGGTGGGAATGCAAGCTGGTGCAGCCACTCTGGAAAACAGTATGGAGGTTCCTCAAAAAAACTAAAAATAGAACTACCCCACGACCCAGCAATTGCACTACTAGGCATTTATCCACGGGATACAGGTGTGCTGTTTCGAAGGGACACACGCACCCCCATATTTATAGCAGCACTATCAACAATAGCCAAAGTATGGAAAGAGCCCAAATGTCCATCGATGGATGAATGGATAAAGACGATGTGGTATATATATATATCTACAATGGAGTATTACTCAGCAATCAAAAAGAATGAAATCTTGCCATTTGCAATTACGTGGATGGACCTGGAAGGCCTTAAGCTAAGTGAAATTAGTCAGTCAGAGAAAGACAAACATCATATGACTTCACTCATATGAGGACTTTAAGAGACAAAACAGATGAACATAAGGGAAGGGAAACAAAAATAATATAAAAATAGGGAGGGGGACAAAACAGAAGAGACTCATAAATATGGAGAACAAACAGAGGGTTACAGGAGGGGTTGTGGGAGGGGGGATGGGCTAAATGGGTAAGAGGCACTAAGGAATCTCCTCCTGAAACCAGTGTTGCACTATATGCTAATTTGGATGTAAATTTAAAAAAATAAAAAATAAAATAAAGAAATTCTAATTCAGATCGAGAAAAAAACAAAAAAAAGAAGGAGCCTTTGCTCTGAAAAGAGAAAGAGACTCAACAGTTAAGAATTTAGCAAAGAAGATAGTTTTAAATCAGCAAAGTTACATAACTTTATAACAGTTTCAAGAAATCATCTTGAAACTTCATTAGCAAAAAATGTCTCTGAATAAGCCAACAGGAAATAAAGAAGTGCAAAGAATTTCTGGAAATAGAGGAGTGGTTTTGTTTGTTTGTTTTTAAAGTGGAAAAAAAAAAGACATTTTAAGGAAAAAGGAAGCCCTGACCCACATAAAGATAGGGTTTCAGCCACACTAATTTGAGAGCAAGAAGAGAAAAGAGGAGAAAGTGGAAGCCTCAGCAGTGGAGTGAGTGCCCAGGCCCTTGAGGGCTTTGCGTGGGTTGCTGAAAACACCTACAGTCCCAGAAAAATGGGCTCACGACACAGAGCCAGTTTGACACTAAAAAAGAAATTTCATTCACTGAAAGATAACAAATCTGCATGAGGCTGTCCACAGCCCTGTTGAAGTTTACAGAGTAACTTAAAAATTGCTTCAGTGCTTAACGATCTGGGAATACGTGCTATTTTATCCTGAAGTCACTGATTTTCCCGAAAGCTCTGCTTTGTCACTTTTTACCCTGAAAACCTCTATTTCTCTTTTTCAGTCATTAAAAATGGGAGAGAAAGTGTCATTTTTTTCTCAGCAAATGTTTTTGACAACTTACTCTATGCCAAGCCCTGAATACAGCACTGCTATCGTATCAGATTATTACTGCCTCTTGGACTTACTACCATTTCTAAGTTTTTAATATTAAAATGCAGAGTCCACTGTGAATCTATAAAACGTTGAGAGTTTTCCATCTTCAAATACTATAAGCACTATGCAAGCTTAAAGAGGCCACTGCTCATTCCTAATGAGAATCTTCTGTTTATGATTCATGGATTAAATCCCTATAAATGGTTTTATATACATGCCCAAAATATGTGGATCCACACGATGTCTGAGAGTATTCATGTAAGTATGTATCTCCTCGTGAGAAAGTGTGTGTGGGAGGGAAGGAGTAAAACTGTTTTCATTTTATTTAAAAAAAATTTTTTTAACTTTTATTCATTTTTTAAGAGATAGACATAGAGCGTGAGCAGGGGAGAGGCAGAGAGAGAGAGGGAGACAGAGAATCTGAAGCAGGCTCCAGACTCTGAGCTGTCAGCACAGAGCCGGATGCAGGCCTCAAACCCAGGAACTGCGAGATCATGACCTAAGCCAAAGTCGGACGCTTAACCAACTGAACCACCCAGGCACCCATATTTTTAAAAATTTTTTAGAAATTTTATTTTTTATGTTTTTACTCATTTGTTTTGAGAGAGAGAGAGAGAGAGAGAGAGAGAGAGAGAATGCATGCAGGAGGGACAAAGAGAAAGGGAGATAGAGAATCCAGAGCAGGCCCCGTACTGTCAGCGTAGAGCCCAATGTGGGCTTGATCCCAGGAACAGCAAGACCATAACCTGAGCCAAAACCAAGAGTCGGACGCTTAACCAACTGAGCCACCCAGGTGCCTCCAAACCGTTTCCATTTTAAAATCGTTTTCATTTTAAAAAGCTAGAGGGACAAGCAAAAACTATTCATATACATCATATACTTCTTTAAAAGAAGTGAGTATAGCTCTCTCCTCCAGCCACCAAAGATGCCAAAAAGAAAAAAAGCTAAGGGGAAGAAGGTGGCCCTGGCCCCTGCTGTGGTGAAGAAGCAGGAGGCCAAGAAGCTGTCAATCCCATTTGAGAAAAAGCCCAAGAATTTTGGCATCGGACAGGATATCCAGCCCAAAAGGGACCTCACCCATTAGGTCAAATGGCCCCTTTACGTTGGGCTGTAGCGGCGAAAGCCTGTTCTCTATAAATGTGTAAAAGTGCCTCCCGCGATTAACCAGTCCACCCAGGCCTTGGATCATCAAACAGCTACTCAACTGCTGAAGCTGGCCCACAGACAGCAAGACAAAGCAAGAGAAGAAGCAGAGATCATTGGCCCAGGCTGAGAAGAAAGCTGCCAGCAAAGGGGATGTCCCCATTAAGAGGCCACCTGTCCTTCAAGCTGGGGTTAATATTGTCACCACCTTAGTGGAAAACAAGAAGGCTCAGCTGGTAGTGATTGCATGTGCTGTGGATCCCACTGAGCTGGGGTTGTCTTCTTGGCTGCCCTATGTCGTAAGATGGGGTTCCCCCCTGCATCATCAAGAGGAAGGCCAGGCTGGGGCATTCTGGTCCACAGGAAGACCTGCACCACTCTCACCTTCACACAAGTTAACTTGGAAGACAAAGGAGCTAAGCTGGTAGAAGCCATCAGGACCCATGACAATGACAGATATGATGAGATCCATTGTCACTGGGGAGGCAATGCCCTGAGTCCAAAGTTGGTGGCTTGCATTGCCAAGTTGGAAAAGATAAAGGCCAAAGAACTGGCTTCCAAACTAGGGTAAGTGGATGCTGTTGAGTTTTCTGTACATTAAAGTAATTACAAGTTCTCTTTCAAAAAAAAAAAAAAAAAAAAGTGAGTGTATAGGGCATAACGATGGGAGAAGCCAATGCATTTCCAAATTGTTATTCCTTTAGCCCTTGAAAACATTAGTCTTCAATGAGAAACCATGGGCTTGTGTTTTCAGTAATAATTACACTCTTCTTTTTTTTTTAATTTCAGTGATTTTTAAAGACCTCTTTGAACCTTTTTAAAAATCACTTTTAACCTTTTATTAAAAAAAAACCTTTTATCCTTTTATAAAAATCTTTATTAAAAAACCTTTATTGGGGCACCTGGGTGGTTCAGTCCGTTGAATGTCCAAATTCAGCTCAGGTCATGACCTCATGACTTGTGAGTTCGAGCCCTGTGTCAAGATCTGTGCCGACAGCTCAGAGATGGGCGTCTCCTTTGGATGCTGTCTCCATCTCTCTCTGCCCCTCCCCCACTCATATTCTGTCTCTCTCAAATATAAATAAACATTTAAAAAAAGTTAAAAACAACTTTCATTACTCAGGTGCTCAGTACTTCAGTGATTATTACACTGAGAGAAAGGGCCCCCGCTGTGGGCATGGTGATCTCCACACCATTACATCACACAGTGCTAGCCTGAGTTGAAAGGCCTTAGACAAGATCATCTCAGCCCAGGTGCCCAAATGTTTGTCATGAGAAAGTGTTCTCCAGGCAAGGTGTCCCTCTCTGACCAACTCCAGACTGTGCCCACTGGATGAGCAGAAGCCTCTGTACTGGATATGCTCTGAGTGAGGTGCACCCTGCAAACCCCTTCCTGCCCCCTCCCTGCCCTGTCCCTATGGTTTGCTTCTAGCCTTCATGGGAAGAAGCAACCAGAAATATTGGAAATATTACTCAAATGCTCTATATTATGTGAACTGATGAGCATCACTTCTGTTTTTGTCAAAATGCCCAGGTGAAGCTGGGCTTTTCAACAATAATTCTAATGAAAACTACAAGCCAAAAAACGTTGGGCTCCAATTTGTATTATGCTGTCAAATAGAGAAGCCCAACAAGCAAATCTGTATCCAGGTAATATCCTGTATCCAACAAGGAAACCTGCAATATCATTGTATCATTTGGAATGCTTTCAGTTGCAAGTAAAACGAAACTCAACTAACAAAAGTTTAAGCAGCAAGGGAATTTATTATTTCATATAACCAATCCAGA
The DNA here is from genome assembly GCF_018350155.1 of Leopardus geoffroyi. Taxonomy (NCBI): domain Eukaryota; kingdom Metazoa; phylum Chordata; class Mammalia; order Carnivora; family Felidae; genus Leopardus; species Leopardus geoffroyi. The sequence continues at coordinate 128,625,345 of NC_059333.1, forward strand.
TCCATGGCTGATTAATTCCACAACTAAATAAAATCACCCAGAACCCAGGTTCTTATCTATCTTTAAGGTTCTTGTGTCCTCCTCAGCTGTCAGCCTGCTCCCTTCATGATCACAATATAGTGGCCACAACTCTGGGCAACACATCCTCACATCAGAAGCAGAAAACTGATTATCTTTTTAGTTGTGAACGTGGAGCAGAGGTGAATACCTCTTACCACACACACACACACACACACACACACACACACACACACTGGATGGATATAGCCATGTGGGCTGCTGGAAGCCATCTTGTAACTATGTGGTGAGTACATAGCTGAGAATGACCTGAATATTCAGAAGAGAGAAGAACCAAGCCAAGAACAGGTAAAATTGGAGATGAATGTCATTCTGAAGCCACATATGCCCTTGGCCTTTTTAGTTACATGAGCCAATAAATTCCCTGTTTGAGAGGACAATTCAGGGTGAATTTTCTGTCACTCACAACACAGAGACCTCATTCATACACCTTGTGTAATTTTTCCAAAGCTAGACTAATCCTCTAATTTTGTTTTTCTTTTTAAAAATATTACTAGTTGAGACATTCTACAATATACCTGGCCAGCATTCTTTAAAGCTGACAAGATCATAGTCACAGATTGGAGGATTTTAAGGAGACATGCTTAAATGCATGTAGTGGCCTGGATTGGATACTTGGAACAGACAAAAGGATATTGGTGAAAAAATTAGGGAAATCCAAATAAAATCTGTAGCTTAGTGCATAGTATTACACCTACGTTAATTTCTTAGTTTTGACAAATGTGCTGTGGCTATGTAATGAGTTAACATTAGAGAAAACTGGTTAAAAGTTACATGGGAACTCTCTGTACTATCTTTCACAACTTCTCTGTGAATCTAAAATTATTCCAAAATTAGAACTTTAAATAAATATATTACTGGTCGCTAATACTCCAAAATCTAGTCTAGTAAACACTGAACTCATCTGACTCTTCCAAGTCACAGATGAGAAGGTTAAGTCCCAAAGATTTTGGGACTTGCCCATGGAACCTGGAGATTCATGTCGGAGCTGAGCCTGGGACCCAGGCTGCATCACCTGGACACAGAAACACCCTGCAGCTCAGGGACCCCAGGACTTCACTCAAAGGAATTAGTTTCCATAGAAACAGCTCTTCTCTAAGCACACTAAATTCCCTTGCTGCTCTCCATATTAGCTCTGGACTATTACATTTCAAAGTCCATTTTTCACATTAATAAATTACACAAGTATAGCAGCCCAGGAATGAGCTTATAACACCATGCAAAAGGAATTTCTACCAGAAATTTAAACTACCATATGGTCAAAGGATTAACATTAACCATAAATAGAAACCATCACATTCTGTGGTGCCTTCCAATGACACTCATATGAATTAAGGATTTTCTCAAAAGCAATACACTAAAAATGTTAACCCAAGCCACAACATTTCCAAAGAAAGATGTTGAAGGGGCTGTATCTCAAATAACTTAGGTGAGAGTGAACATAGCATTCTGGAAAAATCTATATAAGATGACTCAAAAAGTGGCTCTAGTGATGGAAGACATTGATGTTAAAGAAGCAGTTGTACAGATTGGGTAGAGTATGCCTCTTAAAATGTAAAGGAAAAAGTAGAATAAGCCACAGCCCTCCAAGAGTGATCTCTTCTACCATAGTGAATTCCTTCATGTAGAGTTTAATGACACAACCGCAGGATTAGACACTTTGAGTAAAAGGGAAATACCCCCAATCCACCTACTTTCCCCCAAACCTTAGCAATCTCATCCTCTAGGCTCCCCCTCCTGTAATGTTTTTCTGTCATCTGCACCCCAGTACTCAGAGCTGAGTCCAGAGTTGGTGACCAATGTTAGCTCCCTTCTCTCCTTGTTTTCCCCACCCAATAATTATTCCTCTTCCATCTTGTGAGCACTGGACTGGCCCTTGGGCAGCACCCAGGCATCTGCTGGAATGCTGATCCCAGAATGTCAGAACCCAAGGGATCCCTGAGAAACATGGACTGAAGTATGCTAATTAACACCCTTCCCTATAATTTCTGGTGACTATTGGAATTATCTGACAAAAGTTATGACAGTATTTCCCCTTCATTGGCACAGAGATGACTTAGGAAGCACATCATGATAGAGGAAAACCACAATTTCTGGTGTTGGCTACAGTGTCCCCCATTAGCTAATGGTTATATGACAGAAGATAAAAAATGATCTTGACAGTCAGGAATAATGGGCCCCAAATTACAAAATGTAATTTAGAAAGAATGTAGGCAGTGCCCTACAGTTAGGTTCCAAAAAGTGCCTTGCAGAGGCCCAGGAGGCAGCATGTGACGCCAGCAAGAGCAGAGACCAGGCCCTGGGAGTGCCCGGTCCCAGCCAGAGCCTCTGACCAGCTGGCCATGCTTGGACAAATTGCTAGCTTCAGGGGATGCAGCTTTCTCATCTGGAAAATAAGAAACTCAAACGAAATGATCTTTCACGTACTTCCCAGATTTGAAGCAATTCTCTGCCAATGGTAGAAAGATGACTCAGTGAATTGTGGCTCGTCCCCATGATAGAGTATCATGCAGCTGTTACAGGCCCCATGTTTCCCAAGAAAATCTGATAACATGAGAAAGTGCTTGTGACATGAGGGAAAAAATAAATATGGGTTGTGGTTTTTATTTTGCAAAAAGAAATAGAGATGCTTCCGCGGAAAAACAAAACGACTAGAAGGGAATAAAAAAGTATTAGAAGTGTTGGCCATAGGTGGGTTAGTTTTTGTCATTCAAAGCTCTGAAAACTGTATTAATCATCACAAAGGTAGTAAATGCTTGATTAAAAAATACTCCAATGATACACGAGTATATACAAGAAAAATTAAAGTTTCTCCCTTTCTGTCTCCCACTGCCACTCCCTAGGTGTAACCTATACTAACATTGTGAAATAAGTCAGACTTCACTGTGTTTAAAGCTAAATTTGCTTGAAGCATCCTTTGTTTCAAGCAGTCCACAAAGAGAAAACTAGAAACAGAGATGGTTTTTATTTTCTCCCTTATAAACCTTAGGAAGAGAACTTCCATGAAATATTAGAATAAAAGTAAGAATGAGGATAAGAATAGAAATAATAAAAAAAAAAACCCAGGTACTAGCACATTTGTAAATGGTTTTAATAGAAGTCTAATAATCAGTTTTATAATGACTGTGATATTTGGAGTATTTTTATTTCTTAAAGTATTTGAAGTATTTAAGAAAGTCTGATATAATGGATTTGTTTTAGAATGGGATTTATAATAAAGGGATTTCTAAACATGATAAATGTTTAGAAGATTAAATAATTTCCCATCAATGGGAAAATGACTAGGGAAATTTAATTTGTGAGTCAATGAGTTTTGATTTATAATTGTGTAAGTATTGTGTGAACATGTAGAGAAATACAGTGCATTTAAAATTAATGGAATGTTAATCATTTGAGAAATTTGGAACATTGACAAATGAACCATTAAACAAAGTACAGGAGTACTAATTCTTCTCCATCCTCAAAAGCCCTCAAACATTAAAAAGTTATTTACGTACATGCTCAGAAGCCAGGCCATACTTTGTTGAGGACCCTGTTGGCTAAGCCTACAGCTCAGGACATAGGAAGGGAGAAGCATGGAAGTCAGCCTCCATCAGGACCTGAGGACCCCCTGCCTCTGCCAGAGCAGTACCTAAATAGGAGACTCAGTCCCAGTTGGCCACAGATTCTCACCTGTGACCAGCAGGGTGACACCTTTTGTGGTAAGGGCCACAGCAGCAGCAGAACAGAAGTCTCAAGGGATCTCAGAGGCATCAACTGTGATGCTGATTTCTGGCTTCTGGGATAGGTCTGAGTTCTACTCCCACCATGAGGCAGGATAACATACAAGTGAACGCAAATTAACAACTTGGATGGTTACTTGTCCATTTATCCCAGAAGGGTAGACCCCAGGAAGAGAGAAAAATAAGTTCAGATTTGAGGCTTGAGGTCTATAATTAGAATACTGCAAAAAGAGATATGACCTTAATTGTACCCCAAGCAGATGAAGTGGGACATATTGGTTACTTTCAAATCTGTCATTCAGGTGGAGTGCTATTGCTCTGCTCCCAAGCATCTATTCTTTTTTTCCCTCTAGGTAGCTATACCACACTTCCCTTCTGGAAGAACACCTCTCCTCATGCTCAGGACATTTGTTTCTAGTGCCACTGATCCCTATTCATTGCTTTACCAGGGAATGTAATCAGGACCAGCCAGTCAGGGCATCACTTGTAAACTGCTGTGAGCCTAGAGTTCCAAGGACTACCCCACGGAGCTCTAGAATGAACCCAACACAAAGGAAGGCTGAGCCTGTGGTCTAGACAGGGAGAAAACAGACACCAAATGAAGACAGTCCTGGTGCTTTTCTTGGACTTCTCAGTTACATAAACCAACAAATTATCTTTTTGGTTTAAATCAATTTGATGTGAATTTGCAGTCATTTGTTACCAAAGGAGTCCTAACTCATACACATAGATCAGAGGGCTTAAAATAATCTAGAAACTTCATCAGGGAGAGAGGTGAGGAATTGGATATGTAATTCTGAGACAAGAAGACTCAGACTACAAGATAACTCTCTTCAAATCCCCCCTACATAAATGTTCCAGAAGATTAAATGTCCACTCAATAAGTAGATGAGCTTCCTAATTACTAAAGTTGTCCAATAAAGGGACCAACTCCTTCAGATGGAGGTGAACCCTCCATTAGAAGAACAATCCAGTCAAGGATGGATGACAAGGATGTTAGCACTGAGATTCCTTCACTGGGTGGGAAGTGTGACTCTCAAATGACTGAGATAGTCAACAGAAATTGGCTCTAATAGTCAACAGAAACCAGGGAAAGTGAGTGAAGGTGCTGTAAACCTCTGCAAAGTTTTGACCAGTGAGAAGCTCTGGTGCTCTTTGAATTGGATTTGGTTTTAGCCTGATGCTGCATAGTGACAGAATTAATGTGGAAGTCAGAGAAATCACTGGAAAGCACTGAGAACTGACCACTTCCCTCTCATAAACCACGAGTTGCTTAAATAGGAATTCTGTAGTTGGTTTGGAATGCTGAGTTTGCAAAGCCACTTCTGTTGATTTGGCCAAGATGAGAGTAAAACATGGAAGAGGCCAGCCCAGAAGTTTGGTGGGAACAAAGGATTCTAGACACACCTGCATGTATGTGTTACTGTGGAAATGACTAAAGTCAGCTCAGGTCCCACATCCCATTACCAGTCTGTGATCCCTGCACCAACACACACCTAGTCTTAGGTGCCCAGAGATTGAGATGGGCACAGACCATTAAAGTTTTCATTAGTATGGCAGGTTGGTTATTTTCATCACATAACCTACTTCTCTGACCTATACCATACATCACACTTCAGCCATCTGGACTTTCATTTGATTCCTGAAACACACCTACCTCATCCCATCTTAGAACCTTGGCTTTTTCTTATTCTTCTATATACCCAGAAAGCTCTACCTCTAGGTCTCTATATGGCTGACTTTTGGGGTTGTTCAAGCCTTAGCTCAAATGTTAAACCCTCTGTGAGTTCTTTCCTGACCACTAGTCCAAATTAGCAACTCTGTCCCCAAACACATGTCCTCACCCAGAGAGAACCCATCCTCTCTATCACATCATCTCTTTCATTGTCTTCTTGGAATTCATTACTATTGGAAATTGTCTTCTTATTTATTTGCAGCTTTCCTTTCCATTAAAGAATAAGCTCTGTGAAAGCAGGGACCTTGCCTGTTTTGTTCATTGACACATCCTCAGCTTCTAGAACAATTCCTAGCATGCGGTTCACATGTCATGAATGTTTCTGGAATAAATAAAAAATAGTTGAGTAAACCTACTTATTGTCACCTTGATCTTGGAGAGATTTTCTTCTATATAATATAATGTTTTCTGGAAGACAGAGTAAGTGAATGACTGGGGTAGACAGAGACTCTTGTTGAAAGGACTTGTCCCTGGTATGGCAACTTGCCCTTGAATTGGCTTACTATCGTGTGGTGACCAGAAGGGAATACAGGACTTTATCCAGAGCCCAGCCTCTTCCGTGAGCACCTCTAATATACTCGAAAGAGTGAGCTAACCTTATTTTTTAAAAAAGGAGCTACTAGTGGGGCACCTGGGTGGTTCAGTCAGTTAAGTATCTGACTCCAGCTCAGGTCATGATCTCGCAGTTTGTGAGTTCAAGCCCCACGATGGGCTCCGTGCTGACAGCTCAGGGCCTGGAGCCAGCTTCTGATTCTGTCTCCCTCTCTCTCTCTCTCTCAAAAGTAAATAAACATTAAAAAATAATAATAAAAATAAAAAAGGAGCTACTGCTCAGCAGCCATTGGGACTCACTGCCCTTTCAACCCATTGTCTCCTTTGGTCCTTGATGAAGATAAGCATACACAGAGCCTTCCCTCCTCCACTCTGAAAGCCCAGTGAGTCTTGAGTGAAACTCAACTCTTGGGGCGCCTGGGTGGCGCAGTCGGTTAGGCGTCCGACTTCAGCCAGGTCACGATCTCGCGGCCCGTGAGTTCGAGCCCCGCGTCGGGCTCTGGACTGATGGCTCAGAGCCTGGAGCCTGTTTCCGATTCTGTGTCTCCCTCTCTCTGCCCCTCCCCCGTTCATGCTCTGTCTCTCTCTGTCCCAAAAATAAATAAACGTTGAAAAAAAAAAAAAAATTAAAAAAAAAAAAAAAAAAAAAGAAACTCAACTCTTGAGTGTGTCTATTGTTTTTCCTCTTGGTTTAGACAAATAATTACTTATTGGCATCTCCGGTGCCTGAGATAATTGATAGAGGATGGTTTTTAAAGTCTGAGTGCACATCAGCAAAGCCAGGCTTGGATCACCTTCCAAAGGACTTTGCCCCATGGGGAACTTCTTTCATGAGAAGAGACTTGTAATTATTTAAATGAAAGAAGATGGGAGGAGCACCCTCTGGAATGTCATCTAACATGCTTTCCTGAGTTGGGAGCAATTGCAGGGCACCCTAAACATGTTGGCCAACACATACAGAACTGGCTTTAGCATTCTGGGGAAGTCTGAGTACAGGGGGTTGGGGAACAGGCTTCTTACAAGGAATTTTTTTAAAGCATCTTGAATACAAGAATGGCATCTCCAGCAGTGGGGCCACTATTTGGGAGAGAGAGATTGCTCAGTGATGGAGTAAGGGCGTGAATAGATACACCCCAGGGACCATATGCATTAGAAAGGTGGCCATGGGAGATCTAATTTTTGGCTAGCATACTAAACTATTGGGACACATTTAATTTCTTGGTTTGCTTTTTTAGCTGCTGCAAGCACAAAAATATGGTCCACCCTCCATTCACTCACTCATTTATTCATCAACCAATATCACTGAGTAGCTGTTATGTTTCAGACACTATTTTTTTGGTTCTAGGGAATCAATGCTGAAAATGGGATAGACAGGGTCCCTTTGCTTATAGGGCTTACATTCTAAAGAGGAAGCCAGAAAATTAAGAGATATTTGCACAAGAAATTAACAACACATATAAATTTATATGTAGGGGGGCGCCTGGGTGGCGCAGTCAGTTAAGCGTCTGACTTCAGCCAGGTCACGATCTCGCGGTCCGTGAGTTCGAGCCCCGCGTCCGGCTCTGGGCTGATGGCTCAGAGCCTGGAGCCTGTTTCCGATTCTGTGTCTCCCTCTCTCTCTGCCCCTCCCCCGTTCATGCTCTGTCTCTCTCTGTCCCAAAAATAAATAAACGTTGAAAAAAAAATTAAAAAAAAAAAAATTTATATGTAGGAAGGTTGGCCAAATGAAAAGAGGACTTCGGTGCCAGTTTCTTCCCTGTTGCACCCCACCTTTTGAAAGCCCTTGCAGGTGGTGGGGAGGATGGAGAGGAAGAGGATGATGGCAAAGGAAGGAGATGAGTACGAGACCTGGATCCCAAACTTCCTATACTTTGTACAGAAAAGAGGCTACACCCAGGAAAGCACAGAAATCAAGGGGCCCCCACATTTTCTCCATTTTATTTTCTGTTCAAGCCATGTTCTTATAGACAAGTGGTTCTGGGAAGGCCACTGTTGGCTCACCCTTCCCTTAAAGCAATTTTCTCCTTCTCTGCCAACAGCTGAAAAGCCACATATGGTTTCTCTAACACAGACTTTCTCACAAGTTATGTCTCTTCAGATTCTCCAGGAAGCAGATGTTGAGATGGAGTTGGCAGTGCAAGAGATTCACTTGGGGAGATGACTGTGAAGGAGAACAGGCAGGAATGAACAGGAGTTGGCAGCGAGAGCCTTCAGACCACAGTGCATTTCTGATCACTGTGAAAGGAGATGAGTGGAAGGAAAATTAAATAGGAAGAGCCTCAGAGCTGTACAGCCCCAGGATAATCTTGGCCAGCCTAATTGGGAGCTCTAGAACACAGATTGGTCATTAGAGGAGTCCTGCACTGGACAGATATTGTCAGGTCCTAGTGCCTCCACTGGACATAGTCATTGGTTGTTGCTGCCTGGGAAAGTATGGCCATGGTTCAAACACAGACACAGATCCAGAGGGCGCTACAGCTGGAAGCTCCTATCGACTGGCTCCCTCCTGAAGGGAAGGTGAGCTGCACACTCCCATGGCTGCCACCCAAGGCCAGCTTGTGGTAGTGCTCTCACTCGTAGGGACATTCTCCACTGCTGCAGTCAACAGCCAAGGGAGAACTTCCACAAGCAGGGCCTTGGCCTCCAGGAAAGACAGTAGGGATAAGATTGGGGAGGTGGGCACACAGGGCATGCAGGCCCCTGGGGCTTGAGGGGATACCAGAAACCCTGTCAAGGCTCGAATGGTGCCTAGCTACAATGGCTGAATGAACAGCTGGGGGCAGGAAACACAGGGATTGGAAGGCCCATGCGTGCTGGCCAGGGAGACCAGAAGTGGCTGACTGCCAGGATAGCCACAAGGGTCAAGCCAGTGATGGAGATGAAGGATGAGCTGTGCCACATGCTCCGCACACACAGGCAGCCCAGCCTACAAGTCTGGCACCTTTTCCTTAGTTCCCTGTATTTTCCTCATGGGGACCTAGACACCTGCCTCTATACACACTTATCTACATCCAGTGGTATTGATCCTTCTGATCCTCAATCACTTATTATCTGATATTAAAGAGAAAACCTGAAACCTGTTTCGACAAAAAAAAATGTAAGAGTTAAACTGAATCTGTCTTAATTTTAGGTCGAATTTCTCTAAATAGAGGCAAACCATCATCTTAGCAGTGCATTTAGTCTAATTTGATAGTTCTCTGAAAAACTAACTCTGAATTTCACATTCAGTATTAAGAGGCCCTTGGACTCACCAAAGTTTGCGTTGTACCATGAACTGAGGAGTATGCTGAACTAAAATTTCTGTATCTAAAGTCAAAACTGAAATAAAATGAAATAAAATAATGCTGACCCAACAAAGTGACTCCATGCTTTTGAGCACCCTACACATTACAAGCACAAAACTTAAGTAAACATCTACCCTCTTGATGAGCACCACTGAGAGTCCCCTGCCCCCGCAAACAATTCCAAACCCTTTGTTCTGTAGTCTCAAAACAAAGGTGATTGCTGATGGCTAAAGGCAGGCAGCTTGGGAGGTGGGCAGTCTGCTGAGATAAACACACTGGATTTACCCAATCCTTGCTCTCAGAGAGCATGAATACAATAGATTCTTGCACAACAGAATATAATTTCCCACTAGTGCTGAGCATCCACTTTTTGCTTCTCTTTGTGATCCCACGTGTGTTCCAGGTGCTGTCACTAATTAGTGCTGCATTCATACCAGTTGCATATGTATGGTGGCTAAGGAGCATTTTGCAATATTAAATAATTCACACTGCTGTTAGCTGAATTTATAATATTTAAGTATGTCGGCCTCCATTTGCACTGTTGGCCTGGGCCCAACAAATGTGAAAGACAGGCCTGGACAATGGTATCCTAGTTATGAAGCAGAAGTCAACAAAAGGATCCATGTAAATTGGGCCACAGGTCATGAAAACATTCCCATGATGGATCATTAGCAATGATGATAACCACAGCAGCAGTTCCGTAAATATACCAGAAGTAATGATCCCATACATTTTGCTCTTGTAATCGGCTCTTTGCCCTGTTCTGCGCAGTATCTCTGTGTGCTGCAGAGTAAATGCTATGAGGAGCAGCTCTCACGACTCCAGTCTTGCCAGCCCTCTAGTTGTAAAGGAAGGACCACTTCCTGTTCTACCCCAGCCCTTGCCCTCTCAATGCAGGGAATCCGGTCTCTCTCTGAAGGTCTGCTCCCTGATGTTTGTAGGGTGTTCCCAAGTGCCATCCTTCATGGGCTCTGGAGCCAGGCTTCAGACAAGCTTCCAGACAGGCTCCTCACTCGTCTTCGGCCACAGCAGTGCTGCTGCTTCTGCCCAATGTCTTTGTGAGGGCATCTCTCTGCTGGTGGCTGGGCTGAGCCCTGCCAGAGCATTGCTGTGGGGTCCCCTGCCCGAAGACCTGGCTCTCCCATTGGCCCCTTTTTCCACAAGCAGGAATCTCTCCTCCACTGCTGCTCCACACATCTCCTCAGAGAATTCCCAGGCTCAGCCTTTCTGCAGAATCCCTTGTAATGCTCGTTTCTCCTGGTTCCCAGGTATCTTCCAAAGATAGGGTCCTCTTGGGGCATCCTTCATCTGGCTGTCCACCCTCACCTGACCCAATCCCCAGGAATCTCCATGACACACAACACCCTCAGCCCAGAGAGAGAAGGTCTTTCTCTTCCCGTATGACCAGTGGAAGTACTGAGTGGTCTCTTTCAAAATATACATTTAGTCTGCCCATAACATGGCCCTTTCAAAGTAGTCATTTTTATCAGCTTTAAAGGAAAAGAAAAAGCCCTGCTAATGTCTAATTCCACTGCATACTTTGTTATACATCAAACAATCTACCTGACATCTTCTCAGCACCAAAGTTCTCCATTTCCAACTTGTTCCTCATAGTTGGGCACACTCGGGGGGGGGGGGGAGTTAGAGGCAACACCAACCAGACATTACACATCTTTGAGGAGAAGTCTAGAGCTTAGTTTTGGAGCCTTCCCAAAGGAACACAAGGCTGCCTTCACTTGTCCAGACTATCAGAGACAGAGGACTATGCATCTCGGTCCCTTAATTTTACAGGTGGGGAAATTGGGCGCATACAAAAGAAGCAACTGACCCCTGTCACTCTGAGAGTAGGTGGCACGGTGGGACCTCTGACCTATGGCACTTTCCATCACAGAAAGGCTATGGATTCTGTTTCCAGGAGACAAGACCATGCTTCCTCGGTAAATAGGAAGGGACTTCCCAGACCTCTTTCATCACCCCAAAGGAGGATTGTCGTCAGGAAGTACAAGCAGAAGACCTTGAACAGTTGCCAGAGATTCTGAGTAGAACAAGGGCAAGGTGAGAAGATGCCTGGGAAAATAAAGGAAGGTGGTGATGAGTAGGTGAGATACACATCCGATACAGTGATACAGTGAGAGCACTTGATACAACTTCCCAAGGAAAAAAGATCTGCAGCCCCCAGGCTGGCTGTGCAGAACCTTGGAGCAGTGATTTTCATCCTTGGCAACACACTGCCATTACCTAAGGAGTTTTAAAAAATACAGATGTCTGGGCCCACTCCAGAGACTGACTTATTTTTTCAGTACAGCCTAAGCGTCAGCATTTGTAAAAGCTCTCTTGATATTCTAACAGGTAGCCAAGGTTAAGTTCCAGTTCTTAGAAGAAAAGGCCCTGGTCCATCTCATATTGGGTTCCCTGCTTCAAAAAGAAGCAAATAATGTTTAAATCGAAAATGCTTAGGGGCGCCTGGTGGCTCAGTCAGTTGAGCGTCTGACTTCGGCTCAGGTCATGATGTCATGGTTTGGGAGTTCGAGCCCCGTGTCAGGCTCTATGCTGACAGCTCGGGGCCTATAGCCTGCTTCAGATTCTGTGTCTCCCTCTCTCTCACACTCTGCTCCTCTGCTCGCACTCTGTCTCTGTCTCTCAAAAATAAATAAAGATAAAAAAAAGAAAATGCTTAAGTTATTTTCCCATCCTATTCTTAGCCCACACACCAGAACTTATAATTGTTCTAGCCTGAACTGTCAGATTTTCTGCTGAGATCCTTTTCCTGGGTCTTGTTTCCACTTCTGCTACCACTGTTAGATCTCTACACCTCAGATTCTATGAAGTTCTTTCCAGTTCCCAAAGTCCCTTGGTATGTGACTCTATGAAAAATATTTAGAGTCATCACTGCTGAGAATGTAATCTTTAAAAAAAAAATCTTTCCCTTCTAGTCATGATAAAGTAACCAGTACCAGACTTGTCTTCCCACCATAAAACATGAGAAAATTGGACAAAATATATGAAACAGCTGTTTCCAAATACTGGACAACAAGCAAAACAGGACTATGATCAGGGCTTACAATTGCCCTGGCTTTCTGCCAGGAGCCACTTTTCCAGACAGTGGTGCAAAAGAAAAAACACAAGCATAGCATTACAAGTTTGCCAAGTTAAGCCAAGATCAGAGTTCAGAGAGGCAGAAGCAGCTGGAATCCATGGGGCAGAGTACTGGAGAGGAAAGAACTATGCAGAGAAAGAATTCCAGAAATCCACACAGAGGTCTCATTGAGTCTATTGTTGAAAACTTCTGTGGATGCTCAGGGTAAAACTCCAAGAGGCTATGCAAAGAAGCACTGGGAATCTGTGCAGAACAACCTCTAAAGCTTACACACAGCTGTGAGATAGCAGAGCTCCAACCAGAGAGGAAGTATCTCATTGGAGACCTGGAGCACTCAGTAACCTAGAAGTGTTACATCTTAGTAGAAGCACTAAAATATACCCAAAGTGAAAGCTACTCTAGATCTGCTTTAACAAAGCTTAAAAGCAAGCCTTCAAAAAATTGAGCTTAAATTCCTTAAGTGTATGCCAAAACAAAGTACAATATTCTTTAAAGAGAAAAACAAAAATCATCCCCTCAAAAAAGTAACTGTCACAATGCCTAGAACCCAATAAAAAATTTCTAGACATACAAAGATGCAGGCAAACATGATCCATAACTAGGAAAAAAAATCAGTCAATAGAAACATACCCAGAAATGACAAAGATTTTGAAATAAGCAAACAGGTGTCTTAAAACAGTATTATAAATACATTAATATAAATAGAAATACAGAGAAAAAAACAGAATATATAAAAGAAAACAGAAACTCTAGGGATAAAAAAATACACAATATCTGAAATGAAAAGTTTAGTGGATGGAATTACCAGGAGAATAAACACCACAGAAGAAAAGGCAAATGAATTTGAAGATATAACAAAAGAAATTCTCTAAGTTGACACATAGAGAAAAAAAAATGAATACAACCTGGAACCATGGACACCATGAGTGAACCACGGACACATGTCAAGTAATTGAACATATGCATAAGGGGAGCAGAAAATTATTTGCAGAAGTAATATCTGAAAAGTTTCTGAATTTGATAACATTTTCAAACCACATATCTAATTAGAAACTCAACTAATCCCAAGAAGGGTGTACACAAATAAAACTACATGAGGGCAGGGGCGCCTGGGTGGCTCAGTCTGTTAAGCGTCCGACTTCGGCTCAGGTCATGATCTCGCGGTCCGTGAGTTCAAGCCCCGCGTCTGGCTCTGTGCTGACAGCTCAGAGCCTGGAGCCTGCTTCGGATTCTGTGTCTCCCTCTCTCTCTGACCCTCCCCCGTTCATGCTCTGTCTCTGTCTCAAAAATAAATAAACATTAGAAAAAAAATTAAAAAAAAAAAACAACAACTACATGAGGGCATATAGCTGAAACCAAAGATAAGGAGAAAAACTTAAAGGCAGATAGAGGAAAAAAAAAAAAAAGAGACATACAACATAAAGGAAACAAAATGAGAATTATCATAGATTTATCATCAGGAAAAAAATGCAACCAAGAAGACAATGGAGTGGCATCTTTAAAATGCTGAAAGGAAAAACAAATTAATCTAGAATTCTGTAAGAAGTGAAAATATGCTTCAAAACTGAAAGTGTAGTAAAGATGTTTTCAGACAACAAAAGCTGGAATAATTTATTATAAACAGACCTATTGTACAAAATAATATTTCTTAAACATACAAATGGGAAATTTTTAGAAATATAAATAGAACTTTTTCAGGCTAAAGGAAAAAGTCTCTGCGGAATCTTGTGCCTACGTAAGGGAATGAAATGTACCTGAAATAGTAAATAAATGAATACATATGTAAGGATTTTTTCCTTTAAGAAATTTATTCAAAAGTTAACTGTTGAAAGAAAAAAATAGTAACAATATATTAGGGGATTTATAACAGAAGCTGTATGATAACAATAGAACAAAGGATTAGAGGCTTCAGGTATGTTGTCATAAAGTTCTGTATTGTACCTGAAATGATATATATTATTGAAATGTATATATATACATTCTAAATCCTATTGTAACCATTAAAAAATAAGACAGACATATAGCTAAGAACTAAAGTGGAGATAAAACAAAGTATCAATTCAATTAAAAAAAAAACTCAACTATATGCTATTTTTAAGAAACCCACTTTAATGATAAAGACACAGAAAAGGTGAAAGTGAAAAGGTCTTTTATAGAAAAGCACACACCATGCAAACACTAATTAAAAGGCTAACACAGTTCTACACTAGATGAAGTAGACTGTAGTTACAAAAATATTACCAAAGATAAATATGAACATTTCATAATGACAAAAGAGTCAATTCACAAAGAGGACATAACAATCCTAGACATTTGTATACCTAACAACAAAATTTCAAAATGCATGAAACATGAAACAACAGAACTGGAAAGAGAAATAGACTTCATCCACAATTATAGCTGTATATCCCAACACTCATCTCATTAATTTATACAGCAAGTAGACAGAAAGCCAGCTAATATATAGGAGATTTGAACAATAATCAACCAACATGATCTCATTAACATTTATGGAACACTCCACCTAAAACAACAGAACACATACTCTTTTCCAATGCACAGGGCACATTCACCAAGATAGACCATATTCTGGGCCATAAACAAGTATCAACATATACAAATATTGAATTATATGTGCTCTGCCCACTCAAAATTAAATTAGACATCGACACCAAAAAAAAAAAAATCCCCAAATATTTGGAAATTAAAAATAAAATTTCTTAGTAATCTATGGGTCAAAGAAGGAATCATAAGGATATTTTGAAGTGGATGAAAACATATCAAAATTTGTGCAATGCAGCTAGAGCAGTACTTAGAGAACAATTAGGAGTTTTATATACTTACATTAGAAAATAAGAAAAGTTTAAAATCAATTATCGAAGCTTCCCTTTAAAAAGCTAAAAAATGAAGATAAAATTAAACCTAAAGCACAAAGAATAAAATTAAGTAAAAATGGACTAACAATAAGAACATAATTTTTTAAAACCTCTAGTTTTTTTAAAAGATCGATAAAATTAATGAATTGTTAGCTAGATTGATCAAGAAGAAAAGACAAAAGACACAAATGGCCACTATCAGGAGTGAAACAGGGCACATCACTACAGATGTTACAGATATTAAAAGATAAAAGGGAATATCATGAACAACCCAATGGTAGTAAATTTGAGAACGTCAATGAAATAGACAAATTATTTGAAAAATACAATTTACCAAAACTGAAAAAGAAGAAATAAAACATCTGACTAGCCATATGCTTACTAAAGAGATTGAATTTGTAAAAAAAAACTTCTTCCCATAAAGAAAACACCTCAATGGCATCACTAATTCTTTTGAACATCTCAGAAAGAAATAATACTAGTACTACATAAATTCTTTCATAAAAGAGAAAAAGGAACAGTTCCCAACTTGCTTTATGAGGGCAGTGTTACCTTGTTACCCAAACCAGGCAAAGCTATTATAAGAAAAGAAAAGTACAGACGCAAAAATCTAACAAAATGTTAGCAAAGAGAGTTCAGCAATATTTAAAATGGATAATGAATTATGAACAAGTAGGGTTTCTCTCAAGAATGGAAAGCTGACACTTGAAAACCAACCAATACAATTCACCACATTAATGGCATAAAAGAGAAAAACTACATGATCATCTCAGGAAATGAAAAACAAATGGACAAAAAGAACAAACAAAAACATCTGATGGAATTCCACACCTATTTGTGGTGAAAGCACTCAACCAACTAGGAACAGAGAGGAATGCCTCAACTGGCATCTATGAAAAACCTGCAGTATAAAGAAGGACCGCTTTCTACCTAAGATCAGAGACAAGCTCACATTTTTGTGAGCTCTCACCACTTCTGTCCAGCATTGTACAGGACATCCTAGCCAGTGACAAAAGAAATAAAAGGCATACAGATTGGAAAGTAAGAAGTAAAACTATATTGCTTAATGTGTATAGAGTTTCAGTTGAGCAAGATTAAAAAGTTCTGGAGATGATGGGTGGTGATGGTTGTACAACAATGTGAATGCACTTAATCCCACAAAACTGTATGCGCAATAATGATTAAAATGGTAAATTTTATGTTATGTATAGTTTGCCACAATACAAAATTAACAAAAAATTTTAGAAGTAAAACTGTATTTATACTCCAATAACAGGATTGTGTGTGTAGAAAATCCCAGTGAATCTACAAAGATGCTAATAGAAATAAGTTCTAGATCACACAATACAAAGTCAGTATGCAAAAATCAAATATTTCTATTATTTCTATATAGCAGCAATGAACAATTAGAAAAGAAATTTTATAATACCATTTACAATACCATCAAAAAAGTGTTATATATTTAGAAATAAATTTAACCACAAAAATATGCAAGACTCATGCACTGAGAATTACAAAACATTACTGACAAAAATGGAGGAAGATCCAAATAAATGGAGAGGGAGCATATGAATTGGAAGACTCAGTACTGTTAAGAAATCCATTCTCCCCAGATTGATCTATAGTCAGTGTGAGACTCTATAATTTATATGGGACTGCTAAGGGCCTAAAATTGTTACAATTTTTATAAACAACAAATATGGGGTATTTACCCTACCTGATTTCAAGACTTACTAAATATTATAATTATCAAGACAAGGTGGTATTAGCATCAGGATTGAACACATAAATCAGTGTGTTCCAAACAGAGAATCCAGAAATGGATCCACACATATGTGGCCATTGTTTTTTGACAGAAGTGAAAAGGCGATTCAATGGTGCAAGGGAATTTTGGAAGAATGGTGCTAGAACAACCAGGTATGGTAAGGAAAGAGAGAGAGAAATAGAGAGAAGGTGGAAGAGCAAAGAACCTTTACTCTTATCTCATACAATACACAAAAAATTGACTCAAAAAGTATCATAGACCTAAAGGTAAAGAATAAAACTTCTAAAAGAAAACTTAATAGCAAATTTTTATAATCTTGGGGTACGCAAAATTTCTCAGGATACCAAAAGCACAAACCATGAAAGATAAAGATATTAAATTAGACTTCATCAAAGTTAAAAATACTTCTATTTTTAAAAGACACTATTAAGGGGGCAATGGGGGACTCAGTCGATTAAGCACCTGACTCATGGTTTCAGCTCAGGTCATAACCTCACGGTTCGTGGGTTTGAGTCCCACATCAGGCTCTGCGCAGAGCCTGCCTGGGATTCTCCCACTGTCTCTAAATAAATAAACACATACATACATATATACATACATACTTTAAAATAATAAAAAAATAAAAGACACTATTAAAATAACAAGGCAATCCACAGAATAGGAGAAAATATATCTGATTAATACACACACACACATACACGTGCATCTGACAAAATGCCTATATCCAGAATATATTTTAAAACTCTGCAGTAAAAAAACAAACAAATATGGGCAAAAGCTTGGACAGAAACCACAAAAGAAGATATATAAATGGTTAAAAACACATGAAATAATGTTCAACATCATTATACCAGGGAAATGCAGAGTAAAACCATAATAAGACCTACAACCTACCAATTAGAGTGGCTCAAATTAAGAAATGGACAATACAAGGTGCTAAAAGAAACACAGAGTGTCTGGAACTCATACATTGCTGGTAGGAATGTTCAGTGGTACAAACACTCTGGAAAACAATTTGAGAGTTTCTGAAAGTTAGTCATACACTTATCCTATGATTCGGAAGTCCCATCCTCAGGTATTCACCCAAGAGAAATGAAAATCTATGTCCACACAAATACTTGTGCACACAAGTTTATAACACCTCTGTTCATAAGAGACAATTACTGTAAACAACCTAAATGTCCATCAACAAATGAGTGGATAAACTTATGTGGTATATACACACTAGAATACTACTCAACAATAAAAAAGGGACAAACTACTGCAAACCACACACACACACACACACACACACACACACACACACACTGAATCTCAAGAGCATTGTTCTAACTAAAAGAACAGACTCGAAGAAGCACATACTTACGAGTCCATTTTATATGAAACTCTAAAAAGGATATATTTAACCTACAGCAACTAAGCAGATCCATGGCTGCCTGGGGTCAGGATGGTTGAAAGAAGTACTAGCTGGACAGGCTACAGAATTTTCAGGGCCCACTGCAAAATGAAAACAGGGTGCCCCTCATTCAAAAATTAAGAATTTCAAGGCAGTAGCAGCAGAGCAATAAAGCAAGCGTGGGGCCCCACCAAGCACAAACCCCCATGTGAGAGCAAGGCTGTACACCCACAAAACCAGCGCCAGGTACAAGGGGGCTTTTTGTGGTGATGAAAATGTTCTACAGCTCGATTTTGGTGGTGGTTACACATTTGTATGCATTCATCAAAATGGTTTGAACTGGGGTAAAAATGGCAGAAATTCCCAAGGCCATTGAGAAGAACAGAACTGCAGATGATCCAGACAATTCTCTGTGCTTTTCTGTCTCCATTAATCTACTAAAAATGGCCCTTTCGACTTTGGATTTCAACCATTCCCTCTCTAGAAACTCCAGAACTTCTTCATCTTCATTCACTGTTTATTTATTGAATATCTACTTATGGGCATTCTAAAAGGGGCTGAAGATACAAATATTTTTTAAAAATTCAATTTCAGCTCTCAAAGAATAGTCCACTGTCGTTCTATACAATACAGTGGACTTTAGCTACATGTGGCTATTTAGATTACATCACTAAAAATTAAATAAAAGAAAGAATTCAGTTCCTCGTTCACACTAGCCATGTTGCAAGTGTTTAATAGCCACCTGTGGCTCATGGCTATCTTATTGGACAACAAAGAACATTTCCATCATTGCAGAAAGTTCTGTTGGTTAGTGCTGAGCATGGAGACAGGCAAGGAGAGATAGACATAAATTAGATAGTTCCACATTTCTCCTGATTTTATTTATTTTTTTCAAATGTTTATTTATTTTTGATAGAGCACACATGAGCGAGGGAAGGGCAGAGAGAAAGGGAGAGAGAGGATCCCAAGCAGGCTCTGTGTTGTCAGTGAGATCATGACTTGAGCCGAAATCAAGAGCCGGCTGCTTACCAACTGAGCCACCTAGGCACCCAATCTCCTGGTTTTAAATACTTGCTCACCCCACAGTCTTTTGTGTTCTATCACCTACAAACCAGAAGCTTCCCCATAACCACGTGAGGTGGTTTCAGGGGGTTTGGGGTTCTGCTTGCACAGAGAAGAACAGCCATCTTGGAAGGTCTGCTTTTTTGCAAACTTGAGCTCAGCTTGCCCTTCTGGGCTGAAATCCTCCCAGGAAGCTCTGGCCCAGTATTTCTGTAGTCCATTACAACCATCCAAATATTTGTTGTTGCTCCCAGTACCCCAGGTGAGAGCATCAGGTCCTCAACCTGTCCTCCCCAACAGCTGGAGGGACATGCTTGCCCACTGGCTTCAGCTGCACTCATCTGAGATTTGGGGGAGGAGGGTAGATCAGCGGCTCCAAAAGACAACAGTCATTTGCTACCCCCTCCACCCCGGGATTTGGAAACCCTCTCTCTCCTGTCTTTTCTGATGGGAATAACTTGTCTATTTTGATCCCCCTTATGATGCGTGAACCCCCTCTGCAGCATGCCTGTCAAGGAGTAGCCAGCCTCTGCATAAGCACCTTCAGTGACGAGGAGCTCACTACTCCCTAGCACAGCCCATTCCATCATCAGGTGCCATTCTTTCTTTAATGGAGTCAGAGAGAAGGTGGGGACTCCGCCCATTCCTCCCGGCTCCTTGATTCCTTCTCCTTTGGGAAGTTCTTCATATCTGTGAAGAGGACTCCAGCCCCCGACCCAGATCCTCAGCCTCTCCTACCTAACAAGCACTGCCCTATGTGGGAGACCCTAGCGTGGCCTGCTTTTGGCATTCTTTGTTATTGGAAGTATTGCAAATGAATGTTCACAGTGCCCCACCCCCACAGAATCACTATCTGGAGCCTCATTAAGGTCTTCTATTGCTGGTGACATCAACAAAAAACTTACTACAAATCCTCTGTGGCCATGACAAAACCATTATTAAAGATGCAAGTTGGGGCATTTGGGTGGCTCAGTCAGTTAAGCGTCAGACCCTCGGTTTTGGCTCAGGTCACAATCTAATGGTTCAGTTCATGCATGGGATTAAGCCCTGGGGAGGACTTCGCACTGTCAGCATGGGATTCTCTCTCTCCCTCTCTCTCTGCCCCTTCCCCATGTGCATGCTCTCGAGTACAGATGCTCTCTCTCTCTCTCTCTCTCTCAAAATAAATAAATAAACTTAAAAACCATTTTTTAAAGATGCAAGTCACTTAGGATTCTTTACCTAAGCCACACACAAGATATTTCTTTTCGAATTAAACTCTGTCTTTAAAAATTTCCCCAGAAATGTTTCTTCCTTTATTATGAGAACTCTGTGGGTGTGTTTCTTCATTTACTTATGCAGCCTTGCTCATCAGGCTGCTCCGAGGGTCTGAGCCAACGGAGGCCTCTGACTGCAAAGGCCCCTCCTTTGCAGCCACCCCTTTCCTTACCTGGTGCTGCGTCCTGGGTGACACCAATACTTCCGAGGCTGTGCGGCTGCTGCGGCTGTCTGGGAAACTCAGGAGCGCCTCCGTGAGAATGGGGACTATGAATCTATGTATGTCGATCCTCCAGCTCCGGCCCCCTGCAAGGACACTGCAGGGGCTATGGGATTGGGACTCACCTGATGGAGACAAGAAAAGTGAGTCAAGTGACAGCAAAGTCACACTCCAGGTTTCTGAAATGTGTTTTGAAAAGAGGGGGAGTGGTTTTCCAGGTGGGCCTACTTGAATGGGTCCTTTAAAAAAATTGCCATCAAAAATAGCTTTCCTGGGGCGCCTGGGTGGCGCAGTCGGTTAAGCGTCCGACTTCAGCCAGGTCACGATCTCGCGGTCCATGAGTTCGAGCCCCGCGTCAGGCTCTGGGCTGCCGGCTCAGAGCCTGGAGCCTGTTTCCGATTCTGTGTCTCCCTCTCTCTCTGCCCCTCCCCCGTTCATGCTCTGTCTCTCTCTGTCCCAAAAATAAATAAACGTTGAAAAAAAAAAAAATTAAAAAAAAAAAAAATAGCTTTCCTTATTAGCTCTATTTCAACATATCATTTAATTCAAAAGAATGGCTTTCCTAAGGGCTTCTCTCCCTCTTTGTTAATTTTACATCCTAAGTCCAGTGGCACCAGCCTGGACTTATACTCTCTGATCCCTCCTCCCCGGGTGTACCCTGTTCCCTCCCTCCCAGGTGCATCCCCACTCTCTCTCTCTCCCCAGGTATACCCCCACTCTCCCTCAACAAGTGTTCCCCTGCCCCCTCCCCCCACCTAGGTATACCATCATGCTCCCTCCCTGCCAGGTGTACCCACACAAAAAGCTGCAGCTTTCCCTTGGAGCATCTCTGGTCTCTTAAGCCTAGACTGCCCAGAGACCTGCCACCAGGCAGCCTTTCAAGAGCATTCATTCTCAGTTGTCCCTGGAGGTGGGTGGGACCCACCCACAAACCCTGGGGGCCCGATGTATTTCAGAATCCAAAACTCTTTGGACTTTAGATAGATAATCTAGCGCATATTATCTGTTATGTAAAACCCCAGTGGAGTCTGGGGGCAGCACTCAATAGTCAAATGCATCAATATTTCTGTACCAAATGTTCCACTACATGGGATAAAGATGACAAAAAGCTTCAGATCAACTCAGGTCAGGTTGTGCTGCCAAATGAGTTTTTAAATTTTTTGTAATGTTTTATTTTTGAGAGACAGAGGGAGTATGAGTGGGGGAGGAGCAGAGAGAGGGGGAGACACAGAATCTGAAGCAGGCTCCAGGCTCCGAGGTGTCAGCACAGAGCCCGATGTGGGGCCTGAACCTGTGAACCACCAG
This sequence comes from Leopardus geoffroyi, assembly GCF_018350155.1. NCBI lineage: Eukaryota > Metazoa > Chordata > Mammalia > Carnivora > Felidae > Leopardus > Leopardus geoffroyi. The sequence continues at coordinate 128,647,694 of NC_059333.1, forward strand.
ATCATGACCTGAGCTGAAGTTGGACACTTACCCTACTGAGCCACCCAAGTGCCGCCAAATGAGTTTTCAGGTGCTCCTGGCTGGTTCAGTCGGTAGAGCCTGTGACTCTTGATCTCAGGGTTGTGAGTTCGAGCCCCATGTTGGGTGTAGAGATTACTGAAAAATAAAATCTTTTTTTTTTTTTTTTTAACGTTTTTATTTATTTTTGAGACAGAGAGAGACAGACCATGAACGGGGGAGGGTCAGAGAGAGAGGGAGATACAGAATCGGAAGCAGGCTCCAGGCTCTGAGCCATCAGCCCAGAGCCTGACGCGGGGCTCGAACTCACGGACCGCGAGATCGTGACCTGGCTGAAGTCGGACGCTTAACCGACTGCGCCACCCAGGCGCCCCTGAAAAATAAAATCTTAAAAAAAAATAAAAACTTAAAAGTTTTCAGAGCTGTTTTACATTTTGGAATTGCAGGTAAGGGATGATAGATCTGCCTGGCCTCTGCCTTCTCTTCTTTTTATTGCTGGAGATATTTTTCAAACTAATCTGCCACAAAGAGATTCCCATTGTGTTTGTGGGCAAAGTTTGAAAGGCAGTTAATAAATAGTGATGAAATCCTTATGCTCAGCCCAAATAAAAAAAAATCTGTTTTACCTGGGCAAACTCCTTTCACAATGGCCCAACATCTGCCCATCTGTCATCTTCTGGTTTCCCTAATTTGTCTTCAGAGGACCCAACCATCTGCCACCTTGCAGCCCCGGCTACCTTGCACCTGCACTACCCAGATGGCCACCTTTTCTTCAAAAGCAATTGATCTCCTCCTTAAACTCCCCAGACGTCCAGAGTCCATGTGCGTCAATCACAGAGTTTAAAGGGTAGCTTCTTCCTCAAAAGAAAGATGATAGGGACTAATCATCTGAGGGCCACTCACAGACTCCTCTTAAATATAACCAGTGTGGGATCACAGGAAATCTCTTGATAAATTGCAGAGAAAGTTCCTAGAGGGCATGCCTCGAGATATAACCCACACTGCTTTCAAGTTGACCACAAGGCAGCTTTTCCTCTGCCCACCCCCACCTCTCACTGAGCTTTCTCTTACTAAACACACACAATTCCCGCACCCCTCCCTCCAGCCTCCCTTAGCAGGTGGGGATATTGTTTTAAAGAGAGTTGGACGTAAGTGCTCATATTTCTGGCAGCTTATAATCCAGAAGCTGGCCACCTGGAGGGTCCTGCACTCTCAGCCATTGTAATGGCTCTGACACCCATCTGATGATGATGTCTTCCATTGGCCTTGGGTCTCTCCCCTCTCTCCCGGTCTGCTGACTCTAATTTCCTGCTCCCATGCAATTGCACCTCTTTTGTCTCTTGCCTCTGACTGTGGCCAGTGGTGCATTACCTCAGATATGGGACACGGCCCCCTTTCTTTGATCATCCCCAAACGCTTGTCATGTCAGATGCTGTTAACAAAGCATCTTCCACTGACAAGTCAGAGGTGGGTGGGGTCTACACTGCAGGACAAGCCATCAGACAGCTTAAAATACACCACTGCCCTCTTTAAAACAGGCTTTGACCTCTCAGGCCCAGCTTCCTGCCTCTCCTCACACGGTCCCTCTCTCCCTGGCCTCCATCCACTCTCCATCTCAAAACTCTGCTCATTTGAATTTTTTTTTCAACGTTTATTTATTTTTTTGGGACAGAGAGAGACAGAGCATGAATGGGGGAGGGGCAGAAAGAGAGGGAGACACAGAATCGGAAACAGGCTCCAGGCTCTGAGCCATCAGCCCAGAGCCCGACGCGGGGCTCGAACTCCCGGACCGCGAGATCGTGACCTGGCTGAAGTCGGACGCTTAACCGACTGCACCACCCAGGTGCCCCAAAACTCTGCTCATTTGAATGTGCAGAACAATTCCATTTCCTTTGCTGCTTTGTGGCTGAAATAGACCAGGCCTTACTTGGCCAAGACCAAGCCATGTGAGCCCTACCAGACTGGCCACCAGTGGGCTTTCCTTGGATAGGTAGGCATTTGCATGTTCTGTCTAGGGGCAGACATGGGCTATGTGTGTGCTTGTGATCTGATCCTGCTGGCCCTGGGTATCTTTGTATTCCCATATCTGTCTGTGTCCTGTGAGGGTTTCTAGCTGTAATAAATCATAGCAAGCAAAAACTGAGTGCTCAGTCTGGGCCAGGCAGTGTTCCACATACCTTATGTATAATCCTGACAACATTACCCTTTTACTATCATCCTTGTTCACAGATAAGAGACCCAATGGAAAATTAAACAATGTTATCACGTGCTTAAGTATCTGGGTGTCTCTGGTCTTGGGGTCACCCTATGCATCTGTGTGTGTTACATAATTATGTGTTATATCCATGTTCGTGTGTGTGTGTGTGTGTAGCCCCAGAAACCCTATATCCCCGTCCTGTCCCCTTGCTCACCTCAGGGTTGGTCTCTTCTGCCCTGGTCCTGGGAAGGGTTAGAGCCGGAAATGATAGGTCTTGGTGTGTGGTCTAGGGACAGTGACAGGGAGAGGGACACCTGTGCTTGTGTGTGTGTGATTTATCCCAAGCAGCTTACCTGCTGCTTCAGCAGGACCAGAGTATTCTGTGTGATCTGTGAGCTCTTCAGTAGGAACTAGATGAGGAGAGGTCCTGTAGGTAGCCAGGGGCCTGGGTGCTTCTCTCCAGGGGTGGTGCCCTGATACTGCCAGGCTCGATGTTGGGCAGACCGAGGGAGGTGGGCTCCAGCTGCCATGCAGGGAGACAAAAGGCAGGATGTCCTAGCAGTGACAGTTTGACTCACAAAGGACTATTAGAGGGCATTCATGGCAGATGAGGCTTCTCTTTTTCCAGAGCACAAGGGAAAGACCACCTCTCTAAGATGGTTTAAACTTTTCCTACATCTACCAAATACTGAAGGGCTACTTTTGCCCTCCACTGTGCTGAACATCTTACAAACACTATCAGTAATCCTTGATAGGACAGGATAAGGGTAGCTTATTGCAATTGTCCCCTAGCTACAGATGAGCACATGAGGCTCAGAGGGCTAAGTGGTCTGTCCAAGGCCACACAGCTAGTGGCAGATCCAGAATGCAAGTCCAAATCTTTCTGGCTCCAAAGCCTGTATTCCTTCTACTATATCAGAGTATCTGTGAACTACTTGATTCTTCCTTGAGACTTTCCCAGTTCCTAGAGTAAGGCACTGTGGCACAATGAACAGGCTGCTATGTAACTATGACCCCAGGGTTTTCTGGCTTGAAGGGAGACAGTCAGCAGCCTCCCTCTGGGCCTGGACTGTCCATTTAAAAAAGCAAAAGCCTTCCCTGTAGCCACTGCTACTGTTCATCCTTAGAGACAGTGAGGGGAACAGAAGCCCCTGCCCACAGTCACCCACGGTGGATCTGGGCAGGATGATGCCTAAAAGCCAGCCTCCTAGAACAGGACACATGGTCCAGAGCCTCTCCCTGACTGTATGTGGTGTGATTGATGGTGGGGGGTCAGAACACTCCATGAGCAGAATCTCACATGTCCCTACAGGGCTCACGTGGATCATCCTCCACCCACCCCTGCCGAAGAAGGGCTCTGAGGATAGAGCCCTGGCTCCTCAGCACAGCCTCCCTGGCCCTGCTGGCCCTGAATCCTGCTTTGGCCCTTCATTTCTTCTCCCCTCCCCCACTCAGGCCACAATAACTACCCTGTTCTCAAAGTCATCAAGCTCTCCACTTTCTCCAACACCTCTGCTTGGAATGCTCTTCCCTGGTGAACTTCCCATCCTCCCTGTCTCATCCTAACAGTACTATCCTCAAGGAAGCCCTCCCTGGCCCTCCAGGTCCTGCCAAGACCTCTGTTAGGTGCATTCAGAGCCCCTGGACTAGGTTCAAATTGCAGGTAATTATTTGTGATGATTTCTATCACCCTAGACTACAGGATGTGTGAGAGCAGGGACCATCTGTATTTCATTCACCTCTGTATCCCCAGGCTATACTGCTTGGCACACAGTTGTTGTTTAATAAATATTGGTAAGATGAATATGGACATGCTGGAAGGAGGGTAGGAAGGCAGGGAGGGAAGGAGGGACGGAGGGAGGAAGGGAGGAAGGAAAGAGGGAGGAGAGGAAGGAAGAAAGGAATGAAAGAAGAAAGGCAGGCAGGAAGTTAGGGAGGAAGGAAGGGAAGGAGGGAGGGAGAGAGGGAGGAAGGAAAGAAGAAAGGCAGGAAGGCAGGGAGGGAGGAAGGAAGCATGAAAGGAAGGAAAAAAGGAGGAACCAAAAGGGAAAGAAGGAAGACAAGAATGGCTATCAACCTCTGAAACCCCACAGATTTCACCCTGTGACGCTCTGAGACACCCCAGCTCATTTTGCTATAGAAACATCAACTGCAAAGCTCAAAATTCCTTTGAGGTCACTCAGGGAAGAAAACCTATCAGAACAAGGCAGTAAGAGGAAGCCATCCCCAGGAATGCAGAGCCCTCTATTCTGTGGCTCCCTGATTCACCTTCCAGACACTTCAGTGACATTGTCTTTCCTCAAGGTGCTCATCACTCACAGGCGTGACTACCCCGGACTCTGCCGCGCTGAGATGACTCAGCCTACACTCCAGCCAGACTTCCCGCCGTCTCTTGCTGGCCACGCCAGCTGGGCTCCCAGGCTCTGACACCGCACACGCTCAGGCTGAGGTCACTGCCCCTCCCTGACTGGCCGTCACCACCACTGTCTCAGTCACACGGAGCTTGGTGTGCTGTCCTTTCTCTCCTTCACCAAGGATGGCTCATTTGTCACCTCTTTCGGGAAGGAGGCAACTGTAGACGAGAGGGGAGGCAGAAGAAGAAGGAAGGGAACCAGACTAACTCGACCTGCTCTGACAGCTCTGCCCCTCTTCCAGTGCTAGAAGCCAGGAGATGTCCTTGCCAGTGACCCTGCCAGGGGACCCCACCAGACGAGACACACCAGCCCCTCCATAGTATAGTCTGAGCTTCACAGTGAGTCTCATTTGCCCCAGGGAATTTTGGAGAAACTGGGAGAGGGTGTGAGAAAGGCCAGGATGTGGCACTCTGTCTGAGGAGGCAGGCAGCGCAACACGCACTTGCTCATGGCTGCGGCTGGACCAGCAGGGGCTGTGCACCCAGACGTGTCTGCCCACTTAACCACCAGCCTACAAAGAAGTCCGCTGGAGCAGCTCAGTGGGGCTGGGAGGCAACCACAGGCCACAGGCCAGAGAGGGTGTTCAGACCCTCACATCCCCAAGATGCTATTCTCATACCCCAGGCCTTTCTGACTGGGAAAGTCTTTCAGAAACCCACAGCTGGCTCTTCCCAAAAAGCTGCCTGAGGGAACCCAGCAGCACAGGGCCCTGTGTCCCGGCCAGGGCAGGTGGCCCGGACTAGGTGCAAGGCAGCACCGCTTACCTTTGACCTGTAGGCCTTCCCACATTGCTTTCCCTCCATAAATCTCTCCTCTGTCCCTCATTTCTTATAGCCCTTTTCACTTCTGAATATTAGCTTATATATGCACCTATTGATTTGCTTATTAACTGTCTCCCCCAGTAGAATATAAATTCCATGATGACAGATTGTTTGTCTTATTCATTGCTGTATTCCTAGGATCTAGAACAGAGCTTGGCATATAGTAGTTCCTAATTTAACAAATGTTTGTTCAATGAATCAATGAATAAAATGATCACGGTAACAACTGTTTTTGACGGGGCTTTTATCCCCATGTTTATAATCAGTATGCTGAGGTCACAGAGGCAAGAGCTTTGCCCAAGATCAGACCACTACCAGTGGTATGAGTGTCCCAGGCAGGACTCAATGCTAGTGGCCAGGCCAGCCCACGTGGGGCTGGGAGAAGCTCTGCCATGCTAGGCGGGCATGTTCTGATGGAGCGTGAAGATCTGGGGGAGGCTCTGAGCCCCAACCGTGTCTGTAAAAGGAAGGCTTCGTGTAGGTAATGGCTCAAACCCCTTCTAGTACTGAGGTACTAACACAGTGTCTCCTTTGTGACACTTGGACCTTATCTGGAGGACTTGGGCACCAAATTCTATCTTCCCCCATTGTCCGCATGCAGTGGCAGGAATCTTCTGGTCCAAAGATCAGTTCATCAGGACCTTTGTCAAGTGGGGCATGGTGTGCTTGGGTACGCTAAGTCAGGGGCTGAGACTCACCACAGTAGAGGTATGGAAACAACCCTCATATCCACTGACAGGTGAATGGATAAAGAAAATGTGGCATATACACAAAGAAATTGTGGCATATACAATGGAATATTATTTAGCCTTAAAATAAAGAAAAACAAGGAAATCCTGTCATTTGCAACAATATGTATGGATGTGACAGTTACTTTTATGTGTCGACTTGACCGGGCTAAGGGATGCCCAGATGGCTGGTAACACGTTATCTCTGGATGTGCCTGTGAGGGTGTTTCCAGAAGAGATTAGCATTTGATTCATTCAGTCAACTGGGTAAAGATGTCCACCCTCACCGATGTGGGCAGGCATCATTCAATCCATTGAGGACCCAGATGGAACAAAAAGGTGAAGGAAGGGCCAATATGCTCTCTTTTCTTGAGCTGAGACATCCATCTTTTCCTGCCCTCACATATTGGAGCTCCTGGGTCTCCAGGCTTACACCAGTGCTCTCCTGGTTGCCAGCCACTGGCTTCCCTGGTTCTCTGCCTTGCAGATGGCAGACTGTGGGACATCTCAGCCTCCATAACAGCATGAGTCAGTTCCTATAATAAATGTCCTCTTTTTTTTAATGGCAAGGTTTGTTTTTGTTTTTTCTTTTTAATGTTTATTTATTTTTGAGAGAGAGAGAGAGAGAGCATGAGAGAGGGAGGAGCAGAGGAAAAGGGGACAGAGGATCCGGAGTGAGCTCTATGCTGACTGCAGAGGGCCCAATGCAAGGCTCACGAACCATGAGATCATGACCTGAGTTGAAGTCAGACCCTTAACAGACTGAGCCACCCAGGAACCCCATAATAAATGTATATATGTATCATGTTGGTTCTGTTTCTCTGAAGAGCTCTGATTAATACAATGGAATTGAGGTCATTATTCCAACTGAAATAAGCCAAACACAGAAAGACAAATACTGCATAAACTCACTTCTAGGTAGAATCTAAAATAGTCAAACTCATAGAAGCAGAGAATAAAATGGTGCTTGCCAGGGGTTGGGGGGCAGAGGTAATGGGGAGGTGATGGTCAAAGAGTACAAAGTTTCAGGTATGCAAGATAAGTAAGTTGGGGAGCTCTATTGTATAGTGTCTATAGCTAACAATACCGTATTGCTTAAAATTTTGTAGATGAACAGATTTTATGTTAAGTGTTCTTACCACACACATAATAGTAACAACAACAACAACAACAATAATAATAAAAAATAAAGGGGCAAGAGGAAACTTTGGAAGGTGATGGACATGGCTATGGCCTCGGTGGTGAATGTTTCACAGGCATAAACTTGATCCCCAGACTCACTGAGTTGTACGTATTAAATATCTACAGCCTTTTACGTGTCAATCACACCTCACTCATGTGTTTCAAAGAAAATCAGGGACTGAGAGGCGGGACCACAGAGGGGGCAAGGTGAGTGCTGAGGCAAGAGCACATAGGAATTATAACAAGGAAGGGGCTGCAGACAGGAGAGCGGAGCGCTGGCCAGAAGGGCTCTGGGTAGCCAAAAGTGGCCTTCTGCCCTCTCTTAGGCTCTCTCCACATCCCTGCAGGCAGCTCTCCCCCCGTGGTGCAATGCCTTCTCATGTACCTTCAGGGAGGCCAGTTAGGGAGAAGCGGTGACATAGGAGGATGGTGTCCTGTGAGGAGTGTCAGAAACAGTCCAGCAAGTGTCAGGAGTGTTTTTTTCATATTGTGGGTCACCATTCATTAGGTGTTCATCAAATCAACCAAATGCAGAATTTTCAAGCATTTTAAAAAATGAAATAGAGAACAAAATAGCCTAGAATAGAAAACAACAAAGTGAATGGGAGTTTTATTTCATAAAACTTTTGTATCAGGTGTGTGTGCGTGTGTGTGTGTGTGTGTGTGTGCGCGCGCGCGCGTGCACGATTATACTACAGTGGGTTGCAATATAAAGTTTTTTTGTTCTTACAGATTGTGGTCAAAGAGTTTGAAGAAACCAAACCACTGGTCTAGAGATCTTTCTTCATTTATCATCTTTGCTTTTCAGAGATGTGGGAAAGTCCCAGCTGAATATAAGCACATTTTATTCTATTAGTCAAGTAAGCATGCACTGAACAGCTGTTACTGTCAGAGGCTCAGAAGAAGGGGTGCCTGTCTCTACAGAGTGTGTGTTGGGGCTGTGACAAGAATCAACACGGAAGACAATATGAGAAAAAGGGTGCCATACTGGGGGGCAAGAGTGGGGCTAGATGAGCAGCTGGATGTTTGAACGTTACCACTCTGATGCCACCTTCTTGATGCTCTGACCGGTTTTGTCAAAGTGTAAAACACGTTTTAAAATCATCAATTTGCAAAAAGAATCTTATCACCCCTATTCCATTTCTGATTCTTACCCCACCCAAGGAGGTGAGGCTCAGGAATATGATAGGAATGCGTGTACTTGGCCTTTTTGTTTTTTTAAGCCTAAAGTTTAACGGTTGGGTTTTAGGCTGAGTCAAAGTGTCCCCGCATCAAAACAACTGCATAAAACAGCTGCTCCTGTTGCAGTCAAAATGGTGCAGGAAAATTCCATGGACCTTCCCTGTGGGCCCCACACACAAACTCTCATTTCTCCACGCTGCCAATTTGAGGTCAGTATGCCTTAAAAAGGGTGGCATTTGTGTCAGCCAGTCCTGGCCTCCTAGGCGAGAGCTAAGTAAACAGGAGTCCTGGGGAAGACCACTTCTTCACGAGGGCCCACGGTGGATTTTTCCAAGGGAATGAAAGGTTGCCTTTGTACAGAGGAGAAGGGAAACAGAATCTGCTATTTCACAGCTGCCCATTCTCCATGACCTCATCGGTGTTGACTTTCTCGCCATTTCATCTCTCTTGGAGCCACAGAGAAGCCAGGGAGGAGCCTGGTGAACAGTGCCACCTTCACTATAGAGAGCGGTCAGGGGAGGTGGAGAAGTCACTGACAGCTACCCCTCATGCCAGGTGACCCGAGCTGGAAGAAGGACGGGGACAGTCGTGAGCCCCTGAAACAAAGCTGCCTTGCCTTGGACAAGGTGTGTACAGGTTTCAAATGCCTACGGGCCAGATGTCAATTTTTTTTGGCTTGCATTATTTTTCTCAGAAGGAAGCAACATGGAAATGACACCGGGCCTGTAATTCAGGCACTTCCTGGAAAACCATAATTACCCATCACATTATAATTACCCACCACTGCTCTCTTCCATTTGGAACTCTTGCTTCCGTGAGTTCTATTCTTAAATTCCTTCCCCGCCCTGAGAAACAAGACAAAGCATTTTAAATGGTTTCTTGATGAATATTTTTCTCCTCATAGATATATTCTGTGCTTTATATATTCCATGCCACCCCTTGAACATCTACTTTAATTTTCATATAAGTGAGATTTGTCTAAGTGACTGAAAGGAAAAGAGCAAGGAAGGAGTTCTTTTCCATGACCAGCAAAGAATAGAACTGAATGTCATCTCCTGATTTTGCTGCTTCTTTAAAACATCTAGAGAGAATTGTTTCTTCAGGAGGAGCCAGCCTGGTGTGGTAGTAAGGACACACTACCACCCAGCTGTTTGACCTTGTGTGAGGTGCCCATCTTTCCAGGGGCTGGCTATAGGTTTAGACTAAATCAGCATTTCCCAAGGACTGGAGCTCAGACACCAGGGATTTTAGGTGACACAGGAGCAGAGCCTCAAATGATATCAAAGCAGGCACTGAAGGAGCACTGTCCTTTGCAGTCCCTTTTCAGTTCCTTAATCCTGTAGAAGAGAAGGTCTCCATTTGGTGCTGGCGGGCCTTTAACACTTCTCTAATGACTGTGATCTTCCTTTATAACATACTGAGCAGGCCTTAGCTCTGAGCCATCTGCTGGCAATAGCAGCTAGAATTTAATAACTTCGTTTTGATTTTATTATATTCACTTTTTCGGCTACCTTCTACTTATTTTAAGTATATCTTATTTTTCTATTATGGTGAAAATATGGCTTCCTTTTTTGTTTTTATTTTCTTGCTTTTTGAAAAACGGCTTCCCATTTTAACATAGTTGGGGGAAGCAGGGCTTGAGGTAGGGAGGTACTTTAAGTACACCTGTCAGGATTAAGTTTTCCAGATATTAGAAAAGACCAAAGGAAAATATACAAAAAGTTTTTACATACGCTTTGTGTCCCTACACACGTGGCCACTCCCTCCCCCACTATCAACATCCCACACCAGAGTGCTATATTTGCTACAAGTCATAAACCTACATTGACACATCATTGTCACCCAAAATCCATGCTTGACATTAGGGTTCACTCTTGGTGTTATACATTGTATGGGTTTGCACAAATGTATAATGAGATGTATCCACCATTATGGTATCATACAGAGTAGTTTCACTGACCTAAAAATCCTCTGAGCTTCACCTATTCATTCCTCCCTCTCTCCTCTCAACCCCTAGAAACTACTGATCTTTTTTTTCTTTTAATTTTTTTTAACATTGAAACTACTGATCTTTTACTGCTTCCATAGTTTGCCTTTCCCAGAATGCCATATAGTTGGAATCATACAGTACATAGCCTTTTCAGATCACTTCTTTCACTTAGTAATATGCTTTAAGGCCCCTCCATATCTTTTCATGGCTCGATGATTCATTTCTTCTTAGCACTGAAGAATATTCACTGTCTTCATGTACTTCAGTTAATTTTATCCATTCATTTACTGAAGGACATTGTGGTTGCTTCCAAGTTTTGGTAATTATAAATAAGACTGCCATAAACATCCATGTGCAGCTTTTATGTGAACATAAATTTTCAACTCATTTGGTTAAATACTTAGGAGTTCGATTAGGATCATATGGTAAGAGTTTAGTTCGTAAGAAACTGCCAAACTGTTTTCCAAAGTAGCCATGTATCTTGTATTCCCTGTACATATTGCATTTCGCAATACTGATTTTGGGGTTACAAAGCAAGTTTAGCAAGTAGGTAAATTTGCAGATATGGAATCCTAGAATAAAGAGAACAGACTGTAAGTATTTTCCTCTCTCTTTTACTTTTTCTTATTTTTGCTGGTTTCCATTTTCCCCCTTGTTAATTTGAATGTTCTATTCTACTTTTGCATTCCATTCTCTCCTGGTTCATTTATGATTAGCCTCGATATATTTCTTTTTCCTTAACAGGTAGATAACTTGAATAGGCACAGTCCTATAAAGTTTATTTCATTAGCTTCTAGCTTTAGTACTAGATGAAAAGTGTAATGCCAATCTGGTTCTTTTCTCTTTATAGGTCAGTTGAGGTAATTGCCTGGACCTTATAACATTTTCCTCTTTTATCCTTAGGGTTCAGAAATAGACCTAGGTACTTTCTTGTCAGTTCAGTCTGAAATTCAGGAAATCTTTTTTGTTGCTGTTGTTGTTTATTTTATTATTTTTTGAGAGAGAGACAGAGACAGAGTGTGAGCAGGGGAGGGCAGAGACACACACACACACACACACACACAGAATCTGAAGCAGGCTCCAGGCTCTGAGCTGTCAGCACAGAGCCCAATTGGGGGCTTGAACTCATGAGCCTTCGAGCTATGAGATCATGACCTGAGCCAAATTAGGCCGCTCAACCGACTGAGCCTGCAGAGAGCCCCCAGGAAATCTTTTCAATCTTACAGATTGAAGTTTTCCTTCAGCTCAGGGCAAAATTTTTCAATCACATTTATTATTTCTTTCATCTATTCCATTTTCTTCTTCTGGAAGTCCTGTTATTTATAAGTTAGGTCATTAGATCTGCCCTGCCAAAGCATTTTTCCCTCTAATTTCCATCTCTATATTTTTTGTTCTGAACTTTAAGCTATTTGCTGATCTTGATTTACCAGGCTGCATATCTGAATCTCAGTAGTGATCATTTTCTCCTTCAACTCATCAACTGAACCATTTAATTGGGAAATCATATTTTTAGCTCCACAGTCTCTTTTTACTATATTTAAATATCTGTAGTGCTTATTTTTTTTAAAACTCAGGTTGCCATCTGCCTCTTTCAGCAGTTCTAGGTCACTGGATGTATGCTGTTTGTCCTTCCTCTCTCTGCCAGTTCACTGAGGCTCAGGTCCAAGTGCTGGAGCACCCTAAGGGATGGGCATTCTGTTGGCAGAAAAAAGGGGGAAAGGACCCTATCCTAATCAAGGCAGCTTAGATGTGGTCATGCTGCCCATCTCCTGCAGAAGCATCTGGAAAATACCTCCTCAGTCTGGGTTTCATGCAGTCACCAACCCCAGGAACAAGGGAACTTACCCCGCTGGTTCAACGACTTCTTAGCTGCTGGGATGAGGCACAGGTGTCTTCATCTGGCCCAGTGTCAGCCTTCCCTTGAGGGGCCACAGATCAGGCCCAAATTCCACAGGATCCACCTCTTCTCCAACCTTGTTTCAAGTATTTCATGAACTGATGGGGGAGAACAACCATTCCTCATTCTTTTCACCGGTCCCTACAACTGTTTAGTGAAGGAAAGAGAGAGAGAGATTCATTTTGAAGCGGATGAAAAGGGAGCCACAGTCATGTTACCATGTCCTCAGAGTCACCTCTAAAACATCCTCTAAAAATAAATTTAAGTGAAAAAGCAAGAGGACTTACAGAAACATATTAAGTAAATACTGTTATAGGTGGTACATGATATGACAAAAGTCACAAGAGTGGTATGTGAATGACAAAACCTGAGAAATACTGCACCAGAAAAATGTTGAATTTCCCTTCTGGTGTGTTATTACTCTGTAAAGCAGAATTACTGACTGTTCTTCTAAGAGGGTGTATGCATTGCTTTAAAGGAAAAAAAAAAGAAAAGGAGAGATCACAATCAAGACTAAACTAATAAAATGACTTCTCCATGGTCCCGCAAGCCCTATATCCGTATACACACACACACGTGTGTGTGTGTGTATATATATATATATACACACACACACACACACAAACATATACATATATATTTTTATGTGTATACCATGTATGCATGATACATATGTATCATATTATACATGGATTATACACGGATTATACACGGATTATACACGGATCCCAAAATGGAAGCAAATAATTAAAGAAAGCAAGGAGGCAGGGATTATAATGTTTTACATATAATCCAGTTGAGTGATAGCAGCAAGGACACAGAACCCTGTCGCTACTAGAGAAAGGCAGGACAGGAATTGTGGCCATTATAAGGGACTTCCTCTCACAGGGCACCCCCTCCATTTACTACAGGGAATAATTTTTTTCAAAACAAGAGCCTCACGTTTCCTTTGTTGTGTAGTGTTCATTGTCACTTGTCCACACAGTGTAAGGAAGTGGGGGAGGGAAGGTCACTGAAGCACTTCTTAGAAGCCCTGAGGGCACACATACCCCCCCTCAAAGCCACACACACACACACACACACACACACACACACACACACACGCACGCACGCATACCTTAAACATGCAAACATCCACAGCCTCAGGTCACCCGGCTACCATTAGCTCCTCAATAACAAAGGGGTACTGACTCCATTTGCAATGGATGCGCCCAATTGTTCCACTGCCCTCAGGACTGAACACTCCACTAAACTCACAGAAGTACCTCCGGACTTCAGGAAAGCTTCAGGCCTAAGGGGATGGGCAGAAAGGGCTGCTGTCCTGTCTCCTGCCTTGCCGGGTTCAGATTCATTTTAAGGAGTATAAAGCGCAGGGAAGGTACCTAGCCTACAACACTAGTTGCGAAGACCTACCGGCTAGCGAGGCAAAATGAGCGCTCTTGAAAAAGTACTCAGCGGGTGCACCCACTTGGCACCAACACGTGGCAGTGCCACGGCCAGGTTGCAGCCCTTGCAACTCCGATCCAGGGCTCTCGATGTGGCTGCCCTGGCTGACACTGTGGCCCCTTGGCTTCTGATACTGTCAGTCCGAAGCAAACGCCCCTGCTTTCTCTAGTCGGCTTGTGTGCCAGCAAAGAAAGCCACTACGTCCTCGGCACGGGGCTCGCCACACCTGTGACCTTTCCAGGGACTCACTGGCCCCGAGCCCCGCGGGAGCGTGTGAGCGTGCGTGTGCGTGTGCGTGTGCGCGGGCGCACAATGGCCCAGCCCCGAGGCTCCGGCGCACCGGGATAGACGAGCCCTGCCTGCGCAGCACAATGGTCCGCTCGCCCGGCTGGCGCGTGGCCCAGCCCGGCGCGGGGGTGGGGGTGGGGTCGGAGAATTCGGTTATTGTTCGCGGGGCCCGGCGGCCGCCGCTGCAGCCGACGGGCGGCAATCCATTCAGCCGACAGACGGCGTCTCGCGCTGCGGCGGCGCGTCTCCCCCGCGCACCTGCCCGCGCCCCTCCCCTCCCCGCCCGCCATCTGTCGTCTGAGCGCCATTGTAAGCAGCCGTGCCGGGCGTCCTGGACGACACCCAAGAGGACCCGAGGCTTAGGCCGGGCGAGAGGCAAACAAGGAGAGTTTATTCCCAGTCCCGTTTGGAGGTGACCTTCAGCAAAAGAGCCAAGCCCCGGGGGCATCCGCCCGTTCTGCCGCCCTCCAGCTTTTGGCGCAGGGTTTCTTTCGGGGCCGTTCCTGAACCCGGACACCCAGGGTCGGCAATCAGAGCGGCAGGCTTTCTGGGATGTTATCTGGGACAGGACCAACCCGTCAGCGGGCAGATCCCGCCGCTAGCTTCCCTGAAGAGCCCCCGGGAGCCCGTTTCAAATGCAGATGCTGGTTTTGTCTGCACGTCTGATCCTCCGAGTTTACCCCAATTGTCCAGGCCTCTTGGGATACTGGATTGAAAGAAGAGTTTCTCTTTTCTGCAACTGCAAATGCAGCCTTTTCAAGTCCCACCTGCCAGCCTGCTGTCCTGGCAGTCTTTTCTTCACCCGCATTTGTTTAATATCTCACATCTATCTTCCTTTAATGTCACTGGAAGTTTCAAATGCTTTGATATGTACGGACCAAAAGGAAAACAAACAAAACAAAACAAAGCTATGCTCATTGTGGTCATTGTGAGTTTGCCTTTTCAGAGAGCAGCTTTTGTCCCCCCAAGATTCGAATCCTCCCTCCCTCCTAGGTACCTCCCCAGCCCCAGCCTGAGATGCTCACCCTCTCCTCACCCAACCCCACCACCCCCACCCCGCCACACAACACCTCTTTTTATAGATGGGAAATCAAAGGCGGGGAGACTGGAGGGGCTGTGGACAGATGTGGACTTTATCTCTCTGTTTTTAAAACAAAAAGCACCCACACTTGAATGGGACTACTATTACTAGAAGGCGTGTGCATTCAAAGAGGGGTGTCAGAGCTCAAGGGGGTTCGATTTGGGGTTTCTCCAGGCTGACATGTCAGTAGCTGTCTGTCTCTGGACCCTGCTGCCAGGAAAAGGGGGCACTGGTACCCCAGAGGTTTCTGACCCCCAGGAAGCATGCTCACCACACAATGCAGGGCAGGATCCCATGCAGAGCAGGCTCTCCTCCTCTAGAACTTTCAGTGCTTCCAGCTCATGAGTCTCCATCCATCCAAAGTCCTGGTGGGGAGAAATTGGAACTAGGAATGGAGAAGTCTTGCTGGGATATTGCTCCGCAGGCTTCCTCCCTTGGACAGAACTAGAAACAGAAAAAATGTACTTCTGTAAATCCCTTTCCCAGTCCTTCAACTCATAGATGGATTCTTTAAGTATGTTAATATTACTCATGATTCCTGGGCTGTGTATGTATATGTGCAAGTGTGTGTGTGTGTGTGTGTGTGTAGGTAATACACGGTACAGAATTCAAAAGGAACAAATGGTTATTTGGTGAGAGACAAATTTCCCTTCCACCCTGTACCCAGAATGCCCATGTTTGCTTTTCTGTTTCTGCTTGGCCCCAAGAACACTAGGCTTTCCACTCAGCCTCTGGGCTTCTGACTTTCCTCCAGCTGTGGGATCTGGTACAAGACTCTCCTCTCTGACCTTCCACTGCCTCCTTGGTAAGACAAGGGTAAGAACACTCACCACGTGAGGTTGCTAGGACCAACAAGAGTGTGTGAAATGTGGTCTAGGCCTGCTGAAGCATTGTGTGCTTGCCGAATTATCACTATTAGAAACAAAGCTGTGTTCTAACACCCCTCAGCTGGTCCAGCAAGATCTGAGGGGATAGGATTTGAAGGTCTTGGATAAGAAGAGGAAAGCTTTGGCTGCTGGGAGACTCTAGACTGTTAAAATGTGCAGGAGAGGGGCGCCTGGGTGGCGCAGTCGGTTAAGCGTCCGACTTCAGCCAGGTCACGATCTCGCGGTCCGTGAGTTCGAGCCCCGCGTCAGGCTCTGGGCTGATGGCTCGGAGCCTGGAGCCTGTTTCTGATTCTGTGTCTCCCTCTCTCTCTGCCCCTCCCCCGTTCATGCTCTGTCTCACTCTGTCCCAAAAATAAATAAACGTTGAAAAAAAAAAATGTGCAGGAGAGATGGAGTTAAGAAAAAATGGGAACAAGAGGCTGAAGGGAGGTGTGTCAGTCAGTTCATGCCACATAACGAGTAACCACAAACTGTATATGACAATAAGCATTTTATTCTTGTTTAGCATTTGTGGGCCAGCTGCAGCTCTGCTTGAGGTCGTGAATTTGTTGGGTAGCTGGAGCAATTCTGTGCCATGTGTCTTATTCAGGGGCTAGATTGAGGGGTCCAACTCCCTATGGTATATTCTTCCAGCAATGACAGAAGCATGAGGCACCAAACCAAACTACACAAGCATAATATCTGCTAACATCTTATTGGCCAAGCTAAGTCACATGGTCAATCCAGAGTCAAGGGAGTAAGGTTCACTCTACCCAGCATGAAACAGTGGCAAAGGTATGTATTACCATGGGGCGTAAAATTGGGAGCAATCTTTCAATTCCTTCTCTCTATATTTCCTTCCTAGATAACACCCATCCTCATAGCCTTAATACCATGCATTTGCTACGGATTCCCTAACTTACATTCCAGTCCACAGCTGTCCCCTAAGGGCTAAACAACATTTTCCCCACCCCCAATATCTCCACTTGCAGATACCATGCACTTCTCCACGTGAAACTCTTGGTTCCACCCCACCCACACTGTTCAAATAAGACGCAAAAGATCACCTTTCACCCACTTTCTCCCTTACCCCCACCACCAGATTCAACCCATCAACATGATGCTGCCTCCACAATATACCTCTCCCCGGTCCAAAGCCCTAGCAGCTCTCACTTGGATGACTGTCATAGTTTCATCACAGGAACAGAGCCCCCTGCTCTGCTTTGCCCCTTCAGTCTCTTATTATCACAGCAACCAGAGTGATACTCATAAGCTCTCAATCTTCTCCTCCTTACCCCTGATGGTTCCCATCGCAGAGAACAGCAAAGTCCTGATAATGCTCTACAAAGCCCTACATAACCCTACCATAAGCCCTCCCTCCTCTACCTCTCTAACACTGGTCCTCATACTTTCTGTTCCAGTCACACTGCTCTTCTTACTGCTCTGCAAACACCATCAGGCAGACAGTGGCCTCAGAGCCTTTGCATCTACTGTTCCCTCTACCTGGAAAACTCTTCCCCCAAAACTTTAATATTGCTAGTGCCCTTCCTTCACCTTCCCGGGGAAACTTCCCCTAGTCACCTGATCTAAAACATCATCCTTTACTCAAATGTTCAGATCCTCTTCCTTATCACTACTGAACCAATCATACCATTTAATTGTTTGTCTTGCTTATTTTCTATTTCTAGTGGGAAATAATGTCTGCTCCACATAGGATGACTATCTCAATTTGCCCAGGTCTCTCCCTATTCTAGCACTAAAATTACTGTGTCCCCGGAAATCCTTGGAAAAGGATGTAGGTCACCTACAGGGCAGGGGTTTTCTCTATTTTGTTCACTACTTCTATTTCTGGTGCCTAGCACATTGTCTGACACTCAATAAATAGTGGCTGAATGAATGAATGAACAGCCAGAGTGATCATCTGAAACTTTAATCAGATCACATCTCTCCCAGGCTAAAAATTTTTCAATGGCTCCTCATTGCACTTAAAACAAAAATCTAAACTCCTTACCATTGGGGCACCTGGGTGGCTCAGTCAGTTAAGTGTCCAACTTCAGCTCAGGTCATGATCTCATGGTTCGTGAGTTCGAGCCCTACATTGGGCTCTGTGCTGACAGATGGGAGCCTGGAGCTTGCTTAGGATTCTGTGTCTACCTCTCTCTCTGCCCCTCCCCCACTCTCACTGTGTGTCTCTCAAAAACAAATAAACATTAAAAAAAATTTTTTTAACTCCTTACCATGGCTACAGAGCCTGCCAAGGCTGGCTTTTGCCTGCAGCCTCTTGTACCTTCTTCTCCAACACTCCCCTTGAGCTCTGGGTGGTCTAACCCCCTTCCAGCCTCCTCAAGTACACCAACCCTTCCATACCTCTAGATCTTTGCTCATTTTCTTGGCCCGGAATACATTTCCCTTGGAGGCTCCTGCTCAACTCTTCAAGTTTCAGTTCAAATGGGTCCTCAGAAAAGCCTTCCCAGGCCGCCTTATCTAAGAGCATCCTCTCAACCTTCCAACTCTCCACCCTGTTTATTTCCTGCACACTGCTCATCACTAACTGCAATCAGTCCTGCTTATTTGTTTGTTTACTACCTGTCGCCCACAAGGGCAGGAGCTATGTGTGCCTTGCTCTCTACCACAGCACCACTGCCAAGAACACACCAAATGCTCTTAAATATCTGCCCCAGCACTGCTCTGTGGTCAGGAAAGGAGGACAGAGAGGTGGCAAGATTTCATGCCCAGAGTAAGGACTTAATTTCACAGGAGCCCGAATGGGCTTTTTGAGCAATGAAGGAATTCTTTGAACCTTGTCAAGGAAGATACTAACTGTAATAAAAATAATATATATCATTTATTCAGCACTAAACATGGGCCAGGCACAGTGCTAAGCCCCTTATGTGTACCACCTCATTTAACCCCACAACAACCTCATTATTATCTCCAGTCTTAGGTAAGAGAACTAAGTGTAAAAAACACTGTTCATTGCCTGCTTAATGCCCATTCTCTGCATGTTCTTTGCTCCTAGAATCCCGGCTTTGTGTGGGGTGATAAAGTGTCCAAGCCTGGTGACAGGTCTCAAAAATTCTATTCCTTGCATTCCTAGACTCCCTTGCAGCTAGGGGTGGCCATGCGAGCCTATTCTGGATAATGTGAAATAAGCAGGAGTCTACTGGGGGAGGAAGTATTCTGAGAAAGCTTTATTTCTCCAGCATCCTTCTTCCTGCCTTAAAGTGATATACTGTGTGGAGCCCTGGTAGCTATCTTGTGACCATGAGAAAATAAGCCTAAGAGTGAAAGCCATAAGGTTAAGCATGGCAGATCAGAAAAAGGGAAGTCCTTTGGTATTCTAGTCCCATTGTTAACCATCTGAACCAACACAAGCAGCTGCCTACCTCTAGTCTTTGTGTTATGTGAGTGAAATAAACCCCTCTTTGTTTAAGCCATCATTAGCCAAATTCACTGTAACCTGCAACTGAACACATTTTTAACCAAGAGACTGGAGCTCAGATAACTTTGGAGAAAATTAAACCTTTAGAGGAAGAATACAGTTGGGAGGTTGACTGTGGAAGTCCAGCAGTATAATGACCAGAACTTGAGCCCAGACTTTGTTGTGGTGATTGAAACTAAACAGATCCTGAAGACACTGCCTTTGAGGCCACTTAAAAGACAGAAGGCCAAAAAGAGGTGGGGGAGGGGCATCACATTCACTGCAGACCAGGTTCTGATGGTGAAATTTCCAAAAATGACAGAGGTAAATCTACAGGGAAGGTTTGGGATAAAACATGCAAAGTTCTGTCATAGGACAAGGTATAAAAGAACTAACGTCTTTTAGTTTCTATCGTGGTTCAGGCCCTATTTCAGAAGTTTTACAGTACTGGCCCATCTAGACCTCCCAATTGACTGGCAATGCAGGAATCATTTCCACATTAAAGAAGAGGAAATTAAGGCTCAGGGAAGAAGTAAAGTATGTAAAAACTAAAGATTCAAAGCAATCCCAATGAAAAGCTTGGCAGGCATTTTTTAAAATGTAAATTGACAAACTGATCCTAAAATTCATATGGAAAAACAAATGACCTAGAACATCCTAAACAACTCTGAAGAAGAGGTTAAAAGTGGAGGACTAAGACCTGATTTCAGAAGTTGTTATATTGTTATAAAGCTATAGTAATAAAAACAACTTAGTATTAAATAAAACTTCTGCACAGTGAAGGAAACACTCAACAAAATTAAAAAGCAACCTATTGTATGGGAGAAGATATTTGCAGATGACATATCCGATAAAGGGTTAGTATCCAAAAAAAATAAAGAACTGATACAACTCAACACCAGAAAAACAAATAATCCAACTTAAAAATGGGCAGAAGACATGAACAGACATTTCTCCAAAGAAGACATACAGATGCCCAATAGACACATGTAAAAATGATCCACATCACTCATCATCAGGGAAATACACAAATCAAAACCATGATGGGATACTACCCCATACCTGTCAGAATGGCTAAAATCAACAACACAAGAAACAACAGGTGTTGGCAAGGATGCGGAGAATGGGGAACCCTCTCACACTGTTGGTGGGAATGCAAACTGGTGCAGTTACTGTGGAAAGCAGTATGGAGATTCCTCAAAAAGTTAAAAACAGAACTACCCTACAATCCAGCAATCACACTACTAGATATTTACCCGAAGAATGCAAAAATACTCATTCAAAGGGATATATGCACCCTGATGTTTATAGAAGTATTACCTACAATAGCCAAATTATGGAAACAGCCCAAGTGTCCATCAACTGATGAATGGATAAGGAAGAGGTGATATATAAATACAATGAAATATTACTCAGCCATAAAATAAGAATGAAATCTTGCCATTTGCAATGACATGGAGGGAGCTAGAGAAGATTATGCTAAGTGAATTAACTTAGTCAGAGAAAGACAAATACATATGATGTCTCCTAAATGTGGAATTTAAGAAGCAAAACAAGCCAGCAAAGGGGGAAAGGGAGAGGTGGGCAAACACAAAACAGACTCTTGACTGCAGAGAACTGGTGGTTGCTAGAGGGGAGGTGGTGGGGGATGGGTGAAATGGGTGAGGAGGGTTAAGGAGTACACTTTAAGAACACTTGTGATGAGCAGCCAGTGATATATGGAATTGTTGAATCACTGTATTGTACACTTGAAACTAATACAACACTCTTAACCATCCTGGAATTTAAATGAAAACTTAAAAAAAAAATAAAGTCCATCTTGTCATAAGATAAGATAAGATAAGATAAGATAAGATAAGATAAGATAAGATAAGAAAGAATTAGTAGTATAGTGTAGTAAATAGTAAAGTAAAGCATAGTAAAGTATATAGTAAATAGTAAAGTATAGTATTGGTGCAAAGATAAACAAATAAACCAATAGAATAGGATAGAATAGGATAGAATAGAATAGAGAATCCAGAAATAAACCCATGCACATAAGAACAACAGGTTTTTGGAGCGCTTGGGTGGCTCGGTCAGTTAAGTATCCAACTTCATCTCAAGTCCTGATCTCATGGTTCATGAGTTTGAACCCTGAATCAGGCCCTCTGCTGTCAGCGCAGAGTCCACTTTGGAGCCTCTGTCTCCCCCTCTCTCTGCCCCTCCCTCCTTCACTCTCTCTCTCTCTCTCTGAAAAATAAATCAACATTTTGTTAAAAAGAACAACTGGGGGGCGCCTGGGTGGCGCAGTCGGTTAAGCGTCCGACTTCAGCCAGGTCACGATCTCGCGGTCCGTGAGTTCGAGCCCCGCGTCAGGCTCTGGGCTGATGGCTCAGAGCCTGGAGCCTGTTTCCGATTCTGTGGCTCCCTCTCTCTCTGCCCCTCCCCCGTTCATGCTCTGTCTCTCTCTGTCCCAAAAATAAATAAACGTTGAAAAAAAAATAAAAATAAAAATAAAAAATAAAAAGAACAACTGGTCTTTGACAAAGACACAAAAGTAATGCAGTGGAGAAAGTATATCATTTATAACAAATTGTGCTGGAGTAACTGGATATGTACATGCAAAATAAAGACTACGAAGGAAGAAGAAAGGGGGTGTGGAGAGAGAACCTGGAGTCACTCCTTGCACCATTAATAAAAATTAACTCAAAATGGATCATAATCCTTAACATAAGAGCCAAAACTACACAACTCTCAGAAAACACAGGAGTAAATTTTCATGACTTTGTGTTAATCATTGTACCTAGCAGCTTTGTTTATAATAGTCAAAAGTGAGGAGCCTGGGTGACTCAGTTGGTTGAACTTCTGACTCTTGGTTTCAATTCAGGTCATAATCCCAGAGTTGTGGGATTGAGCCCCACATTGGGCTCTGCACTGAACATGGAATCTGCTTGGGATTCTCTCTCTCTCTCTCTCTCTCTCTCTCTCTCTCCCTCTCTCTCTCAAAATAAATAAATAAACTTTAAAAAACAAAAAATATAATAGCCAAAAGCTGGGGGGAAAAAATCAACTGCCCATCAAAAGATGAACAGATGAACAAATTATGGTACATCCATACAATGGAATACTACCTAGAATAAAAGCAAATGAACTATTGACACACACAACAGCATGGATGAATCTCAGAGGAACTATGTTGAGTGAAAGAAGCCAGATAAAAGGAATACCTACTGGATGATTCCATTTCTATAAAAGTTTAGAAAAGGCAAACTCATCTATAGGAACAGAAAGCCAATCAGTGGTTATCTGGGGAGGGGGAGGGGGAGGGGGAGGGGTGAAGAGAGGGGCTATAAAGGGGCACAGGAAACTCTGGAGGTGATGGGCATCTTCATTACCTTGATCCTGGTGACAGTTTTATGGGTGCATATATTAAGTCAAAATTTAACACATTGTTCAGTGTAGTTTATTATATGCCAATGATAACTCAATAAAATTTTTTTTTGATATCCACAAGCATGGTAGGGGGTCAGCAGAGAAGCCCTTGCCAGGTGGCTAGAGCTCAAGAGCAGAGCTCACTCCACCGCCACAGGCTGCCCCCAGATGGCCAAAGTCTGTTGGCAGGAGCTCTGTGTGTGAAAACTACAGCTGGAATAGCTGGAATTCTTCATATAAATTCCAGGAAATCCAGGGACTTCTGGGCACCATATGAAAACATAAGAGGGAAAAAATGGCTCATTTTCTGAGAAAAATGAAGCATATTTTATGGGGTCATGGAGCCTCTGAAACACCACCAACAACCCTTTTTCCTGGTGCCTATTGGGGCTGGGAGTGGATATGGAGGAGAGAAAAGCCCAGTCCTGCCTGCCCTTCCCAGCCAGGGTCTCACACAGAGGCAGTCTGGCACCCATGGAGGCTGGCAGAAGGGGAGGGAGAAGATGGAACTCCTATAGGCATCCAGGGGGGATAGAGGCAGGCTGGTGCAGGAGCCCTGAACTCGGAGGCAGGGGGAGTTGAGGTGTTCCGGTGAGTCAAAGCAGGGGCATCAGTGTGACCCTGAGGGAGGCTGTGTCACCTGTGGCTTTCCCTGGTGTCCAGACTGAGGTGGAGGCTGTTCCCAGCAAGGACGAGCTCTTCTCTGCAGGTAAAGGTGCACACATATACGGACGCAGGGGCCCTGACTGTGGGCAAAGCAGCAAATCTATTATCCCGGCTTCCTAACCAGATGGAGCTCTTTATAAGCACGGTTTATCACTTTGTAACAAGGCCTCTTCCATTCAATAGACACTGGGTGTTTTCCCATGCGCCCAGCACTCACCTGGAAATCCCGGCCCTCGTGGAGCTTATATTGCAGTGGGAAAAACAGGCCATATGCAAGACAAATAAGTAAATACACAAAGTGCCAGACAGCTATAAAGGCAGTGCACAGAAATTAAGCAGAGAATGGGGACAAGGAGAATGGAAGGGGATGTGGGTGGAACTAGACGAGGAAGGGGGGGAGTCACAAGAAGTTCTAGTGGGACCCTACCTTATCTCTCTGTGGTGGATTTTTTCCCTGAGAGCAGACCACAAAGAATCCAGGTGAACTTTGTTGATCCCCTGGCAGCTGTCACCAAGACCCACTTGTGTTCCTCAGCAGCTCTGACATGAGGAAGGCGTGATGACGGCCCCACCACCGATCGTTCCTGGGGGCTATTCAGCCCTGGGTCCAGTGATGAGCCAACTACCCCCCGAACTTTAGTACTTTCCTCGTTTCCCTTCCAAGACTACTCTCACTAACCCCACCTCCTAAACTCAGGAAGCTCCTGCCCCTCAGACTCTCATCATTTTCTTAGTTGTCACCATGTACATACACCTTCCATTTATTCAGCCCTATTTGTCTGCCCATGGTCATACTGCACCAATTCCCACTTCTGAGCCTTTTTCCTATGCTGCTCCTTGCCTAGAATGCCCTCCTATTCAAACACTTTTCATACTCAAAGGTGAAGCTCTAACCAACCTATTTCCAGAACCTCTCCCTGCCTGTGTCAGCCCTATGAATCCCCTCTTCTTGATCTCCAGCAGCACACCACATTGAGGCAATGTTGTCCCTTTGTCTCACTGTCATCTCCCTAAGGCTAGCTTGGTCCCTGCAGCCACCTTGGGTGTTCCTCTTGTGTCTTTACTTCTTCTCTAGGCCTGAGATGCAAGATCATGCTGAGCACACAAAAGGTATGCCACAGATATAACTCATTTCTCCCTCAAAAATAAGCCTTTGCTTTGTCCAAATTTCCTCCTCTCCATCTGAGAAATGGAAATGGTTTGGAAAATTCCAGTATGGGAGTGTTCAGTCTTATTTGAGTTGTGCAAGTGGGAAAAAATGTGCTTTTCCCCGAATTAACAAATTCCCCAGCCTTTCCTCTGAAAGCAACTTACAAACCTCTGAGCCCAATGTGTAAGCTTGCCAACATCTTCACCTCTCTGAAGACTGAATTGTCCTCCTGTCTGTATGTCTCATGCACATGTGCATTTCTGGGTGAATGAGGAGGCTGGAATCAGAGTAGAAGTTAACCAATCTTGAAAATAAAGCATGTGACAAGTAGAAAGAGGCAAGCCTTTTGATGCCCATGTCCCTTGGCTTTCCAGCATACTGAGGAAACAATTTCTTAACAGCAGTATGCCCCTACCTGTCTCTATTCTCCCTCTCTGCTTGTATCCAAATTCACCCATCCATCCATTTAACAAACACTAATTGAAAGTCAAATGTGGTTGGCAGTTTTAAAATGGTCCCATGTTCCCATTTCCTGGTGCTCATATTCTTGTGTAATCCCCTTCCCTTCAGTAGGCACTGGACCTAATAACTTGCTTCTAATGACTAGAATACAGTCAAAGTGATGGGACCTCAAAGTCAACATTAGTTTATAAAAGACGGTAACTTCCGTCTTGGTCACAGTCTCTTTGTCGTTCTTGTTTACTCACTATGATGAGGTCAGCTGCCACGTGGTGAGACGCTCTACGAGGAGCTAGAGTGCCAGGAAATGGAGGGCAGACCTTGGCCAACAGCCTGGTGAGGAACTGAGGTCAGTCAGCAGATTGCAAGACACTGAAGGCTGTCAACAATGCTGTGGGCTTGAAGCCGGTCCTTGCTACTGAGTCTTCAGAGGATAGCACAACCATAGCGGTCTTGTGATGGAGGCTGAGTGGGGGATCCAGCCACCTGCATCCATGTTCCTGACCCACGGTCACTGCAAGATAATAAATGCTGTTGTTGCAAGCTTCTGCATTTTGGACTAATTTGTTATGAGGCAATAAATAATTCATACACCAACTATGTGCCAAGCACTCTTTTTGGCCCTGGAGCATAGGAAAGGGCAAAACATCTTTGCCCTCATGTAGGTGACAGTCTAGTGAGGGGAGGCAGATGATAAATAAAGTATGGTGACAGAAAAAGCTAAAGCAGTGAAGAGGAATGGTTTTCAGGTGGCTGGTGAGGTGGGGGTGTCAGTGGTTGTAGCCTTTTACGTGGGTGTTTGGAGAGGTCTGAGAAGGTGGCATTTGAGCAGAGACCTGTGGTGAGAGCATGAGCCCTGGGCATCCAGGGGAAAAGTGTTCCAGACAGAGGAACAGTCTAGAATGAGTTTTTGTTTTGCTCGGCAAAATAAAATTTAGAGAAGGAGAAACCTTCAGCTTCTCTTTTTAGCCTGCAGAAAAATGTCTAAACATAGGCAGCCCACCCGAAATGCATTCCAACTTTCTTCCTGCTCCAGAGAGAGAGAACTCAGAGTCCAGACAGAAGTAAGCTGTGTTTCTGTTTTGTTTGTTTCCTACGTCCTTGATAGAGGCAGTTACTCAGCTTGGCAGGTGGGACTTTGTGATTTTGAGGGGAGGAAGGAGACCGTGTCATGCCTCTCTGCCCTGTCCTCCCCTCTGTGTGGCTTTCCTGCTTGGTGTGGAGTATAGGATGTGGGGGCTGGGCAGCCGAGACCCCAACCCAGAGGGATACCCTCTGGAGAAGACTTGAATTGCCCAATTCACTCTGGGCTCCCTGGGGCCATCAATTCACCTTGGGCCTGAACCTCTCAAGGTCTAAGAAATCCAGCCAGAGCCACTCTTGCTGCCGAGAGTTGGTGGGAGCCAGGGGCACTGAAGACCACTCTCTTGCATCTGCACAGGACTCAGGCTTATCTGAGGAATGTATGGGGAGAGCAGTTTACAAAATGTTTTTTGAGCTGCCCTATGAAGAAAGTAGTCCTGATAAAGTTCTTCTGTTTGCGGGAAAGTGGAGGTTTGGGTAGACTCAGCGGCTCTCCTTCCCCCACCGCCTGCTCAGAGGGAGGCTGGACACTGAAGCCTTGGCACCAAGCTGCCTGATGGACAGCGCTGATTTGTCAGAGGGGATGCCAAGAGCAGTTCTCCTTCCAAAATCTGATCAGGTCCAGATCTGATCCTCTGGCCCAAGTCAGGATTGAATGAATGACTGCCTCTGACTTCTGTCAAATTCTGGCTTTACTTGATCACTTTCACACCCACGAAATGGGGTGTGAACTTTCCACCCGGCCCATGTTATCCAAAAGGACAGCCTGGCTTTACATGGGCCTTCCCTGGGCAGCCAACAGTGCTCTGCTTCTCCAGACACAGAGGAAAGATGGCGTAAAGACATTTCTAACCAATAAAAATGGGAAGCTCTTGTTACCGGCAAACCCTCATTCAGGGAACACTTCTAGAGCAAGAGGAAAATGATCCCACGTGGATGCATGGAGATGAGGAAAGGAATGGAGAGCAATGAAAAGGGTAAAGCTATGGGCAAAACTAAATGAATATCGATGACATATAAGAAAATAATAATAATGTCTTGTGAGGTTTAAAATATACGTGGAATTAAAATTCAGGACAACAAGAGCACAAAGATGGGAGGGGAGTCATGGAGTTAACGTGTTCTAAAATCTTTGCATTGTCCTGGAAGTGGTAAAAGTAGTAATTTATATTAAACTTTAATAAGTCAGGAGGACATTTTGTAATCTCTAGGGTGACCACTGAAAACAATAATAAAAGATTATATAACTAATAAGCTAAATGGAATGGAAGAATAACAAGTACTTATAAAGTAAGAAAGGAAAAAGGGAATATAAAGCAAGTGAAACAAATAAAAGACAAACAGTGACATGATGGATTTAAACCCAAATATGTTAGTAATTTCATTAAATATACATAGGTTAAATGTTCCAATTAAAATCAAAGGATGTCAGCCTGGATTCGTTTCAAGGAAGGCTGACTGACTCAGGCGGCATGCACCCTCTTGCCTGCTCCTCTTAATCTTAACCCTCTTAATAGTTGGGAGATTGACTTGATAGCTGGAGCCGCAGTGGTCATCCTGCAACCATGAGGCTGAGCCCAGAAGCCGTGGCCAAAGGATGAAGGAGCAGAAAGATTAAAAGGAGCCTGGGACACAGAAGATGCTGGGAGCTACCATACCAGCCCTAGGTGACCCACCTCCAGATTTCATGCTTTGTGAAAGAAAAGTAAATCCCTAACTTCTCCCATTCAGTACATTGTCTTTGCATTTTGTCAATGGTTTCCTTTGCTGTGCAAACCCCCTTACTTGGGTGTAGTTCCAAAAGTTTATTTTTGCTCTTGTTTCCCTTGCCTAAGGACACATACCTAGAAAAAATACTGCTAAGGCCAATATCCAAGAAATTGCTACCTATGTTTTTTTCCAAAAGTTTTATGGTTTCAGGTCTCATATTTAGGTATTTAATCCATTTTGAGTTTATTTTTGTGTATGGCATAAGATAGTGGTCCCATTTCATTCTTTTGCATGTGGTTGTCCAGTTTTCCTAACACCATTTGTTGAATAAACTGTATTTTTTCCATTGCATATTCTTGCCTCCCTTGCATTAGATTAATTGACCATATATGCATGAGTCTATTTCTGGAGTCTCTATTCTGTTCAATTGATCAATATATCTATTTCTATGCAGGAAAGGGAACCCTCATGCACTCTTTGTTGGTGGGAATGTAAATTGGCACAGTCACTGTGGAAAACAGTAGAGAGGTTCCTCAAAAAAATGAAAAGTACCATGGGATCCAGTAATTTCGCCATTGACTATTTCCCTAAAGAAAACGAAAACACTAATTTGAAAAGATATTATGCACCCCTATGTTTATTGCAGCATTATTAACAATAGCCAAGTTGTAGAAGCATCCCAAGTATCCATCCATAGTTGAATGGATAAAGATATCACACACACACACACACACACACACACACACACACACACACACACTGGAATATTACACAGCCATAAGAAAGAATAAGATCTTGTCATTTGTGACAACATGGACAGACCTAGAGGGTATTATGCTAAGTGAAATAAGCCAGACAGAGAAAGACAAATACCATATGATTCTACTTACATGTGGGATCTAAACAAACAAACAAGCAAAAAACAGAAACAAAATCATAAAACAGACCAGTGGTTGCCAAAGGGGAACAGGTTGGAGGGACAGGTGAAATAGGTGAAGGGGATTAAGAGGTACAAACCTCCAGTTATAAAATAAATAAGCCACATGGATGAAAAGCACAGCATAGGGAATAAAATCAATAATATTGTAATAATGTTGTGTGGCGACACATGGTGACTACACTTGCCATGGTGAGCACAGAACTGTCATATCACTGAGTGCCATATACCTGAAATCAGTGTAACACTGTATTTTAACTATACTTCAATAAAAATAAAATAAAATAAACTTAACTTTAAGTCACTCTGTGTTGTGTCTAATACTCATGCTTAAGCACAATCTTTGATACACAAGTTTTAGGACATTACATCTGCCAAACTCACTCAGTGTCAGATACTAACCTTAAACCAATTAAACCCACTGGATCGTGCTCCATGTAAAACCTCTAAAGAGCACAGTGTGACTCACTCTAAGAGCAGAGCCCACTTAGACCAATTAGACCTCAGGGGGGTTTAATGGATTGGGACCAGTCACACAAATACCCCTAAGTGCCCATCTCACAACCAAAAGGATATTGCTATAATACTTTATAAACAACTTAAATGGGTTGGGAGGGGGGTTTCTTGTAGGCAGCCAACAATTATAAAACAATATGGGTCTTGCCATGGCAAGAACAAGTGTCCATGAGTTTATTCTATTCAGTCAACAATAGTTATACAGCACCCACTATGCACCGAACATTGCTCTAGCCGTTAGGGAGACAGCAAGAAACAAAACACAGAACTCCCCTGCCTAGCACAGTTTACGTGCTAGTGAGGGAGACAAAAAATAAGCAAATACATAAGTGAGACAAATTGCATGTAGAATGGTAAAAAGTTGATGGAGGAAAAAAGTGGAAAGAAGAGAACAGAGAATGGGGTAGATTGCAATTTAAATAATGATTATTCAGTATGATCAGGGGAGGTCATACTGGAAGATGATATTTGATAAAGACCTCAAAGGAGTGGGTAGGCAATAAATGACAAGGCAAAATGTTTCAATCAGCTCTTGCCAAGGTAAGAGGAAGGAGTTGGGAAGGATATAACTTGTCCTCATGAATGGCTTTGGCCAAGGGTGTCGCTTGCTGAAGAACTGCCTTTGAGTCTTAGCAAGGGGGAACCTGGCTTGTGGGAGGTCCCACTGCTGAGTGGTGTAAGGTGAGAATTTAGAGACTGCTCAGCAGAGAGGATAATTATCGTGCACGTCCTGGATGCCATTAGAAGGAAGGTTCCATTCATGCTCCCAACAGCACTCTGTATGAAGTGGGTTCTGTTATGATGCTCATTTTACACACAAGGAGAGGTAAGCTTATCTTTCTGCCCAAGGTAGTAAAGCCAGTGGGTATGGAGGGAGGCTTCTTGAGCTGCTGCCATCAGCACCTCACAGGCCCACCCTTCCATCTCCAGGAAATGCCCATCAGGGTGACATGCAGGAAGATCAGGGCTTGAAGATAGTGTGGAAGCAAAGGAAGGAGATAGTGTGGAAGACTTGCCTCCCCCTTCCACCTTGAAGGGCCTGGCTGAGCCTGTCCTTCGTCCTCTTCACTGTGGCATTGACAGGGGTTTCATGGGTCCTGGGGGTAGGGGCAGCATAGGTGCATGCAAGGGACCGTTGGCCAAGTCTCAGCATTAGGGCTTCACAGCTGCAGAGACAAAGGGCTCTGCCTTTACCTCCACCATATTGGGAAGCACCACCCCTCCACCCCATTCCCCCATCCCTACCACTACCCTGACCTTCCCCCTTTGGCCAGTTGTTCCTCATGGAGATGAAGTGGATTTCTTGGCAGCACTTTTACAGGACCCTTGACCCAAAGGGAAGGGTCTGAAATGTACAGGGTACATAGCTCTCTTAGGGAGAATTTATGGGAGGTCTCTGCCTCTCTCTCTTCCTACCCTTTCCTCCCTGCAGCCAACGTACCAATGTTTCCTCTGACCTCAGAGGAAACTCCTCTTGTGCATCTCTAGGGTCACTCCTTTGTCTCAGTGCTGGATTTCATGTCTTTTCCAGCACCAGTCACATTGGATCTGGGATGGGGTTGGGAAGAGTTTGTCAAACAGAATCTGAAAAAGCAGGCCAGGTGGTCAAGACCCACTGGGCTTCCAACAGACTTTCGGCAAGGGCTCCCCTAAATGTGGGATGCATTGTCTCAATCTCCAACTCTGGAGCTCTCAGATTCTCCATTAGGACGTTAGACTCTACACTGTGATTTGCCCATACCTGATACCTCCTGAGATCAGTCTACTTTCTTTCAGCCTGTCTTCACTTATGTGGGTGCCTTAAACAAAATATACAGTTTCTTTCCTGCAGGGAATTTTAGACTCTTCATATAGGTTGACACCGTTGTGAACCTCTAAGAAAGGAACACTGTTTATGGAGTCTCTCTAGCATATCTGACCTCAGGTTTTGAGGAACACTTCACAAGGCCAGCACACAGCATACCCTGAGAGCCTCTGCACAAAATAAGTCAGACATTATGATGTCTCCCAAGTGACTCTAGTATCCTGCCCAGTCAAACAACACAACAGTTCAATGGTGCTGAAAGGCCAAGCACTCTGCCCTTAGGAGGCAGTCAAGGTGGGCCTGGCAGCAGCAGTGTTCTCCCAGCCATCCTCTCCTATGAATGCACCTAGAGGAAATGGGCGAGAGTGGAAGCAGGTGGGGTGCCTGGGTGGCTCATTCGGTTAAGCAACTGACTTTGGCTCAGGTCATGATCTCACCCTTGGTGAGTCTGAGCCCTGCATCAGGCTCTGTGTTGACAGCTCAGACCCTGGAGCCTGCTTTGGATTCTGTGTCTCCCTCTCTCTGCCCCTCCCTTGCTCACTCTCTCTATCTCTCTGTCTCTCAAAAATAAATAAACATTAAAAAATTTTTTCTTAAAGTGGAAGCAAGGACAACTGTGGGCCAGCCTTCTCCTGGATACTGGGTTTGGTGAAGGCAAGGTGGCAACTAATTTTTTTTAAGTTTATTTATTTATTTTGAGAGAGAGTGAGAGAGAGAGAGCCAGCTGGGGAGGGGCAGAGAGAGAGGGAGACACAAAATCCCAAGCAGGCTCCATACCGTAAGAACAGAGCCCAACGTACTGCAAGAACAGAGGTCAAACTCACAAACTGTGAGATCATGACATGAGCCAAGATCAAGAGTCGGACACTTAACCAGCTGAGCCACCCAGGCACCCCCAAGCAAGATGACATCTACAGGGAGTACCACATGCCTCCTGGAACCCCAGCTCAGCCTCTGGGCCTCTAAGTCCCCTCAAGTTTAAAAAGCCTCAAGTCACCCTTTGCCAAGTCTTGGTGGCAGCCCTGTGGTACCAAGGTAGCAGAGTCCCACGTGTCATCCAAGCTGTCACAGAAGCACCCCTATCCCTGGCTTATCCTTGGTGGATGTTTGGGAACCCAGTGCACAGCAGGCCCTGGAGTCATAGAACCAGCCAAACAACACTGACCTTGCCAGCTTCCTGCCCCAAGTGCCCGCACCAGTCCTGACAAGGTCTGGAATGAGCCACCTCAGTGAGAAAAATCAAGAGGAGGCTGAGTCCAACCAAATGGGGAGGGGAGAGCAGTACCATTATCCTGCTTCTGCCCCAAATCTGCCTACTGGGTGGGAAAGAGATGAAAGGAAAAAACCTAACCCCTCAGCAAAAGAAATCAGGAGAGGAGAGCGCAAGCAGGAGAGGGATCTCAACAAAATTCTGGAAAATGGAATGCAGACAGATGAGGTTATAGCTTTCTCCCCACAGCCGAGTGTCTGGGAGGGGGAAGAAGCAACCTCAACAGAGCCTCAAACAATCTTAGCAAATGAAGCCACTGGACACACAAGACAGGGGCAAGGGTGAGGCTGAAACCAGGTGAGCTGTCTGACAGCTTTATGAAGAAGAGATCCCCTCCTTTGCCACATGAGAAGATCAGCACCTCATTCTGTACCACTCTCCTCCCTCCACCCCTGCTGCCAGAGTGGAGAGACTGAGAGGGGAGGGGTCTGGCATAGCCCACTTTTCCCAACCCCCTTTGCTTCCTGTCCCGCTGTCCAAACACTGGCTGCCAGGCTTTCAGCCTCCAGGCAGGAGATTTGGAGGGTCCTTCACTGGGAAGCTGACTGGCCCAAGGGAAATGATCTACATATTCTACTATTTGGGGGTCCCCATCATCACAGCCAGAACCTTATCCCATCGTTTCTCTGTGAGACCCTCCAAAAGCCCAGCTCTGCATCCACATGGGGCTTCCATCAGCTGTTAAATGCCTCCTTCTTAAATAGGACCAGACAGCCAAGAATCAAAGTCATTTGGGGAAGCCTTAACTACGAAAAACAGAGACCAAAACAAACAAACAGAAAAAATGAACTCCAAGGAAACAGAGATAATGTGGAGATTGGAATAAGAAAACAATTTTCATTGTAATTACTACTCCCAGGGGGGATACAAGAAGATAATTCATGAAACAAGAAGATGATGTTATAAAAGGGAACACTGGATTAAAACCAGCTCTTGAAAATTAAAACTGATAACAAAAATATAGAAGGGTTGAAATTTCCCAGAAAAATAAAAGGTAACGGCAGTGGTGGGGGGAGGGGGGTTGTTTAAAATTTAGAGAATCATTTTGGGAGCTCTAACATCCAAATAACTGGAGTTTCGGAAAAGAGAACAGTTAAATTGGAGAAGAGTTAACAACAGAAGCGTATGGGAAACTTCTCAGCACTTAGGGACATGAAGTGCCAGACCAATGGGTCCATAAAGCACGCAAAACAAAGGACAAAATCATATCAAGGCACAACACTGGGAGATTTCAGAACATCAGACGTGTCGAAAAAATCCTCAAAGCTTTAATCCTCAAAGAAAGAAACAGAAAACATTTTAAATCCAGGGATCGGCAATCAGAATCACATCATTGTTTTCCACGGCAACAATGGAAGTAAGAAGGCAATGAGGCAACCTTTTCAAATACAGAAGAAAATTATTAAATTATTTGTAACCTAGGGTTTTATACCCAGCCAAGTATCAGTCCTGCAGAAGAGTACAATGAAGAGATATTAAGACATGAAAGATTTTTTGCCTCCCACAGATCCATTCCTAGGAAGCTACCAGAAGACAAAGACAAGGAATCTGGGAAACAGGGAAGCAAAGTGGGGGAAGGACCATCAATGGAGCCAAAGGGAGGTCTCAAGATGAAAGCTGTTTGGTGCGACCAGACAACAACCCATCCCAACTCCCCCGAAGGGATGCCACAGATCAAACTGGACCTGAGAGCACACCAGTGGGCCTATGACACGCACGGAATGCAATTTTAGGATTCTGTCTGTCTGTTTGGGTACAAGTTAATGCTAAATATACAGCACACCTAGAAGATGAAAAATGAGGTAGACATTTAACTGCAATAAAAACAAAAGTTAAATAAGAAACATGGTAGTATATGATTCAGCTATTAATACCATATACATAGTCATAATAATATAAACACTGAATAGTAATTTAACCAAAACGTGGCAGGTAGACACATCAAGAGAATGAGGGAAGAGAAGTGTGTGTGTGTGTGTGTGTGTGTGTGTGTGTGGTGTATAAGAGAGCTATATCCTAACCTTGAGTGGTACATAAGAGAGCTATATCCTAACCTTTTGTAGTAGGAAATAGGTAGATAATACCTAAAACAGAAACACCAGGAAATAAAGAAATCCATTTTTTTTTAATTTAAGTTTAAATGATAGAACATGTAAGACTTAAAAGTGGTTGCAGGGTCCTTGTAGAAGGACCCTCTTGTCTCTTGGGAATGGAACTTGAGGAAAAAGTGGAACAGGGCACTATTTTTACATTATAGTGCTATCTGACTTTTTAATTTTTTTTCTTTCTTATTGAGGTATAGTTACAATAACAAACTACTCTTATTTAAAGTACACAATCTAGGGACACCTGGGTGGCTCAGTTGGTTAAGTGTCTGACTCTTGGTTTCCACTCCAGTCATGATCTCACAGTTTGTGAGTTTGAGTCCACATCGGGCTCTGCACCGACAGTGCACCATCTGCTTGGGATTCTCTCTCACTGCCCCTCCCCACCTCTCCCTCTCAAAATAAATAAATAAACTTAAAAAAATAAAGTACATAATTTGATGTTTTCGCATGTACATATATCATATATATATAATACATATCATATATATATATATATATATATATATATATATATATATACACACACACACACCACAAAGTGTCCCTTTATAATCCCTCCCTCTCAGGATTACTCCTGGAGAAGGACATATGGGTGGCTGGAGGTCAGTGGCTTAACGTTTTCTGCTTCTGTTTTAGTGAACCAAGGAGTCTGTGCTTCTAGTGCAGGTTCCTCATATGCCAGCATGGGGAAGACACCTCACAGTCCATCTTGGCCTTCAGCTTGAGAAGCACCTCCTCCAGGATGCCTACCATGACACCCTCCCTGTGTGCATACTCCCTTCTTTAAAGATGGAACTCTCCACTCTCTAGTGTACTACCCTCTTTCTCCCCTGCACTCAGTGACCTGTGAGTCTGCAAGGTTGGACACCTTCCATTCGAGGGCCTGGCTCAGAGCAGGTGCTCAGAAAATATTTGTTCAGATACAAAAAGAAATGCATGGATCGTGAATAGGTGAGTAAATGCCAAGTCTTTTCCCATTGTCAATTATTTTAAGGTTGTTTGTGTTAAAGATGATATCTCTTTAAAGTCTGTGTGAAAGCCCAGTAGAGGCTGAAATAGGAGGAAAGCTCAGAAACACAACTGAGCCATTAATCCATTCGAGGAGCCTGAGAGACATCTGTCCCTTGTATGAAACCCTGTCCCAAACACGCCCCCCTCAACCCTCCTCAGGGATCCAAGACTCCTCTCTGGAGCCCTGGGAGTAGCTAACTCAAGCAGTTGGGGATGAGGATCACTAGGGGGCACTCTTTCATCATATTGGCCCTGCCCCAATGGCCACAGAAGCCTACCTTGGGGTCTTCTACAAGGACCCTGCAAACCGAGGGGCCGGCCTCTTCACATGCTCTGCAGCCTCTTGCCAATAACAGAGAGGGTCTTTCCAAGGAGCAGTGGCACATCCACTAAAACAGTATCCACTCAGTACAAGGTAGCTTTGCAGAAAAGGCAGGTATTTGGGGGCACATTGATATTTCAGAATGACCTTCCTTTCTTTACTGCCTTGAGTGTGTCAGTTCTTAGATCCCCAGTCCCAGCCTGACAGCTGCCCAGGTAAGAATAAACTGAAGGGTACACTCCTGCAATTTACCTATTTACTCACCTATATCCACTAGACACATTTTCCTTGAAGGACTGGGGACTGGGAGGTTCTGGGCCATTATAGTCCCCAACGTAGGGGGAAGAAATGGGAGCTTACGGCCTGCACAAATCATCCCAGCCTTGGGCCCGCACGAACCTCAGAAGTGGCACAGAGGAAGGCTAGGGGCCCAAGTGGTATGTGTAGTCTGGAAAGTCAGGGCTCCTTCATTTTTTAGGACAGCACTCTCTTAACCTCAACCATTGTGGGACTTAATTTCAAAGATACTCCCTCTCTGGAGGAATTAACCACCCAAACACAAAGACTCTGTAAGGCACCCCTGCCTGATGGAGATTCTGGACCTGGAGTGGAAGGGAAGTGAGTGGTAGGAGAGGATTGGGGGGAAAACCTGGATGGAGGAGGACACGGAGAAGGGGGAATGCAGAACAAAGAGAAGAAGGCCCTTAGCTTGGCTCTTGGAACTGGAGCATTGGAACTTCCATTCCAACATCTAGGTTCTTCCTGTGAATTTACTATCTGCTCCAGATTCTGGTGGGCTTCCTGTTTCCCATAACCTGTCAAAGGAAGTGTTCAGGGGAGTGTTCAGGGGAGGCTGGAAGGGAGAATTTCACAACTAACAGAGCCTTCCTTTGATGTTGCCACCAGGGCCCTGGAGCCCCGCCTCTACCAATCAACCATTTGGGCAATGAGGAGACCATTCTCTTCCCCTCATGTTCCCATTTGGTACAGTGGGACACAATGCCAGATTGAGGACATATCACAGGCACAGACCCAGCCCCAAGTCCAGGTCTAGGCTAAGGAGGATCCCTTGCTAAGCTCTGTCCACACCTATGATGCAGCCACACCCCTAGGAGCTGAACTTTCCAGAGCAAAGGCATCAAAACTGACTTACTATGAGAATTGGGTCACCTCTGCATCTTTCCTGGGCAGGATTCCAGACCCAGCCAGCCATGCTGTCACCTGAGAAGAATCATTACCTGCAGGGGGAGAGGGTAAGAGAGAAGGGGAAAAGATGGGTGGAGACGGACAAAGATGGGAGGAAGAAAGCACTGGCTCGCTCACTAGAAGAGCCTCTCCTCCCCTCCCATATGGGAAGATTTATGTACCAGCAACCTAGCCAACCCAGTGCCCACCTATGCACACCTGCCCCTGGTACATCTTTCACCCAACTACCCTGCACAGCCAGTGTGGCGACCAGCTCAGGCAGGCTTCACTGAGGCCTCTGGCTCTGCCTTGCCTGAGAGGCCCTGCCCTCCAACCTTCTTACAGAGAGGAGGAGAGAGGAGAAGAAGAGGAAGAGGAAAAGAAAGAAGAAATGTGTGTACATTTCAGCCCCCTTCAGGTTTTGGGATCCCTCCCCCTTCCTGTTGCTCTGGGACACAGAGGTGAGGAGTCACAGGGGCCCATTTAGGTCTACAGCAGGTTTATCCACTCCAAGATGTACTTGCTTGACTCTAGCGGCCTTGAGCGGGCCCCTTTCTGTAACCATCTCAAGAATGTTTGTCAAGCATTTTGTCAGGTACCCCTCCCCAAAACGTCCCTGAAAGATAGGACTCTACCATATGACCTTTCCCCTGATTTTGCAATCCCAGAGGGCACATGCCTACTCTCATACCTCCACCAAGTGTCTCCAAGAAGAATTCCATCCATGGGGTAAGACCACCTGGGACCTCTTCTTCTCCCTTCCTTTTTAGTTCTAAAATTTTTACCAAGTGTATCTAGTTGGGACAGTGACATATTGGCCTTAGCTTCTCTTTGTGAGATGGTCTTTGGATGGCCAAATATCCCTTAGCTTGGCACAAAAGACTTATGTTCTCATTTGTCTCAGAGCCGATCATTATTTGTAACGCAATATTTGGCTTCTGAGTAAATCACACACACAGACACACATCTTTGGGGAGGACTTCATTAAAAATTAACAATGTCCCTGGCTAGTAAATAGCTCTTTGAACTTAAAACATTTTCTCGTCCCTGGTCTCTCCAGCAGATCTGGGGCTTGCAAACTCCATGGTGAGGGGAGGAAAGGACCTTACTGGGGGTAGGACTCAGCCTTCACTCTCCCAGGGGATAGGGTCCTGAGTCCCCCACAGATGTTGGGAGGCCCAGTGTGGTCAGGGCTCAGGAGTGGCACACAGAACTGTGGGAGTAGAGGAGAAAGGCAGCTGGGGAGAGGGTAAGGACAGGTGGGTAGGGTGTGTCTGAAGAAGAGGTGTAGGCCAGCACAGATGGACCAGCCTAGAGGAAAAGTGGGGGAGGGAGCGTCCTAGGGGCAGAGGAAAGAACTTCATCCAGGTCAAGAATAGCAGGACCAAGATGGGTGGACACCAGGGAAGGCCCTGACTGACAGGGGTATAGGAGGGAATGAAGCTGAGACTGAAACAGAGCAGATGGAGAGAGGAG
Organism: Leopardus geoffroyi; assembly: GCF_018350155.1. Lineage (NCBI taxonomy): Eukaryota > Metazoa > Chordata > Mammalia > Carnivora > Felidae > Leopardus > Leopardus geoffroyi. The sequence goes on from NC_059333.1 coordinate 128,686,333, forward strand.
GGCTCCCAGAGTCTGTCTTGGACCTCTAGGGAGTCCGGGTTCCGGTGGCAACGGAAGGGTTTTGAGAAAGAAAAACTGAGCAGCCCAGAGGTTGCCTGGCTTCATCACTCACGCTCTCTGTGACCCTGGGGCAAGCTAATTAACCTCCCTGAGCCTTGGTTTCCTCACTTATGACACAGGGATGATAACAGAACTCCCCGGGAGGATGATTGGGAGGGCTGACCGGGATGACGAGGCGAAAAGCGGGTGGTGGCACACCGCGCGCACTGCGTAAATTTAGGGGTGCTGATTACTACCTTTTTTCCGGAAGAGTTGGACAGAGCGCCTGGCGGCGGGTGATTCAGTTGGTTAGGTGGATCAAATTAACCAGAAGATTTTCAACTCAGATTCACACTTCCTGTGGAGACAGGCCCTAAAAGAGCTGGCGAAGGTGTTTGTAAACAATAACAGGGCAATTCAAAGGTTGCCGCTGGCGGTGAAAGCAGTGGGGGGTTAGGGAAGAGGCTCCAGGGGAAGCAGTCTTCTCTTCGCCGGGGGAGGAGGGGCTGGCAGGATCCGAGACAGGCAGGTGTGGACACCTATGCGGTCTTCCTTCCCTTGAATACACACATACAGACACACGCACGCGCGCGCGCGCATCACCCCCCAGCTCTCTCCTGCAGCAACACCCAGAACCCCTCAGCGACACACGATTGTCCATCTCCCGGCGTTGTCCCGCCGACAGGGAAGAAGGAGTGAGTGGAAGGCCGGAGTGAGTGGAAGGCCGGACGCATTTGGGGGGCGGTAATGGCCGAGGGGATTAATTTTTCTCCCGCAGCCCTGAAGGCAAAGCGTGGCTGTGGCGTGGTGAGAGGCGCAGTGCGTCCTGGAGGGCCCTGGGCCGCGCGGGAACGGAGCTCTGGGGCCGGGCGCCTGGCCCGCAGCGCCGCCTCCCGGGAGGAAGGCGGGGGCCGGGAGGAGGGAGCCGGAGGAGGCGGAGGGCGGAGGAGGGCGGCGCGCTGAGAGGTTATTTGTGGTTCGCTTTGATCCCGAGGGGGAACCTGAAACTCTCACATTCCTGGCATAGCAGCCGCCTCCGGCGCGGGCCGACCCTGGGGCTGCGCGCTGGGGCCCGAGCGGCCAGAGCGTCGGCGCCACCGCCTAGTGCACACCTCCGCCGCCGAGCTGAGCTGAGCGGAGCTGGGCCGGGTCGTCGGGTCTGACTGCGCCAAGCACCCGGGGGCCGCAGCGGTAAGGAAGGCCGCTCGGCGCTTCGGGGAGCGCTCGGGTCGGGAGAGACGCGTCCAGCCGAAGCCAGAGCCCCGGCGCAGCCCGCTCTTTTCTGGGAGCGGGAGCCCGGCGCTCTAAGCGTCCTCGGGATGCAGTGCGCCCTTTCCAGGAAGCCGCGGGGGCGACCCGGGACCACTCCTCGCTGAGGGCGCTCCGCAGTGCGCCTGGGTGGGGGGCTGTAGCTGGCGCGGTGTCCCCTGGGGCTGGGGGAGGGGGCAGCTTCTGGGGAGAGCGGTGTCATGTGTTTTGGGCCGTGGGTTGGAGAGAGCGGCGCAGAAAAGGGCAGGAGACGCCGCTTAGAGTTCAAGTTGCAGGGCCCTGGGGCTGATCTGGTTGGTTAGGTGGGGATTACAGGTGGCTTTGCCCCCAACTAGTCCAAGAATTCCTCTTTGTCTTCCTTGGAAAATCCTCTCTGGAGCCACTGACTGGCTCTCACTTAGAAAGAATGCAGCCGGCCGTCCAGCCCGGTGACGTCAGCGTTGGAGCATTTGGAAAACAAAGAGGGCTCGGGAGGCTGGGAGGGAGGCGGACCCGCGACGCTTAAAGAACTCCGTGGGCCTCCGGCTACCCGCCCCTGCCCGCTCTAGGTGCACCGGCGGCCTCCAGGTGTTCGTGGTCGGCTTGGAGTCTGGGTAGGGCGGGATCCCTGGCTGGGGTACAATCTGACTTAGGGACCGTCGCTTGGGTTCCTTAGGCGAGCGTGAGCCCCGGCGAGAGCCGGAGTTACGTGCTTACTTAGGAAGGGGGTGGGGGTTCAGAGAACCAGGAGCGCTGGTGCAGCAAAGGTGCACGGCCCGGGTCGTGGTCGCAGATTTTAGTAAGGCCTCAGCTGAAGGGATGTGCATCTGAGGCGTCTGACGGGGACAGATTCGGATGAGAGGCCGCGGAGGTGTTCCCTGCTCCCAGGCACACCGTTGGCGGAGAGGAGACCAGGAATCTGTCCAGAGAGCTCTGCATTCCCCGGTCTTTCTCAGCAGGTTTCAGCCCAGACTGATTACTTTAGGAAATGCCCCGCAGATGAAACCTTGGGGCGAATTGATTCCAGTTTGTTTTGCCTGTGGTAACTCTGGAGTCTTGCATCTCCAGCCTCCTGTGTGTAGGGAGAAGGGGCCGCATGGTGGGGTGCCAAGAAGGATGGGTACAGAGATGCCTTCTAGACTCCACTCCCTCTCCTCATTTCTGGGCAGCCAGGAGGAAGGAGCGGATTGGGAATGGCTGCTCTGCCAACCGACCAAGCCCAAATAGCAGCAGGGCACTGGGGCTAGTTCTGTGGCGGAGGCGGGGCCACGTTCTGCCTGCTCCCCTCCCCCCATACACGAGGACCTATGGAGATGTGGTTGTTTGGTTTTCCCTGAGTCTAGTTTGGAGGTTTGTGTTGGAGGAGGCTGTGGGAAGGAAGCCAGGTGAGGTGGGCGGTCTTCCAGGACATGAGCCACTGAGAGCCCAAGATCAGAAGAGAATACCTTCCTCAGGAGATAGGATCTCCCTGCACTTGAGGCTTCCAGGCCCCAGCCCCAGGTCCCTGCAACCAAGAGCCTCTCCCTTGCTCGCTTACGTCTCCAATTGGCTCAAATGGGTGTTACTGGTATCAAAATGCTGAGTGCCCATCCCCTATGTGGCATAGGACCGTTGAGGTCTTTTCCGATGTAGCAAGTGCGTGTGTCTGTGTGTAAGGGGGACGGTCATAAAATCAAAGACAGGGTGCTACCCTTTCTTTTTCCTGGAGCATCCATGCGGTTGCTGTCAGCACACAGACTGTGTGACTTACCCGCACACCTGGATGAGTGGCACCTTTTTGCCTCAGTTCACAAAACCATGGTCCTACTGTAGCTTCTCTTCTTTCATCCCATATTCAGCAAACCAGCATTTTTTCCTTTCTCCTGTTCACCTTGCAGAGTAACTGCCGAGGTCATCCCATGACAGGGAGGGCTCAGCATGGTAAAGGGTGGTGAGTTAACTGCTAAGACTAGGGCTTAGGCATGCAGCATTCTAGAGGGAGCTAGGGGCAGTTTGCCCAAGGCTTTTACTAGGCTGGACTCGTTCTTTACCACCTGGCAATAAACTGGGCCTCTGTCCATCCCTAGACTGGCCTGCTCAGTGGTTATGGCTGAACTACCCCTGCTCTGGAGTCTCTCATCAGCCTTTTCAATGGGAAGCAGACTGCAGGAGGCTGGGGTTCCTGGGTGATTGATTACCCACTAGGTTACTGTGTCTTTTTCTTTAGACATAGTAAAGATGCAGCTATGCCTCCATACTAAGTGTGAATATGATGGTATGGCAACCCTTTGCTAAGGATTCACAGTGCACCAGGAGCTCAGCAGCCATTGCCTCATTTAATTTTCAACTCCATGAGCAGGCATTATTCCTTACATTTTTCTGATGGAGAAACGGAGGCTCAGAGGTTAGGCAACTTGCCTTAATCAGTAGGCAGCAGCATTGGCAGTTGAACCCAGCCTTGCGTGACCCTCCATAGCCTTGCTCTTTGCCATTCTGCTTTGGACCAGAGTGTAATGGAAAGTCCTCCTGTTCCTCTCCCAGGTACTCCCACTGATTGCTCTTCTTTCTCTTCTCTTGGGTGCCCTAGGGCCAGGTGCCACCGGCCACTGTTCGGGCAGGGGTGTGCAAGCCAAGGAAGCATGAGGACTCTGGAAGACTCCTCGGGGACAGTCCTGCACCGCCTCATCCAGGAGCAGCTGCGCTATGGCAACCTGACTGAGACACGCACACTGCTGGCCATCCAACAGCAGGCCCTGCGGGGTGGGGCTGGGGCTGGGAGCACAGGGAGCCCCCAGGCCTCCGTGGAGCTCTTGGCACCCGAGGACACTCAGGTGCTACAGCAGGCCACAAGGCAGGAGCCCCAGGGCCAGGAGCACCAGGGCGGTGAGACCCACCTGGCAGAGAACACCCTCTACCGGCTGTGCGCACAGCCCAGCAAGGGTGAGGAGCTACCCACCTATGAAGAAGCTAAAGCCCATTCGCAGTACTATGCGGCCCAGCAGGCAGGGCCCCGGCCACACGTAGGGGACCGGGATCCCCGAGGGGCCTCCGGAGGCAATCGGAGCCAGGATGAGGCGCTGCGGGAGCTGAGGCATGGGCACGTGCGCTCCCTGAGTGAACGGCTCCTGCAGCTGTCCCTGGAGAGGAACGGTGCCCGGGCCCCCAGCCACATGAGCTCCTCCCACAGCTTCCCACAGCTGGCCCGCAATCAGCAGGGGCCCCCACCCAGAGGCCCTCCTGCCGAGGGCCCAGAGCCCCGTGGACCTCCGCCTCAGTACCCACACGTTGTGCTGGCTCATGAGACTGCCACTGCTGTCACCGACCCACGGTACCGCACCCGCGGGAGCCCGCACTTCCAGCATGCTGAAGTCAGGTAACTGCCCACCCTGCTCTTTCAAGCTCTTGACCTTCTTCCAGTGTAGTTCTCCCCAGGGCTGAGAGCCTCCAGACAGCAGCACCTTGTGTCCGGGCTGGCCAGCCCCAGAGGAAGGCTGTTGATACCTGCCTCCTTTCCAAGGAGGGGCTGATGCCTGGAGGAAAGTAGGACTTAGCCAAGGTCACATGAGAACTTAGTGGCATCTTTTGCTTTAATTCGGAGATGGATACCATTGTGTAATTAGCTGTAGCGGTCAAATAACTAAGGTTCCCAGAGGGTACAAGTTACAGCAGGGGGTTAAAAGTTAGGTTTTCAAAAGAACTTGCTAAAGACAAGGGTTGGGAATCATCGCCAAACTGTTTCCAAGCTAAGTGGCAAGAAAGTGGGACCTCCTTCTCTGGAGACTCGTAAGACCAAGTGGACAGTTTGCTTTCTGTGATTAATGGAGGGCATTCCTAACTGGAGGCAGGAAGGACCAGATGGCCTCCTTAAAGACCTCTCTGTGTCCTACACCAGGGCAGGAGCTGCCCTGTCACTACCATTCATTTCCTTTCATGTTTTCCCACATGCTCCAGGTGGCTGGAGCCTGTAGCAGGAGAGGACATGGGGTCCGGGCAAGCCCCTTTCTGTGGAGCCTTGGAAAGGGCTGCTGGGGGATGTAGAACTTGATTCTGAAGCCTTTAGAGGATGTGATTTGGCTTATTTCTTTAAGAAGGCCCCTCAGGCTGCATGTAGGGAATGGATTCTAAGGGGCAAGAATGGAAGCAGGAGACCAGGAGGAGGCAGAAAGCCCAGCTTGCAGAAATACTGGTTCCTAGAAATGAGGCTCTGCCCCAGGCTTCTGACTTGGCCCAGCACCTTCTGAGAAGCTGACACACACCATTCGTGTCACACACTCTGCATCTCCCCCGCCGATGGTGGTCCAGGAAACCCCTGAATCTGCAGACTCCTTTCCTCTGGAGCCTCAAGGTCGAAGTCTTGTTCTCTTCATTCTTGCTGAGTCTTCATTTAGTCACCCACTTTCCCACCGCTTGGTCTTTTCCTGGGATAGATGCCTTTCCTTGCTCTCGAGAAATGAGTGACGCCATGGTATTGGTATGGGGGAAGTAGAGGACGGAACCCTATGGGTTTTCTCCAGCCTCCACCTCTCGCGTCCCCATCTTATCTCCTTTCTCAGGGCTTGGTCAGGGAGAGTTTCGGAAGCTGAGTCGTGGGTTTCTAGTTTTGGAGCAGCCTTATTGAGCCCTGTCAGGAAAAGATAATATCGTGGAAAGGAAGTAGACCGCAGGAGAACAAAAAAGGGAGGGAGGGGGAGGGGCAACACAAGGAGGGGGGGCCGGAGAGCAAGTGTGAAGGGAAAGGAGACTATTCTTCCTCAGAGCTAAGTCATCCTCAAAGAATGCCAGTTGTGTCTGCCTAGCCCAGTGCAGGGGGAAGAAAGTTTGTGAAGCAACCCTGAGAATGCCACATTTAGCAGTGCAGGGAGAGTTTGGACATTCCAGTGGAGACCCTCTGCTCAGCTCTCACTAGGAGCTCTAGCTTAGGCAGTAAGAGAAGCAGATCTACCCGTCCTTTCGTTTCAGCTGATCAGAGAAGGCTTAATCGTTGGGAACTAGGGGCAGGGACTTCTCTTTCAGCCTAGGGTCCTAAGGGGAGCCGGGGAGGAAGGGCATGAGTGCTGAGGGGATGGACCCAGAAGTGGAATTCAGCTCTCATGTAGCTTCTCGGGCCTGGAAAATTCCTGGTGTAACTGAGGAAGTCTGTTCTTTTATACCTGGAGTCACAAGGCCCCAGCAAGTCTCTGTGACCAGCTTCCACCCCCACCTCCACGGGGTTCTGAGGAGAATGCTGCACCATTGCTAGAGGCCAGTAGAACATTGTCCCTAAACTCAGGGTATTGCGGTAGTCCAGAGGTGGCCCCATCTAGCGCGTGGGTCACATTTACTCTACGAAGACAATAGGCTGCAGTTGTCAGTAGGAGAGGTAGAGGATGCGCCACCATTGTGGATCATGTGCTGTAGGCCCAGCACTTGCCAGGCTTTGTGTTGCCTGGTGAGCCCCGTGAGGCTGGAGATCCTCACCCTCATGATTTAATAGAAGCATGCTGGCACCCTGGGGATTTGAATGCCTGTTTTGTCAGACTTTGGAGCTCAGACTCTTACCCTGACATCTATCTCACCACTCTGCCCTTAGCCACAGTATTCTAAAAATGTTTCTGTGAAGGGTGATGGGACCCAAAATAGGAGGGAGAAAACGTGGATGTGCTACACTGGCAGGTGCTAGTGTAAGAGGCTTATAACAGACAGAGGGGTAGCTGCTGAGGCTCAGCCACCAAGTGGCCCAGGGGCCTGGAAGACTGTGTGCTCAAGTCATGATTGACGTGGCCTCCAGACCCAAAAAGAACCTTGTATGGATTAGAAAGGTCAAGTGTGCCTTATTTAAGATGCCTTATTTAAGTACTGGTTGCTTACAAGGACCAGGACTACTCAGGCTGATCCCCAGGGCCTTGGCCACAGTAAGGCTGGGCATGAAATAAGCATCCTGATGTTAACCCCCTCTAGCCCCATTCCCTTGGCCCTTGAGGGTCTTAGGTAGACACTGTGGAAAAGGCCTCCTCCATTATGCCAGGAGGGCTGGGCCCGCTCAGGGTTGCTCAGCGGTGGGAACCATGGGGGTCTATACAGTCTCTGAACACTGTCTCTTCTGTTCCCCAGGATCCTGCAGGCCCAGGTGCCCCCTGTGTTCCTCCAGCAACAACAGCAGTACCAGTACCTACAGCCGGCCCAGGAGCACCCCCTGCCACCACATCCAGCTGCTCTCAGCCATGGCACCCTAGGCTCCCTCAGTCCACCTGAAGTGGAGGGGCCAGCAAGCAGCCAGGCGTCCTCAGCCACCTCAGGCAGCGCCCACCTGGCCCAGATGGAGACTGTGCTGAGGGAGAATGCCAGGCTGCAGAGGGACAACGAGAGGCTGCAGAGGGAGCTGGAGAGCTCAGCAGAGAAGGCTGGCCGCATTGAGAAGGTAGGCCTTGCTGGGGCCTCAGAGGGGCGAGGGGGAGCTGGCACCCACCCCCTCATGCTTCGTATGCCCTCCCTCGCCAACTCTAGACAGCTGGGGAGCAGCCGCAAGGCTGGCAGAGCAGGCCTGGAGTGTGAGCAGTTGCTGGCCAGTAGTGATTAGAAAGAGCCCATTCACCAGCTCCCTGCACACCCTTCCCCTGCACACACCCCCTCCTGCGGACACCTCCCACAGAGAGCCCTTTGTGTCCCCCACACAACAGTAAGTCTGTTCTAGGCTGGCCCTGGCCAAAAAGAAAGCCCCTCCTTTTGGAAAAAACGAGCTACTTATTAGAATCACAGGCCAGCTCGGAGCACGTGCAGAACCTGCCAGCAGCCAAGTGGGAGGGGCAGTGGGGGTAGGCTGGCCCTCTGCAGTGGATGGTGATGGCTAGAGGAGGAAATACTCCCAGGCAGAGGAAGTTCAGGCTGGGGTCTGGTGCCCTGTTCCTCAGTGAAGGTTTACCAGCTGTGCATTCAGCTTTGACAGGTGGCCTCAGGCCTCCTGTGACTGTCCTGTGGTGTCCGAGCTAGCTCAAACCCCGGGACATGGCTGGAGTCTTTTTGTGCCCCCTCCTGGTCCACTGTGCTCAGATTCTCAGTAGGAACTGGACAAAAGTAAAATGCATCTTTCTGGATGTTGGGTGCAGGAAAGCTGTGTTAAGTCACTTGAGGCAGCCACTTCCAGAATACCTGGCCCTGGGTTCACTCAGCATCTGGACCTTGGCACAATTGATGGGACCCTCGCTTGCTGGTTCTAGTAGTCTGATTCATATCTGGAGGCCACGAGCTTCTGACCATCCCACTATAGCCACCTGGAATTTTTGCTGTTGCTTTTTATTCTCTCCTCTCTCACCCTTCTTGATGGAGAGTAGCAGAGCAGCCTGGGCCTGTGGAGGGGACCTTGATTGCTACCTACTTGCAGGGATCTCTCCCCTTCCTTCAGCTCTTCTGTCTGCCTCTTTCTTGCAGCTGGAAAGTGAAATCCAGCGGCTCTCTGAGGCCCACGAGAGCCTGACCAGAGCCTCTTCCAAGCGGGAGGCCCTGGAGAAGACCATGCGGAACAAAATGGACAGTGAAATGAGGAGGCTGCAGGACTTCAACAGGGATCTCAGAGGTGAGGGAGGTCACCCAGGTAGAGGGGGTGGGGAGCGTCTCTGGAGGGCTTGATCCCTCTGTTCCAGGGAGACATTCAGAATCTCTGCTGTCTGCAAAAATAAGTGTAAATTGGCTTGGAGGGAAACAGGCTGCAACTCATAGGGGGCCACCTGGACAGAAGGATGCTTGTCTCTCTTCTATGCCTTGGAGCCTCTTGTGGGGCCCCCATCTATGTGGCTCAGTGCTCTCTCCTCATTAGGCCCTCAGCACGCCTGGGGGCTTCCCTATCAGCCCATCCCCGGTTTGGACAGCGCAGCCCCACAGACAGGACCCCAAGGGACACCCGGGCAGGTAGTTTCACCTGATACTCAAACATCTTTCCTGAAAATGTTTTTTCCTTCATTTGAAACAGAGAGATTGGAATCTGCAAACCGCCGCCTGGTGACCAAGACACAGGAGGCCCAGGCAGGCAGTCAGGACATGGTGGCCAAGCTGCTTGCTCAAAGTGAGTAGGGGTCACATGCAGATGCCTGGACAGATGTGTGGGTGGCGAGACCACAGCAGTGACTGTGGACAGGGAGGATTGGCCCTCCTGCTTATGAAAGCAATGCTTTGAGCATAGGATTACTATGCACCCAGTACTGGACTGGACTGGCTGGGAGGGGTGGCCTCCAAATAATAAGATCTGGTTCCATATTTATTGGAGAGATCAGTGGATACAAGAGGGACAGCTGGGGTGCAGTGATTTGCTGAGCTGTGGTGCTGTGTCAGTACAGTACAGTATCCTGCAGGATTGAAGGTGTAGGGAGCAGTGGGGGAGGCAGATCGCCCTGGAGGCAAGTAAGAAGAGAGAGAAGGAATGTGAGTTTCCCCAGGAAGTTCCAGACAGCAGAAAGGTTGGGGGTGCCTGGTTGGAATGTGAGAAGCTGGGGTGCATGATACAACTGGGCCATAACAAGGTGTCCAAGTGGAGGTACCTGCAGATGACCAAAAATGGGTTCCTCGAGCTTAACCAACAGGTGCAGTCTAAGGAAGGGGTTTGGGAAGCTACTCTAATGGGTGGTGGAAGGCTTCTTGAAGAGAGTGGATGAGTTCACCATTGACTAGCCTATTCAATCAGTGATTTATTTGTTCCTTAGGAGAACCATGCTAAGCACCTATCATGTATCTGGCAGAGGGTGGGAGCAGGCCCTGGAAGGTACAGCGGCAGGAAAGTCAAGAGAGAGGGGTTGAGCTTGAGAAAGGAGCAGGGCCTTCTAACCACAGATTCAAGGGAACAAGGGTGTCCGTGGCCCTGGAGATTAGTGACTGAGAAGTCTCCACTGGCCTGAGAGAGAGGCTCTGGGAATGGCACGGGAACGGCTCAGGTGGAGGTGCCTGGAGTGAGAGAGACAAAGGAAGCCCTGAACACCTGGAAGAAGCTCTAGCAATCCAAAGTTCCTATTGTGCTGTTGTGCATTTGCAGAGAAATGGAATGGGGGTGGCTGGTGTCCCAGGTGAGGGTGGCTTTGAGGAAGCCTACTGTGTGTGTGAATGGCCTGGATAGTAGGGGGTGTCCAGAAATGGAGAAATGGCTTGAGGACTGAGCTCTGGCTGGCAGCACCTCCCTCCTCAAGGAGGGCTCAGAGCCCTGGCCGGGGCTGCCCTGGACAGCGAATGGGAGAACACGACACTGACCGGATTGGGGGGTGGGGGTGGGCAGGAAGTAGGATAGGCTGTACTGAGCAGATTGAGGTGGCAATGGAGGTGATGATGCTGGGGGAGGGCGGGAAAGGAGCAGCCCTTCGTGTAGCCCTTGGGAGCTTGGGCGGAGGGGTTGCTGGCTGTTGGCAGAATGGGGGCCTCCTGCATGAGGGCAGTCTTTGGGGGCGCGGCGCCACAGAAAGGAAGTAGCAAGGCAGATTTCTGGGAGCCGGCAGAAGAGGGGCGGGGGGAGGCGGGGAGGCCGGCCTGGGGGCGTTTCCGCTCCCCAGAGAGCAAGCGCCAGGCTGTTCTTGGCTCCTCGCTGGAGCCATTAATCTCGCAGCCGCGGGTGACCTGGATGCCTGGCATTCCAGAGCCGGGCTGTTCCGCTCTGGGCCCGCCCCCCGCCGCCGCTCCCTCTGGGACAAAGGGAGAAGGCCTGAGCCGGTGGGGGCCAAGCCCGAAGCTTTCTCCCGGGCTGAAGGCGCAACTCACCCCCCCCCCCCCCCCCCACCTCGCACCACCACCACCGCGCAGCTCGCTCTGCCTTCCTGCGCGCCCTTGGCACCCTCCCATTCTCCCGGCTCCTCTTCCACCCAGGCCCAGGGGCTCTCCTCCCCAAACAGTTTCATCCTGGTGGCTGAGGATGGCCAAGGCTGAGGCCTCTTCAGCCCCTGCCAGGGCCTTAGAGGTTGTGCAAGGCAGCAGGAAGCTGCCAGAAACAGAAGACTAGGTCCCCCCACTCCACCCCAAGGGCTGAGGAAAGCCAAGCAGCTTTTCCTTGTTCCTTGATACCTATGGAGAAAACACAAAACTCCAGGGAAAATGTCTCTAGTTGACCTTTTTTTCTGGGGTCAGTCAACAACTAGGAGGAAAGCGTGATTATTGTCACCAATGCCACCCGCTTTTCATACAGACAGATCTGGCTGCTCTGGTCTGTGTCTCCCTGGGGATCTGGCTTTGAGTCCTGAGGCCTCACTTTCCGAGCTCTGTCCCTGTTAGACATTTGCTTCTTGCTGGAGACTCGGGTTCTGGGGTTCTAAGATGGGGCAGCCATGGTCAGACTGGGATGAGAGGCTGCTGCCCATAAGCTCTGTGAGCTGTAGGCTCTGTGAACACATGCAGAGGGGGTCATTGTTTCTAGGCCCAAATCCCCAGTCTCCTCTCTCTGCCAGCCCCTCCACCACACTCATGAGATGCCAAGTCAACAGTCAACCCACTGTGGATGCCTCCACTTCAGTATTATTGAGTTTCCTCATCTTTTTTCTCCACACCAAAGAGTGAGGCCAGCCTGGGCCTAGCCTTCAAAAATCCGGAGTGAGTCAGAGCTGACCTGGGTTGACTATGCCCTTCTCCTGCTTCAGGGCCCTGAGTAAATGAATCCTCCCTCTGCCTACCCAGGTCCCCAGCCTTAACTCTTCTACTCCAGAACCTGTATTGTCCGTTGTGATAGGTATTTAGCCACATGTGGCCCAAAGATTAGAATTAATTCAGATTGAATTAAAAGAAGAATTTCAGTTCCTTCCCCACACTTCAAGTGCTCAATAGCCATGAGTATCTAGTGATGACTCTACAGGTCAGCACAGTATAGAACAGGTTTATTACAGCAGAAAATTCCACTGTACTGTGACAGTGCTGCTCTAGGGACAGTGCCTTTGAGTTCATCAGGCAGGCCCTGGAGCCCACCCCCTTCTACTCTCCAGTAAGGCAGGCAGCCCACACACTCTCTGGGGGGCTAGCCTGGACTCCCAACGGGCAGGTGCATGGAAGGTAGACTTAAGCCTAGAGTATCAGCTGGAAGACTGCGTGGTCTGGTTTGGGCCTTGCTTGGCCCTGCAATGCGGTGTGGGTCTCTGAGCAGAGTTCTCTTGGGGAAGGAACAAAGATGATTTAAAAGTCAGCTTAGCTAGGACTTCAGCCACAAATCTTTGGACCATAGTCATTTTTATTGTGCCACAAAGGTTGCATTTCTTTATAAGCCTGGTCACCTACCCTCTCAGTGGTCCCCCAGACCAGGGAAGGAAATGCAGCACTATTCTGGGGAGCCCTGGGTCCGCAGAATGTGTCCTGGAGCTCACTCTGGGAGGCCTGCGGATATGAGGGGCACCCCACCACAGCCAGAGCAGCCTGGTCCTTTGGAGGCCAGGTTGACTTGGGTCCCCGCCTTAGCAGCACCATTCACCTGTGTTTCTTCCCCAATATGTTGGGGGTCACACATCCTACCTCGAGGGACCATTATCAAAGGCTATTATACAAAGATGTGTAAGTAAGTGCGTGGCTCATGGTGCAACCAGTGATGCTTCTTCTCTTCCCTGTTCCTTCATTCTTTCACTTGAATGATGGCCATGTCACAGTCCACCTGAGCCTTCTCATCTGGAAATAGGCATCACACTTCCTATCTGGCCAGTCTCTAGCATCATTGTGCAAAATTGTGAATGTGGTTTGGAAATGGTGACACCTGGCACAAGTGGACAGTGTTTGGGGCTGCCCATATCCCAGTAGAGAGGCAGCACAGCCCAGTTATTACTGCAAGGGCCCTGGTCCAGTGCTGTCATTTATTTGTGACTTAACCTGTTCCTCCTGCATAAAATGGTAATGGAAATACTGGTACCTAACTCCTAGGGTCGTTGAGGCCCAGCATGTGGTAGGCGCCCAGTGGGACGAGCTAGGGCGGTTGCCATCACAGACTGAGCCCCACACCTCCCTGCAGGCTATGAGCAGCAGCAGGAGCAGGAGAAGCTGGAGCGGGAGATGGCCCTGCTGCGCGGTGCCATCGAGGACCAGCGGCGGCGCGCAGAGCTGCTGGAGCAGGCTCTGAGCAACGCGCAGGGCCGGGCCGCACGAGCCGAGGAGGAGCTGCGCAAGAAGCAGGCCTACGTGGAGAAGGTGGAGCGGCTGCAGCAGGCCCTGGGGCAGCTGCAGGCGGCCTGTGAGAAGCGGGAGCTGCTGGAGCTACGTCTGCGGACGCGCCTAGAGCAGGAACTCAAGGCCCTGCGTGCGCAGCAGGTGAGCTTAGAGACCTGTGGTGGCGGCAGAGGGAGGGCAGTATCTGAGGAGGCCGGTTCTTTAAGGCCCAGGAGCCCCTGCTGAGATCCAGGTGGAGGCCTCCTTGGAAAGCGGGGGTGATCTGTGTTCCTTGCCCCAGCTCCTGCCAGCCACCTTAGCAGAGGCTTTACCTCTTGGCCAGGTGCTGGTCTTGGGGCCTCAAGACCTGGGCTTCTGTGCTCCACAGCAGCAGGGGTTGGCATCCTTGGTCTCTAGAGAAAGTAGCTCAGGAGCCTTGATGTGGAAGACTAGCCGGCTCTTACAGGTCTCCCCAAGATGAAGAGGGCAGATGGTGACCCAGATCCTGAGTCTTTATGCTCGCTTTGGGCTGTGTTACTAACCCTGGTGTTTACAAACCAGATAGAGTTCTGTCTCCACTCCCAACCTTACCCTTCACACAGAGGTAGGGTGACCAAATGTCCAGGACTGCCCAGGTGGGTCCTAATTTACGCCAGTTGTCGCAGTGTAATTATTAAGAGTATCCGTTTCCAGTTTGGAGGATACTTTCCGTGGTCCCCTATGCAAGGCAGGCCTGATCTTTCCTATACCCTTGGCCACAGGGGTGTGGGGAATCGTAGCACCTGCTTCATCTTTGGTGGCTGCAGGGTGCCGGGGTGGGTGTGCCGGGAAGGGCAGAACAAACCCGTGCATAGGTGAGAGTCCTCCTGTGGGCGAGGACCAGTGGCTGCCACGCCCCAGCCTCTGCCCTTGACCACAGTGCTCCCTTCTCCGCAGAGACAGGCAGGCACCCCCACAGGTGGCAATGGCAGTGGTGGGTCCCCGGAGCTCAGCGCCCGGCGGCTGTCGGAGCAACTGCGGGAGAAAGAGGAGCAGATCCTGGCACTGGAGGCTGATATGACCAAGTGGGAGCAGAAGTATTTGGAGGAGCGCGCCATGAGGCAGTTTGCCATGGACGCGGCTGCCACAGCTGCCGCCCAGCGTGACACCACTCTCATCCGACACTCCCCCCAGCCTTCGCCCAGCAGCAGCTTCAACGAGGGCCTGCTCACCGGCGGCCACAGGCATCAGGAGATGGAAAGCAGGTTGGGTCTTGCAGGCCACTGGGGGTGGGGGTGGGGGTGGCCCTGTCCAACCCCTGCCATGCCCTTAATCCCTGATAAACACTCCTCTCCCCATGAATGAGGCTCAGCAGTCTCTCATGCTTCTGGGCTGATTCCTGTGTGTTTGGCTCACCAGGCATCACACACATGTTCTCTCCCAGAGAGACTCCTTGGTCTGCCCGGGAGACCTTGGCTATGGAGGTACTCGATGCCATCGAAGGCCCTGGCCTATATCTGCTCCCCCCTCCCCCAGGAAATCAGAGAATAAGACTTTCCAAGTGAATCCGCACCATGTACCACCCCAGAAGGAATGTGGACTGGGTCCCTGCCTTGGGGAAAGCTAGTATTTTCTCTCCAAAAAAGATCTCAGAGGCCCTACAAGATTTCTGTTCAACCTATGTCTGGCTCAAAAGCACAAGCACATCAACTGAGCCCATTTGATGGTCAGCAGCTCTGGGGTATTGCCCCACGGGAGAGGGATTGTGCCATTGCTATCATCAGATGAATCCAACCCACCGCTTGACCTGCCTTTGCTGGCATAGGAAGGGCCCAGTGTCTCATGTGCTGGAGGTTTTCAGGGCTTCAGATTTCAGAACTGTGATGGCATTTCTAAACCCCACCCCCCACCCCTGGTCCCTATTACAGGGACAAGAGAATACATCCTGGCTCCTCAGTGGGGAGGGCTTTTTGTCCAACTTTTATGAGGTGGAGGCCGCTGGATCTGTAGGTCTGACCATGTGAACATGGCCTCTCACCCCTCAGGTTGAAGGTGCTCCATGCCCAGATCCTGGAGAAGGATGCAGTGATCAAGGTCCTTCAGCAGCGCTCCAGGAAAGACCCTGGAAAGGCTACCCAGGGCTCCCTGAGGCCCGCCAAGTCCGTGCCATCTGTCTTCGTGGCTGCAGCAGCAGGGAACCAGGCCTGGCAAGGTCTCTCTTCTAGTGAGCGGCAAGTGGATGCCCCTGCCCGGCTGGCTACAGGTGAGACGAAGCAGGTGGGGAGCACAGGTAGAAGAGTAGGTTGCTTTCAGGCCTTTGCTCCCAGAACTGAGGCTCAGAGGAGCCAGGGTTTCCTGACCCCTTGCCCAGGGGAGCCAGCTTACCGTCTGGCTCCAGTAACCACAGCTATGGCCACAGCTATCCTGCTGGTGTGAAGAGGCATGCTGTAGTCCCCATCCCCATAAATTCCATCACTGTGGATCCTGGCCACTTGCCATCTAAGCAAAAATAGGGCTTCCTGTGCAGATGTACCTTCCAGACCAGCTCTTCCACTTCTTCATCTGAGCAGATGCCACAGAAATTCAAGAGTCCCTGATGCTTCTAAGATTTCATCTGCAAAGAAGGGTTCTGCTACTTAAAATGTTTGGAAACCAATGCAACCGATAGTTACCCCATTTGGAAACGGGAGCATTTAATCTTAATCGAAGTTCTTACAAATCAAGAGCAACCCATACCACCTCGCGCCCCCAGAACACTTCAGGTGTTCTTCATGGGGCTACAACTCATGGGCAAGGCAGTAACTCTCAACCTCCTTCCTCTCCAGCAGACAGGGCCCCTGAGGAGGAGCCAGTAGCCGCAGCTCCCCTCCCTGCCCATGCCAAACACGGGAGCAGAGATGGGAGTACCCAGACCGATGGTCCCCCAGACAGTGCTGCCGCTTGCCTGGAGCCCGACAGCCTCCTGGGGTACAGCGGTGGCCAGAGGACAGCCTCACTGGGTAAGTCCCTCTTCCCTGGGCTTCTGTGCCAGGCAGGGCTGAGGGCGCACTGGGGTGTGAACTGGAGCACGAGGCCCTTTTTTTCCAGACCCCTCGGGCTCGTGGCCTGCTCTGCAGAGGGAGCAGTGCACAATGATAGGCCGGCAGGGTGAATGTGAGGGCTGGTTGGATGTGTGAATAGAGGAACTGAAAAACCCTGATCACAGACAGATCCTGAGTTCAGAAAGAAAGCGCCTGTGTGGGGGGCACTTTGCTTCCTCTTTCGTAGTCTTCCTTACATATTTCATTACCAATCTAAATATCTAAGGTCATGGAGCTTGGCGAGTTACCTGACAATAATCTCAGGGTAGAAGAGTTTATTTAAAAGAGTCCAAGACAGAGACATTTGAGAAGATGCCTTTTCAATTTTTTGCTTCCCTTTCACATTAGCCCTTGCATGCTTGCCTGTGCCTTGCCATCTCAGAAAACCACAGGCACAAAAAGAATGCTGCAGCCTCCTTCCCTGGGCCCCCCTCCCTCCGAGCCTCCAGGCAGTTTAAAGTTAGAAACAAATGTCATTGGACACTGATAGTCTGGATGGAGAGCTGGTGTGGGGGGTGGGGGCTGAGTCTTGTGCTTGGTTGGCCAAGTTAGAAGCACCTGGGCAGTTGAGGGGGGGAAAGTTGGTGAAGAAAGATCCTATCTTAAAAATGGGCGAGGATTTAGTGGTGCCTGGATGGCTCAGTCGGTTAAGCATCTGACTTGGTTTCAGCTCAGATCATGATCTTACGGTTTGTGAGTTTGAGCCCCACATCGGGCTCTGTGCTAACAGTGGAGCCTGCTTGGGATACTGTGTCTCCTTCTCTATTTGCCCCTCCCTGGCTCTGTCTGAAAATAAATAAAATTAAATTAAAATGAATGAACGAATGAATAAAGAAATAAATAATTTTAAAAATGGGTCAGGATTTAAAAGAACAATCTTGTAACGCTCGCTGGCGTTTGCCTGTGCTCTTGTCTCTCTCCAGACTCTGTCGCTACATCCAGAGTCCAGGACTTGTCGGACATGGTGGAGATACTGATCTGAAGGAGGTCGTGCTTGGGGACTCCGAACCATTCCCTGTCTCCTGCCCTCTGCCGCTGTCAGCCATTCCAGCAGCCCCTCCAACTGCTGCTGCCCCACTTTCCCCAACCAGGCACTCATTCCCATTGACCGTCTGGTGCCCAGGGCTTAGGAAGGATACTGTAGGGGTGAGGGGAGCTGTGAGAGCACCTGCACCCAGAAGACCCTGCTTCTCAGCCCCACATCCCTCCTGGGCCCACGCAGAATGAGGATTCCCAGGCTTACTGTTGGGGTAGCAACTGGAAGCCCAGAAGGGAGCTGAGCCCTCTCTGGACCCCCAGTTGGCACTCAGGCAGGGAGGGAGGGGATATCTTGGTGTGAGGGGCTGGTTGCCCCTGGACACCAGTAATAGGTCAGCTCTGCTATTCCCCTGTTGCTGACTGTGGTCCCTGCCAACCTCATCTGCTCCTCAGCTCCTCATTGCCTCCTTGAAATCACGGAGACTTGGCATCTTTTGGGGACTATTGAGGGTGTTAATCCTGCAGAAGCTACAGCCTTGCCCCCTCACTCAGAGTGGGGAGGGGCCGTTTAAGTGGACTGGGATAAGCTGTGCAGATTGTATATATTCCCCTTTCTTGTGGAACAGAAGATTGAAGTGTGCCGCTTCAGATCTGTCCCCTCTCTGTTCCCCTGTTCCCTGCTGCCACGGTTCCTGTAATTGCCAACCAGCCTCCCAGCTCTCTCCCCTTCTCAAGTTCTTGGCCCATGGATTTTGATACTGGTTGATCCACATGATATTGCTGTCTTTTCTTCCACCTTAAGCCCTGTTTTAAATGCCCATGGACCCCTGTCACCAGCCTCTTGAAATGGCTCCACAGCTCCTGTCCCTGGGACGTCCTGTCATTTTGGTTATGAACCCTGAGCCAGATGAAATGAGCCGTGGGGGCCTTCCCAGCTCTAATTCTCTTGATGGAAACTGGAGAAGTTGCCTTGTTCTCATCAGTCTTTGTTCCCACCTGGAGGGATTGCGAGTGGGAGTATGCTGGTGAAAACTAGTCAGTGAGCTACAAGATGCGACTCACATCGTCTTCTGAATGGAGCCCCCGTCACAAAATGGCAGTCGTGAGGCTGGCTCCTCAAGCTACCGGTGAGCAGTGCCCTGAAAAGCAGGGCCAATGCTTTGGAATTAGAGCAAAGCATCCACATAACAGCCTGCCAGCAGCAGTGACTTTGACTTCTGGTCTTACAGAGTCCCCTAGCTCAGCCCCAGGACTCATTGGTGGGTTTTAGTAGTTTGTCTTGACTGTTTTTAGTTCTCCTTGAATCTCTGTTTTTTTCCTTTACTGTTTTTAGGTTCGGTATGTGTCCTTTCATTCCCATGATTCCTCAAGTTTCCTTTTTAAACATTTGCATTTGCTGGACAATTGCATATTTTTTTACATCCCCCTACCCTTCTTTAAAGCTGAAAAATACATTTGGTTCATGTGCATTGTTTACAAAGCAAAAAGAAAAAAAGAGAAAAAAAGGCAAAAAAATATTGTGAAAGAAAAAAAAACAACTTAATATATTTTGGATTAATATTTGGTATTTCTTTTAAAGTATTTTTTGTGCTGTGAACATTTTCTGCCAAAGACCATGATGTGTGTCTGTATGTTTAAGTTATCGTAAATATTTAAAATGTAAACATGGCTGTTTTGTTATGCCACCCTGTACCAGGATTGCTGCTGCATTCCACTGGGTATAACAGTATTTTAATAAAAAAAAATAATAATAATTAAAAGTGGTGTCTTAGCCCAAGTGAGAGGCTACATCGGGACGGAAAAAGGGAAAGGAAAGGGTTGAGGATTTGGTGGGCCACCCATGAACTCTTGGCACTGAACAGAACCCCCACTGCTACTCCCCCTCCCCATATTCCTGAGGGTCTTGGTTCTTAAATATTTGACCATGTCCACAAATGGCAGCTCAAGCTTGTTGTTGTTTCTCGAACACAAGGAGTGATGGGTAGTTTGCATTTTCAGACTGGGATATCAGTGGACAAGGCAGGTCCATCCTTTTTTTGCAAGGCTAGGATGATCCCTAGTATCTCGTCAAGGATCCATGACAAGTCCTGGGAATTTTGTGAGGCTGCTTTAAGGAGAGAGTTGGAATGAGGACATGGTTGGTTTCCTTTCCACTTGTACAGAGAATGCTTCAGGCTGGGAGGGTCTGGTAGATGGGCAGCCTCCCCATGGGTAGCTTTGTCCTAGCTAGTTTTGTTGAGCCACATGCTGTGGTTACTCCACAATAGGATTGGGTATCCAAAGGTGGCTTAATCCTTCTGCCAGCTCCACCCAGCACAAGGAGTCCCAGAACCATCCAAGAGACCAGGAGCCATGCTTGCCCTCTGCCTGGACACAAGCAGAGGGTGTTTGTGTGTGTGGCACATTCTGGGGCCCTGCCTCCCTCCCTTAGTGTGGTATCACCACCCTTTCCCTGTGCCCAAGAAAGCTTATTACTGAATCCGTAAAATAGAAAACCATCTTCAGTCTCAGATGTTATATCAGAAACAAAGTGCCCGTCTCCATGGGCCAGTCAGCATAACAGGTCCCCAATCAGGATGTGAGGAGCAGTCAGGCTGACCACGAGGCAGCAGGCAACCATACAGGTTGTGGACACTTGAAGAGAACAGTTAGCCGCCATGGCTGTGGGTGAAGTATTTTCAGGGCAGGTGTAGGGACTCAGCAGCCATATTGAGTAACCCAGTAGTATCCTAGAGAACATGTCTTCCTGAGTCAGCCTGCCTGCCTACAAGAAAGGGAGCCAAACAAGTGGAAGGATTGGGAATATCCAAGGACTGTTCCCAGCAACTTTGCATCCCCAACTCTGATGGGCCCCAGCAGGGGGGAGCGCTCCATGAAGGATCCCCCACCCAACATAATGCCTATGTAACCGTCCCCACCCTGTGGCCACATACCCACCACAGTGCTCTCCAGCCTGCCTCCCACCACCTGGGCAGCATCAATGCCTGTCTTCCTCCTACCAGGCCCCGGCTTAGGGTTTGCTGTGTGGATAGGTTCCTCTCTGAGGATGCAGGCCACAGAGCTCCTATTCCCACAATTCTTCCCTCAACCGCATCAGCCCACAGCTACATTTGCTAAGATGTGGTGTCCAAACAAAATGGCGGTGCCATTGGTAAGGGCATTCCAAAGAATACCCTTGAAAAAATTCCTGTTCACCTCCACCTGACCCCAAAATAGCTCTGTGAGGGCACCCCAGACCTGAGGTCAATAACCCCTGACAAGAGTGCCATGCCATCCCCAGCAACTTTGGCCAGGGACTCTCAAAGCACCTGTGCCTTTTGTGGGAGCTAGTCTGGGAAGAGTCATTTTAATATTTTCTTGACACAGACCAGGAGGGATGAAGAAACCATCCCTCATGCCCAGCATATGTGCATGCATGTGTATTTGTGTATGTGTCTGTGCACATGTGTGCCTGAGTATGTGTTACAGAAAAAGATGTGAAGGGCACCAATATATTTTGGCTTGTGCCCTTGCAGGGCAATGGGGTCCTCTAGCCACAGGCTCACCAGTGGGTCTAGGGAGACATTTCCTCTCAGAAAAAGGGTTGAGTAAGCTTCTCAGTGCACTTTGAATTCAGCCTAACAAAGTTCTGGAACTGGTGGAGCTGCAGGCTGTGCTGGGGTTGGGCAGACCCTTGGGGACAGGAGTGTTTGCCCATGTGCCCAGACACCTGCACTGAGGGGGCCTGGGTCCCACAGGGGGCTTTGCCAGGACTTTTGGAAGCCAGGTTCCTCTTCGAAGGACAGAGAAAGTTCCTCTGCTCTGCCTGCCCTGCCCCTACTCAGTGCCTCCACTAACAGGGCTGAGGGTGTGGCTCAGATGGGCCCCATTCTGCCTGCCCTTGAGGGCTGGAAGGCCACCTGTCTCAGCCATCTCTTAGCTCCTGGTTAATCGTTAACTCTTCCCCTGGCCCCAGGCATGTGTCAGGCTCAGAGGGCTTGGCAAAACGTGCCAAGATAGGGGCAGTAAATTGGGGCCCAGTCACCCAGAAATGGAGGAAGCCAGTCCACTGCCCGCAGGGACCCCAGCTGGTCAGGAAACTTGTTTGCAGCGCCACCATTTTGTTTTGTATTCAGCAAGGATGCAGCCAGGACACAGCCGAAGTCCCTGAACAGCCCTTGCTGTGTGTGACTGACACCTCGGGAGGCAGCCCAGAAACCTTGGCACCAAGTAGTGCCTTGACACATCCACCATGCCTGGATCCAACATCAAAGAAAAGCACCATGGCAACGAGGGGCACCAGGCTCCCCAGATCCTTCTTTGTCTTTCTTTCTTTCTTTCTTTCTTTCTTTCTTTCTTTCTTTCTTTCTTTCTTTCTTTCTTTCTTTCTTTTCTTTCTTTCTTTCTTTCTTTCTTTTGAGATACAATTCACATATCATAAAATCCACCTCTTTATTTTTTTATTATTTTTTTAAGTTTATTTATTATGAGAGAGAGAGAGAGAGAGCGCACATGCACTCGAGCAGGGGAGGAGCTGAGAGAGAGGGAGAGAGAAAATCCTAAGCAGGCTCCAAGCTGTCAGCACAGAACCCAACACAGGGCTCAATCCCATGAACCAAAAGATCATGACCTAAGTTGAAATCAAGAGTCAGACTCTGAGGGCACTTGGGTGGCTCAGTAGGTTAAGTGTCTGACTCTTGATTTTGAATCAGGTCATTATCTCACAGTTTGTGGGTTTGAGCACCAAGTCAGGCTCTGTGATGACAGCATAGAGCCTGCTTGGGATTCTCTCTCTCCTCTCTCTCTCTCTCTTTCTCTCTCCCTCAAAAATAAATAAACTTTTTTTTGAGAGAGAGAGAGGGTGCAAGTGAGCAAGGAGCAGAGAGAGAGGGAGAGAAAGAGAGAACCCCATGAGGCACAGAGAGAGGGAGAGGGAGAGAATCCCAAACAAGGAGTCCGAAGCAGGGCTCAACAAGCTTGCCTGATGCAGGGCCTGAACTCATGAACCCCAAGATCATGACCTGAGCCAAAGTCAGATACTTAACTGACTGAGCCACCCAGGCGCTCCAAATAAATAAACATTACAAAAAATTTTTTTAAAGAGTCAGACGTTCAACCGACTGAGCCACCCAGGCGCCCCTAAAATCCACCCTTTTAAAGTGTACAATTCTGTGGTATTTTATATCACAGCATTCATTTTAAGCCAGCAGTCAAACATGGATCGTCAGCAAATGCCCCACCAGTGGGCCATATGGACAGAATTAGAAGTGCTATTTGATCTGGCACACTCACACTTGTCGTCTCCTATTTCTCAGGATGACACTTTGACCTTTCTATAGCTGACAATCTGCTTCCACCTGGCCCAGCTCAGCAGCTCCAGCTCAGCCCTCTGGGCCACAGAGAGGACACCGTCTGCTCTGCACTAGAGCCCTCCACCATCTTACCCCCCGGCTGCCAGGCTGGAGGTCCTGGCCAGAAACGTGGGAAGGAGGCCTGTGAGGCCTGTGAGTCCTGACCCCTCAGACACTCACTGGCTACTCAATATTTTCCAGAGGCAAGGAGCACTAGCAAGGATGGGTTCAGTTTTGTGAGACCTGAACCTTATGTGATTTGGGAACCCTTTTTAAGAAGATGCATGCAAACTGGCAAATGCAAAATTAGGTCCAGTGTCATGGAAGGGGCTTTTTCAAGCAAGCATCTCAAGACTTAAGCTCCATTGATTTCAAAGTACATCTGCATCCAGGCACGGGCATTATGTCTCCCCCAAGGAAAAATTCTCTGCAAGGCACCCATGACCGACTCAACCTTGTCTCTCACTGATGAGGCTCGGGGCCAGAGATCAATGAAGCTGCAGTTTTTCCCCACCTGGGACAGATGGACTGGTGCTTCTAGGCACCCACCTTAACCTAACCCTGTTCCCAGGGGCAGCAGTGCCCACACAAGGTGGCCTGGAGTCCGGCAGGGAGGTATCACCACAGAGGCTGGATAATAGGGCTAATCATCTTGCCAAGGGCCAGAGCTGTGGCTGGCCCATTTCTGTACCCTGCCCTCACCAGCCACACAATCTCCAGCCCCTAGCCAGAGTTTGGCAGGGTGGAGACACCTGTCAGTCAGCTCTCTGGGTGCCTGGGGAGCCATGCCACTCAATGGTGGCCCTGACATTTTCTACACATTCCCTATTCTGAGGGCCTGCCAGCTTTCGATGCTGACCTGCCAAATGTCACAAACTGTCCTCAGATAAATGCCTCTTGCAAATCCAAAGGTTCCTACCTGGGGCCACATTCCAGGTGGTTGGGCAACTACGTGGACACCACCCTACGCAGGTTTGCCTCTTCTTGCATTAATTTGGCTTCTTCTCTAGCTCCAGGAGGCCCTGCCCAGTCTCTCCTCTGCAGCCCTTACTTGCTCAACAAAATGCGCTGTGGAAATCATCTCAGCATGTTGCGTCAGTGGCAAAAATGCCAAAATCTCAACCAGAGAATGACTAACTGCACAAGCCACAGCTGAGGTTTGCCTTGAAAACTACAGCAAGTTTATTTCATTGAACATGAAGGAAAAACAGCCCTCCTTCCCAGAGTCTTGTCTCTAAGGTTTGGGTTCTCTGCCTCAGCAAGACTGACTCCTCCTTTTTTTTTTTTTTTTTTTTTTTTAGTTTTTTTAATGTTTATTTATTTTTTTAGACAGAGTGAGACAGAGTGTGAGTGGGGGAGGGGCAGAGAGAAGAGGGAGACACAGAATCGGAAGCAGGCTCCAGGCTCTGGGCTGTTAGCACAGAGCCTGACACTGGGCTTGAACTCAAAAACAGCAAGATCGTGACCTGACCCGAAGTCAGACACTTAACTGACTGAGCCACCCAGCCGCTCCAAGACTGACTCCTCTTTACTCCATCCTCTTTCTCTATAAGTAGGTGCCATGGCTTCATTCATTCATTCACTCATTCATCCATTCTTTGCTGTCAGAGATGTTTATTGAGTGCCCACCATGTTCACAGCACTGCAGCAGACACAGCAGTATGGTGGTGGTTAAAGCAAATTGTGTGTCCAAACAACTTTATGTTCCTACCATCTGTTTTATCTTTATACCCCATGTGAACCAAGCACAGGGGTGCTCATAAGTGTTGGCTAGAAGAATATTCTGGACAAGAACCGGCTCCTGTCTACTTTTCTGGCACTGATTCCATCACCATCTTGTGTGCACCCAGCCATGCAAATGGTGGAAAAATGGCTCTGTGTGCACTGTTGTCTGCCTTACCTCCAGGCTTTTGCCCATGACACCCCTTTTCTCTGGAAAGGCTATCTCATCTCTCATCTCCTCTCTTGGTCTGTTTAACTTAAAACTCATCCATCAAAATCCAGCTTGAGCATCACTTCCTCCTGGCAGCCACCCCTCCCAAATTCCTTTATGTTCCCCAGGCCCATGAGGGGGAGGAGAGGGGAGAATTGCTGACTGAGCAGACGTTAGTCTGTGGCTCTGCTTGCTTGTCAGGGAGCAGATGAGAAGATGTAACTGACCTTTTTGATTATACAGATGTTACCCCTTGTCCCTGTGCCAGGGTCACAAGTGGCCCCGAACACTGCCTGGACAGCAGCCCCTTAGTATGTTTTGGCTGGAGGGCCCACTCCCCTCCTTCTTGGCCAAACCCACACCATTCATTGGAGGTAGGGGAGGATGAAAGGGCCTCTGTGGGTGGAGTATTGGGGTCAGAGAAGGAGAAGCTGAGCCCGAGGGCTTGGGCCAAGGTGGAAAGGAGGGGCTGAGCAGGCAGCTGTAGGTGTGTGAGACCAAAACCGGCCCTGCAGGATGGCTGGCCCATGAGGAATGTCCCAGCGCTGCCAACCACGTGGGCCCCAGGCAGCCCCAGCCGTGGGAACGGCTGGTGGAACCAAACTCCCTCTACCTCCAAGAGATCCGCTCCTGCCCAGCTCTGCCAGCTCTGGTCTCCCTCTGGAACAGGCCAGGGGCAGAAGTAGAGGCAGAGTGGAACACTTTTTATCAGGACACTATTCCCAGGCATGCCTTATAGCACTTGAGTCCCAGGGTTCAGAGCAAGAGCACTGTGCTCACAGTCCGGTTAGGATGGGGACAGGGAACATTCACTACCTTCCTACCCCATGTCCAGCTGATGGAACACCTCTTCTTCATTTGCTAATTCAACAAATGTCCAGTAAGCACCCACTGTGTGCCAGACACTGTTCAAGGTGCTGAGGAGATCATAAAGCAAACAGAATCTCTGTCCTTTGGAACCTGCATTCAAACAGTAGTTGGCGGGGGTGGGGGGGGGCAGCAGGGGGAGGGGTGGGGGGAAGACAACCAGGAAACAGAATACATTTTACAGACTGTGTTAGAACAGTGGTTCTTAAACCCATTGTGGCACAAAAACAGTTTATTTTTTTCTAATCTACATTTGGATTTCCGGGCAATGCAAATTGCTATAGGTTCTATAGTATTTCTAGATACCTCAGTACAGAAGTCTCTGAATGCTTGCTCTCAATGTCTGTGTTCACATCCTCCTACCATGTTGGTGCCCACTGTGTGAGAAGGTGACAAGAGCTTTGGGGGATAGCAGTGGAGGGCAGAAGAAATGAGGAGTTTAAAGCAAGGTGGCAGAGCTAGGAGGAGAGTTGCAATTTTAAGGGGTGGTTATTGAGAAGGTGACGTTTGAGCAAAAGATCTGAAGATAAGGGAGAATGCTACATGTGAGTCTGAAGAAGGCACATTCCAAGGGTTAATAAAAAGTAGAGCTTTATAAGTGTGGATTTTGACTAGTTGAAGCCTTACTTATAGGCAAGGGGCAGGAAGTGAAGGAGCATTGTAAGGGGAGGGCTGAAATGGGGATCCATTGGCAGGGGTGTCCCCAAGGACAACCTCCCTGAATTCTGCAGAAGCTGAAGCTCCCTAAGGTGGCTTCCGTGCCCAGGGTGGGCCTCGAGTGATCCACAAACCCACAGAGATCCACAAGGCCTCTCAGGCCCAGGCAGGGCCTCCGTGGAGCCACTGTGATCCTGAATGGGCACACAGTTTCCCTGAACCTGGTTTCTTCCCTCCTTTCAGAACCTTCTTCTTTCATGACCCAGCTCTCAATGCCTAATACAAGGGTCACCCAGAATACCAGACACAGGCCATTTAAAAAAGACATTTTTTGCCAATCTCAATGCATCTACCTCCAGCTTTGAACAGAAGAGGCGCGTCTAGCCCAGGAGGGGTTTGAGCCCTGTTCCTGTGTCCTCATAGTAGGAACAGGATCAAGACTGTAGGGAAAGTTCCATCCATCTGATTTGTTTCTGTATCTCATCCCAGGGCATGTGGCACATGTAGAGATTCCTTTCTCTTGTTGAACACACTTTCACACCCGTAAATGTATACCTAGTCATATATACACATTTCCATACCAAACACACACCCAGATTCAAAATATACTCACAGGCTTGGCCATATGACACCTTCCCACAAACATCCATCATAAACCTTCAGGTACACTAAAGTGGCCATGCACACATACACACACACAGACACACACACACTCCCGTGGGCCCACACCCACACCCACCAAACACAAAATCCCAGAAATGTGCACATGCTCCCCACACATTAAGACACCCCCTCCAAGTGAGTTTCTACTTAGAACAAACACACAGCATCCACAGTGAGTGACAGATGGATGGGACAAAATTCACTTATGCATCCAGGTGGCCCTGCCAACACAGCCATGAAGGAGCAAGCAGCAGGCTTGGCCCCTCACTGCTAGGCCTTTGGGAGGGCAAGGCTGGGGTGGGGTCAGATTTGGGCAGGAGACGGGCAGAGCTCCTGGCTGCTGACTCAAGGCGGGGAGCAGACAGCCTTGTGCATTCCCGACAAGTAGGTCACCATGATGAGAAGTGCTGGCCTACGTGTCAGACCTAAGGTCAATTGGAAAAGGCTTGGTGAAAACCCAGTACTTGCGAGGCAGCAGGTGTTAAATGGGTGCTGCCTTTCATTGCAGGTCTTCAGTTAGGTCTATGCAGCAATGGGGAACAGGTGTCCAGGGCAAGCGCTCTTGCTGGGTGCAACGTATATGGAGGGAAAGTGGACAACGGTTTCAGAGGGGCTGCAATATGGGACGGAAGGGGGAGGCAGGTGGACATATCCCTAATGTTGTTACATTGACTGCTACTGTGTGCGAGGCACTGTGTGGGTGTTCTCGTGGATTATTTTGCAAGATACAGACCTGTACATTAGATATTATTGCCTCCGTTTCACAGATGAGGACACTAAGGCTCAGAGAGCTTAAATAAATGACTCCAGATCCCCAGCCAAAAAGGGAAGAACTAGGATTTGAGTCAAGGTCTGACTCCAAAGCTCAGATTCTTTCTACATCTCCATGGTGAAGTCAAGATTTGCACTTTAAATGGTCACAAGCAAGAGGAGCCTCAGGAGACATGATAACTAAATGTATTATGGTATCTTATATGGGAGCCTGGAACAGAAAAAGAACTCCAGGGAAAAACTGATGACTTTAGTTCATGATAATGTAACAATGTTGGTTCATCAATTGTAACAAACATCCCCTGCTAACTGGGATGTTAAAAAACAGAGAAAACTGGGTGCAAGTACACAGGAATTCTTTGTATTTTCTTCATAATAATTCTGTAAATTTAAAACTGCCCTAAAATAAAAAGTTGATTACAAAAGAAAAACATTTTTTTTTTTTACTTGCCAGAAGCAGGAGGCCACAGATAACTTACCTTCCAAGGTGCAGCCTGTGCCCGAGGCCTAAAAGAAGCAGGGCCTCCAGAAAGTGTTTTGACCCCCTTGTCTCTCTTTCCAGTAAAAGGCCATGTTGGACTTTGTAACACTGAGTTCCCATCACCTGCACCACCTGAAAAACAGACATTAATTGCAGGGCTGTTATGGCCAAGGCCACCTGGATCCCCTTCCTAAATGGGACAATAGGGCATTGCAGGCAGGCAGAGCTAGGCAGAAGGGCACAGAACTCTGGGGCTCTGCAAACCGGCAGGAATCACTGAGGCTGATGCAGGGAGGTCTTGCTGAGTCTGCCTGCTCCTCCCTTGCAGTGTGGCCTGGCCAAGCCCATGTCCTCATTTTCTCAACCGTTCCATTGGCATATAGCTTTCGAGGTATACATCTTGCACTTTAATGGTTAAATGTATTTGTAGACATTTTATTCTTTTTGATACTATTGTAAATGTAATTGTTTTCTTGATTTTATTTTAGGGCTGTTTATTGTTAGCATACAGAAATAAAACTGATTGCTATATGTTGATTTTGTGTCTTGCCACCTTGCTGAACTTGTTCATTAGTCCTAATAGTTTTTTTAGTGGGTTCCTTAGGATTTTCTGTATACGAGACTTTGCCATCTACAAATATAGTTTTACTCTTCCTTTCCAATCTAGATGCCTTGTATTTAATTTTCTTGCCTAATTGCTCTGGCTACAACTCAAGTACATATGTTGAATGGAAGTGGTAAGAGCAGATATCCTTGTCTTGGTCCCGATCTTAGGGAGAAAGCATCCAGGTTTTCACCATTAAGTATGAGGTTGGCTGTGGGGTTTTTGTAGGTACTCTTTATCAGGTTGAGAAAGTTCCCTTCTACCCCTGGTTTGTTGGCTGTTTTCACATCATGAAAGAGTCCTGGATTTTATCAAATGCTTTTTCTGCGAATATCAAAATGATCATGTGGTTTTTGTCATTAAATTTATTAAAATGGAGAGTTACATTGATTTGTAGGTGCTGAACTATTTTTGCATTCCTAGGATAAATCGCACTTGCTCATGGTATAAAATCTTTTTTATATGGATTCATTCTCCTAGTACTTCATTGAAGATTTTCCCACAAGAATATGAGCCCAGGAAGGCTAGGGCCATGTCTATCCTGCTCACTGCATGCTTCTTAGTCCCTGTGGAAGCACCGGGTGCAGTGAGTACTCAGTAAGCCCTAACAAATGAATGGAAAAGCAAATCTGTAAAACGCAGGCTCTCAATAGCTTCCAAAGAGCTCACATTTACAAATAGTGACCATTACATTATCACAAATGTCTCAGTGTGCTGATCCTTGTACACCACAGAGGCAGAGGAGATTATGAAAAATCCAAACTTAGAATGAAGCCCTTCCCAGGTGAGGGGACATTGGGCAGCTTGGTCCACAGTCCAGGGTATCTTGCCTGGGGCCCAGATTCCAGAGGGAGAAGCTTATGGGGACTTGGAGTCTTCCTTCCACATGCAGTTCCCCCCAGGCTGGGAAACACTGCAAGGTCTCAGGGTGGTGACATGTGCTCTAGGGATCCTGAGAGCAAACACGAGACAGATAAGTGCATGTGTCATAGACAGCAAGGTCTTGACTCCTGTGGTCCAGGGGGTGGGGGTGGGGGCAGATTTCTGGACACTGTGGCAGCCAAGCCTGTCCCCACTGATAGGCCTGCCATTCATACATCTTCTGAGTAGGTTTTTAAGCTCATCCTGAAACCAGGGCTATTAATCTGAACCCATGGGAGTTGGCATGAGGGTTAAATGAGATAATGTATGAAGAGCCTCACCCATGTTGGGTGTAAAGATTATTTAGATAGCTAGTTTCTATTTTGAGAGCAAGACAGAGCACTAGCCACAAGCAGGGGAGAGGGGCAGAGGGAGAGAGAATTTTAAGCAGGCTCCATGCTCAGTGTCAAGCCTGACTCTGGGATCACAACCTGAGCAGTAATCAAGAGTCAGACGTTTAACCGACTGAGCCACCCAGGCTTCCTCATTTAAAGGGAGCAAGCAGCTGCTTCTTACTCTGGCCAGAGTTTTACCGAGTGGACGTGAGGGCCTAGAATTTCCAGGGTTTCTGGTGCTCAAGAGAAGCTGGACATTTGGATTTTTTTCTCCCATAAAATCTCTTCATCTTTTTAATGTTGGCAAATAATCTCATTCTCCTTTAAAGTCAAACAAAACCTGTGAGCCCCAATATGGGGCGCCTGGGTGGCTCAGTCAGTTGAGCGTCCAACTCTTCATTTCGGCTCAGGTCCTGATCCCAGAGTTGTGGGATCAAGCCACATGGCGGGCTCCGTATTGAGTGTGGAGCCTGCTTAAAATTCTGTCTCTCACTCTGTCCCTCTACCCTGCTTGCGTACTCTCTCTCTCTTTCTCAAAAAAAAAGTATTTAAACTTATTCTAGTAGGAAGTCCGCTGCCAGCCAGATTCTCTTACAGCATCATTTTATTCATAACTTTAAAAATCTCAATAGGTGCCACTTGAACAAATCCAAGACCCAGAGAACATGAGGTAACCAGCACCCCCACGCCAGGAGCAGCCATCAAGGCTCCACCTTCACCTCCCACCTAGACACAGGTGAGGGCTTCTTCGGGGGAAGCAGAAACATTTCCCCTTGTCTCCCTGGGTAGGAGCTTCAGGAGTAAGGAAAGCTGCCCTTCCTTTTGCCCCCTTTACCCCCACCACCATATGTCATGCTGGCTTTTGACTCCCACCATAAGAACAGTCCAGTCACAACACAAAAGCAGTAGCACAAGAGGGCACCATTGGAAGAAAGCTGGGCATGACCAGAGAGCTGGGGCATAGCCCCTGCCTGCCCGCTCTAAGAGTGGATTTCAGATTCTTCCTTCTCCATGTGGTGGGAATTCTTCTCTGGATTCTGGCATCAGGCCTGAGCTGCTTATCTGCTCCATACTGGCCTTATCAGAGCAATTCAGTGAATCTACCAAGAATGTATTTGCTGCCCTTTTGGCAAGCAGAGTGCTTGCAGAGCCCGCCTCGGGCCATTCTTTTCCAGGAAGCAGATCAGCCGAGAAAGCTGGGCTAGGGATCTGGCTGAAATGCCCCCAAGAAGGACCACCTGTGTCCCCTCAACCTGGGTGAGAACAGTTGAATACCTTCTGTGGCACTGCATTCCAGCCCACCTCACAAACTCTACTAATGGTGTGGGTTGCAGTGTGGTTTTGGCCAGAGTTCACTGAGACTTTGAAGGAAATGGAAAATGAACAGTAGGAAAAATAGAGGTAGAACTGAGGCATCAGGGGACATGAGGCATGGAGGGTGATGGAGAGAGGGGCCACTAGTGACTATTTGGAGCAAACTTTTGTGGCTAGAGAAGGTGTCAAGGTTGTGTGTACAAGAATGTTCTTTACAGCATTGTTTAGAACACTGAATACTTGAAAATAAGTTCAAGGTTCAGCCACAGGAGATAGATAAATAAATATGATTCAGCCATGCACAGGTGAAAAACTGACAGCTGGGGGTTAGAGGCAAGGGAGGAAGGGAGGGACCCATTGGCAGAATACATAGGATGTTCAGGGCGGTGAAACTACTCTGTATGATACTGTAATGGTAGATATGTGTCATTATGCATTTATCAAAACCCACAGAATATACACCAAGACTGAACACTAATGTAAACTTAGGGTGTTTGTGATGTGTTAATATATGTTCGCCAATTATAACCTATGTACCCCTGTAGAGGGGGATTATGCAGGGGGTGGGGCCAGGAGGTTTACGGGAAACCTCTACACTTTCTTCTCAATTTTGCTATGAACCCAAGACATCTCTAAAATAATAAAGTCTTAAAAAAAAAATCCCTGACAGCTCACAGGTTTTGTTTGGCTTTAAAGGAGAATGGGATTATTTGCCAACATTAAAAAGATGGAGAGATTTTGGGGTGCCTGGGTGGCTCAGTCGGTTGGGTGTCCAACTTCAGCTTGGGTCACAATCTCACAGTTTGTGTGTTTGAGCCCCATGTCGGGCTCTGTGCTGACAGCTCAGAGCCTGGAGCCTGCTTCAGATTCTGTATCTCCCTCTCTCTCTCTCTCTGCCCTTCCTTTGCTAGTGCTCTGTCTCTCTCTCTGTCACTCAAAACTAAATAAACATTAAAACATTTTTTTTGTAAATGATGGAGAGATTTTATGGGGAAAAAACCAAACCCAGATGTTCAGCTTCTCTTGAGCACCAGAAACCCTGGCAATTCTAGGCCCTCACGTCCACTTGGTAAAACTCTGGCCAGAGTAAGAAGCAGCTGCTCGCTCCCTTTAAATGAGGAAGCCCTGCAGGTGGTTAAGTTTCTACCTGTAGAAAGCCAACTGTGCAGTTTCATACAGTCTCTCTCGGATTTGGGTGTAGATCACTTGTTCATGCTATTCTCTATACCTGAAACATTCTCCCCATAACCCTAACCCTTTGCCAGGCTAATTGGTTTTAATCCTGCAGGAATGATGTTAAATGTCACTTCTTCAGGGAAGACTTCCCGGACTACCCCAGACTGGGTTAGGGGACTCTGTTTTATGTTGTCAGTTCATCCTTATAAAACTCTTCACTGATGTCACAGAAGTAGTTGTGCCTACTCTCCCCTACAGAAGAATTCCACTTAATAAATTTAGACGTAATGAGGAAATACAAAATGACCATTAGAACAGCAGATCTCTGCAGACAAGACCCACCCATAGATATTAAACTTAGTGGGCAAAAGTTTAAAAGGAAACATGAGCTTTGCACAGTCTCAAAGTATTCTCCCCAAAACAAATTTTTATTAATGACAAAAGGGAAAATAGTAACTTTAGAATAGCAAAATCTGGCAGATTTCATCTTAGGCTATGTGACCAAGATTAACACCTGCAGTAACAGAACATATTGGCATCACGTGTTTCCTGATATCATGCACTGAGAAGGGCATGCCATCTCTGTGGCATCCTTTCTGATAATGCATAACCTCAAACTAATTGTGAGAAAATATCAGACAAGCCCAAATTAGGGGATCTTCTGTAAGGTAACTGACCAGGAGTCTTAAAAAAATCTCAAGGTCTGGGGCACCTGGGAGGATTAGTCAGTTAAGTGTCCAACTTGATTTCAGCTCAGGTCATGATCTCGTGGTTTGTGAGATCAAGTCCCCTGTCAGGCTCTGCACTGATAGCAGGAAGCCTGCTTGGGATTCTCTCTCTCCCTCTCTCTCTGCTCCTCCCCCTTGCTCCCCTTGCACATGCATTGGTGCATGCTCTCTCTCTCTCTCTCTCTCTCAAAATAAATAAATAAATAAATTTAAATTAAAAAAAAAACTCAAGGTCATGAAAGACTGATAAACTGTCACAGATTGGAGGAGACTAGGGAAACATGACAACTACATGTAATATGAGACACTAGATTATATCTTGGAACAGAAAAAAATATGTATACAAGTGGAAAAGGAAGTCCGTCCTGAGTAGTATTGCACCAATGTTAATTTCTTGATTTTTAGGATGGTAATACAGTTGTGGGAGATGTTAATGTCTGGGGGAGCTGGGTGAAGGGTATATGAGAACTCTGTGTCATTTTTGCAACTCCTCAGTAAGTCTAAGATGGTTGCAAAATAGAAAATCAAAAAAGTGCTTGTGCAATTATTTGCTTGATGCCTGTGTCCCTTGCTAGGCTATAAACTTCACAGGGACAGGGAATGTGACTGCACTATCTTTTCATCACTGCATCCGGGGCTCTGTAAAATGTCTGGCACACAATGAGTATTCAGTAAACACGTACTGAGTAAAGAGACCCGTAGTTATTGACATAGAAAAGTCCAATGTATAATTTCTGAGTGGAAAACACAGGGCACAAAACAGTACATATAGTTATGTCAACATTCATATACATGAAGAGGCTAGTGAGTTACAAACCAATGTTGACTGTAGTTGTATCCAGAAGATAAAGTTATGGGTGATGTTTCTTTTCTTCTTTTCACTTAGTTATATTTTCTAAGTATATTTAAAGGTTCACAAACTACTTTCATGTGCAGAAAAAAAAATGTGTGTGTGCACATACATAACAACCACATCTGCATTTCAAAGAAAGCCCTGAGCATCATGCCTGGCAGCCCTGGAGCCAGACCTCAAGATCTGGGCAGAAGATGCACAAATCTGAGCACGGGATGGGGCAGGCAGTGCCGAGGATGTGCAAGAAGGTGGGCTAACTCCCCTCTGCTTCTCAGTGTCTCCATCCTTCCAGCCCACCCTCTCTGAGCAAAACTTCTGAACTGGTGTATTAATTTCCTAGGGCTGCTGTAATAAATTGCCACAAACCGGGTGGCTTACAACCATGGACATTTACTCTCTCGTTCTGGAGGCTGGAAATGTGAAATTAAGGTGTCGACACACCCTG
This sequence comes from Leopardus geoffroyi, assembly GCF_018350155.1. NCBI lineage: Eukaryota > Metazoa > Chordata > Mammalia > Carnivora > Felidae > Leopardus > Leopardus geoffroyi. The sequence goes on from NC_059333.1 coordinate 128,720,771, forward strand.
CTCCCTCCAAAGGCAGAAGAGGAAAATCCTTCTTTTGCTTCTTCTTAGCATCTGGTGGCTCCTGGCAATCCTTGCCATTCCTTGGTTTAGAGCTGTATCACTCCCCACCCCCAATCTCTGCCCCTGTCATCACATGGCCTTCTTCCCTGTGTCTCTATATCCAGATGTCCCTCTTCTTTCTCTTATTAAGACATCAGCCACTGGATTTGGGGCCCACTCTAACCCAGGATGACCTCACCTTAACTTGATTGTATCAGCAAAGACCCTATTTCCAAATAAGGTCACATTCACAGGATGGGGGAATTAAGACTTGAACATATCTTTTTGTGACACATAATTCAACTAGGAACTTCCCTGTGCCCATTATCTATTAGTGTGCAACACACTACCTCAAAACTCAGCCACTTAAAACAGCAACAATTTCATCAGGTCACAGTTCTGAGGGTCACCAATTTAGGCGAGGCTCAGCGGGGAGATTCTTCCGCTAGTTGCACCTGAGTCATTGGTGTGACTACAGTCTTCTAGTGGGTCTGCTGGGGCTGGAAGGTCCAAGATGACCTTATTCATGGCTGGCTTTTGGTGCTGGCAGTAGTCTAATGAACCCCAAGGGGGATGGCACTTATCTATCCACGTGGTCTCTCGTGCTCTGGCAGACTAGACTGAGTATGTTCACACGCAGCTTGGCAGATTCTAAGAGGACAAGATGAAAAGCTGCAGGACCTCTTGAGGTCTAGGCTGCTGCATCCTAGTGGTCAAAGCACATCATAGGCAAGCCCAGGTTCAGGGGTGGGGAAATAAACTTCACCTCTTTGTGGAAGAAGCAGCAGAGTCGCACTGCAAAGGGGCATGCATAGAGAGACAGGAGGAGCTACTGAACCCATTTTTCAAAAAGCCTACCGCAGGCGCCAAGTTCTGGGAAGAAAAGGTGAACAGATTCAGGCCTTGCCCTTAAGAAACAAGTGTAACCCTGATGAGAATGCACTGGAGAAAGTCCCTGTGTTAGAACAAAGGCAGAGCATCCCCTGATGCATGTGCAGGGAGGGAGTAGGAGGTGAAAACCGAGCAGCCCTCTTGCCCTCCAAATCCCAGGCCAAGGGCCTCTCACCTTCTCCTGCTTCTGAACAGTGACCCCTACGCCCTGGATCCTATGGCTCATCACAACCTCAGATGATCAGTCCTGGGAATCATAGTCTAACCCTACCTCAAGGCATGATCTCAGATCCCCAAAGCAGCAGCTATATGTCCTTATGTGCGATGCTGACAAGAGGCCAGAGAAGAGTGTCCAGCAAGAGAGGTGGTGCAGAAATGGGCCTGGAGTCGAGCCTTGGCAGAGTCGTCTCTTCCCTCCCTCACAGGCAAACACTTGCCCTTTTCTCCAGAGACTGCCCAGGAGAGGACTAGCTGCCCACATTTATGGGGGAGGAAAGCCTCCAGGGGCACACATATCATATGCCATATGCAGGTGGAATCCTGGCTGCTTTTATTTACCGAGTGGCTTTGAGCCTCTTTCCTCATCTGTGAAATGTGGTGTATGGGCAATAAGGGTTTTGTAAGAATGGATAAGAATGATTTACAAATATCTCAGAAGTTGTACATCATCTACAAGGACATGTGTTGCTCTTGCCTCACTCGTTTCTTCATTCATTCACTCATGCAATATTTAACTTTGTTTCGTTTGCTCAGAGAGGCCCCTCCTCCTAGGATCTGCTCTTCACTTTTCTTCAACCATGTGTTCTGAATGTGCATCTTCCTAGATGCTCTTCTCCTAGAGGATGGTTCATGGATTGGTGACTGTCTCAAGCTGACCTATTCAGCATTCTTCCCTGGTGGGGGGGGGGGGTGGTTAATGTGAGAAGGTAGAGGTGGCCTAGTTTCCCCAAAAGTTTGGAGTCAGAAAGTTCTGGAGTCATTGCTGGGCATGTCCCTCATCACAGGGAAGAAGTACAAGAGGGACAGGAAATGAAGCAAATCCTGGAACTGTGTCCATTGTTGGTTTCTAGTTCTCTCTGAGGCCCACCTACACCCTTCTCTTCCTACAGTTATGAGAATTTTCCCGAAAAGATTTCTTTTTGTCTAAGCTTGTAACCAAAAGAATCTTGATTAAGACAGTTAATTTGTCCAATGTTTATTGAGCAATTCCATTTGTCAAGCCCTGGAGATATAACAGAGAAAACCTGGACCCTCTCCTCTGGGAGATCACAGTCTGGGAGTTGGGGGATACAGGAGACAATACGCTGTGTGATGGGGGCTGCCACAGAGCAGGCCTGATCCATTTTGCTTGGAGGAGATGCCTACCCTGGGCCTTAGGCCTGTGGGTGAGTCTCCCTGGTGATGACTCCCTGTGGGTGAGGAGGGTGAAGTGAATATAGGGGACAGTTTAGACAAAGCCTTAACAGTATGTATAAAGACACAGGAAGTGGATCAACACAACCCCACCCCCCCCCACCCCCCCACCCCCGACATACACACACTGGGAGACAGAGGTGTTTCCTGGGACTGGGGCTCAGGTAGAGAAGGAAGCAGGGTTAGATGAGAAGGGCCTGGTGGACCAGGCTTGAGAGCATGACAGGAGTGGGCAGTTGCTGAGGAACTGGGTGCCTCCAGGGTCATCCTTAGCTGATGTGAGATGTAACAGGTGAGGTCAGGGGCTGGCAGGACTATGCACAAGGTCTAAGAGTGGTTGCCCACTTTCCACTTACAGCCTCCACCTTGCAGCCTGGAGGTGGCCAGGAGGTGAGAATGGAGTTCAGCTGTGCAGACAAGCTCAGCCTCCTCTAGCACTCTCATGCCTGGCCCTGTTGCCAGGATGACCCAGGCCAGTCCCTCTGTACATGCTTACCCCACACAGCAGCAGGCATTGACCAGCAGTCACATCACGGTGGGCTAGCTTTGCTGTAGGTACCATGCCCTCTGCTCCCACAGAAGCCTAGAGCACACTGCCTGGTAACAAACATATCTGCTCAACCTCAACCACAATAAGTGAGCCCTTTGGTTCACATGGAAGGGAGGCAGAGAATCTAGAGGGAAGGACCTTTCTGGAGGAGCCCCTGCTGCACAGGACCAGAGGGGTGGTCTTCTTCTGGGGACCAGAGCCTTTCCTTGCCCAAGAAGTCATTAAGTGCAACTCAGCATATCAAGCAAAAAAGCCTTCACTCCAGGGGCATCCAGGAGGTCAGCCCATGTGGAGCCTATGATGGTGTCACAAGAATAGGTGGTCAGCTCAATGCAATGGGACTGTCCGGACACGTGCACCCAAAGTTGTCATCAAAGACCAGTGAACATCATCAGGAGGACATAATATGGGCAGGTGGAGCTCATAGATCAAATGGCCAGAGCCTGCGAGGACTCACACATCCTCTGACCCTCTGCCACACCAAACCCCGTTTGGCCACCCAGCTCCCGCAGCACTCCATTCAGCATCCTGCAGTAACACGTATGTCTGATTCTGTAAGTTGTTGCCCAGCAGGAGGCCCTGAGGACAGGCCTGTTGTTCATATTGCAGCCCCGGCTCTCACCTAGCTAGGTTTGGCATGGGGCAGAGGCGGAGAGCGGGAGTTCTGAATGAATAAGGGATGCCTCGGAAGCTCTCGCAAGAAACTTAGAACTAGCAGCAGGTGCTGGGCCAGCACAGCCCCAGAGACTGGAGGGCAGGTTCTCAGACAAGAGAGACAGAACATGCAGTGGATTCAGACCCGAAGAGGTTGATGGGGACTAGCTCTGGGAGGGGGAAAGTATTGAGCAAGGCCAGGATGAAGCCCAGCAGTGTCCCATCAGAAGACATCCAGAGAAGGGAGGACAGGGATGCAGGGAGGTGATCCTGTGGGATGAAGCCCTGCCAGGGCAGAGGGGATCCACAGGTGAGGGGGCTCAGGGCAGAAAATAGGGACCCAGGGGCCTGGGCCCCCATAGAAGAGCCCTAATGTGACAACATGAAAGATGTCAGTCCTGGCTGGGACTAACATCCCATGTTGGGATGTTAGGGATCCCAACATCCCATGTTACGGATCTCCCTAACATCCATGATGATCAAGGCCCCACATCTGTGCTAAGCAAAGCCCAGGAGCAGGGGTGGCTGGAACCCATACTTACAGAGGCCAGGGAAATCATTGACTCCTTGACTCCTTATCAAGTCAGGTGGCCCTGATGCTCAGACAGGTGAGCATGCTGCGGGAGCCTGCAGGCTGACAAGGGAGTTGGTGGGGAGGGGCTGTTACCATGGGATCTTCAGTGACCTGGTTAAGAGTGTGACGTCTTTGGGGTGCCTGGGTGGCTCAGTCAGTTGAGCGTCCAACTTTGGCCCAGGTCATGATCTCACTTTGTGAGTTCAAGCCTCACATTGGGTTCTCTGCTGTCAGTGCAGAGCCCACTTCAGATCCTCTGTCCACCTTTCTCTGCCCCCCCCCACTTGTTCTGTCCCTCTCTCTCTCTCTCTTTCTCTCAAATGAACATTAAAAAAAAAAAAACCAGTGTGACGTCTGAGCCCACTCAGCAGTGCCCTGAGCTGGTGGGGGGAGGGGGAGGCAGGAGGGTGGGGCTGCGAGAAGGAACTAGATGAGAAACCCCTGCTCCTGGAGCAGCAAGTGGAGGATGAGCAGGACTTACTAGGTGCTGGGTGGCCTCCAAGTACCAAGCACTGGAGCAGATAGAAACAGAAAGTGATTCACCAGAATGGAAGAGTGAGAGGGAGGCTGGAGAAAGGGGATTGGGACCAAATCCCAGAGGGCCTCCCAGGCCAAGGCCAGAGACCAATGCTGTCCTGCTCTCCTGGAGAGCACCAAGGAAGGACTGGAAGCAGGCATGGCAAGGGCAGTTGTGCATTTTAGAAGGAGCTGGAGACCCAGCCTATTAGCCCCCCACAGCACTATACACCATGGTACTTCTCAGGCAGTCTGGCCTCAACCTCCCAACAGTGACCTAGGGGAGGGCAGAGGGTGGTAGCCATGGCCTGGGAAGGCAAGTCACCCATGGGAAGCTCCACCCCTGGGGGCACCCACCCCAGCAGATGGTGGGATCAGGCCCAGGCTCACCCAGAGTCTGGGGCATGGGAGGAAGCATGACCATCAGGCCATGGGCCTCACCCAGAATGGAGTCCCCTTTAGCAGCCCATTGGCTTCTTGAGGCACTGGACCTGGTCTGCAAGCCATCCCCATGGTGCCTGGCCCTCCCAGCCCTGGTTTCCCATTGGGCTGGGCTGGCTAAGCTAGAAGGCCCCAGGGCCCCATTTTGGGCCCTGCCCTCACCTGTACCTGCGTTAGTACTGCTGCCTGCCTTCTACCTCAGGCTTAAGAAGGGGACACCTGGGCCTTGAATTACCCACCAGCTACCCAGGGTTCCCTGACCCCATCACCTGTCAAGCAATGTGGGCTGTGCTGTGCTACTGAGCTCTATTCTCCCCCATCTCTGCCACTGCTCAGCATCTGCCGGGAATGCCAGGTTCCCAGGACCCAACTCAGCTGAGGGCCATACCACTGCCCCTTTGCACAGTCCCAGCTGACAGAAACCAAGAAGACGCTCGGGGCAGTGTTGGAGGGATCCCCAGCTTCTCCCCCTTGCACAGACACCCACCCCACCCCCACCCCACTTGCTCCCTATGACAGGGCAGAGCCATAGTCTGAGGCATTTCCTCCATGCTCCTAGGAAGGGGATTTTCACCATGTGGGGCTGACGTGGGAACAGGTGATTCATCACTTTCAACAGCAGAAGGATGACATAGTCTACAGCTCCCTGCAGGAGGATGGGAGGAAGGGAGGAATGGAGGGGAAAGAGCCTGGAGGGAGTGAGAGGGAACAGGGAATCACACAGCCAAGCATCATTTTTGGTACATCCTCCAATACTGAGCTGGGCACAGATGGTGTGGCTGGAAACAGATGATAAAAAAACTCACAGTATGTGGAACAGGTGTTTCTGAAGTAGGAAGAGGAGGTTCTGAAGTAGGAAGAGCAGGGACCCCTGACCTGGGAGGAGCCAGAAAACCTCCCAGAGGAAAAGCATCTCAGCTTAGGCCTGCAGATTGGACTGGCCAGTTAAAGAAGGGGAGTGAAAATGGAAGGTGGATTGCCAGGGTGAAGGCAGGGAAAGGAAGGCACAGGGAAGGATCTAGACATTCCATGTGCTAGAGAGTGAAGGGCCAAGGGGTACAAGATGGGCCTGGAGAGAGAAAAGCTAGAACAGCATGAACCCCAGGAAATGCCTATTGCCTGGAAGGGGGCTCTTTGGTCACATGGCCATTAGATGGTTTGGGGAGGGTCTGGTTTCTGCTAGGGCTCTTAGCCGTGCTCCCCAGGATCATGCCCTTCAGAGTATTCACTCCTGCTTCTGTCCATGAGCCTGACACCATAACTCCAAGGCTAATACCACAGGAGCCTCCTGTTACGTCTTCCTGGGACCCCCAGCCAAATCTGCATTTGCTTTTCTGGACCACATAAGGGACTAATTTTGCAAACAGGCCCCTGAGGTTCAGAAAATCCAAGGAACTTGCCTGACATTACAGGGCACATCAGGCATTGAGGCATTCCAAGCCTGTCCAATGCCAGAGCTGCGGGTGTCACATTCATGTCACATACATACACAACAGGTTCCCTGGTCATGTAAACTTGGGAAGCTGGGTTAAACTCAAACAAGGACTTTCCTACAGGACTTTTCAGGGTCTTTAATGTACTAACCAGTAATAGGAGATGTACAGCATGGAGAGATTTCCAAATGCATTTGGCCATGGAATCCTTCTGTCCCTGATGGAGCTGCTGTCTCCAAGGATCCCACCAAGAAGCCTGCTGGTCTGGATGGTAGAGTCAGAGACAACTCTGGAAGCCTCCCTACTTATACTGCTTACACTTTGTGTACACTCACATAGTGCGGTCCTTGCATTTGGGAGGGTTGATTCACTTAGGGTTTTACATGAGCTTGGGTAGAGCAGAATGGGGAGGCCAGGCTCCCAGACCCCAGCCTTCACAGGAGCCCTCTCCACTCTTTGCACGTTGGCTGTGGCCTTGGATAACCCGCCCATGGCTCAGGAAGGGACAATCTCAGGCAAAAGAGCCATTCCAGGTCACCAAGGGCGCCAGCATGTTTGGGGAATGCTTCCAGGAAGTGGTGACATTTTATCCATGAGGGGTGAGTGGGAAAAGAGCAAAGGCACAAGGGAAGAAGTCACAAGGGCAGCACCAGGGCCACTGGGAACAAGGCTGGGAGAGGCCAGGAAAGGGTGCTAGTGCTGGTGGTAGAGTCTTTGAAAGCTATCCAAAAGGGATTTGGACTTGAACCTAAAAGTATCAGAACCACAGAAGGTACTTGAAAGAGGAGTGAGTTGATCAATCCACAAATAATTGCAGTCTGGAATTATTCCCAATCATTTCTTCCTCCCTGTGAGCTCCCAGGACCTGCCTCCCACCCTCCCCATCACATGACCTCAGTCACTGCCTGTGAGCTCCCAACTCACGCCTGCTGGAGTGTGCCAGCTCTGATCCAGCCCATGCCACTTCTTACCTCGTCCTCCTTCCCTGCTGTCTCCTTGGTCTGGTATCTCCCCTTGGTTCCCTGCAGATGGCCTCGCATTGCCCTAACAGAGAACCTTGCACCAGGCTGCTCCCAAGATTCTTCCCTTCAGTGCAGCCTCCTCAGGGGAACCATCTGCAACCACCATCTCTTGACTCAGTAGACACTGCCCCCCAACACATTTCAAGAAGGACAGTGATTCTGGGGTACCAAGCAATGTCTAGGCATTAAGAAAATGCTGGTGATGGCCCCCCTGCTCCAGACAATACAGGATGGCACTCTCTCCTCGGCCCAGCCTGATCTCCATCTCAGCTTTCCTGGAGCCTGTCTCTGGTTGTCTGGAAAAGGGGCACATCAACCAGGCCAAAGACTTGCCCTTGTGGTCAGCTTGTTCAGGATTCTGGACACTTGCAATTGGCAGATGTCAAAAGCCATCTGGGGGATGAGGGTGGAGATAGAAGAGAGGGGTCTGATTGGGGGCATCAGACTGCAGTGACCGGCTGCCCCTCCCCATCCTTAGGATGGTTAAGGGTCTGGATAGTTAGCTAAGGCTGATGTCCCCTCTGCCCTCAGGGCAGGACTGGGACAGGGCTGGCTGACTCCAGGGCTCTGACTGACACATCTTTTCTTCCATGGGTTACTCCTTTGATGTAGTGTCCTTCTATCTCAGGGAGGTGGCTTTTCCAGTCTCTACTAGGATCCTGGGGACAGAATCACTGGCATCAACCCCTTTTACACAAGTCATGCTCACACACACACACACACACACACACACACACACCCAATACCTGATGCCTTGGAGCACTCTTTCCTTGGGATTCTCTTTCTCTTGGCTCCCATGAAGTTTCAGAAGCCTTAGAATCTCTTGAATCTGCTGGCATGTTAGGTATTTTTACAATTGTTCTAAAATCCCATTATCTCAGCCTTTTGAACAGGCTCAGTGACTCATCCTGGTTGAATACATGACTGGTCACCAACAGGTCCCCTGCTGCCCTCACTCACAGGTGTGACAGAGAGCCCGAGGGCAATGGAAGAGATTTCTGGGTCTTCCACATACTCTCCCCTCCTGAGGCCCTGGCCATGGGAAAAACACAATGATAACAAAACTAGAAAGGAACGGTCTTGACCACGTAGGATAATTGTAAACACTGAATGGTGTTTCAAAGAAAAACAAAAGTAAAATTAGAGGGTTGACGAGCTGGGAGGAGCCCAGAGCTAATCTTGCTCATTCTCTCAAGCCAGCACTTACCACATTAGTAATTTTACACTTATCTGTGTTATTATTTGCTTAATTCACTCAACAAATATTTACTGAGCACTCACTACATTCCAGGCACTATTCTAGATACACTTGGGCTACATCAGTGACAAAGCAAAGACGCTGCCCTCTGGGTGCCTATACTCCAGGGGAAGAGAGGGAGAGACAGACAACAGTCAGTGATATTAATATTAAATAAAATGACAGAAAATATCAGAAGGTGTAAGTGCTGGGGAAAACAGATGCAGAAGAGCAGGGTAAGCAGTGCTGGGCTGGGAGCAAATCGTAGCTTTCAACAGAATTAGCAGAAAGGGCCTCTGGGGGAGCACAGCTGTAGAAGGGGGAGCTAGGTTGAGGACCATGGAAGGAAGAGGCAGGAGGCCAGTTGGCTAGAGCAGAGGGGCAGGGGGGAGGGGTGTGGACATCAGGTCGGGGAGGTACTGGGGAAGGGATCATGTACAGCCTGGTTCACTATATGGACTTTGGTTTGTTGTTGTTGTGTGTGTGTGTGTGTGTGTGTGTGTGTGTGTGTGTGTTTATTTATTTTTGAGAGAGAGACAGAGAGAGAGAGCAGGGGAGGGGCACAGAGAGAGGGAAAGAGAGAATCTCAAGCAGGCTTCACCCTGCCAGTTCAGAGCCCACTGTGGGGCTCGAACCCACAAATGGTGAGATCATGACCTGAGCCAAAATCAAGAGTCAGACCCTTAACCGACTGAGCCATCCAGGCGCCCTAGCACTTTGGTTTTTATGAGGATAAAATGCAGAGCACTATAGAGGAGGGTAGTGCATGATGGGACTTTACACCTCTAAGAGCCCCAGGAAGGCAGGGTCAGTCTGCACTCCATGCCTGGGGCAGGGCACGGTACCTGATAAGGGCCCAATAAGTACTAAATATCAATGGAATGAATGAATGAATGAATGAATGAATGAATCCAAGACAGAGATTATGTCCACACCTTCCCAGAGAGATAGTACTGAGAATACTTCTAGAAAAATATGTTTCCAATCTGGTCATTGTATTTGGACTAGAGATTCATGTCCATATGCTTCAGGGAGTTTTTCAAAGTTTTTCCCCAAAATCCTGATTCCCAGGTTGGGTGGGGCCCAGCATGAGTATGTGATTCTCACAAAAACCCACCCCTAAGTGAGAAACATCAATGTAGACATTCCCAGATACTTCCAAATACTCAGCACCTGGCATCATATCCAGCCCCAGGGCACACATTAAATGAATGAATAAATTTCTGTTGACTGAATTCATGGATGTCTAAGTGCATGAAGAGAGCTAATTAATTGCCCTTTTCCATTTTCAACTCAGATGTTTGGAATCATGTAAATAAATAGCTTTCCATAGAAGGAGAAGCCAAAGGCCGTTGCTGTCTGCTGTTCCCCCACCAGCCCCCAAAACGTGCCGTACTGCTACTTCTTATCTGGGTCTCTTCCCCTTCATTGGCTTCCACTTGATCTGCCCTAACATCCCGAGAGCGTGGCTGGCCCTATCCTTAGAGGATCGCAGGGATTCTGAAAGCAGATTGACTTTCATAACCCAAAGTGTTTTTGCAGAGCTTGGAGCGGGTGGGGTCTCTCCTTTACCGAGAGGGCTGCTGAGCAATGAAACTTTACTAGACAGCCCCGTGCTCTCAAAGGAAAAGTGTGCTGAGCCTGGGGAGCAGAGTGTAGGGCCTGGCAGAGGCTTGGGGAGAGGCAGACATTCACTTCCCTTTCCACATATGAAGGGTCCACCCACATTCCAGGGACAGGCACAGATTCTTCCTGCAGGAAATGCTGGGGCTATGAGGACAGTCCTGTCCGCCCCTTCCCTTCTTGCTTCTCCCCATCGTGGTCAGCTGCCTCCCCCTGGAGCCTGGGGCCTCATCTCAGGGCGTCTGGGCCTCACAGATTCCTGGCCTCTTGCTTGCAGGTGTCAGCTGCCAGAGATTTTTGCATGTAAACAGTAAAGAGCCCCTTATTATCTTGACATACTTGAAATAAGTATGGCCATTTTTTTTTTCTCTTCCCAGAATTCAAAAAAGGCCAGAAATTCCACAAGGCTCTGACTCAACTCTATTTTCTCCTTCCTCTTGCTTTCTCGCCCCTACCCTCGACCTTGAAAGAGCAGCTCCAGGAGGTCTGAGGCTGCTGCCACACCTGGTGGCCAGAAGCCATCCCCTAACCCAAGCACCCAGTTTGCCCCACTGAGGCAGCAATTCTGACCTACAGAAGAGTGGGTAGTGGTTAGCTAAGGGCCTAGCACAAAAGTCAGGCAGCCTGGCTTTGAATCCTGACCCCACTACTTATCAGCTGTGCAGCAAATGAGTTATGTCTCAACACCCTAGTTTCCTTGTGTCTAAGATGGGTATGTCAATAGTTTCTTTCTCTTAGGCAGACTGCAAGGATTAAGTGAGATAATACACAGATAATAATTCACAAACAATAGCTATAACTACTGTATTTTCACTAGCATTGAGCACAGACGTCTGTCTATTCAACAGACGAAGGGGAAAGGACATCAAATGTAGAGGAGACAGCACATCCCAAGACTCAGAGGCCCAGCCAGCAAGCTGGGTTTGAAGGCCAGGGTATAGGAGTCTAAAGGGGAAAGAGGACAAGGGTGACAGGGAAGTTCTCAAGACAGCAGAGTCCTATTCTAGAAGGCCTTGGAAGCCTTGCAAGGAGAGGTCTGGACTCTTCTCCAAGGGCACTGCCCTAGAGTGAAAGGTTTCCTCTTAGGAAACTCTCTGGCTGTAGCGAGAGGAGTCAAGGGGCAGACACAGGAAGAGACAGAGGCTGGGTCAGAGCTGGCAGATGGATGCAAGAGGGTAGGGCAGTGGCCCCCAAGCTTCAGTCATTTCCAGCCCCAACTATTATTTATGGAATACTTCCTTTCATGTTAGCTCATTCTTTAACTCTTTATGTCTCTTCTGTTGTGCCATTATAGCTACTGCTTCATCTTTTTCCCCAACCTATATGTAAGTGATACACTCTTAAGATGAAAAATGTGCATCTACTTGCCACTGGAAATTACCTCTTTGCCCACCAGGGGCACCCGCCTCGGGCTTTGATAGCCATCATTGCTGCTCGAGATCCTGCTAGAGGTAAGAGGACCTGAGGCTAGGCCGTGCTTCCCACGTGGCTTCCCCCTGAGCCAGGCTGGCTTCCCAAACTTCTGCTTTAACCTTTATGACCTTCGCAACTTTGCTTGGCGGCTGGAGGGCACACACCATGGTTGCTGCTCTGAAAACAAAGACCAGACAAGCCTCCCCTGTCTGTGGTAGCCCGTGGACTATGGTCATTAGCGCCCCTCCTCGTTCACTCATGTGGGCTCCAGCTCAATTCGGAGCACAAACTGGCAAAGGGGTTTCCCTGAGAGTGAGAGAGATTTAAGCAGACCTAAGGATTATTCAGTTGTGGAATCCTTTGTGGGCAACTGCTTTGTGCCGTATTCGTGAAAAATATGCAGGAGGAGGGAGAGAGAGGAGGAAGACAGGAAGGCAAGAAGGAATGCATCATCTGATTTATCCTTACAAGAATCTTGTAAGACAGGAATCGTTGTACCCATTTTATAGATGAGGAACCAATCTCAGAGACATTAAGCTACCTGCCAAGATCATTTCTAGTAAGAAATACAACTAAGCTACTAGTCCAGATCTGTCTGATTTTAAAGCCACCGCTTTCTTTTAAAAGGATAAGGTCCAGAATCAAATCACTGTAGCATAGCAACTGTTATTTTTCAAAATCCCTATTCAGTCTTCTCTTGTTCATGTGCAAAACTATGCATACTTTCTTTTGTTCACCTGGCACTATATCATAAACAGTTGTAATGTTGCTAAATAGTCTTTACAATAATCACTTTTACATACTATTCCACCCAATGCACATATCATGATTCATTAAGCCATCACTGAATATTTAGGTAGTTTCTACATCTCAGGATTATAAATCCTCCCCACCCCCACCCTTCCCAAGTCAGGCTCCCCTGGGATGAGTCAGGGCTCCCTCCTGCCCTATGTCTGGAAGGTTATGTAGGTCACTGGGGCCTGATCATACCTGCAGTGGCACAGCAAAGCATTCTATTGTCTCTCAGAAGGTGAGATCTTAGAAAGTTGTGTCCTTTGCCCACCCTTGACACTTTGCCAAGCCTGGTGTGGCTTTGCCACCCACTCAAGTGACTGAGTGAGAGGTGGTGTGGACTAAGGGGGAGGGCAGAGGCTGATTAGAGTAAATTATTGCTACCGGTGAAGGCAGCCCCATGCCCAGACATCTCAGGAGCCAAAAGGCACCCCAAAGACCCCAGAATGGCCAGCAATGATCTTAGCACTGGGATAGGAGCCAGACTCCTGCTAAGGGCCTGGGGTATTGCTTGGTCCCCGTTCCCTTGAGATGTTCCTTCCAGAGAGTTCTCTGCTCTCTGCCTCTCAGGGAACACAGCCACATCCCAAGCTAGCTTCCCAGCAGTTCTAAGATAGATTCCAGAAGCAGAAACACTCTTACAAGCAGACATGCACAACTGCCTAAGGTGAATGGCCGAAGATCACATTTTCAGGATGCTTCTCTGCTTTATCTGTTTGTAAAGCAGATATTTGGGGAGGTTGGGCTCAGTATTGCTTTGTGGTTGCCAGTCCCAGGGGAAATGGCTGGAATTCTTAGCATAGTTGGAGGGCTGTGAGGCAACAGAGAGGACTGCTCAGAGGCCTCTCCCGACCCAGGAAGATGAGCCATCGCCTCGGTATCTTCTCTCCTTGGACGGGTTCTGGTGTGGGACACACTGGACGTTCCTTCCAAGAAGGCAGGGTGGTGGGAAGTCTCTAGGGGGGGCTCTTTGGGGGAGAATCATCACATTACTTATGCAAACCCAGGACTGAGAGTGCTTCCAGAGGTCATGTTCTCTATGCCCCTGCCCAGCTCAGCATGCCCAGTGCCTGCAGAATTGGCCTTAGGAGATGTTCACAAAGTGTTAGTGAGAGTGGCTTCCTTAAGCCATTGGAATTTAAGTTTCTTCTGAGTATGTTGCTGTTTGCATTTTTTTAATGTTTATTTTGAGAGAGTGAGTGAGAGAGCAAGCAAGAATGAGCAGGGGAGGGATGGAGAGAGAGGGGGATAGAGGATCTGAAGCAGGCTGTGCACTGACAGCACAGAGCCCAATGCGGGGTTCAAACCCATGAACCCATGAACCATGAGATCATGACCTGAGCCAAAGTCAGATGCTTAACCAACTGAGCCACTCAGGCGCCCCACTGTTTGCATTTTTTTTTCCTTTTAATAAAGAACATGTATAATTTTACAGTTTATTTATTTATTCTGCAACAGAGAATGGGAGCTGGAGTGGAGGGCAGAAAGAGAGAGAGAGAGAGAAAGAATCCAAAGCAGTCTCCTCACTGCCAGCATGAAGCCCGATGCAGGGTTCAAACCCATCAACCAGGTGATTGTGACCTGAGCCAAAATCAAGAGTCAGAAGCTCCACTGACCAAGCCACCCACGTGCCGCAGAACATGTATCATTTTAAAACAGAATCGATAAAGCTATTTTTAAATAAATAAATAAGTTAATTAATTAATTAATTAATTTTTTAAAAGGCCTCAGAGTCAGGGCATTTCATCTCTTGTCTTGATTGTAAGCCCCATGGTGTAGTAATCTTTCTTGTCAGAAAACCACCCCTATCTACCCTCTCCTGCTGTTTGGGCACCCTGCCATGCTGCAGAAGGGAGGCAGAGGTAGTAGGCTCCTTGGGTCAAACCTGTGGCTGGTGCACACTCCTCACTGGGTACTCTGGCCATGGGCCAACAGCCACACCTACAGAATTCTCTGAGAGGAGGAACAGCATTTCTGAGACCACTCAATGGGGACGGCCTCAAAGGCAAACTGGACTTTATTCAGGCGCTGCTCCCTGCCAGGAAACGCAGGCTTCCGGCACCACCTCTTCAGTGGCCTGCTCGCAGGTCCCCGCCCAGCTAGTATGTAGATGTGTCCTCAGGAAGCTCGGCCCAAGGCCCACTACAAATGGCGCTATCCTGGTTTATGGGCCCTTTGAATGGCCACGACTTTCACTGCTTCCTTCAGAGCTTTGGGAAAACACCAGAAGAGAGGCATTGATGGTAGAGGGAAGGTCAAGCAGTGTGTGGCCTGGTTTGACCACCCTGTGACTGCTTGACATGAGCCTGGCAGAGAAATCGTCCTGGGAGCCTGATGCCAAGTGTGTGGGTGGGATTTAAGAGAGGCCGGGGGCCCCTCCCTGGAGTGGCCACTGTCCAAGAGGAGAGAATGAAAGGCATGCCTCAGAAGTGTCAGAGCCCAACAGGTGTGTGTGCCTGAGGGCTGACAGGCTGAACGCTCTCACGCTGCCTGCACTTCCCGTAAAGCAGAGCCTCTCAGCCCTGGCCACATGTCACATATCACCTGGAGACCTTTTTAAATCCCCAGTGCCCAGGCTGTATTCCAGACTATGTCAATCAAACTTTTTGGAGGTAGGACTCAGGTATCAGTATTTTTTTTTTTAAGCTTCTGGGTTAACTAAAATATTCAGCCAGGGTCAAGAACCAGTGCTTGAAAGAGATGTCTCATGCATCCCAGGCTCATCAAACTAAACAGGGCCCCTCCTGAGTGATTCATCTAGCCGCCTTCTCCCTAGAGGCCCTCCTCAGTTTCTAGTCTCTCGAATTGCTGCCATTCTTCAATACCCACCCCAGTCCCCACCTCCTGAGGCAAGTCCTTCTGGCCATGGCAGCTGCAGTGAGCACATCCTCTGAGGTCCCCTGTCCCTAGGAACTTCTGTCACTTACCATGCATAGCCATTGGTTGACCAGGATTTGCCTTGTTTACAAATTAGGTAACCTGTGCCCATGGGGGCAGGTACTCTGTTGCATGTTATGCTTCCTTGTAACCCACTGACCTATCACCTACCACCACTCATTGCCCGTATTAGATGTTTAATACATATTTTCAGCCTGATTTCCATTCTATTGCATTTCAACATTTCAGGAAATTTTGGAGAGAATTGCAAGAATGTCTGATACAAATTAGTGGTTTTAATGTTGATCAGCGATGGTGGCCATGGAGGTAAGTATGGTGGGCAGCAGGGGGTGGGAATGGCTGCAGGAAGAAGGGCCAAAAAATGCCTGTTCGGCTGTCTTCCAGGAATGTACGTGTAACCCATATTATCCAACCCTTACGTGGCCCAGTCTCTGCACTGAGCATCTTCAAAGACACTGCAGTTCCATAGGGTGGTGGGCCGGGACAGAATGCTTTCTAATTAAGAGCACTTTGAATATTTACTGTGGTTTCTTAAGGAAATTTGAAGTGGCAAACTTAACCTACACTTTCACATCTCCTCTCTGCCTCTCTTCCCCTGTATATCACATCTGAGGAACTGACATACCATCTAAGCCTTGAGGAGTAGAGAGAAATAGGAAGTGTGTTCCAGCCAGACAGATGAGCAGAGGATACAGTGCCTACTGGGTTCTCAGAATGGCCAGTGGTCCTGTGAGTGTGGAAGGAAGACAGTAAAGGGTGAGAGTGGATAAAAAGAGGCTGAAAAGGAGGACCAGGGCCAAGGAATAAAGGGCCTTAATCACAGGCTAGGGGAGTGGACTCCAGGATCTACCACTCAAAGCATAAGACCGAGAGGTGGTATGATGGGGTCACTCTGGTAACACGTAAGGGTGGAGATCAGTCAGGGCATGACAGCAGATGACTGGGCCGAAGGGAGGCTGTGGGCAAGGGCTCAGTCAGGTCCCCGTGTGGCTGCCAGCAGAGATCTTTCTGAGCCCCATGCACTGAGATGGGGTTGGGGCCAGTGCCAGAGGTGGTCCCACATACCATACCCTTCCAGAGGTCCTGGCTTGCCAGGCCAATCACCCTCAGACTCACACTGGCCACCCCACATGGCTCCTCCCACCTCTGAGCAGAGATCAGAATTCCCCCAGATGTTGGTAGGGCCACGCTCAGCTGCCTTCACTCCCAGGCCAACATTTCTACATATGTCCAAGACCAAGAGCATTTATAGTTACCACTAAATAGAAAACAAACAAGCATATCCTTAGTTGGACTCAAACAATAAGAAATATATTTCAGTGAATTTTTAAAACAGAGGAATTGTAGGGGCGCCTGGGTGGCTAAGTCAGTTAAACATCTGACTTCGGCTCAGGTCACGATCTCATGGTTTGTGAGTTCGGTCCCCATGTCAGGCTCTGCGTGGACAGCTCAGAGCCTGAAGCCTGCTTCGGATTCTGTGTCTCCCTATGCCCCTCCCCCACTCATGCTCTGCTTCTGTCAAAAATAAATAAACATTAAAAAAAATTAAAACAGAGGAATGGTTCCTTAATGTCAATTTTTACCAAAAGACTTTAGGAGTCTGGGCTGTTTGAGTTTTCCAGGATGCTGGTGTTGAGATGGTGTTAGGAATTCAAGTTAACTTATGGCGGCAGGAAGTAACCCCTGCTAAAGAAGAAGGGAAAAACAGAACTGGGTTGGAGTCTAGAGACTGCAATGAAGCCTGATTTCTCTGCCAGTCCACCAGGGACTGCTAGAGGAGTCAGTGTGGGGTGGAAATGTGGAAACAGCTGGGCCTTTGCTCAGCCATTGGCTAATACCACCCCAAGAAGAGCATAAACTGTCTGAAAATTAAGTGGAGCCTGCAGGACCCAACAGCTGTAGGCTATAAGCTAACCATGGTCTTGCAGTTGGGCAGTCCTTGCTTAGAGAGAAATCTTCCTGTCTGCCATGGAGCCCCACCTCTCCCAGCCTCCAGTCTGAGTGGCCCGTACCTGGTGTGTTTGAACCCTGCGCCTCAAGTCCATAAGGGGTCCCCTTCACTCTCTCCATCCATCGCCTTCCTTTCCTCCTTACTCACTGGACAAATGGCACCTCTCTCCAGGGATCCAGTCCGTCTTCTCCCTCCCTATACTTCCCAACACTGAAGCCTTTCCCTTCATTTATCTCCTCACAGTACTCTGTCCCAAACTCACCGCTACCTGGGAAAAGATCTGTATAACTTGAATCTCCAAGACTCATCTTCCTAAGATAGGAAAAGCTTGACATAAGTCACAGATGTAACCAAACAGAAAAATGAGCAAATGGTATGAATGGATGGTTTATGGAACAGGAAATATGAATGGCCCTTAGGTGAAGGGATGCTCAACCTGACTCATTGTAAAAGAAATTCAAGTTAAGACTACACAGAGATACCATTTTTCACCTATCAGATTGGCAAATATCAAAAAGTTTGATTCAGCACAGTTGGCGGGGAAACAAGCACACTCACAGATGGGAATGTGGATTGGAAAAGCTGGATGGAAGGCAACTTAGCGATATCCCTCTCAGTTACAAATTCCCATGACCTTCAAAAGGCAGTAGAAGGTAATGGTTAAGGGAACAGACTGGAGCCAAAGCACCATGGTCCAAATCCCAGCTTTCCAGGTCATGTAACGTCTCCATGTCTCAGTTTTTCTCATCTATAATGTGGGATAATAGTACCTACCTCTGGCAATTCTTTCGAGGATTAAAATACATTAATTATTGTGAAGCACTTATGGCAGTTCCCACCTCTTAGTAAATGCCATGCAAATGTTAATTATAATTATTATTAATTGACCCAGCAATGCCACTGCCAGGAATTTATCCTACAGATACACTTCCACAGGTGCTAAACGAGTGTACCATATTATTCATCACAGCATTGATGCAAGTGGGGAGAAAACCGGAAATAATCCAAATATCCATACACAGGCTAAATTCATTATGGTTCATATGGATAATGCAATACTATGTGGATGCAAAAAAATAACCAAAACACTCTTTAGTACTGATCCAGTGTGTACAGAATACAACTATAAGTTTTTAAATAAGGAATAGTATAAACATAAGTCCACATTACCTTATCCACAATTACGAAATTCAAAAATCACTAAAAAAAACAGAAGTGATTCTTTTTTAAATGAATTTGGCACAAACACACCTGGTAGCAAAACCTGAATTGAACCGAACTCACTTGAGACTGATTATGGCTTTATTTAACCTACCTGGTGCAGAAATATTAGCATGTTTTATTACAGACTCTGCTGGGGTTTGACCTAATATACACACGCACTACCTTTGTACATTCCTTGACTTCTCAATTCCCCAGAACAACTGCCCCCAAGGGCATACTAAGGAAGTATGGACCTTTATTCATCTTTTTTTTTTCCCCATTAAAGTATCTTTAGTGTCAGTTGCCTCTAATAAAAGGAGCTGCCTGGTTGTGTCACAGGAATGTGAGCGTCAATTTCACTGTATTTGAATCTAAGAGTCTGGATATCTTACTTATTCAACAAATAACTAAATACCAGGAAGACCTCTTCAGCCCAGGCTGCCAGGTCATCTTAAAGCCTGAACACCCTCTTATTGGCATCTCTGTGGCAGGCTGCCTGGGAATTTGGACCTGGGAACCAGGGCTTGAGGGTGGGAGCAGGTGGGATCAGAGCCTCCTCTCTGACTCACAGTGCTGCCCTGGGCACAGTGGCAAGGTCTCCTCCCTACAAAAGTGGAGATAATGAGAGTGACTCAGTGATGGGCACTCTGATGGGCCGACTGGCAGGGAAGCCAGGTCCTCTCACCGGTATCTTCCTGCATACCTTTCCTTTAGGAAGGGAGGGAGGCACCCTCCAGACTCTTCCCCGGGCACACCTCCCAGCAGAGATCCCATGTGAGGGTGTCGGATCCCGCTAGGAGTGGCAGAGTCCGCATGGATTGAGGGTCAGGGTGGTGAGCAGGGTGCATGAAATGTCAGTCCCTTGGAGGACGCACAAGAAGTTCCCAGCAACCCTGTTTGCAAGGGTGAAAACTCAGAACAAGCCCAGGTCAGAGTGATAGGAGAATAGTGAAATAAGTTCAGGGGGTGGATAGACCTGAATGTGCTGGTACAAAATATGCCCATGGCCTAGTGTTGAGTGAAGAAAGCAAAGTGCAGAATTATTTATATATATATATATATACACACACATATATATATATGTGTGTGTGTATATATATATATAGTGCAAAAATATAAATACAATCTGACAAGGACCTTAGCTGGCAGGGGGAGGGAGGAGAAACTAAAAGATGAAAGGTATTTGTGTGTAATAAAAGACAAGAAGTAAGTGGCAGATGGGCAGGCTGAATGCCAAATGCCCATCCAGCAGGGCTGTCCACGAGAAGCCCACATGTCACGCCCAGGAGACTTAGGAATCAGGACCCAGGCACCTTAGAAGGGGTAGGAGGGGAAAGCAGGAGCAGTTTCGCCCTGATTCCCTCCCTAGCTGGGCAGTGGGATAGCTTATTTTGGTCACCCAGAGGAGCCTGTAGAGAAGTTAACCCCAAGGGATGTTGGGTATAGGAGCACCAGGCACCCAGAGGAGACTGTAGAGAGGTTAACCCCAAGGGATTTTGGGTATAGGAGCACCAGGCACAGCAGGGTGAGGAGGTGGACGACTCAGCACTGAAAACGGGATTGAGTGAGAGTCGACATGTGAAGGGCAAACCTACCATCCCCTTTTCCGCACACCTCCAACCTACCCAGTCACTGCTGCTCTACACCATGGACCAGGGGACGACACCATTCTCAGAAGAAACTGTATGGACTCAGAGAAAAGACCCAGGGAAACACCTCCACCCCCAAACCAACCCCTGGAGTTGAAGTGAAGCACAGCTCTACCTGAGCACATAGAGTCTCCAGCTAGACTTTCTTAGCACTCCTCTAGAATTATGAACAGATATGTAACAATCACCCATCACCAGAGAAAACTCCCAACACAAAAGACAGAAGCCACAACAAAGAAAGAGAATAAAAGCAGACAAAAGGTAATACACAGAGTAAAAGAAAATGTCAAGAAAACAATAATATCTTCAAAGA
Source organism: Leopardus geoffroyi (assembly GCF_018350155.1). Taxonomy (NCBI): domain Eukaryota; kingdom Metazoa; phylum Chordata; class Mammalia; order Carnivora; family Felidae; genus Leopardus; species Leopardus geoffroyi. The sequence goes on from NC_059333.1 coordinate 128,741,383, forward strand.
GGTGAGAAAATGGCTCCCATTAAACCAGATCAGAATTGTATTTTTAAGGCAGAGGGGAAAAAAACTTCCTAGAAATTAAAAATATGATTCAAAAATAAAAACAGACAAGATTTAAGAGAAAGACTCGGCAGTGAGAAAAATCATCCAGAGAGAAGAATAAAAAGAGAAACGACAGGAAAGGAAAGATGAGAAAAAATGTGGAAGCTAGGTCACGAGGCCCAACATGGAAAGAAAGTACAGAGGAAAGGGGCTGGGGGAAATTATATGTAAAAATATCACAGGAAAATGTCCCCAGACCAAAGGACATCAGCTAAGTGCCTGTCGAGTGCCTACAACAATAAAGGAGGAAAGACCCATGGCAAAACAAGTAAGTGGTGGTCAGATTCCAGAAGACCTGGCATGAAGAAATGGGCCTAAAGAGCTCCCGAGGGAAGACAACAGGACATCTATAGATAAGTGGGAATCAGAGTGGGGAGGGCTGTGGAAGAGTGGGGTTGGGTCAGTGCAAGGGTGGGGGAGACTTGGGGATTCGTTCTTTATTTAAAAAAAAATTAACCTTTTTTTTTTTTAATTTTTTTTTTTAACATTTATTTATTTTTGAGACAGAGCATGAACAGGGGAGAGTCAGAGAGAGAGGGAGACACAGAATGTGAAGCAGGCTCCAGGCTCTGAGCTGTCAGCACAGAGCCCGAGGCGGGGCCCGAACTCACAGACCATGAGATCGGACCTGAGCCAAAGTCGGAATCTCAACCGACATAGCCACCCAGGCGCCCCAACCTTTATTTATTTTTGAGAGAACGACACAGAGTGAGAGCAGGGGAGGAACAGAGAGAGAGGGAGACGCAGAATCCGAAGCAGGCTCCAGGCCCCAAACTGTCAGCACAGAGCCCGACGCAGGGCTGGAACCCAGGAACCGTGAGATCATGACCTGAGCTGAAGTCGGACGCTCAACCAACTGAGCCACCCAGGCGCCCTGGGCAGTCATTCTTGAAAAGTGTTAAGATTGAGATGCTTCTTCAGATGTTGTGTGGGCAGTTGAACATAGGAGTCTGGAATTTTAGGGGATTTAGTGCAATTTTTTCTTGCACGTGCGCACGTGTGTGTGTAGGACCATCCCCAACACCCATAACTCATGTAACAACCTAGTGCATATCCTTCCATACTTGACTCTATGCCTATATACACACACATACAAACACATACACATACATAATTCTTCCATATGTAGACACACACACATTCAAGCACACTCACATGTGTGAATACAGAGCAGCACAGAATATGCATCTCTCCGATCTCTGTCTGTAGTGTTTGCACTGAGGCCAGGATTCCGCAGCCAGTGACCCAGCAGGGCAGGGACACGAAGGCAGGCCTTTTCCCAGGACACAGGACTCTAAGAACCTGAGACTTGTGCTCAAGGACTCCTTTCTTAGAATTGCCCTGTGGGGGGCGCCTGGGTGGCGCAGTCCGTTAAGCGTCCGACTTCAGCCAGGTCACGATCTCGCGGTCCGTGATGTTCGAGCCCCGCGTCGGGCTCTGGGCTGATGGCTCAGAGCCTGGAGCCTGTTTCCAATTCTGTGTCTCCCTCTCTCTCTGCCCCTCCCCCGTTCATGCTCCGTCTCTCTCTGTCCCAAAAATAAATAAACGTTGAAAAAAAAAAATTAAAAAAAAAAAAAAAAGAATTGCCCTGTGGTTCACAGCCTGACGCCCTCCCAGCCTCCTCCAGCAAACTCCCCATTGTTTACTATAAAGTTTTTCCCAGTGAAAGGTCTTGCAAATCGAATCCAATTTTGGAGACTGATTCTTGGAGGACCCAAACAAACAAAACATATAGAGGCACACATAGGTTTTTAAATAATTGTTTTAACTAAATACTGCATATGCTTTCTTATTAATAGCTAAAGAAAATATATCACTGGTATATCTCTGGTTCATTCTTCTTTTTAGATTTTTTAAATTTTATTATTATTATTTTTATTTTCTAGAAAGAGAGAGAGCACATGCGAATAAGCAGGGAAAAGGGGCAGAGGGAGAGAGAGAGAGAGAGAGAGAGAGAGAGAGAATCTTAGGTAGGCTCTACACTCAGTGCAGAGCCTGATGTGGGGCTCAATCCCATGGCCATGACATCATGACCTGAGCTAAAATCAAGAGTCTGACATTCAACCAACTGAGCCACCCATGTACCCCTCTGGTTCATTCTTTTTAATGGCTGTCTAATATTCCTAGGTATGGAATATGCACCAAAACTTATTCAGCCATTTGCCTATAAATGGACATCGACTTTGATTCCAAGTTTAGACACTATGGACAATGCTGTAATAATTATCATTATCTTGTACACACATTTGAGGACAGATGACAAAGATGACCAAGAAGGTATTGATGGTCAAAATATACTATTATACATGTAATTTATACAAGTTATAATATATAAAATTATTAATCTTATATAATAATTTTCATTGATGTTGCCAGATTGATTTTTTAAGGCCTATAAAAATGTAGATTTCTATCACCAATGTATGTGAATATCTTTTTCTCTGCAGGCCCACTAGCAACAGATATTACCAATTCTTTACATTTTTTTTCAGGCTGACCTAAGCGTTTCACTAACTACTAGCAATTCCTCTTTTTTTTTTTTTTTTTGGCTCTTTAGAACTGCTCTCCCATAAATTGCCAGTGTTTCTTTTGGGTGATTGATCTTTTTCTTGCCAATTTGTGGAAGTTCTTTGCATCTTTTGTCCTGATTTGTAAATAGAGCTCTCACTTCTCTTTATCTGTTGTCTTTGTGCTATCTTTTGCCACAAAAAGTTTAAAATTTTAATCTAGTTAAGAATATTCATCTTTTCTTTCATAGCATCTGGATTTCTAGTATTTGTCAGAGCTTTCCCCATCCCAACTCTTCATGGTCCAAGAAGGCTGCTAGAGCTCTAGGCATCATCTGCATTACAGGCAGCAGGATGGAGAAAGGGACAATAAGGGCACTCCACCTCCTTTTGAAAGAAACTTTCCAGAAATTTCCACATGATGATTCCACTTACACGCCATTGGCCATGACTTGGTTACATAGCCAGAGCTGGCTGCAAGGAAAATACTGTCAGGGTTGTCTTTGGGAAATGCAATCTGCCATATCCATGCTTAGAAAGAAGGGCACCCCTGTTTTGCAGCATTCAACAGACAAGCAGAGACCACACACTGTTAAGGGTGGGTTGGAGCCTGGGAGCCCAACTCTTAGGAGAGAAAATGTCTCTATTTTGGTCCCCACAGGCATGATGCTTAAGATGGTGGGCCTGCTAAGTCACAGACATTCAGGAGGGTCTCAGTTCTGAGGCTCGTGTGAGCATCATCCAGGATGGCTTATGGCTTCCAGAGGTGACACTTCTGCCTGGAATGTTCTCTTCTCAGTACCTTCCCCAGGGGATGGGCAATAGGCTTGTGGTTGGGTGGGGAATAGCAAAGCCTACTGGCATGCAGGGCTGATGGCCTGTGAACTCTGAGAAACACCACAAGGCACTTCCAGGCAGATGGAGACTTTAGAGAATTACTTATGATTCATGCCAGTCTGGGGGGGTGGGGGTGAGGGGGAGGAGTATGCCAGAGAGAAAAACATAACATTGGAAACACTTTCTCATTCTTTCACTCAGTCACTCACAAGACCACTTGTCATTCACTGAGGGCCCAGAGAGGGGCCGGTTACATCTACCCAGATATTTCTTGAAGGTTTTCTTTCTATAGTTCTGCTCTGTAGAAAGAAAAGCACCAATGGAAGAGGTAGGTCAGTGGAGAGTAGTTGGCCACAAAGAATAGACACCAAGATGTTTAGCTTGAAAGAAGCTGGGAAGCAAGAACCCAGCATGCCATGCTAAGGGTGATGTGGATTCTAGCAGACAGACCTAGAGGCAAAAGCTGGTTCCACCTCACCCCAGATGCATACTCTTCTCTGAACCCCCTCACCTCGCTGGACCTTGCCTTTCTCATCTATAAAGTTGGAGTGGTAGTCCTGAACCTTCTCCCTCACCAGCCTTGAGAAGGGGTTGATGTGGGGAGTTCTCCAGTCTCTCACAAGTCATAAAGCCCATGACCAGCTATGCTGTACAGACTAGCATCCTTTGCTTCAACTCCCTTGGGTTTTTAAAAAATATCTTTAAGAAAATCATACAAGTATTGGGGCGCCTGGGTGACTCAGTTGGTTAAGCATCCGACTTCGGCTCAGGTCATGATCTCGCGGTTCGTGAGTTTGAGCCCCGCGTTGGGCTCTGTGCTGACAGCTCGGAGCCCGGAGCCTGCTTCAGATTCTGTGTCTCCCCTTCTCTCTGCCCCTCCCATGCTCATGCTCTGTCTCTCTGTCTCTCAATAAGTAAACATTAAAAAAATTAAAAAAAAAAAAAAAGAAAATCATACAAGTATTATAGATTTGCTGTTAAAATAACCAGGGACCACAGACAGACCAAAAGAAGGCAATAAGAGAGAGAAGAGAGCTATTAACATCTCAGGTTATGCTCTTACAATTTCTAGTATCTGAATATATTTTTAATAGGAATATATTTTTTAATATAAAAAAATAGAATATATTTTTATATATGGTTCTGTAGTCTTCCACTTTTTACCCAACAATATTGCCATGAATTTCTTTCTGTGCCAGTAAGCAAACCTCCATGACATGTTTTAATGCTTGTCTGCTATTCTGCCAATGTTGTAGTCAATTCTCAACACAGGATCAGTACCACTGATGTTTCTTTTCACTCCAGTCCCAACAGGCCTACTGCAGAACTGTGATTGATCCTATCTTAAAATATTTTTTTAAGGGGTGCCTGGGTGGCGCAGTCGGTTAAGCGTCCGACTTCAGCCAGGTCACGATCTCGCGGTCCGTGAGTTCGAGCCCCGCGTCGGGCTCTGGGCTGATGGCTCGGAGCCTGGAGCCTGTTTCCGATTCTGTGTCTCCCTCTCTCTCTGCCCCTCCCCCGTTCATGCTCTGTCTCTCTCTGTCCCAAAAATAAATAAACGTTGAAAAAAAAATATTTTTTTAAGCTTATCCATTTATTTTGAGAGAGAGTGTGTGTGTGTAGGAGGGGCAGAGGGAGAGGAAGAGACAGAGAATCCCAAGCAAGCTCCATGCCATCAGCACAGAGCCCAATGTGGGGCTCGACCCTATGAACGGTGAGATCATGACCTGAGCCCAAATCAAGAGCCATTTGCTCAACCGACTGAGCCACCCACACCCCCTGATCCTATGTTTATTTAAAATGTTGCTATTTTGCTCACCATGGATTGATTTTTATTTGCTAAAATATTATGTCTCTTAACTATGGAGTTTTTTGGCATCCCTTACATTCTGCACCCAAGGCAAGAACTTCACTGTCTTCACTGTAGTCCTAGTCCTGTGTCACATGATGAGCAGTCCATACTTTATATCACTAATTGTTGGGATCCTAAGATTGTTCCACTTTTTCCCATTTATTTGTCTGTATCTCCAGCACCCAAGCATAGTGCAAGACACCTGGTTGGCACTCAATATATATTTGTGGAGTAAGTGAATGAATGCAGTGGTGAAGGAAGGAAACACCACAATGATTGTTCTTGTGGGGAATGTCAAGAGAGGAAGACAAGAGGTACAAGCCCCGATGAGCAGGAAGTCCCTGTGTCCACCACACAGAGCCCAGGAGAGAAGGCAGCCCAAGTCATGTGGGCATAGGACAGCTCTCTGGTGGGACAGAAGTTCTTTCAGCGTATGCACCTCACAGGCCCACCTGGAGCCCCCTGTGGAAGTCCCCACCATTTCCCAATGGAGCCATTGCTACTCTGGCCTGGCCCTGGCCCAGACAGCTGGAACCAAAACACTGCCACGTCCCCACTGTGGGGCTAGCACATGCTCACGCAGAAGCGCCCACACCCAGCCCCAAGAGCCTCCTGCACACAGGCTGACTCAGGAGCGCACTTGGACACTGGGCTGCAGGCCTACTGGCTGGGCCACTTCTCTTGGGGCACCAGGACTGTGCTCCAGTGTAGAGCTGCTTCTCCACAGCAACGGCAGTCAGGGATTTTCCCAGCCCTAACCAATGCGTGGAATTTTAAAATAACAAAGCCAGAATCCAAGAGAGGAAATTCTAAGAACATGAAATAAGTCAGAGGAGCAGAGGTGGCTATTTATTTTCCATGGCTTGCCTTGTCCTCCACTTCCCTGCCCCCACCCCAAAGGCTGGGGGATGGGTCCGGATTCAGAGGTCAGCGCCACAAAGCTAAAGGAAACCCATCTTCCTGTGTTTGCCAAGGAACAATGCTGGAGAGGCCATTCCAAGGCCTGCACTTTTCCTCTGTACAGAATTCAGGTCCCAGTGCAATCCTGGGAGGGGGGCCCCGACAAGGAATTTCTGCAAGTAAACATTCCTGTTCTATCACTCAGGGACATTTGAGACATAGAAGCTATGATCTCCTGCGGCCTCCCACCAGCACGCACATCCATACTGACCCACCCCAGGGGAAGATCTAGCAGATCTAGCGGTGGATTTGGAGCCCTGACCCCACCCCGTAGCCAAGCAACTGGTCTCATCAGCCTCCTCAGTCTCTGTCTCCCAGCGCTGCCTTCTATCCTCCTCGCTTCAGCTCTTATCAGGCTTTATCTCTGCTTTCCTGGACTACTGTCCAAGTCCATCCTTTATGGCCCTGACCCCCCTTGCTTTGTTCATCCTATCCTCAGCCAAGGGTCACCCTCCCACACCGCACCTCCAACGGAGGCCCTTCTCTGCTCCTAACCACCTGCACCTGCAGCACCAGGTTCCCCAGATATATTCCAGGGCCTTTGTCACAGCCAGCCACACGTGTCTCATCTCCTGCATGCTCCCCCTCCTCAACCAGGGAAAGACAAGAAGACAGGAAGTTCCCTGACCATCCCTACAGCATCCACCCCTCCACCGGGCACCTCCTCAGAGATGAAGGGGTGGAGGACAGCTGCCCTTTTCAGAGGCAGAGATGGCTGTCTTGAAGGGAAGAGAAGGAGTCAGTGAATCAGGCCATGTGTTGATAGAAACAGCCAAGGTTTACTGAGCACCTACTAAGTACTAGGCTCCATGCCAGATGTCTTAGGGGGCCTTATCTCTTAGTCTCCATAATACTCCAAGACAGCATGCTGAGTCCCAATCCTCTTTATACTCCTCACAGGCAAGCTCCTGGGCCTCTGGCAGAATGGGGCTCCATAAACAAACCAAAATCATGTAGACTGAGGTGGACACCCTGATCCTTGACTCAGCTGGCCATCTGGCAGGCACTTTCAGGGAGGGCAAGCCCAGACTCTGCTTGCGGGCCACTCTATTCCCTGGGCCTTCACACGCAAGGTTCTCTCTGTCTAGAACACCCTTCACCCTCTTTTGAGCTAACTCCTATTGGCCTTTCAGGTCCCCTTGCAGCTTCCCCTGAGAAGCCTTCCTGGATCTCCCCCACCAGTCTGGGTTATTCCTCTGTGTTCTCCTGGGCTTCCTTGCTCCTTCTGGGTGTTTCAGCAACTGTCTCCAGGATCAGGTCAATTCCTGAAGGTCAGGGGATGCCTTGCTCACTTCTGTGTCCCCAGAATTTAGCTCAGGGACTGGCACAGAACAGAGATTCACTATTTGTTGAATGAATGAAATGCTTACTCTTGGGTATTCCTTCGCTCCCTGGCTGGTCAGAGAGCACCTAATCCCAGATTGAATCGTCCGCTTTTCCCTTCCTCTCTCCAGACCTTGCCATCCACAATATGCCCTAAAGACATCTTAGAGCCTGAAATCTGTGCCCCTTAAGGCTGGTGGTAGAGAGGGTCAGTCCTGTCTCCTCGGTGCCTCAGTAGACTGACTACTTTTGGTTTCCCTCCTTAAACCACACTTGGTCTCAAAGCACCCCTGCCCCGGGCCTGGTGCCGAGTCCTCCGCTGGCCTGACAGCCCGCAGGGTCTGGTCCTCCACCCGGTCGGGTGGTGTTGCTGGTTCTGTGGGGTGGCCTCTCCCCACAAGCCGCTGCCTGTCGTTCCCCGACGGGAGGGGACCGCACTTGCGCGTTCAGGGCACGCAGTGAACACGCTGTTCACATTCCAGCGCCGGCCGGAATGCGGACAGAGGATGAGCCAAAGGCCGCATTCCTCCCGCTGCTACGGGAGTGTAGCCAGGGCCCCCGCCCCACCCCGCGCGCCCCCGGTGCCGCCCCCAGGCCTCGCCCTTCGGCGCGCGGGGCCCCAGCCCGAGCGGGCGCCCCCTGGCGGCGGGGCTACCGGAGGCGACCAGGCCCAGCACTTGAAGCCCATGGCCCACAGCTCCCGCCTTCCGCGCCTCCCCCTACGCTCTCCTGCTGTAGGCTGCCTGCCCTTTGGCTCCGAGAATCGCCTCCTTCCTGCTCCCCGGGAAGCTTCCAACTTCCGGGCACTATATTAGGACTCCAGCGCGACTTTTGTTGCTTCCATCTCAGCAACACAGCTTCTCTCCACTATTGTTTTTGTTTTTTGTTACTTGTTGCCAGTCAAATCAGGTGAAAACCGGTGGCTCTCCAGGGCCTTAACATCAAAATCCCAACTCCAAGGCTACTTCCTCTTCTGGCTTTCCATCCTATACCCAAGTTGCTGGCCTTGACCTTCTCCAATGGTCTGGCACCTCTGCAGGAACCCCCCACCCTTGCGTGCCACGTCCTACCCACAGGCATCTTTGGGGCTAGAGACCTAGATGAAGGAGCTGCAGGCCTCATCCTGGTCCAGTTACCCAGGTCCCACAGAGTATCTTTTCCAGCTGCTCCGAGGTGGGCTTAAGGCAAGGAAGTGTGGCACGTCCCTAGTCCCTGCGGCTCTAGGTAGACACTATGAAAAAATGGACCAAGTAGACCTGTAGGTCTGCAGGTCTGCACATTGGCCCCCATTGAAAAAAAGCAGCATTGTCTCTTAGCAAGCATCACTGCTACTGATGGCAGTTGAAGCCCAAGAAAGTTGAAAGCCCACCCCCAGTCCCCCCCTCCCCCATGATGGCCTCCAGCACGGTGCAGAAACGACTCATATCACATGCATTCATACAGTTGCACCAATATTAAATACCACTGACATAAAAAAAAAAAAATACCACTGACATGAACATGAGTACCTAAAGAAATGCTTTTACCCCAAACCAGGACTAGGCTGTACTATTTAAGTCACTTCCACCCTCCAGGAACATGAAGGAGAGGAGGGTGTACTGTTTACTTCCTTCTGCTTGAGGGGACAAGTAACTTATCTTCCCAGATACCTGCTCACTGTGAATGCTGGGTAGTGCTGGGAAGGTGTGGGCTTTCACCCATTGTCTCAGTTTGTTGACATGTATCTTTCTTAGTGGCAAAGAAGCTGCAGCCTAACACTGTCTGCCTGTAGAAATCTGCATGTTTATCATCCCACCACCAGTTAGGGACTCACCCTGTGGTTAAAGTGACGCCTGGGAAGCCAACAATGAAGCATGCCTGGAACTCGCATTGCTTACCATCAGGGAGGGTTGTGAATGTTGCCAGGAAAGGTGGGAAAGCAGAAGTCAAACTCTCATTTGTCTCAGCTGCAGGAAAGGGTGGGGAGTTAGGAGAGCTGGACTGGTGGCCAGGCGTGACAGCTGGCTAACATGGCTTGGTTGGTTTCTCAGACTGTGTGAGGAAGAAAATGCGGTGGCCCTTCCAACCTGCCAGGGCTAACACTCTTCCTACCTACAGCATCTAGACATAGGCCCAGAGTGACAAGGTGGCAAGTGGCCATGGTTTGAGGTTGCAGCCCTGGCCACAGGTCTGCCTCTTCCCCATGACACAGAAAATGGACATTCTAAACATTTCACACCACTCTGGCAGTTCATCCAACGGCAGTGCCAGAGCTCTGTCTCAGCGGGGTCAGAGTGTGCTTGAGGTGATAATGACTCAAGTTAGCTGCAAGAGGAGCCCCAATGATGATCATATTCATTTTACAGATGGTTTCTGAACCCAGGCTGGCCTTCTCTTCCCTTCCCTGAGTCACTTTCCACTGGGGGAAGGCAGACCCAGGGTGCTGTGGGATGACTGACGTGCCAGGCTAGGGCACAGTGTCAACAGATTGGGTCTTGTGGAAGGGGCTATTCTCCAGTCAAGTCTTGAAGGAGCCGGGACTGACCAGCAGCAGCGGGAACTGTAACTGCTGCCTTGACTAGAGAGTGCTCTTTAGTATTCTGAGACCTACATGCCATTCTGCTGATTTTTTGCTAAAAAAAAAAGTCCCCCCTGGATTGTGCTGGTCATGTGGTTAGATTGGCTAGCCTTTAAGCCTTGAGTTCCGAGGTCACCTGGTAAAGATGAGTGGGACTGTAATTTCCACTGGGCCCAAGCAATGAGCTGGTCTCAGGGATGAATTTGCTTCAGAAATGTACTCCCTTGCCATGGAGTTGCTGCAAGCCAGGCTCTTCTTCACCGATGTGTGGACTGTTGTCTCGCTCCCCCAAACCCATGTGTCCAGCATGTGTGGCAGAACTGGGCATAGAGGGCAAGCTCCTGTCTGCTGTCGATGCTCGGGTACACTTAGGTGAACGGCTGATCCCCCTCTGAGTCTCACTCCATTTTTGTGCTTAAAATTCTTGAAAGCTACCAGGCCCTACCTATCCCATCTTAAGAAAAATGAGTTGAAATGATAAACTCTTCGAAAACCTATAGTTTCCCAAAGTATCATTTTATAGAGTAGTATTTCTTAAATGTGAGTGTTTCAGAATCACCGGTTGGTGGGATCAGGGAGGGCAAGGGTTTGTTTAAAATGTATTTTCCTTGGCTTACTCATAGATTCTGAGTTAGGAGAGCTCAAATAGGGCCCAGGAATCTGCATGTTTAAGACTGTCTTAAGCAGGGGCACTTGGGTGACTCAGTTGGTTGAGCATCCAACTTGGCTCAGGTCATGATTTTGTGATTCATGAGTTTGAGCCCCACATCAGGCTCTGTGCTGACAGCTCACAGCCTGTACCCTGCTTCCAATTCTGTGTTTCCTTCTCTCTCTGCCCCTTCCTACCTTGCTCTCTCTCTCTCTCTCTCTCTCTCTCAAAAATAAATACACATTAAAAATTCAAGAATCCTGATGCCATTGGTTTGGAGATAAGAACAGATACAGATGACCTAACATCTGTTCTCAGTAAGTCCACTTAGAACAAACTCTCTGTCAAGGTTTGAGCAAATCCCATGAGATTTTCTTTTTAATTTTCTGCTCCTGAAAGGAAGAAAGTAGGGAGTGGGGCTGAGAGGGACACCCCTTCTTTGTGCAGGATGCAGACATGTACAGCAAACCAGGGTGGACCCGTGGGAGTCCTGCAAAGTAGACATGACATATGCCGGTGAACATGGAAGAAAGCCATGCAACAGAGGGCTAGCACCTCCCTCTCCCCCTCTTCTCCCTCCTATTACAGGAATTGGACACACATGAAGCACACCAAAGGCAAACAAAAACCACCTGATTTAAAATGCCTCCATTGGAACCTGAACCAAATTTCAAAGGGTCATAGTTCCAGTGCCTGGCACCTGTGCAGTGTTGGCAACGATCTTCACCAAACCCAATGCCAAGGCCCTGAGCCCACAGCAAACTGTAAGAACCGTCAGGACCGGGACGCTGAACTGTTGGTGGCCACACATACTGGCTACCACCAAGCTCTTTTGATCTGCACCTCAGCCTCCAAACCTGTTTTTGCTTTCACTCCAACATATCATATATTTGCACTCCTATCACTAGCTACCATTGACATAAGGCAGTTATTTTTGATATCATAGCAAGCCTCACCATAAATGATAATAGATATAATTTCAAATTGTTTTGACAGGTTTGAAATTGGGAGACTTACGTCTTGTCAGATCTGTTCAGACTGTCATTGTTTTTATGTCATCATGCAGCTAGGAGCTCAGACAGGGAGAGGAAGTGACAGCTCAGTCATCGATCTGTCTCTCATTCACTTGTGCAGGTGCTGTTAGTTTTACCTTCGAACCTTGGTTTCTATGTAGGAATCTGTAAAAGCTACTTGTCTGTGCCAAAAGGATTACTTTAGTTTAATTATATAGTATACTCTGTAAGCGCACTCCTCCAGGAACTCATAAAACATACTGGGTCCTGGACGGTGCCCCCACTCTTTCCTCAGGACACCATACATACTTTACTAATACAGGGTTACTGGACATACAATTCAATGACGGAGCCAGCACCAATCTGGACATCAAATATTAGTGAAACTATATTCTTATTTTCAGATTAAAAATATAAATATGTAAATAAAAGTTGTAGTATTTTCCTCCTGCACCTCCAACATCATCTTCCATACCTCAAGTTGATAGCACTGACCTAACTGGATCCTCCCACCCCAGGGATGCACATCCCTGGAAGCCAGGCTTCCTCTCTCAGGAAGGGGACCTAGCAGTTAGCCGTGCCCCTGAAAATCAGGCAGACAGACCCCTACAACTGGAAGAAATTTGGACGGGGCAGAACAATCACATGTTCCAGTTTAGACTTCTATTTTGGCATCTGTAATTGACAACCTCCTCATGCCCCCTTTTGTTGGGCTGTGGTTTGGGCAGGATAAAGATTGTGCTGAGGACCATGGTAAGTGGGGGTGGGCACATCGAGTTGGGGGGACTCCCTTAGGCTCTTTGGTCCAAGCTTGGACTGCATTTTTGAGGTCTATGGGGAAACAGCAGCCCCTGGTGGCTAGGACATGCCATGCCTCAGAACCTCAACATCCCTCCTGCTTTAAGACTTGCCAAACCCTCACCTTGATGGTTAAGTACCACGGCATGGTTATTTGCACAGACAAGGGTTTCTAGCTGGGCTCATCTGCATGATCCTAGGCAAATTAACTTGCCTGAGTCTTAGTGTTCTCAATGTTAAAATAGGATAACCAGACTTACTTCTTAGAGCTATTGCTAGCGGTAAATGAGATGATGAATGAAAACTAGTACACGGTGCCCAGCACTTAGTAAGAACTTGTGCTATGACAGCAGTCACGATGATTGATACTGATGCCTCTAGACATCGAAAAGCACTGGAAAATATCTGTAGACACAGCCCTGAATGGAGAATGTGAGATCCTAAGCAGGAACTCATGTGTTTCTGCACTAATAGATATGGATGAGCAGTGAACATGTCCAAAATAGGCGTGGGAAGCGTGAGCCTTGTGTGTGTGTGTCCGCAGATGTATATGTAAGTGCACAAGCACAATCACAGTAGAAAGGCAGAGAGCTGTGGGAGATACTCAGGGCACATCCCAGAAGGGAGCAGTGGTGACAAAGGGGAAGCCAGTGTCACTTATTCTTGTATTATACTGCAGAACCAAACTCTGAGAGAGGGTAAGAGTTTATTAACTCAAACAACAATTACCTATTGATCACCTACTATGTGCTGGGCAGAGTTAACAAAATTGAACAAACACCCATCATGAGACGCTTTCAAATAGAGACCAGTGCTGGTTCTTACGCAGTAGGGATGGTGGGGGTGAGTCTACTCTGGTAGCCTGGAGACTAATCATGGCATTCCTCCCTGTCACCAGGAAAGAATACTTGCAAGTGTGCAAAGCCAGGCCCTGGCAGAGTAAAGTGTCCCTCTACTCAGGTGGCCCTGCCAGAAGTGTGTCACCATTCAGCTCTTTGGAATGTGCTTGGGTCTGCATAGTCCAGTATAAGTCAGAAAAAATATATGAGCTGCACTCTCTCAAACCCTGCTCCATCACTGGGATTCCATCCCTCTGTTCTATGTTGCATTTAGTTGTATGTCCCATCCAGTTCTATGAAAAACTAGTAACCTCTGAGTGTTCTCCAGCTTTCTCCTCACTACCTTCAAAAGGGGACGTGGGCCTCACCTAGGTTTGCAAATGGAAGAGAGAGAAACTGGTGGCCCAGAGAGGTACACAGGATCTGCCAACCCCTGGTGGCACCCCTATGGGACTCTCAGTCCTTCCAGAGTCTGGAAGAATTTACACATTTGTCCAGATGAACTGAAAGATCAAAAGGCATAGACCATTTGTTCCTATGCTCCACCCCCAGCCCCTAACTTACCTCTGATTTATGGATAGACATCTTAACAGCCTTCAGAGGCCCACTGAGCTTACAGTACTCACTGCTTAAAGTAATTCTTAAACACATACTATGTGCTGGACAGGGTTAACAATATTAGCGGTAGAGGAGGATGGGTCCTGAGGTTAAGGAAGTCTCCTGCCCAGGCTGAAGCTTCCCCTTCTCTTGACTTGGGCTCTTTTTTCTCTCCTACCCATCTCACCCCGTTGGCTCTGCTAGAGGCATTGAGGGCCTGCTGTTGGCCCACTTCAGCCTTCACCAAGCATCAACCATTACATGCTCTCTTTGCCCCCAGCATCACCATTCAAGATAAATGCAAAATTATCGGTGCTTCCATGTTTCTACTTTCTTGCTAGTTTGAAAAGTAACATTGCTACAGAATTATACCTCTCTCACAAAGGTCCAGGACAGGCTGGGATGGGCTGGTGTGGGAGACAGGCTGGGAACCATGCACCATTGAAAATGTTCCTGTAGAGACATTCTGAGGCCAGACAACAGAATCCTAAGGCTCCAAGTCCGGGATTGCCGTGGATCTGTTTTTCCCTTCCCAGGCCCCCGGCCTTTCCTGCCTCTCTTCTCTCCCTGACACACTGGTCCTGTCTTTCTTGGCTTTGTCTTCAAACCTCAAGGAGGAGAGAAACAAAGGAAGGAGCCAATCTGTGGAAAAGGGCTCTTCCAAATTCAAGTCTTTCACAATTCCTTTTGGAGGGTTTAGAAGGCTTTAGTTAAAGGTACATCGAAAACTAAGCCAAATATTTTTTAAGGTAATTATTAACTCCAGGAAAAAAAGAGACAAAGGAAACATAAACATCATGAACTCTTTGGCTAAATCATACTCCTATATTTATCTCCCCAAAAGTAACTAATAATGTAACAAAAAGTTTGGTCACAGCAATCACAGCAGGATGGAGAGAATGGCGGTGGGGGTATGGGGGTGGTATTAGGGCTAATCATTTACCTTCTGTAATAGGAAGTCAAAAGATAATGTCTAGAGTTGAGAAATACAGAAGTACATAGCAGAAAAAAATAGTTAAAAAGTTTAGAAAAGGGTATCAGGAGTAAGAAATTGCAGGACGGTGCTATCTATAAACCATAAAGCCATATTTATAAAATAACCATCATACACTACTCCGATTTTTGAAAAATAATAATGGAAAATTTGTAAACACAAGCTGAATGTGGAGAGATAACGTTGAAAACATTTCTTTGAACACAGAGTAAAAAGATCAACAGATGGAACATGTGAGATAAAAATGAAATGACACAAGGACAAATCTAGATGTCTGGATGCAGGAGAAAGAGAAGATAGAGGGAGGAGACAATTGAGGAAGTCACCAAAGGACATTTTCCTGACACAAAGAAACCCTCAGATCATCCGAGCAAGGATCCACAGAGGCCATGAACATGAATGGCAGTTAGGAAAAAGAAATTCAGACTTCAGCTCAGGTCATGATGTCATGGTTCCTGAGTCCGAGACCCGTATCAGGCTCTATGCTGACAGCTCAGAGCCTGGAGCCTGCTTTGGATTCTGTGTCTCCCTTTTTCTCTGTGCTCTTCACCACACGCTCTGTCTCTCTCTCAAAAATAAATCAACGTTAACAAAAATAAAAAAAAAAAAGAAAAAGAAAAGAAAAAGAAATTCAGATGGCCAATAAACACAGGAAACAATACTAAGCCAGACATTCAGCTAAAGAAATACATGGGAAAACATTAATGTTTTCACCTATCCTAATTGTCAATACTTAGAAAGCTTGATAGTACCTAGTACTAGCAAGTAAATGGAGAATGAGACACTCTGATTATGTTAGTGAGAATGTGCATGGTGCAAACATTTTGTGGGGCAAATTGGCAAAATAGGATCAGAACTTAAAATGTCCTTACCCACTATTCTAGCAATGTCACTACTAGGAATTTATTCCTTGCAAATACTCGTTAAAGCATGTCAAGATATCAGTAATCATTCAAAGGTATTTACTGCAGTATTGTTTATGGCAATGTAAAACCTGAGATGATCTAAATGTCCATCAACAAGTAGCTGGTTGGATCCATGATGGTAAAGCCATGAGTGCAATGAGGGAAAGCTGACTGTGTTAAGTGTGCATGGAATATACTTTTTAAAAAACGAGTATTATCTGCCAGTAAAAACATTTTTCCTGGATGGATAGATAGCCAGTGACTCAAGAATGGGGGAGAGGAATTGTCATTGAGGACCAATGAGAGTTGTACCTTTTATTTTTACACCGTACAGAACTGTTTCACTCTTTGTATGATATTGTATTGTTTTATGCTTTAAAAAATGTTAACTGAAATTATCCATGTGATGGTATTATTGCCACCTTTATTTTCCTCATAATACATTTTGGCATTAAACCAAATACATGTTTTATTTTTGTTTTGTGTTGTTTTAAGGGACCCACAGAGGGCCAATGGGGATACTAAAGAAATATCCCATTTAAGGACACTGGGACAAAATTTCAGAACTTCAAGCATAAAAAGAAAATGATATACTCTTCCAGAAAGAAAAAGAAGCTTTGGGGTGCCTAGGTGGCTGACTTCAGCTCAGGTCATGATCTCGCGGTTTGTGAGTTTGAGCCCCACGTCGGGCTCTGTGCTGACAGCCCAGAGCCTGGAGCCTACTTCAGATTCTGTGTCTCCCTCTTCTCTCTGCCCCTCCTGTGCTCATGCTCTGTCTCTTTCTGTCTCTCAATAATAAATAAACATGTTTAAAAAAAAAAAAAAAAGCAGCTGACACATGAAGAAATGAGATTCAGCCTGACATCATATTTTGCAGGAAAATTACTTTGAATCTGGAATTCTATAGCCAGCCAAATTACTCCCCAAAATGAAGACACAATAAAGACATATTCTGAAATCCAGGGAGTCAGAAAATTTATCATTCGTGCACAGCGTGTGAAGAAATTAACCAAGAAGTCCCACTAAAACAAAGTAATTCAAAAAAGAATAAGTGACATTTGTTTTAAAAAGTGGAAGCTGAGTATAAGAAGAAATATAAACATAGAGATAAAATGAACCCATACCAGTTTGAACTTTGATGCCTAGAACATTCTCTTTTGACCTACAGATGTTTAGTAATCTAAAGCTGTTTTGTTCCTAAAAGCTCCAGTCATACTGCTTGATTCTGTAGCAAATAATATTTACACAATTATAATTGTAATTATATGTTATAATAATGTGATTTATGTGGGGTTTAATATCTTAGACTCAATCTGTAGACAAAACATGCAATGACATGAATAGAACAGAATGTATATATTATAAACCTTGTCAAAGTAAAGGGGAAAACCCTGCTTAAAGCCAGGGAACTGAATTCTCTGAATTCCTTTAGCTGCAATTAGGATAGCAAAAGCCAGACCTGGCTGATTAGAGTTTAGGGTTCCATTAAATGCAAAACTAGGGTAAGAGCCCAGGCCAGAAGTAAAGGAAGTGGCTCCAGTGATGTATTGGAGCTAACTGCTCCTTAGAGCTGATTGTCTTCCTCTTTTTCCAACCCCTCATTGCCATTGTGTTGTTAGCTTGAAATTAGCCATAGTGGGAGTACTTATACCACAGATATGGTCAAACTCTAGACATGAGGGTTCTTTTTTGGTCTTCCCAGAGAGCCCATGGTTGAATATTGACCAGCATGCCCTGTGGGAAAGCCTGAGTCCCTGGCCTGAAGGATTGTTAAGAGGAAAAAAGAAGGAAGGTGGTGAAACCCTCAGGATTAGAAGGGCTGTGAGAGAACCAGTGGTATTCTTAGAGAATGAAACATTCCAAGGCCAAATAGTAACTACTATCTTGAAACTATTCAACTCTGCTGTTATAGCCAAGAGCAGCCATAGACAATATCTACCTGAATAAGTGTGGCTGTGTTCCAGTAAAACTTCTATTTATAAGATAGGCAAATAGCCCAATCATATAGTTTGCCAACCCATTGTCTAAGACAAACCCCCCAGGAGTGCACTTCAGATATGGCACAGAAAATGGCTCAGCAGCCACAGTTGGAGTTAGCTGGATAGCTGGATAGCAGGCTATTTGAGCCAGAGGTCCCATCTCTGACTCCCCAAGGCTTCCAAATGGCTTGCAAGGGATCCAGAAGTTCCTGTGTCCCAGGGGAAGGGTTATATAGTTTCATATATATATATATGGCACCTTTGTGCTATATAACCCTTATATATAACATACATATAACGTATATATAACATATATATAACCCATATATATAGGTTATATAGCACAAAGGTGCTATATCAGATAGGATTGGGTTTGGCTTTATAGTAGCTTAAAAACGCACAATTTAATCATGGCTTGGAACACACACATACACACACACACACACACTCATGCAGATTTACTCTCTCATGTAAAAGCCTACAGGTTGGCTATCCAGGGCTGATAAAGCATGAGAGACCCAGGTCTGTCCTATCTTTCCTCTCTGCTATTCCTAGATGTGGCCCTCATCCACGTGGTCCAAGGTGGCTGCTGAAGCAGAACCATTCTATCCACCACATCCAGCAGGCAGGAAATGTAAGTGGGCAGCCCTTCCCACCCTCAGCTTCATGGACATGTAATCTGTGCAATTTCATAAAGCCCTTCACTCAAAAAAGCCCATGCTTATTTTAATGGTGGACTGTCACTATCTTGAAATTCTTTTTTTTAATTAAAAAAAATTTTTTTTAATGTTTTATTTATTTTTGAGACAGGGAGAGACAGAGCATGAACGGGGGAGGGTCAGAGAGAGAGGGAGACACAGAATCTGAAACAGGCTCCAGGCTCTGAGCAGTAAGCACAGAGCCCGACACGGGGCTCGAACTCACGAACAGTGAGATCGTGACCTGAGCCGAAGTCGGATGCTTAACCGACTGAGCCACCCAGGCGCCCCATCTTGAAATTCTTAATAATGTTGTCTTTGAACTTGTATTTTGTAAATGAAATCCAATGGAACAATGGAGCGTGTACATTAACGGAGGAGGTATGTGTAACATGTACGTGTGTCATCGGTCCTTGCAGACCCTGTTCTAATACAACATAGGTCATGCCTTCTATGCAGCTTCCACAGAATGCTTATCATGTGCTCAGATTCACACAATCAGAAGGGCCTCCAAGCATTAAATTAATTTTTTCCTATTCCTGTTTTGAATTTTGAATTTTATCTTTGTGTTTTATAAGTGAAGTCCAGTAGGACAATGGAGGATGTGTAATATGTGTGTCTCCTGTTCCTTACCACCCATTTCCTATGCATACAGTGTTTGCAATATACCAGGAGCACAGATTTCCAGTGGACCCACAATATGTGGGATTTTAGCATGACTCCAAACAACTACAAGGTAAGCATGTTATGTCTATGTCTGAGTAAGCAGGAGCTGACAGCTCTAGAGGACATGCTTTCCATTGGAGGCAGAACCTGTTTCAAATGCAGAAAGAAGGGAGTGGCATTCTAAGAAACACAAATGACCAAGGACCTGTTGTATCCTATCTTACTTGTGTTACTTCCCTAGATTAGTCAATCTTTTACGACAACAGATAAAAGGTAGGGCAACCCATAGTTCCTTCTGAGATTTAGCCCCTCGCTACTAATCAGTAAGGTGAAGATGGTGAATGTTGGTACGGTGTGAGCACATCAAGAGGTAAAATTAAAGTGCTGGTTTCATGTGATGTTTCCACTGTTTGGTATGAGTAAAATACAAATGCATGTGCAATTTATAAAATATAAGTTGTATAATTCCTGTGATTTTGCATATGAGTTACATGCTTTAAAAATTTTAATTTAACACTGGCATTGCACAATATAAAGATGAATGGTAAAGTTCATAGTAATGGCATAAAACTTTAATTTTGCTTTAGATAACATTACATAGCAAATAAAAAAATACCATGGCAAATAAAGACCCAGGCCTCAGAAGAAAAAGAAAAACTTTACTATTTTAGTACCTTTGGTAGTACTTTTTCCTGCTTTTTGAACAAGGGGATCTTGCATTTTTATTTTACCCTGAATCTTGACAATTATGTAGCTGGTCCTGGCAGCACACTACCCTAGGATGCCATATGGGACCAGTCTCATCTCTCAAGTCAACTGCCAGAAGCTGAAGCCCCTCTCCTGACAGAAAGCAGCAGAGGTCCACAGGATCTGAGTGTACTGAGGGCCCCTCCACTTCAGTGGATATGGTAAGGGTCCTTATTTACCCAGATACCCAGGTGACATCTTGAAGAGAGGAAGGAAATGGGACAGAGTTCAGAAAGAGTGAGTTTTCTGGGGCACCTGCGTGGGTCAGTTAAGCATCCGACTCTTGATTTCAACTTAGGTCATGATCTGGTGTTTGGGGAATCGAGCCCTGTGTTGGGTTCTGTGCTGACAGCATGGAGCCTACTCCGGATTCCGTCTCTCTTTCTGCCTTTCTCTCTGCTCCTCCCCCATACTCTCTCTCTCAAAATAAATAAACATTAAAAAAAAAAAAGAGTGAATGAGTGAGTTTTCCAAGTCTATGGAAACCACCACATGAGGGAGTTCAACTCCAAGTAGACTGAACGCTCAGAGTGAAAAGAGACTGTTCAGTCTATTGTTAAAAGGGAAGCCCAGGCTTCCCCACTACACAATAGGGCGGGCCTACTAGGGAAGATCCCAATTTTCTTTGCAGATCTGATGGGGTGTGCACACTTGCAAGCCTGCTACCCTGGATCCAAGGTACTTTCCCTCTGAAATACACTTCCTTCCTGCTTCCCCTTCCGTTTCCATCCCCTAGTCCTGGGACCCTTGGTTACCAGGCTAACTTCTCACCGCTCTGCACTCAGCTGTCTCCTCTTGCAGGAAGACTTCCCTGACACCTGCTCTCACTCTGTTCTCCTCCGGGCACTTACTGCAAGCTGCACGTGCCTAGTTTCAGAGGAGCAGTTTGAGAGCAGGCATGGCACCTGATGTAGGGTCCACAGGCCAGGAGTGGAGGCTTCCTGCTTCTCACTTACCCTTTTTGGGCCCGTTTCTTCATATGGAAAATGGGGGTTATAATACTAGACCCACTGACCTAGGATTTTTATAATCTGGTTTTTTTTTTTTTTTAATTTTTTTTTTTCAACGTTTATTTATTTTTGGGACAGAGAGAGACAGAGCATGAACGGGGGAGGGGCAGAGAGAGAGGGAGACACAGAATTGGAAACAGGCTCCAGGCTCTGAGCCATCAGCCCAGAGCCCGACGCGGGGCTCGAACTCACGGACCGCGAGATCGTGACCTGGCTGAAGTCGGACGCTCAACCGACTGCGCCACCCAGGCGCCCCTATAATCTGGTTTTTGAAAAGATATTACATATACACCCAGTACACAATTCAAAAGGTATGTAAGTGTATACACTGAAAAGTCACTCCCCTTCCCCATTCACTCCTCAATTCCCAGCTGTCTTCTCCAAAGACAAACCTTGTCACCAGTTTCTTTAGCTTCCCCCCAACAGATACTCATATGTGTTTTAGAGCAAATACATTATACGTCACCATCTATGCAGCATTTTGGGGAAGAATACATAACCAGACTATAAGGAAGCATCAGATAAACCCAAAATACTGTTTTTTTGAAAAGTGGTGGTTATGAAGCATCAATATCACAAAGAAAGGCTGTCAATGTGTTCCAGAATAAAGAAGGATGGTAGATTAGATAAAAGCACTGTATTTGTGTTAAATTGATCAAAGTTGGTGTAAGTGCAAAGTGGCTATGTAAGAGAATCCCTAATTAGAAAATACCTACTGCCATACTTAGAAAGAAAGAGCCATTATGTATATAATTTACTCTCATATGAATCAGGAAAAAAATGTGTGTGTGTGTGTGTGTGTGTGTGTGTGTGTGTGTGTGTGTTTGTACATGAGAGGGCAACAGAGGGCACACGTGATAAAGCAAATGGGGTACAATGTTAACAATAAGTGAATCTGGGTCAAGTGTTGATGAATATTCTTGTATTATTTTTATTTTTGCAATGTATGCCTAAGTTTGAGATTACTGTCCCTAAAAAGCTGATGTTCATATCTGCAGTCTCTGTATTTGCAAATTCATCTACTTGCTAAACTTTAACCCCAACAACAACACTCAAGCACATCCACAGTCATCCAGACATGTGTGCAGAGATGTGAAAAATTTGAGTTGCCCAATATGCATGTTCCCAGCTGAGGTCAAACAGGGTGGTGTTCTGCCTCTGGTTTTGGCTCCCATACTATAAATAACTGTCCTTTGTGCAGTCTCTTCAAGGCCACGTTTTTCACATTTTTGTGCTTTTTGTTGATGATTTCACTGTTTAAAATGGCCTCCAGTCATATTGCTAACATGCTGTCTAGTCCTCCTAAGAGCAAGAAGGCTCTGATATGTCTCATGGAGAAAATACATGTGCCGGATGAGCTCCATTCAGCCGTGAGTCATAGTGCTGTTGGCCATGAGTTCAGTGTTTATAAATCAGCAATATATATTAGATAAAATGTCTTTGAAAGGAAACACATATAAAATAAGGTCATACTTACACTGATCACTTGATGAAAATATTGTGACTGAGGCTGGCAGGCACCTAACCCTGAATTTTCCCTGGAAGCAATAGTTTAGTATCTGCTAATTCAATGTTTGTAGTAACTTTATAGAACAGAACTAACATGAATAACAAGAATCAACTGTTTACAACTGAATCAATTATAACAGTATACAATGCACAGTGTTCTGTATCATATATATTTATTTATTTAATTTTTTAATATTTATTTATTTTTGAGAGAGAGAGTGAGAGAGAGAGAGAGAGAGAGCATGAGCAGGGGAAGGGCGGGGAGGGAAGGAGACACAGAATCTGAAGCAGGCTCCAGGCTCTGAGCCATCAGCATAGGGCTGATACAGGGCTCGAACTCAGGAACCACAAGATCATGACCTGAGCTGAAGTTGGACACTTACCCAACTGAGCCACCCAGGTGCCCTTGTACCTTATATTTTTAAACAAGAATTTTAGGGATCATACTATTATATTTGTTCTTTTGAACAGATCCCTGGTATTCCCCCTATGGATGTATTCTGACTGATCTAACCAGTTCTCTAGTGACAGACATTTGGGCTTTATCTTTTCAAAATGCAAACCTGATCATGTCATAGTCCTGCTTAAAGCACTTCCATGGCATCTCCTGGCTCTGGGATAAAAACTGAAGTCCTTAATCATGACCTGCCAGACACTCTCACACAGTATTTATCCTTCATCTGCATGTCTCCCCTCCAGTCTTCTTTCTCCCCCTGGTATTATCCACACTCCTCCTGCCACAGAGCATTTGCACTAGCTTTCCTCATGAAGCATCTTCCCCATCCCTCATCCCTGGCCTGATTCACTACCCTCTTCCTTCAAACCTCAACATCACAGATGGGTTTGTGTTCACCAACGTATCCTTGGACCTTGCCTAGAACTTGGCATGTACAAAATGCTCAATGTACTTTTGTTGAACAACTGAAGGAATGAAGCAGGAGGCAGGCAGGGAGGGAAGCCAGCTGGTAGGGATTATGTTTATGTGGGTCTCTGTTGACCAAACACTTGGTCTTCAACTTTTCACGGAATAGACACTGTACAGCTGCTCTATCTTCTCCTCTCAGGCTCTCAGTTCATTAGCACCAAAGTGATTTTTGTTGAACTCGACCAGTGATGATGATGGAAATTCAGGGAGTCCTGCAAAGCACCCGTGGGGAGGTGGCTAAAGTTTTTTGTGCCAGTTCCACACCATGAAAAGAAAGTGATAATGTCTGGATTGGCTTGTTGTGAGTAACACATCTAGCACTTAGCACACATTGCAAAGGCTCTCCCCGCCCCCAACTGCAACAATCCAGAAGTTGGCCCTGCTCTCTAAGACTGTCCTCAGCATATTGGCTCATAACAAGAGATCTGAGTACGGAACAAAAATACTGAATATAAAGATCCACTTACTGTCACCATTGCCCCATAAGCAATCTCCTACTTTTCTTCCAGCCAAGAGGTGTCTGTTGGAGCCAAACTAAGGTGAAGAAACCAAAAAAGAAGTGTCATGTCAATGTGTTTTCCCACCTCCCCAGGGGCTGATCACCATGTCCCTGAGCTGGGAGGGAAGGAGCTCTTTCAGGACTGTCACTGACCTTTGGCTCCTTTCTACCTTTGAGTGACTAATTCTATTCTCATGGATTCTCTAAAACTGTATGAAACTTGTGGTAAAAGCCACATCCTTCCCCTATGCCAAAAGACTTCCGCCCACATCCTCCCAGTGATCACCACCCCTTTTCCTCCCAAGTTTTGGTTGCAAAATGAATCAAACTAGTCCACAGAAAAGGCCTGAGAGAGAGAGAGAGAGAGAGAGAGAGAGAGAGAGAGAGAGAGAGAGAGAATACACAAGGGACCCTATATACTAGAATCCAACCAACAACTTCTTACCACCCCACGTGGTCTGAACCACTGTCACCTGTCGCCTATTTATTGCAACGCCCTTGCTGATCCAGCTTTCACCTCTTGCCCTAATCTTGCTCCGTGTATAGGATTGCCAAATAAAATACAGGACATTCTGTTAAATTTGCATTTCAGACAAACAACAAATCATTTTTTAGTATAAAGATGTCACAGATACTATATAGGATATATTTCTACTAAAAATTATTCATTTATCTGAAATGCAAACTTAACTGGATATGATTAAGTTTTATTTGCAAAATCTGGCGATTCTATCCACATACCAACCGCAGTCATCCTTTAAAAATGTAAATTAGCTCAATCCTAGAAGAGAGCACAAACAGTAATTTCTCTGACATTGGCCACAGCAACATTTTTCTAGGTAGGTCTTCTCAGGCAAGAGAAATAAAAGTAAAAATAAACAGGGACACCCGGGTGCTTCAGTCTGTTAAGTGTCCAGCTCTCGATTTTGGCTTAGGTCATGATCTCAAGGTTTGTGAGATAGAGCCCCGCATCAGGCTCTATGCTGAGAGTGTGGAGCCTGCTTGGATTTTCTCTCTCCCTTTCTCTGTGCCTCTACCCTGCTCATGTGCTCTCTCTCTCTCTCAAAATAAGTAAACATTTTTTTAAAAAGTAAAAATAAACTATTGGGACTATCAAAATAAAAAGCTTCTATACAACAAGGTAAGCCATTAACAAAACAAAACTAAAAGGCAATCTACTGAATGGGAGAAGATACTTGCAAATGACATATGCAATAAAGGGTTAGTACCCAAAATATTTAAGAACTGAATCAACTCAACACCCAAAAAACAAATAATCCAATTTTAAAATGGGCAGAAGACATGAACAAACGTTTCTCCAAAGAAAACACTCAGATGGCCAACAGACACATGAAAAGATGCTCAACATCACTCATCATCAGGGAAATGCAAATCAAAACTACAATGAGATATCAAGGAGCTATCACTTCACACCTGTGAGAACGGCTAAACTAAAAAACACAAGAAACAATAGGTGTTGGTGAGGATGTGGAGGAAAAGGAACCCTTGTGTACTGTTGGTGGGAATGCAAAGTGGTACAGCCACACTGGAAAACAGTATGGAGGTTCCCCAAAAAGTTAAAAATAGAACTACCCTGTGACCCACCAGTTGCAATACTGGGTATTTACTTAAAAAATACAAAAACACTAATTCAAAGGGACACATGCACTCTATATTTATAGAAGCATATTTACAATAGCCAAGATATGAAAGCAGCTCAAGTGTCCATCAATAAATGAATGGATAAAGAAGAGGTGGTTTTGTGTGTGTGTGTGTGTGTGTGTGTGTGTGTGTGTGTGTTGTGTGTGTAATAGAATATATATATTCCACATATAATATAATGGAATGTTATTCAGCCATAAAAAAAGAATGACATCTTGCCATTTGCAACAACAAGGATGGATCTAGAGAGAGTATAATGCTAAGCGAAATAAGCCAGAGAAAGAGAAATACTATATGATTTCACTCATATGTGGAATTCAAGAAACAAAACAAATGAGCAAAGGGAAAAGAGAGAGAGAGACGGAGACAAACCAAAAAAACAGACTCTTAACTATAGAGAACAAACTGATGGGTACCAGAGGAGAGAGGGGTGGGAGGATGAGTTAAATAGGTGATGGGTTAAGGAGGGCACTTGTGATAAGCACAGGGTGTTGTATGTAAGTGTTGAATCATTATATTGTATAACTGAAACAAATACTACACTGTATATTAACTATACTGCAATTAAAATGAATAAAATAAATGA
This sequence comes from Leopardus geoffroyi, assembly GCF_018350155.1. Classification (NCBI taxonomy): domain Eukaryota; kingdom Metazoa; phylum Chordata; class Mammalia; order Carnivora; family Felidae; genus Leopardus; species Leopardus geoffroyi. The sequence goes on from NC_059333.1 coordinate 128,767,594, forward strand.
AATGTAAATTATCTCATAACATCCATCTGCTCAAAATCCACCAATAGCTTCTTATCTCTGAGAAAAGTCCTTACCTTGATCTGCCTTCCCCAGTACTTCTTGAATCTCCTCGCCTACCACTCTCTTCCTCTGCCACTCAATCCAGCCACACTGGTTTCTTGCTATGTCTTGCACTTCTCTCCTATAGCCTCATTGCTAGCTCCTTCACTTTAGGTTTTTGTTCAGATGGGATTACTTTCTCAGTGAAGCCTTCTCTGACTTCCCTTTAAAAACTGGAGCCATCCTGGGGTGCTGGATGGCTCAGTCTGTTAAGCGTCTGACTTCAGCTCAGGTCATGATCTCAGGGCTTGTAAGTTTGAGCCCCGCATTGGGCTTTCTGTTGTCAGCACAGAGCCCACTTCAGATCCTATGAAACCCTCTCTATACCCCTCCCCCCTCTCAAAACTAAAATAAACATTTAAAAAATAAAAACTGGAAGGGCGCCTGGGTGGCTCAGTCAGTTAAGCGGCCGACTTTGGCTTAGGTCATGATCTCACAGCTCATGAGTTCGAGCCCCACATTGGCTGGCTGTTCTCAGCCCAGAGACTGCTTTGGATCCTCTATACCAACCCTCCCCCCACTCTCTCTCTCAAAAATAAATAAAAAACATAATAAATTAAATTAAAAATAATACATACATACATACATACATACATACATACATAACAGAGCCATCCTATTCTCTGTCACCTTTCCCAACCTTTTCTCCATCACACGTGTCATCTTTAACATTCCACATATATACATATTTGTTGCTTTGTTCTCCAGCTCCCCACTAAAACACATGGCGCATGAGGGCAGGCATTGTGTTTTGTTCAAGCTGAATATCCAACCCCAGAACCCTGCTTGGCACATCAATAAATATTTGTTGAACCAATGATGAAACCAAGGGCAGGAAGCACAGCCAAGAAAGCCCAGAAACAAAGGGGTTTTGTTTTTCTTTCTCTGCAGGCTTGCTCTAATCTTTCCCCACTCACTTATCTTGCTCAAGGCCCCCTTTGGCTGCCTTCCCACATCTCATCAGGACTTTTCAGGGGCACCATCAAAAGACTGGGATAATCTGATTGGCTCAGCTCACCCTTGCTTCCTCACTTTCTCTCTGTCCCTGTTCCTTCCCTCTCTCCCTATGTCTCTGTGCCACTTATGTTTTTAATATTTTTAATGAATGACTAATATTTCTAAAAACTCACTTTATTTTCTTAGTGTGCCAAGTGTGAAGAGGAGTGATTCAGAGGCTCTCATGGCCAAGAGCGAATGCCATGAAACCTCTTTCTTGTGTCCTTTCCCATACTCAGAATCTCTGCAGAGAAACACCCATTCTCTAGTCTATATGCTCTTGCTCATAACACATGTCCAAAATGACTTGGCAGCGACTATACACTGAGTCTCAGAGAACCAGACCAATGGAATCTCTTCTGAATTATAGCTGGGCCATCTGGTCACCCTCTTCAGAGCAGGAGAAGAAAGAGATGAAGGAACACATGCTGGTTAAGTGTATCAGCTTAGAAGTGGGGGGCTTCCACCCACAATCCTTTGTCTGAAATTGGTCACATGGCTCCACATAATTGCAGGGGGGCTAAGAAATATGTGAGAGCATACAGCTATTTGGTAAGAAGTAGCTGTTTCTTCCTAGGCACAGTCTTGGGGAAGGGGAAGAGAAGCATAAGTGGGTTAGGGGTCTGTTCAGACACAGATATTCCTCTCCCCATCCACTTCACCTCTCGGAGCTCAGGGAGAGCCCTGGCTATACAAGAGGAAGAGATCAAATCTGAGCCAGCTCTAAGCACCTGAACCAGACCAGAGAGCAGTGAGGAAATACGACGGTTTTCTAGTTAATGCAGGCACCAACTGTGCTTCCCTCTCCATGTCCTGATCCCATAATTGCTATGGAAAATAATGACATTATCTTTCATTTCTCTGGCACTGACACTTTTTAAAGAGCTTTTCCTTCTATGTGGACTTCACAAGAGGTAGGCAGAGATTATGACATTTTTATAAAGGAGAAACCAGAGGCCCAGAAATGTCAAGAGAATTGCCTAAGGTCACAGAGTTCATAAGAGGCATTACTGAGACTTCAGCAGCTCTGTTTGCCTCTACCTGGTGCATCATCACATCACACTTCCTTTGACTGGGACTTGGGAAAAGGAAGAACACAACCGGTCCCACACGGGTCTCTGCAACCATACCACATACATGGGAAACCATTACTGCTGCCTCTTTGTTGTTAATAAACAGGCTAAGATACAAACATTAGGTAAAAGTTAGCTCTGCTCAGGAAATAGCATGTTATCACGTGGGAGGTAGGGAAAAAAGTGTAGTGGACTTTCAAAGCAGAAAGATACAGGAAACTTCCAAAAAGTTGTAGAGCTGAACAGGCTGGTTACAAGGAAGGCTGCCCTGGGTTTGAATTCTGGATCTGCCACTAACTTGCTACGTAACCTTGAGCAAGCGAAAACCTTGCTGAATTTACTTACTGAATGACTTACATAATTTCCCCACCTGTAAAATGATCACTGTAGTGGCCACTTTACAGACTTTTGTGTGAGCATAATGTATGTGAGCTTTCACGGTGCTCCCATACAGCTGTCATTGTATAAAAGCTGTCTGTTTAGGGCTGCTGGATGGTTCAGAGGAAGCCAGCAGGACCCTGGGGCTCAGAAACAAGAGCATAAGAAATGAGAGCAGGGGCTTCCCAATTCCTTTTCCTTTCTCCCTCTTTTCCTCCTTCCCTCACACTATTGTATTTTGAGTTATAAAGGCAGTACAGCAACAATTAAAAAAAAAGTTTGGGAGTAAAGAAAAAATGCAAAGAAATACTCACAACCTCAGAATGGTAACTGAAACATCTTGCTTTGTCTATACTTGTAAGTCAGTTTGCATTCTCTAAATATTGTGTTTTGAAACATTTTCTATGTTGCCTCTTAGGTATAGGACAGGTTATGCTTCAGTATCAGACAACCCCCAAATCTCATAAACTTAATACAATAAGGGTTTATTCCTTATTTGCCCAATGTCCCCTATGGACCTTAGTGACTCATGCAGCTATCCGCCATGTGGTAACTTACATATGAAGGCACCTCCATCTGAACACACAGTCTTCTCTTTGATTGTGATGGAGAATCATGCATGGGCTCTTAAAGGCTTGAGCCCAGAAGAACATTTATCACTTCCTAATCGTGACGCCATATCTTAAGGCAAGGCAGAGTGTAGGGAGGCCTGGTAAATGTCATTTTCCATGTGTCCAGGAAGAAGAAAATGGAGAGTACTGGTGAGCCATCTTTTCAACTTTTATGTTCGCATAACTTTTCATTAATTGTACGTTCCATAATTTAGGATTAGACATTTAGATTGTTCCCAATGTTTTAATATTATAAATATAAGTGGAACCTCTCAGTTTCACTATGCTCATAGTTGTGGCCACGTTGGCACTGATACCACCATATTGTCAGATCTGGGCCTCCACCTACTCATGCACCACCTCAGCTCTCATCCTCACCCAATCAGATCAACCCCAGCTCCTTCCCAGAGTCTTCAGGTGGGTGACTCAAATTCTTCTACTCATTCACGAATATACACTGAGTGCTTGCTGTATGTGAGGCACTATGCCTGACATGCATCTGGGGACATACCACCTTTGCTGCCAGGAGCCATGTGGAACACTGCTAAGAACTCTGTTCCTTGACAGTCTGCTGGTCTGTGGCAGAGCAGAGAGCATAGGATATTCCTCTCCTTGCTCTGTATAGCCTTCAACCATTTAGGCCCCGAAGCTGCATTGCTTGGACGTGGAGTTTCAGTACTTTGTTAATTCTTCTCCTTCTACTTCTCCCATAAAGCTTCAAAACCAATGAGGCAGCCAGTCTTATGCTGGTGGAGACTCAAATCCTCTGATCCCCTACGGTCCTCATCTTTAGTCTCCCTAGGGAATGCTTACTCATTCTTCAACCAAAATGCCAAAGCTGACATCAACTGACACAAACACATACTTGTGGAGAGGGGTATCCCCTAATGCCACCCACCTGTAGCATTATAGATTCAGGGCCAGGCCATGCAGAACCCCCTCAGATGTCAGTAACACTCAGTTGACATCACCAAGAAGTTTCTTTCTTCTTTTAGATTCTTTCCCTAGGATAAATTCCCAGATGTGGGATAACTGGGTCTAAGTATTGAAATCCTTTTTATGGCTCTTAATTCAAGTTGACAAATTACTTCCAAGATTTATATGGTAGACAAACACTATCCACAATAATATCAGTTCCTTGCACTGTCACCAGGATTAGGAATAATCATTGTTGTAAATTTTACCACTGTGATGGACAAAAATCATACTTTTTCCTGGTTTTAATTTGCATTTCTGAGAATACCACAGGCTTTAATCTTTTGCTGCATTTGTTTCTAGCAATTTTTTCACTTGTATGATTTGTTAGCACAGATGTTGGTTTATTTATTTATTCAAAACATTCTTTATAAGTTCTTCATATAATAAAGATGTTAGTCTTCTGGCCTTGGTAGTTACATCTTGGAGCCTCCACCGCACCACGCCTGTTCTGGTCTATTTCCCTTTTTATTTTGGTTATTTTATTTTCATTGTTTTTGTTGTGGTACAGAAGTTAAACATTTTTTTATTCAAAGTCACTAGTCTTTTCCTTTGTGGTTTCCTCTTTTTCTTTTTTTTCTTTCTTTTTTGTTTTCATTTCAAAGCTTACAAATATGTTACCTGTCCATCAATAGGGGACTGGGTACATCCACACAAAGGAATACTATGCAACTGTAAAAAAGTAATCAGAAATATAAGTATATTCTGTTATGAAGTGATCTCTGGGATATATTGTTAAGTGAAAAAAAGCAATGTGTAGAACAGTATGTATAGTATGCTACCTTTACTTTAAGAAAGAGGCAGGAGAAATATGGGTGTATATATATATGTGTATGTGTGTGTGTGTGTGTGTTTATATATATACATATACATATACATATATACACACATATATACATGGTATTTTTTAAAAAGGAAAAAATGGAAGAATAAACCAAAAACTAAAAGGAACCAGGGCTCTTTGGAGAAACAGCTAGGGTACTAAATTACAAGATAAGCCTGGAAGATCTTGTGTACCAGAAAACAAGAGACTACTATCAGAGACTACTGTGCCAAAAGGACACAACAGCCAACAGGAAGGACTTTCCACTAATCAAAGATGGAACCATTTGAATATTAAAAATAAACAAACAAAAAATAAAATAATAATGACATATATGTATATTTGATTAAAACAGAGTAGACATATTAAAATCATGGGTTCATAATGATATTAAAAATAATTTGTTGGTCCGGCAAGTGGATGCTAGGGTATCAACACATTATTTTGAAAAGTGGTAAGGAAAAGAAAAGAATAAAGAATTTATTTTGCTTCTTTTATACAAACTGTATTTCAGAGTAACTAAGTAGTTGATGAAGGAGAGTTTTGCATTATAGATTTCCAGCTAACACATGCAAAGGAATATGGTAGCCAGCCTTCAAGATGGCCCCCAATGATCCCTCCTCCTGGTATTCAGACCCTGTGTAGTCCCCTCCCACATTGTACCAGGGCTGACCTGTTTGACCAACAGCATATAGAAATGATGGCTCGTCATTTCTGTGATTAGATTGTAAAAGACTTTGATTTCAATCTTGTTCTCACATTCACTTATCTCTCTCCTTTTCTCCCTCTCTCTGTCTGTCTCTCTCTTTCTCCCTCTCTCTCATTACTCATTCTGGGGCAGCTGTCATATTGTGAGACATTTAAGTAGTCTATGGAGAGCCTCATTAGGTGAGGAAACGAGTTAACCAGTTAAAAGCCAGTAGGAACTAAGGCCTGCCAGCAACCATGTGAGTGAATGGGAGGTAGCTCCTCCAGCCCCAGATGACTGGAGGCTCAATTAGCAGACTGACTGCAGTGTCATGAGAGACTCTGAACCAGAATTATCCAGATTCCTGACCCACAGAAGCTATCAGATAATAAATGCTCATTGTTTTAAGCTCCTCAAGTTTGGAGTGATTTGTTATGCAGAAACTGTTAACTAATACAAGGGATGATAGAATTAGAATATCACAGATTTGTACTAATGAAATAATTGGATTGTGACCAATGCTCATCAATGACTGCTAAAACCATAAAGTGCAAAGCTAAGGGAGAAATTTATAACCAATGAAAATATCTGAACTTAGTAATCAAATTTTTAAAAACAACTTTATTAACTTTTTCTTGCTTTTTTTATTATGTACAATTTTAAACATATAAAAAGTATAGAGAATAATAGACTGAATTCCATATGCCCATCATTCAGTCATTAACACTTACCAGCTCATGGCCAATCCTGTTTCATTCATAACAGCACCCAAGTCCCTTCACTCCATTAGCATACTGGGTACTTTGAAGTAAACCCCATACACCACATCATTTCATCCACTGATCGATCTTTTTTTTTTTTAAAGATTTTTATTTTTGAGTAATCTCTACACCCAACACTAGGCTTGAACTCACAACTGAGATCGAGAGTCACATGCTCCACTGACTGAGCTAGGCAGGTGCTTCCATCCACTGATTAATCTTAACATCACAAAAAGAGAGGCAAACAGACATTACATGTCTTTTGATGTGATGCAATTAGAAATCTCCAACATTATCTATACACTATTATTGCTAAAACAACAACAAAAAAACAAAAAAAAAAAAAAAGGAAAAGAAAAAGACCTGAACTTGAAATTAAGTCCCAACTACAAGTTTACACGAAATACAGAGGATATGTAGGAAACTCTACATATAGGTGACTTGATTTCTTCAAAACACAAATGGTTTAAAGGAGTGGAAAAATAAAATTAGGAGATACATCAACCCCACAGATGTGTGGACTCTATTAGCGTTCTCCAGAGAAACAGAACCAATAGGAATATACATAAGAGAAGTTTTATTATAGGCACTGGTTCACAGGGTTATGGAGACCGACAAGTTCCATGATCTGTGCCCGACATTTGGAGACCCAGGAAAACTGGTGATGTAATTCAGTCTGTGTCCAAAGGCCTGAGAATTGGGAGGGGCCAATGGTGTAAGTTGCAAGTAAAAGTCTGAATGCCCTAGAGCCATAAGCAACACTGTCTGAGGGCAGGATAAGACAGAAGTCTCAGACTAAGCAGAGAGAGCAAATTTGCCCCTCCTCTATCTTTTTGTTCTATGCAAGTCCTCAATGGATTGGATGATGCCCACCCTGAATTGGTGAGGGTGGTGACCTTCTTACTCAGTCTACTGATTTAAATGCTAATGTCTTCTGGAGACAACCTCACATGCAGCCAAAAATAATGTTTACCAGCCATCTGGGCATCCCCTAACCCAGACAAGTTGATACACAACATTAACCATCACATGAACCCTATTTGGAAATCAATTCAAACAAGCTATCTGTAAAAGACATTGTAAGGCAATCAAGGGAAAGGGAACATGAACTAGATATGAAAGGATATTAAGGAATTATAAACTATGTGATGCCGGGATTCGCTTTGCTCTTCATGAATCTTTTGCATTCTGATTTTCTAAAATATTGCATTAAAATATTACTTATCTTGATTATGGAGTTTTCCTTAAATTTTGGATCCAAGGCAAGTGCCTCCCTCACTCAATTCATACTAGTACTGGCCCTGAGGCAGAATGAATGTAAACAAAGCAGTCAAGAGGTAAGCAATGCAATAGCAGAATGGGATGAACGCTATAAAGGCAAGGGTGGTAGAGAATCACTGGGGAGTGAGGAGAGAGAGATCGGGAGAAAGTGTGTGTGTGTATGAGCTTGTGGATAGTGGTAAATGGTTGAAGCAGGGTGGGGAGTCAGGGAGCTTTCCAAGGAGTTGCTGAAACTGGAGAGTAGAGGGAATTCAGGATATGTTTCAAGAAGGAAAAGATGGGACTTGCTAACAGCTTTGAAAGAGGTGTGGAGTGAAATGCAGATCAGATTCAGCTTCAGTAATGGTAAAAAAGGGTACCTTTAACTGAGGTGAACAATAGTGGGGAGGAACAGCATTCAAGGGAAACCAAGTCTGGCTTTGAACAATATTAAGTGTGAGCTGCATACTAAAGACACAAATAGAGCTGAAAAAGGTACTCACAAAGATAAATCTGGACCTCAGGTGGAAAGAGATGAGCAAGAGATACAAATTTGGATGAGATCACTTATGAAAACTGTGTAAAAAGAAAACTGGAGTGGGCATAGATATGAGCTCTTGGGGCCACCAACACTTAAAGGTCAGGTAAGAAGGGAGAGCCAGCAAATGAGCCTGAGAAGTAGCCATTAGTGAGGTAGGAAGAAAGCAGAGAAAGCATTTCCTAAGGAAGAACTGTGTGAAATGCTGCCGGCAAGTGAAGTAAACTGCGAAAACTAACCCATTGGGTGTGGTAATGGGCAACCAAGATGAGGGCAGTTTCCATTGAGTAGGGAGACCAAAGCCAGATTGGAATGAATTGGCAAATGAGCTTGAGAGGGAGGCAAGGAAATGAAGACAGTGAATCTGATAATGCATTTGAGCAATTCTTGAAGGATGGAGAATAGAGAGGCTTGGAAGAATCAAGTTGGGGCATAATCCACAACCCTCAGCTCTGCTATCTACCTATGGTATTTTGCATTGAGTACAGCTCTGGTTCAGGAAGCTGTGGAGATTGATTTCATTATTTTGTGAGAAGACTGTAAAAAGGAAGTAATTTGTTCTACATTTTGCATGTATTTTTTATATATTATCTTTTAACCAGCTGTGACAACGGCAGAGGAGGACATTAGCAAAAAATGTTAAGTCTAAATCAGGGGCTGAGTTTTTAAGCCAAGAATCTTTGTTTTTGAAGAGAGAGAGTGAGAGTGGGAGAGACGGGTAAGAGGGAGAGAGAGAGAATCTTTTTATTTATTTTTTTTTTGAGGGAGAGAGAGAATCTTAAGTGGGCTCCATGGCCTGATTCCACGACCCTGGAATCATGACTTGAGCCAAATGCTCAGAGTCAAATGAGTCAAATGAGTCAGATGCTCAACGAACTGAGCCACCCAGGTGCCCCAAGAATCATTTCTTAAGGCAGGGATCTCGGGGACTGTGAGGGGTAAGGGGAATTGAGCCCCACCCCTGGGCACAACATCTGCCAGCTGCCACTGGGGATCTTGCTACCACCACCCACACAGTGAGTGCCCTGAGTGGACAAACCCTTAGAGCAGCCTTGAGATGGAACAGCCTGAGCAGCACTTTCCACCTCAGAATTTATGAGCAGTGCAACCGTTGTCCCCTCACCTTCTCACAAGGGTAAAGCCAGAACTGTCCCTGATAGCTCCAATCACCCATGGGGGGCTGCTTCCCTCACTAACAGAAGCAGCAGAGGTGGCATCTCCCCCACCCATCCCCGTTTTCCAGTGAAGGCAGGTGCAGAGAGGAGGGGACAATAAACGCCTATTAAAAAGCCACAGACCTCATCTTTCTTATCCATTTATTTTTTTAAATGTTTATTTTTATTTATTTTGAGAGAGAGAGAGAGACAGAGACTCCCATCTTATCTATTTATTTTTAACTAACCTTAGTGGGAGAAACTGCCTGACCTGAAAGGTAAAGAAACTTATTTTGAGTTTTGAATTCCAAACCCAAGACACTACATAGTATGTTCTTCTTGATGGTGAAGGATTAGAGAGAAGTTTGATCCCATTTCAAGAGAACTGAACTATAAAATATGACCACCTCTCTGGCTCCTGCTTGTTGTACCCTGATGGCTCTTTAAAAGTTTCCTTCTCAGACTATGGGCAGGGACTGCTTGGATTGGCATAAATTTCTGTACTTTAGACAAGGAAATGCAACATTCATTTAATGAGCAACTTCGGCTGCTCTGTGACCACACTTCACTCAGAGGTACATCCAGAACACACACAAATCCATCTCCAAAAGCTTGCAGGGTGAGACAGCTTTTACTGAATGTCCTTCCAAAAGGGGCAGTGAAGGGGAAATTATGCCACCCAACACAGCAATCTCTCCCAGTCCCTCCTCTTGGGAAGAGGAGTCGTCTCTTTCATAAAATGGCCTCCTCTGGCCACTGGATCCTCACTGCCCCCTCTTCTTCCTCACTTTCTCAGGAAGGCCTGCTATCAGCTTTGGCCACCTTCCTCTCCACCCCTCATCCTAGCAGTCCTGACTGGTCCTGACCAGAGATTTGCTGCTCTTGAATATTATCAGTCAAAGTGGTGTATGGGCCCACTGTCCCCTGCGACAGGACTCCCATTTTAATCACCGAGGCCCTTTGAGTTTGTATTAGTTTCCTATTGTTGCTATAACAACTTACCACAAACTTTGTGGCTTATGACAACACAAATTTACTATCTTCACTTCTGTAGTTCGTAAGTCCCAAATGGGTCTCAGAGTGTCAGCAAGGCTGTGTCCCTTTCTAGAGGGTCTAGAAGAGAATGTGGCTTTTGCCTTTTCTAGCTTCTAGAGGCTGCCACATTCCTTGGTTCTTGGCCCTCTGCCACCTTCAGAGCCAGTGAGCACATCACTCCAACTTCTGCTTTCATCGCTGTATCTCCTTATATGGCTCTGGCTGTTCTGCTGCCTCTCTTCCACATTTAAGGAGACTTTTAAATACACTGGCCCTGCCCTGATCATCCAGGATATTCTTCCTCTCTTCAAGTCAGCTGATGAGTATCTGCCCTCTGCAAATTTATTTCCCCTTTGCCATATAACATAACATATTCACAGTTTCTGGGGATTAAGGACATGGATACTTTTGGGAGGCCATTGTTTGTCTACCACAAAGTTCAAAGGCTAGTGTGGCTGGTGGTAGCTTGTGAGAGAATGGTCTCCTCCTCCTGTAGCCAGAGGCTATACAAGAAAGCGGTTGTGCTGGGCCCTAAATTCAACTCAAGTGGGTGGCTAAGGGCTTAGCTAAAAGTCTTTCTCCAAGGTAAGCATCGTGCAACCCTTTCTCAAGTTTAGCTCTGCTGTAATCCTTGTCCTTTACCCCCACATTAGGGGTGGTTGGGCAAAGATGGGTGGCAAATGATTTTCAGAAGAAACACAAAGAAACAAATGTTTTATCTCTAATCCAGAGACATTTTCTCTCCATGACCTCTTCCATCCTCTCCTGGAAACCTCTTGGCTCACAAACACTGAGCCATCCAGATTTTGGTGGACATCTTGGCATTTGAATGTCTCACCCATCCCAGGTTAATGCCAGACTAACAATGAATTCTAGTGGCTGACTCAGAGAAGGGGAAGCACTGTCTCCCTGGGGCTCTGGTTTGTAGATGAGGAAATGCAGGATGGCAACTTGTTTTGATCTGGGAGTGACCATCACTCCAGATTCCATGTTTACATGGTTTGGTAAGGTAGTCTCCGAAGATGACTGTCATTAATTCCTTATCTCCTTGAATGTACCTACTGCTTCTCACATCAAGATGTAGAGTCTAATTCCCCTGCCTGGGCTGGCCTTAGTGACTTGCTTTACCAATACAATGTGATGAGAGTGATATTCTAGGTCTCTTGTGGCTAAGTCACAAGCTTTTTAATTGATGACCCTCTGGGAATCCAGCTATAATTATGTAAGCCCGTGCCACATGGAGAAGCCAAATGTAGGCGCTCTGGTTAATAGGACCTGCTGAGTTCCCAGGTAGCATCAGCTGCAAGCCACAGGAGTGAGCCATCCTGAACATCTAGCCCAGTCAGGCCTTCAGCTAACTCCAACCCCAGCTGTTATCTGAATGCAACAGGATTCAAGGCCATAAGTGAGAACCATTCAACTGAGACCAGCCAACTCTTAAAGCAGTGCAAGCAATAAAAATAGTTGTTTTAATCCACTAAATTTAGAGGTAGGTTTGTTACAAAACGATAGAAATTTAGGGTATATCTATACCCTTGGGGAACCCAGAACAAGTCTAGGCAGTGTGACAAATGCTGGGAGGGCTATCGAAAAGTGTCAGATATTGGTAGAGAAGATATAAAATGTGTGATCAATAAATAATAAAGACTAAGTGCTACAGGATTTTGGAAGAGGAAGATATCACTTGTGGGGAGCTGATCAAGGAAACCTTCCCTGGAGAAAATGAGATTTAACCTGAGTCTTGAATCCTGTGTAGGCTTTTAACAGGTGGAGAGTGGGGATAAAAGACAATATATATCTGAAAGAAGTAATGTGGACCAAAATGGCAAATCAAAAGAATGAAGGGTAAATGGGAAATGTGAGTAGATTTGCTGAAAACACTCACCTTTCAAGATTCAGGGCAAGGGTGCTCTCTCCCAGGAAACCTCCTATGCTTTCTCCCATTTTCCTACCTTCTGCCTTACTTGAACTGATTCTTCTACTTTTGTCATAGCACCAGGAATTCTTTGGACTTTTTTTTTTAATACTCCTGTTATGACTAGGCTAAAGGTAAGTGTCTATAACAAAGAGTTCCCAAAATACAGTGGCTTAAATCATGTGGATATTTCTTTTTCTTGCTCGTGTTAGCAGTTTTCAGAGGAGGTCTGCCCCTCATGGTCATTCAAGGACACGGGTCCTTCAAAGTCATTGCTCTGTTCTCCCCTATGTCACTAACTTGCATGATAGAAACTTGGTCACCAGCAAATTCAGGCTCCAGCAAGTCTGGGAGAAGGAAGAGAGGTAGAGGAGGCAGGCCTGACATTCCCAACCTAGAAGTGGCATGTATCACTTTCTTCACATATCTTTGTCAAGAACTTGGTCACATGACCTCACCTAAGCCCAAGGGGGGCTGGGGAAGTATGGTGCAGCTGGGCAGCCATATGGAATACTAGTGCTATCATTAAGGAAGAAGGGGATTCAGGGTAGGCAGTGGCAGCCCGTGCCACAGATGCTCATCCTCCTCTGAGTCTAGGAGCTTCTTGAGGGCAGGAACCACATTTTCCTCAACTCTGGTCCCCAGCACTGCACCTGCTGCCTGACCCACAGTAGTGTTCAAGCCACACCTGCTGAATGGATGAAGCTATTGCAGTGGCATAGGTTGGATGTGATAAAGGCACAAGGCAGTGCCGGGACCTGAGAAAGAGAGGACAGATGTGGAAGCATTTACTAGGGAAATGCACGGGCTTGATGAAGCTTGCCAGAACAGAGAGCTTTCAATGTTATGATCTTTTGTGATCTAAGTTGATGGCTCTTTGGCACAGGTTTAAAGAACTTGAACTGAATACCTCACTTAACAGACATTTATTGAACACATTCCAAATTTAAGAAATTCCTCAACTGTTTTAAAATCACTTTTGGAAAAAGCATGCCTGAGGCTTGAAGACTTTCAGGGTTCTTGTTCAATACTTTCAATACAGGGCTTTCCCCTGGCAGCCATTCCACATCATCAACCATACCTTCCTGGAGTGCTAACAGACCCCCAGAAAGTGAATGTGTGCACTTACTCACTGATGTCCAGACACTATCTCCTTTCTAGAAAACCAGGCTCTGTGGCTGAGTGCCATCTAAACATGTTATTCTTCAGTGTCAGCACAGGTTTTGGAATTAGTCCAGACTGAGTCTGAATTCTGGCTCTGCCATTTACTACCTACTTTGATAGTAGTTTCAAATTGCTTTATCTACTTAAATCCCAGCTCCTTTACCTGTAAAATGGAGATTATAATGGGGCTACATCCCTGGGTGTATGACGATTTAATGAGGTTCTGGGTATAAAGCACTTGGCCCTTAGCACTGCACTCAATAAACAATAGCTCTTCAATTATTAGGACAACTAGGTTTTCAGGCCTCTGTGTCTTCTCACATAAAAAGATACTAACAGGTATAGCAGAAATAATAGCCAGTTATGGCTGTGAATAAAACTCAAGTGTGCAGGGCGCCTGGGTGGCTCAGTTGGTTGGGCAACCGACTGCACTCAGGTCATGATCTCACAGATCATGATTTCGAGTCCCACGTCAGGCTCTGTGCTGACAGCTCAGAGCCTGGAGCCTGCTTCGGATTTTGTGTCTCCCTCTCTCTGCCCCTCCCCGCTCGTGTTCTGTCTCTCTGTCTCTCAAAAATAAACATTAAAAAAAAAAAAAAAAACTCAAGTGTGCAAATTGGAACCTCACTAGTTTCTTGACCTGGCCTGAATTTCTGACGCTGTGGCTCTGTCCTAGCCTCCAGAGGACAATCTGATCCTGGTGCAGGCAGTCCCATCCTAAGATTTCTTGACCACATTTGGGATAATTACCACACTGGAGCTCAGAGCTCCATTTTAACTTCCTCTGCATTCCTCCCTGGTCCAGCATAATCTGAGAACTCATCAGCCTAGTCACCAAGCAGAGGGACAACTGGGTCCCTTTTTGGGTCTCTATGATTCTGGGATCCATGCTTTTGTCAACACTGACATCGTGTCGTTGTGATGCTCTCTCAGAGATGACAACGCTGACAGAGGTGGCAGCTCTAGTCAGTAGCACATTCAATTCCATCCCATGGATCAGGCCCGTCCCTCTTACCTCCTGGGACGAGCCGAGTTCACTCCCCACACCCTGCCGGCCTAGCTTGTCATGCACTCTAAGCTAACTTGTGGCTCAGTACAAGCTCATAGAAGCTCTCCAAGCCATACTTGGTCTTGTGAAGAACTGTGGCCCACTCGTGTCCACATGGACTATGCCATTACCCCTCTTGCTTCCTATTATCAGAAGGGGCAAGACTCATTTGAGCAACTGCAGCTGGAAAACTGAACCCATAAGTCCTCCTTCCTGTTATAATCCCTCACCCTCAAGGGCACTGTTCCTTCTTCCCTCTCCCTTTCTCCTCTCCAGAGAACTCATGCTGAGAGGAATGTCTGACCCCTTACTATTCTGGTTCTTCCTCTCTAGTTCTGCCCCTCCATCTCTGTTCTCCACAACACAAATCTCCTTTCATATAGGTGGAAGGGGGGGCACCTGGGTGGTTCAGTCGGTTAAGCATCCAACTGCGGCTCAGCTCATGATCTCAGGGTTCCTGAGTTCGAGCCCTGCATCAGGCTCACTGCTGTCAGCACAGACCCTACTTCGGATCTCACTGCTGTCAGCACGGAATCTGCTTCGGATCCTCTGTTCCCCTCTCTCTCTGCCCCTCGCCCTGTCACGCTCCCCCCACTCAAAAATAAATAAACATTTGAAAAAAAAAATATATATAGGTGGAAAGGACTTATGCTTGTGTGCAAACACAGACACACACAGACACACACACACAGTAAAAGCAGTTCTTCGAGTTTGTGTATACTTTCCAGACTGTTTTGTCTCCCATCCACCAGAGACCAGAAGTTCTTTGAAATGACATGCTAGGGAGTCTGCTAACAGTCTAACCCTGTTCGCAGGGATTTTTTTTTTTTTTTTTTTTTTTTTTTTTTTTTTTTTTTTTTTTTTTTTTTTTTGTGGTGGCTGAGAGGAGTGAACATGCTATTTGATGTCTCAGCTATCAGTCTGCCACAAATTAATACTTCATGTTGTATCCTGTCTCTTGAGTGACATGGCTTTTTACCAAGTTAATGTAGTCACAAAGAGGTCTACCAGGCTGCTTAATCCACGGAGTGGGCAGAACCCTCTTCATCATGCTCCCATTGGCCCTTCTAATTCCCATTCCACTCTTTTAATTTAATTTTTACAAGTTACACACCTACTTTTAAAAGTCAAATATAATTCTCCAGAACTTTAGAAAAGCAGCAGTCTCCTGGGTTCCTCCGCTGTCCTCCATTCCATTCTCATGTTAGTCCCTGAGCTGTCTTTTCTGATATTTGCCTCTATATTGTTCACATTGGGATCACATTGCCACTTCTTGACTTACAGGCATTATTTGTGGATTTCCAAGGAGGGAGGTGAAGGTATCACTCCCGTTAAAGACTCCCACACATATTTAACTTACCCTCCCTCCACCAATACTTCGGGTTTACTTTGTTTTGATGCTGTAAATGCTAGTCACCAGTGAGCCCTATGAAGCAGTTTAATTAATTGCCTTTCCTTTCTCAAACAACTTTTAGTTTTTCTCGGAGCTAATAAGTGGCCTCTTCCTCTGTGTCCTTCTGTCTAAATTCCTGTCCTCTTCTTGGGGACTTTGCTCCCAGACCCTTCTACCTAACCTTCTGGCAGCTCACTAGGCAGCCCTTCAACCTGAAAGGCAAAGACCAAAATGAACAGGGAAAAAAGAAAAAAAGGAACCTGTATCAATAGAGACAATAACATAGAATCTGTGAGATAAGAACAGGTTGCTTTAAAAAAGAAAAGTCAAAAAGCAAAGAGCACTCTGAAAATAAACTATGACAATAAAAAAATTATAAGCCAGTATAAAAGTTAAAATAAAAAGCCAAAGAAATACCCTAGAAAGTAGAACAAATGTCTAGTGATCCTTGCTTTGCCTTTATTATTTAGGAGCGCAGGGCTAAAAATCTGATTGTTGGTTGGTGACCTTGTCCTAGAGTAATAAAGGTGGAGTGAGCACCAAATGTCTTTTGTGTTTTCTATCTGTATCTTTTGATAGTTTCTTCTGGGCTGCTCAGATTCCCTGCAGAAAAATCTCCAATCTCCCACTGGGTTCCCAGCATCCTGGGAGCTGAATGTAGGAAGGGAACTAGAAAAGAAACTCTGATCAGTATACAGAATTTGACTTTATGTTCCTACTTTTAGTATGGCATCGCAGCTCTCATCAGTACCTGATGTCTTCCAGTCCAAAGACCTCTGTATAAATGTTTCGTTTTGTGCTCATATTGGGGAGAAGACCCCAGGATCTAAATGCTTCTCAATCAATCCTCCTATTCTTAGCCCATCCTGCATTCCCCCATTCAGAGCTACCTGGTGCCTCAACTCCTGACTTAGGTTTTAGCTAAGTCAATTGCCACTGATCATCTGCTTTCAGCTTCCAAAATGTAGTTACTGTGGTCTCTACTGCCATTTCTCTTTGTTATTTGGGTTTATACCCTTAAGAAAGAAATCCCTTTCCTGCCATGTTAGTAGGGGTGGGAGGCTAAAGAGATTAAAATGGTGTTCTATCTGCCATCTTCAAGCAGAAGTGTCTCATTCTACTTTAGCTCTTTCTGGTTTCACTTGGAACCATTCAAGCTAGATGCCATGATGTAGCACTTTAAATATCCTCTACAACTTTGTTCCTTTTTCCTTCCACTGCTCTGGATCTGCATCCAAATATGAATTATTCCACAGGCCATCCTCTTTCCTCTTGCAAACAGAGTGCTCACTACACAGATCAGTATGACCTCAGACACTTTACTTCTCAGTTTCAGCCTCACTCTCAACAATGCCCAGAAGAACTTAAAGACCCCTGGTCAATACTATCTTCCACCCACCTCGCCAGCAACTGCATACATTCAACCCTTTTATCAAACCTCCAGTTCTACACTAGTTCTTGGTGCTCTAATCCAGAAATGACTCTCCTCCAGATTAAAAAAAAAAAAAAAAATAGAAGCAACCAAATGTGGATTTTCTCAACTTCCTTCCCCTATTTGTCTACCCCATGAAGGTATCTGTGTCTGAACCCACCCAGGCCCCCTTTTCCACACTCAGTAGCAGGCTCTGCTTCTGAAGCTGCCAGAGGTGCCCCTCTCACCGTGTTGACCACACTGTGGCTTTCAGAACCAGCTCTTCCTGCCTCTTTTAGACTTAACTCCTCCTAGTCTTTGCATCTTTGACCTCTCTCGCTTTTTGGCACATTCCTCTCAGGTTAGAAGCAACTTACATTTTTCCACTTTAAAAAAATTCTATGCAATCCCCATTTAGATATTATGTTCTCTCTCTCTCTCCTTACTCTTTCACCAGGCTTCTCAAAGGCATTGGTACTCATTATCTCCACTTCCTTGCCTCTCCTTACTGCTTTGACCCGTGCACTCAGTCTTCTGCCTGCTGCTCTCCCTCACTGATGCAACTTTGGTTGACAGATGTGTTGGGTATGCCTCAGTGCTTGGTTTACTCAGCAGTATTTAACATGCCGGGGTCACCACCTTCCTGACATACCACTTTCCTTGGACTACACTACTTTCCTGGTTCTCCCCACTCTCTGGCCATTCCTCTTCTGGAGCTTCTCTTCCTTTCCTGTCCTTTAATGTTGATGTGCCCAGCGTTCCATCTCAGCCCTCCTTTCCTCTCCTTCTCCATAAGCTTCCCCCATTCCTCCCACACTAACCACCTGGTGTCTCTTGCCACCTCATTGTGGATGGATGTACGTCTACTCCAGTTTTTCTGCAGAGCTTGCACCTGCATTTTCACCTGCTGGCAGGACATGTCTGCCAGGATATTATGCAGGAACCTCAAACTCAGTGTGCCCCAAGCTAAAATCACTGTTTCAGAACCAAAACTTGCACACAGTACCTTTTGCTATCTGTGAAATCTTGGGGAAGTTACTACATCCTCATCTGGAAAACTGGATAATAATACATTCCCTATAGGATTAAATGGTCTCATTATGTCTGATGACGTATGTCCAGCATTCATCAGAGTGTCTGACATACTGTCCATGCTCAACAAATGGCCCCATCGTTAGTAGTAGCAGAAGGAGAGGGAGGATGGTGAGGAACATCAGACACCACTTCTACCTGCTCCCAGTCCAAACACTTGGGATCCATCCCAGTCCCCTGCCTCCCCACCCATACCACCACCTCCCTGCCCGTCAGCCAACCATATTCAATCTATCATCAAGCCTACTGATCCTATCCCATAAATATCTCTCATATTAGTTTCCCTGTTCCCATCCTCACTGCCCTGCCCTTCCTGTTCAATCTTCTCTCACTTAGGTACTGAAAAGTCATGCTGCCTGGTTTCCCAGGTCTTTCCCTTTTTCCTCCAGTGCATCCTCTAAATCTTCACCAAAATGATACATCTAACATGCATGTCTGAGGAGGAAAGCTAATATTTAAAACCATAACAGACTGCAGCTGCGTCTCCCCCTAAAGCATGCATTCCTCCTGAGCACAAGGCTCTCTGTTTGGTAAAATACCTGCATACTTGGCTGCAGAAGATGAACAGTTGAGAATATATAATAAAGAGATAGCTTAACTCCTCTGCAGAGGAAACAAACTGGAATTAAAGGTTTGGAAGGGATCTAGAAGGGAAAGAAAGTTGAGGAAAGCCTTGGGGGTGGGGAGATTCTAGCTCACTATCTCAGCAGGTGGCTGGAGAGAATTAGGCTGTGGTGGGGTAGGGCTGTCATGTAAAGATCAGAGGTGACCAATACATTCTCTCAAGCTCTGGACTGTTCTGTGCTGCTCTAGACCCCCTCCTATTCTGCCCTCAACTTCACTGCACTTCACCCTGTGTGGAGGCAGAGTTTTGGCTGGCATGGCTGAAAATGGGGATTTAGGGTAGAGATTGGTGTGTCTAGAGCTGAGCTTTCAGCAAGCAGGGCCAAGAGCTGGCTTAACAATGGAAAGACTGAGCAAATAAGCAGATGCATTCAGGATAATGGGAGTTAGGTTTCTTACTGTCAGGGAATGGATTTACAAATAGGTAATGAGGAAGGAATGGTGTGGGATTGGAATCAGAGGTATTGATATGAACTCATAGATTTTACAAATGTATGTGTATTTGCACACACATAAGTACACAGACATATACATACATAAATATGTTTATTTCCTTACTCTGTCTCCTGAGAGGGCCTAGAATCGATTACATTACAGTAGCAATAAACACAACTAGCTCCCAAATCTTGGTTTCTAAATACCATTCTCCACTAAAAGGAACAGGGGTTCCTAAGAAAAAGGGCTGATTGTAGGCTGCAACAGAAATGTACAAGAGAAGACAGGAATATTGTTGTTTCATAAAGTAAGAAAATGCTCAATGAGTGCTAGAGACATATCAAAAGAACACAGGAACAAGCGGAAGGAGCTCCCACTGGCCAAATCTCAAATACCTCCAAATACATTTTGAGGATGAACATATGAATGATAGTAATAGATTGCAATCCATTGAATACAATAAGAATTCATGAATCTACACAGATAAAAATAAATGAAAAAAGTAAATAGGAGAAAAGGAAAAAGTCTCCCTATGGTTGAATCCAACTAAATATGAAAGGAATAGTAGTAAGAAAATCATCAGTGGGTGATCAAATTTGTGGATAAAAGTTTGAGGACGAACCAGAAATTTACATCATTTCAAAGTATCTCCCCCTCAAATTTCTTATTAATCACAAAGAAAAAAACAGTAACTTTATAGCAGGGAAATGTATAAGACAACACATTAACCAACTGGTCAAAGATAACAGCACCAGTAATAGGCCAGACTGACATCATGTGCCTTTTGACATAATCTACAGAGAAGACATCACTTCAGTGCTTTCCTGTCAAAATTGCATAACCTGAATCTAATCACGAGGAAATGTCAAGCAACACCAACTGAGGGACATTTTGCAAAATAACTAGTTAAGGCAAAATAGCTAGTTAAGGCAAAATAACTAGTTAGGCAAAAGAAAGGTTGAGGAACTTTTAAAAGAGATGGAAAAAAGACATAAAAAGACATGAGAAATAAATGCAATGTGTGATTCTGGATTGGATGCTGGACTAGGAAAAAATAGTTATAAAAGACTTTATTGAGACAACTGATGAAATTTAAATATGGACTGTGGATTAGGAAATAGTTTTTTTTATCAATGTTAAATGTCTGTATTTTGAAAATTGAACTGCGGTTATGAAAGAGAAAATCCTTGCTCTTAGGAAATGCACTGGGAAGTATTTGGGGGAAACAGAGTACAATGTCTCTGACCTATTCTCAAATGGTTCAGAAAAAAATGCATATCTGTCTGTCTATCTACCTACCTACCTAAGAATGTCTTGGAATTTTTAGTATTATTATTATTATTATTATTATTAATTTTAATGTTTTTATTTTTTTTTTTGAGAGAGAGAGGAAGAGAGAGAGAGAGAAAGATAGGGCATGAGCAGGGGAGGGGCAGAGAGAGAGACACACACACACAGAATCCGAAGCAGGCCCCAGGTTCTGAGCTGACAGCACAGAGCCCCACGTGGGGCTCAACCTCAAGAGCCGTGAGATCATGACCTGAGCCGAAGTCAGATGCTTAACTGACTGAGCCACCCAGGTGCCTCATGTCTTGGAATTTTTAAAAGACATCAGATCCAGGACTCTCAATAAATTTCAAGCAAAGCAAATGGAAAGATATCCACACTCATATATATCCCAATGAAACTGCACAATACCATAAAAAAAATCTTAAAACAGCTATAGAAAATAGACAGATAATGTGTCAAAGTGGCACTTAGAATTACAACTAAATTTCCAATGGAAATAATGAAAACCAGAAGACAGAAGAATATGTCTGGAATACATGAAATCTGTAGGGGGTCTTTTAGTTTATCATGCCCTGTGATTAAGGTTAATGGCAAACTATGACAATTCAACCCAGGTAGGATTAGTGATGGCCAGACCCTTTAAGAAAGAAGATTCGGGTCACTCCCACCAGGTAAAGAACTAGGACCAGCTGAGGAAGTGTATGCTGGTAAAGT
The DNA here is from genome assembly GCF_018350155.1 of Leopardus geoffroyi. Taxonomy (NCBI): domain Eukaryota; kingdom Metazoa; phylum Chordata; class Mammalia; order Carnivora; family Felidae; genus Leopardus; species Leopardus geoffroyi. The sequence goes on from NC_059333.1 coordinate 128,789,071, forward strand.
TTTTAGGAGGTCAATTCCATCAACATTTGTAACTCCTTTTGATTCAGCAATTCCACTTCTAACAATCTACCCTACCAAATATATACAATATGCATGAAGATACGTGTGCAAGGATGTGTGGTCTATCAGAACCACGAAATCTATCATGGTCCATTCCAACCAAAAGAACACCATGGATATGCCTCTGCATGCTCTGTCATGCAAGCATCCTCAAGACCTCAACTTATTTTGATCAGTGAAAATATCAAATCATGTGACCATTACCTTTTGTACAATTTCATTTCTATAAAACTGAAAACATGCATAAACACACAATTGTGTGTCTAAATACATACACATATACATGTATGTGTGTGTAAATATTGAGAGAAAGGGCTTATATATAAGAACATACACCAAACCGGGAACAGGGGGAGAGGATGATGGTTTGTATCAGGAAAGATGTTCATATTTTACTCTCTGAACTTTTGTGCTGCTCAAGTCTTTCACAACACAATGGGTTAATATATTACTTGTGGAAGGAGAACGTTTAAAAAGCAAATCAGGCCCAGGGTGCCTGGGTGGTTCAGGGACAGTTGCATCTGACTTTGGCTCAGGTCATGATCTTGTGGCTCGTGAGTTCGAGCCCTACATCAGGCTCCGTGCTGACAGCACAGAACCTGCTTCGGATCCTCTGTCTCCCTCTCTCTGTCCCTCCTTCTCTCTCTCTCAGAAACAAACAAACATTTAAACAAACAAACAAACTGCTCTATAGTACACAGAGCAGCATTCCCAACTGCTCCTTGCAAATAAAGTGGACGTTTCCAAAACTTAGAGCCACCCCTTTCTAGAGCCCTTCCCTAGTTGGGTGAACTCAAGGTCAGGGTGAGGAGTTGTTTCCAAGGCTCTGTGTGTAGGCATGTATCCTCGAGTGGAGCATCAGACTCATACATGAACACCCAGCCATTTCCATTATCTGGGAGGCCCCACCCAGCAGTGCCCAGTTCCTGCTGGCCCAGGGCTCCCATCCACCCACCCTGCTGCATCTCAAGCCCATGGTTGGCCTTTTTTAGGAAGAGCAAAACAAGCCCTGATGATAGTATTTTCCAGGCTTTCTGAAATTTGTCTCCTGGAGCAGCAAGGTAAGGTCAACCACAGTGACAAGCAAAACCAAGAAAGAGGGCAGTGTGTAGAGTATGGTGATGATTTCGGCTTTCATTTCCTCCAGACAGAGAAACCTCAGGAAGCTGAGGTCAGGGATTCCCAGCATTTTCACTCTGAGACTTATTGGGAAAATTCAAAAGTTTACCCACACCTTGGTGGAGGATTGTGAGGGTGAGGGGTGGACGATTCCTTCTCTAGGGATAGGATGGGGCTTTTGGGAGGATCGTTGTGTGGGAATTTGTTTGTTCTCTGAGGAGTTAAAGTGTTGGGAAGGTCACAATTTTAATTTTATTTAGAGGTCAACATTTGAGTATAGGGGTGCTTGGGTGGTTCAGTTGGTTAAGTGTTCGACTCCAGCTCAGGTCATGATCTTGTGGTTTGTGGGTTTGAGCCCCACGTCGGGCTCTGTGCTGGAGGTTCAGAGCCTGGAGCCTGTTTCAGATTCTGTGTCTCCCTCTCTCTCTGCCCCTCCTCTCCTCGCACTCTGTCTCTAAAATAAATGTTAAAAAATTTAAAAAAAAAATTTGAGTGTAAATTTGAAGAGGTAAGAGATGAAGCCACGTGAATATCAGAAAGAAGAGCGTTCTAGGTACAGGGAATAGCAGTGCAAAGTCCCTAAGGTAGGATTGTGTCTGGTGTATTGGAAGCACAACAAAGAAGCCATTGGGGCTGGAACTAAGTGAGTGGGGGTGGGAAGGGAGAGTAGAAGGACATAATATCAGAAGGGGAAGGAGGAAGGTGGAGTGAGAACTGCCTTGATAGCTTCTAAGGACTTTGTCTTTTATTCCAGATGAATTAGAGAGCCATTAGCAGTCTAAGAATCAAGTAGCAACAAGATCTGGTTGCATATAATAGGATAGTTTTGGCTGCTGCTTTAAGAACAGACTTAAAGGGGTAAAGGAGGAAGGGGAAAGAAAGCATGGAGGCCAGTGAGGCAGCAAGTACAACAGTCCAAAGGAGAGGTAGTAGAGCTGAGGTTTTCTTGACAGAATGGTCAGCATCACCTGGAGGGCCTGTGATGCTCTTTGGGGGACAGGGACTCTAGAGCAAACGACATGTTTATACCACTTCTCTATGTGTTCTTTCCCTCCAAAGTTGATACTTATTAGTCTGGGGTAAGGCCAAGGAATTTCCATTTCTACAAGTTGCTAGGTGAGATAGTACTGCTGGTCTGGGGAACCATACTTTGAGAACCACCAACTTTTTCTTCACAGCACTGATGAAAATGTGCAACGAACATGTGTTTATCATATGTCCTCAAGGAATCACCTTGCTTACCCCTGTGTCTCAAGGCCAAGCATGATGTCTGGCACAAATGCACTGAACTCAGCTCTGGGCTAGGCATGGTGCTGCATTGAATGAAGTTTTTGAGGATCTCTGGTTTGAAGGGTTTGGAGGTAACTGGTGATTAAACTCTTCAGGAAATGGTCATTACAGGGAAGGGATTCATTATAACAACAGTAATAATGGGTGTGACACTTACCCAGTCCAGTGTTGGTCTCAGTGTTTTACTCAACATCTCCAATTAAATCCTGTGAAAGCCCTGTGAATCTGGCATTATCACCCCTGTTTTATGAATGAGGAAACCGAAGCTTGGGGAGTTTAATGTTCCCGAGGTTACACCATTAACCAGAGCAGGGCCAGGCCTGACTGACAAGCCCTGCTCTGTTTACAGCACAGACTACTTCAAGAAGTCACTGATTAAGAGGAGATTGCCTTGAAGACGAGCTTCCTCACTTGGGGACTGTGAACTATTTTTAAAAATGCAGGGCATATGCCATCTTTAAAAAAAAAAAAAATGACTCCTTTCTGAATTGAGAGCCCTGTTCACACAGCACATCTCCAGCCTCAAGCTCTTCTTGACAGAGCCCTGATTCTCTAATAGGTAGCAGTGGCTGCTCCAACCTAAGGATTTTTGCTGACCTTTGTGTTTTTTATGCTTGTCTGGTGGAGCACGTTTCTTCAACTCTCACCCTCTTCTCTGCCTCGTCCTGTAGGATGACAGGCACAACTCAAGGGGCTGAAGCTTGACAAATCGAGGCTGGCTTATCTCTAAATGGAATCCACGGCTCTCCCTACAGAACGAGAGAAATGAAGTTCCAGGACTTCCGCCTCATCAGAACCCCCCCCCCCCCCACCCGCTTCCCTCAAGAGGATAAAAATAGCCGCCTCCCAGGGCCTCTCTGCGGGAGCAGCAACTGCGCTCAGAAACCCCGCCTGCCCCTCGAGCAGCTGGCGGGGGTCGGGGCTTGGACCTGCCCGCAGGGGCGAGGTGACCCGGCCGGGCTAGGACGCTTGGAACTCTCAGCCGAGAGAGGGGGCACTTGGAGCATGTTTGAGCACGATGGTAGGTGCTCACATAAATGCACCCCGAGACCTGGAGGTCCGAGCACGGGTTGCTTAGGCTGCCTTTCAAAAAGCAGAGGCGTATTCCCGATTCTTAACCTCTTTGGGCGACAGGGTCTCGCTAGAACAAACGATGAAACGTACAGAGCACTTCTCTGTGTGTGCTCAAGCACACGCAGAGAAAAACAGACAACACACTACTGCGCACCACAGGTTAACAACCCCAGATAGGGTTGATAACGGGGGCGCACAACGATCATGAAAAATAAAACTTCGTAAGGTTCTAAGAATAAGGTTACTAAAGTTTGCTGAGCAGGATCTTTTTGGAGAATAAAAGCATATAATATTTATACATGGAAACTGACACAGAAATGTTAATGTTACCTCCGATGGTAGGATAAAAGGTGCTTTCCATTTTTCTCCATTTTCTCACTAAGAAAAAGCTGGTTTCTCTTATGCAAACCTGAGCGACCGCATCAAGCATTTCCCTGGAGCTGGGACCCCACTCAGCCGCAGACGAGGCCGGGGCCTGCCTGCCTGCCTGTCTGGACTCTGTGTCGGGGCGGAATGGGGAAGCGGGGGTGTTACAGACAACAGGCAAGGAAACCTCAGGCTGGTGACAACGTAAGGTGGGGATAGGTTCCTTTCAGACGGTGCCCAGAATGCCCCGAGCCCGCGGCGGCACTTGAAAATCAAAGCGCTCCCAGCCCGGCCGCGGCCAGCACAGAGCGGAGTGTGCGTGCGTACGCGCTCTCGGGGGGCGGCGGCGGCGCGCACGGGCGCGCCTCCGCGGCCAGCCCTCCACAGTGGACGATGCTGCCGAGGAGGCGGCGGCGGCGCGCTCCGGCGGTCTGAAGCGGCGTCCGGCTGCCACGGGCCGGCGGCGCGATGAGCTGGGCGACCGCCCCCGGCTCGGGGCTGTGAGGGGCTCGGAGCCGGGGGTGGGTGGTGGCGGCGCGGCGGGAAGCCAAAGCTGCTCCGCGGCGGCGGCGGCGGCGGCCATGCGCGGGACGGCGCGATCGGGGCCGCGGGGCCGGGGCCGCCTCCCCGGGACCCGCGGCCTGAGGGCCCCGCCGCCGCCGCTGCTGCTCCTGTTCGCGCTGCTGCCGCTGCTACCCGCGCCCGGCGCCGCCGCCGCCCCGGCCCCGCGGCCTCCTGCGCTGTCGCCGGCGGCCGCGGGGCCCAGCGTGAGCCTCTACCTGAGCGAGGACGAGGTGCGCCGGCTCATTGGTGAGTAGGGGCCGCCTGCTCCGGGGTGGGCAGGTCGGGCCCGACCCCGGCTGCTTCCGGCTGCCTGCGGCCCAGTCCGCGGGCCGGGGACCGCGAGCAGGTCACGTCCCAGTACTCGGGGTCGTCCCCGGGCCTTGGCCTTTGCCTGCCTCGCTGGCCGGGAGGTGTGGTCCCTGCCCGGCCCCCGCCCCAGGTCAGCCTTCCGGCCTACCCCCTTCGCCCTCGCTGCCCCGCCGCGAAAGACCTGGGATCCACCCGGTTCCGTTCTCCTCACAGCCCCTTCAGCCTTTGGCCCTATTCCGCAGTCAAGCGCCCTAACTTTTCTTCCCTGCCGCATCAAGTTTCTTTGACCATTCCTGATGCGTGTCATTCTAGGGCCCTGGATTTTGGATACCTCGAGTCCACGTTTATTTAGACCAAACCTGCACATTCTTGCCTGTGGTTGTGACTACCACAATACTGTGCTCTTACTTTCTTGTTACCATACTTTTTTTTTTTTTTTTTAAATGAGGCGGGAGGGGGGAAGGGAGAAAGGGCACTACACGTTAGTGGCAGTCTCCAAATCTTGTGACCGAAAAGCATGATTTTAAATGGTGAACGAATCTTCCGGTAGCAGACCTGCTAACTTCTCCAGTATCTTTTTGGTTCTTGTCTTGGATGTGTTGGACTGTGGACTGTTTGTTCAGGGCCTCCTTTGAATACCTTGTAGGGAAAGGAGAACTTAGCTTTGGGTCAGTTGGTTGTTCTGTTGTACGTAATTAGCTTTGTCGTTTGGGGAATTGATTTGAAAAATAATGGTGTTCTTGTGCTGAGACTTTGTGGATTCTGGAAATGAGCCTTAGAGGAAGGTCTGAGAGAAATGGCCCCAAATGGGAAGTCTTTGGTAGTTGCAGATACCTAGACATTTCTTTGTGTGTTAGACTTTCTTTTGTGTGTTGCGGCACAGAATAACATTTACCCCCTCTTCATTTAATCTCGAGTTTGTGGTGTGTCTGTGTGATGGGGGGGGGGGGGGGGAGAATTTTTTTTTTATCATCCATTATCTGTCAGTTTTATTCTTTTTTTTTTTTTTTTTTTTTAAGTTTATAAGACTTTCTTGAGGTCGACTCAAAGTTGAAATGGTATTGCTTGCAGCGGTCTGTTTACACGTTGTTACATATATGGGTTTGTAGTCTTTAATGAAAGAAGAATGCTGAGTTTCTGTAATGTCCTGCCCTTCTTAATCCTCTTTTTAGTCTAGTTGAATAAGCTAAATTTAGTTGAGATGAATTAAAACTGCAAATTAGGTTAGTACTTGGAACATAAAACTAAGATTTAGGAAAAATACTTATAAATCGACTCGTATCACACAATTACTTTTAAAAATTAATGCATTATGCATGGGTTTTAAAGGTTTCTGTTTTTGTTTTTGGTAAAAGCATATACTGCATATGATTTGTGGCTTTGTTTATATATAAGAATACGTGTTAGAAACCAGCCAGGTGGGGATGAGGGACAGGGAACAACCAGAGGCTAACATTGATTGAGTGCCTGCCATTTACCTGCCCCTTTATGTTTTATACACATCATTTCCTCTAATTTTCTTATGACCCAGTTAAGTAGACACCATTATTTCCATTTTAGAGTTGAGAAAAGTGAGGCTTTAAGTAACTTTCTCAAGGTCACACAATTTATAATCATTAAAAAAAATTAAACATAATGTTGACATAGGCCACAAAGTTTTATTAAGGGTAATGAAGATATTGTTTGTATAGAGGTTTTATTATGGCATGGTGGAAAAGAAATCATTGCTAATTAATACTTCAAATGATGTGTATGTATTTGTCACCTGACTGATGAGCATCCAGGTTCTGCCCAGGAATGGGCTGTGGGGAGGAGGGGAGGGAAGATTGCCTCACTGACCAGCCTCTGGGGCAAGAGGGACCTCCAGTAGTATTTTCTTTAATGCAAATAGAGTGGACTTGTTACCGGGAGTTTGACTCTCTTTCTTGCCAGATCCATGTCCATCTCCCTCATCCATTCTACTTTTAAAGTATTCCTTGGCTGCTCCTGGGGGCAGAAGAACAAGTGCGTAGGGTTCAGATCTGTACGAGGCATATTGAGTTCTCAGACTGCAGTTTCTCACAGAAACTCTTACAGTGTTTAAGACTACTTGAAATAATAGTTTGTACCATATTTTTGTATCATGATGGGTTAAATGCCTCTGAACGCTGACTTGGGAAACTAACCATCATTTTGTAATATATCTAAGACAATGAGTTTGGAATTCCAAATAAAAAACTTGTAAGTGAAATTGATAATGACAGCTTTATAAATTGAACTAATTGTCCTTGATATGAGAATAGGTTGTTGTTTTAATCCAATTAATATATATGCACACAGTTAAAAAATCAAATAGTGCTAAAAGGCTTAACATAAAACAGCAGTGTTCTACTCTTAGCCTCTTTATCCTCCACGTCCTATTTTACAGTGGAAGCCACCATCTCACACCAGTTATAGTTCTGTTCATTTATTTTCCTGGTTTTTACTTTCATATTTTGAAATTAATGTAGAATAGGGACTTGACTTTCTAGTATCATAATTGATCACTTGCCCTGTTCTCTCTCAGTCCCTCAGTATAGCTACATAACAATTTTTAGTAAAACCAATCATCAGAAATTACATTATTGTATAAAAATTTATTGCTCACTTCTGAGTTAAATAGTGATGCCAGATTATGTGGGGGTTTTTCTCTGTTTTTTTTGTTTTCCCTGGAGCAAATAATTGCCTTCAAGTTTTTGATTAGTTTTTCGTGTATCTATGGCTACATTCCTCAAACACTCCAAGAAATATGTTCAGTGCCTTTTGATATTTTTTCCAGGTAGCACAAATCATCCCTCAGTTCCACTTGGTTTCCTCTTAGAGACTCCCTTGCTCAGGAGCCTTCCATTCTCTTGCTCCAGTCTGGACAGTAGTATTGTTTTTTTCTGTGATTTCTGTTCCCTTCTCTTCTGCCTTGGAGCCTGTTTCCTGGATCACTTGTTTTCTTTTTCTTGGTTTGCCTCATTTGCTAAAGGGTACCCTCAGTGGCTTCCATGGTAGGTAAATTATTTGAGGCCTTGCATGTCTGAAGGTGTCTACGCTAGATACTTTCTAGATGATTTATAGATGTTTTATAGATGATTAGGCTAAATTTAGAATAGTAGGCTGAAAATATTTTTTTCCATAATTTTGATGACATTTTCACAGTTTCTGGCTTTATAAAGGTTTTTTTTTTTTTTTTTTTTGAAGTTTATTATTTATTTTGAGGGAGCGAGAGCAAGAGCGAGCAGCAAAGGGGCAGAGAAAGAGGGAAAGAGAATCCCAAGCAGGCTGTCACTGTCAGTGTGGAGCCCGATGTGAGGCTTGAACTCACGACCTGAGCCAAAGTGGACCAGCTGAGCCACCCAGGTGCCCCTGGCTTTAACGGTTTCTGATGAAAAATCCAGAGCCATCTGATTCCTTTTATTTTTCTTTGTTTTCTTTTCTTTTCTTTCCTTTTTTTTTTTTTTTTAAATTGAAGGTAAGCATCTTTTTCTCCAGCATTCTGAAATTTTGTAAGTTTTTGTGTGGGTCCTTCTCACCTGTTGTCTATTTTATTTTATAGGCCCTTTGGCCTATAGACTCATATTTTTTCAGTTTTCGAGAATGTCTATTACTTTGATAATTTCCTACCCTTTATTTTTTGTTTTTTCTTTTTGAGACACGTGTTGGTTTGATTATTGAATATCCTGGAATTGATCTTCAGATACTCTTAACTTATGTTGTCTGTTAGTTACATCTTTGTATTTGGATGTGGAAAGTAGCAAGGGGATCTTCTCGATTTTACAGGCTTTTATTTAAAAAATTTTAATGGTGGTGTTTTTAAATTTCAGAAGGTTTTTGTTCTCTGGTTTCATTTCCATTTAATTTCATTTTCTGTTTCCATTTTATTCTTATTTTATGGATATTTTATCTTTGAGGTATGTGTCTATTTGATTTTCATTTTTTCTATATGTTTAATATGTTTTTAATATTTCTTCTGCTCCCTCCAGTGTGCTTATTCATTTCTTTTTATGTTTGTTTACATCACAAACATCTGGTGGTCCTTGGCTGTCTACAATTAAGAATGAGATGCTGGAAAGTTGATCAGGAGAGAGAGTGTGTGTGCTGGTGGTCTCACAACTTCCCTTGGAGTACAGGTAGACTTTTTATGGGGCATCTACCTCACATAACAGTACCTTCACATCCTCCTTGGGACTAGTGTCTGCAGAGAAGGTATCTCCAATGGCCTGCCTCTGGTGTGTTTGGCAATACACTGATTGTCCGGGTTCGGGTTACCTGGTTAAGGAGGGATGGAGGGTGCCACCATTCCCGGTATAGATTTGGACTTCTCTTTATTGTTCTTCTGCCTCTGTGGTTCAGTTTCTTCAGAAAAAACTAAGGTCTCCTGCTGGATCTGGGAGCCCACCCCTTATAGAAGCTCCTCTTTGTTAAGCCTGAGCCTCAGGCTGGCCTTTGGTGCCTGAGGGGTCCTGAGGAGCAGTGACCACTTCTTCACCTGGCTCCCCTCCTGAAGAAGTTTGTTGAAATTTATGATGTGTTGTTGTCTTTTTCCCCTTTGTGTTTGTCTTTGTGGTTTAATGTCTTTGTGATTTCATTAGTTTCCTTTCAGGGAGTTGGGGAAGAAATGGGGATAAAGGTGAGTGGTCATTTCACAATATGTAAATGACAGGATTGGGCTTTTTTTTTTTAATGTTTTTTTCTAACGTTTATTCATTTTTGAGACAGAGGGAGACAGAGCATGAATGGGGGAGGGTCAGAGAGAGAGGGAGACACAGAATCTGAAACAGGCTCCATGCTCTGAGCTGTCAGCACAGAGCCTGATGCCGGGCTTGAACTCAAGGGCCGCGAGATCATGACCTGAGCCAAAGTCGGACGCTTAACCAACTGAGCTACCTAGGTGCCCCAGGATTGGGCTTTGACTATTGAAGAGCTGTTGATGTATAACAGGTTTTTTTTTTTTTTTTTTTTTTTTTTGAATAATATTTAGAAGACTAGTAGTTGACACTTTTTAGATTGCTGCTGACATGTAGCAATCTTTTCCCTCTGTCAGGCACAAAGGTAATTCCTGTTTTAAATATATATTGTTATTTCCATTTTATAGATGAGGAAACAGGCTTGGCGGAAGTATGTAACTAACCCACTTCCTTGATTGTAAGGCATACAGTCCTGATGGAAGTCTACGTGTACAGAGACTCCAAAAGCCTCAGGAGGTTTTACTCTCCATGTGGTGGCATCCCTGTTTCCTCAGGCCTAGTTTCATTGCTCTCATTTACTCTTCTTAACAGGCTGCCATGTCCATTTCCCCATTTTTACTGTTGAGGACTTTGATTTGGGACCCTTTGGTAGAGGGTCAGGTCTTGACTTAGTCATGCCTGAATCCAGAATCCATCTTGCCTCCTTGTGAGCTTTGGAGGAGCAGTGATTAACCAAAAATACCCAAGAAGTAGATTCTGAAAGCCTGCTGCCACATGTTTGTGGTCTTGACTATTACCTGCATCCTCCCATGTTCTCTCTCTAATTGATAATTCTAATAGTACTCAGTTCCCTGGAAATCCAGGACTTGTGAAACTGGCATGTGACTGGGGCAGTGCTAAGGGTTTGGGAATAAAATGCTGAGGGGTGAGCAATATGGTATAAACTGGTTATGGCAGCAGTCATGGTAGTGATAGGGATTTGTAAGGGTCAGGGGTCTTCTAAGAATAGATTCTGCCTTTCACCAATTAGAAATTCAGTTTGGGTAACTTGCTTTTCTTTTAAATAAATACCCTCTGAAAGAATTAAGCATTGTTCATATCTTATTTAAAATCAGTTTAATACAAGATGAGATCAGTGCTCTCCAAATCAGTCCAGTCAAAATTTTTGAAGCTCAACCAAGTACCATCTATTGAGGGAGAAAATAGCAATTCAGAATTATTAAATTCCTTTTCTTGAAGAATTGGGAATTTTGTAGGGGAGACTTTTATATTGATAACTGTAACACTGAGATAAGAGTTATACTGCTGATTGACATAAGTAAGAAGTGATTACTTTTATTGGAGGAGTGGGTACTTTTATATTGTAGGAGTGATTACTTTTGACTTTAGAAGGGGAAGAGGAGAGAGGCTTAGAGAGTTTAGGGAAAGTGTTCCAGGAACTGAGGCATTTGAAATTCATCTTCAGGATGGGTTTGATAGGCAGAAAAGAGGAGCAGTTCACGCCGGGTAGAGAAGATAGCTTGAAAAAGCTATAGATGTATAGAAGCAGATGGGTGTGAAATCAGGAAGTAGGAAAAATCTAATATGGCTAAAATGAGAAAAATTGGCAAAGCCAGGGAGAATATAAAGCTGGGAATTAGGTTAAGATTGGATTAGGAATTTGAATTTTATCTTGTAGGTAATGAGGAGCTGCTGAATTTAGGAAAGGAGAGTGCACAAACAGGACTGGGTTACAGAAAAGATGACTGGCTCCAGTGAAAAGGGGCTTGGAGACAGATAAGCTGGATCTGGGAAATGGGACAGAGTCAGCCTTGTTGTGATAAGAGGGATCAACTAGGGCAGTTGAAGGAGTGGCATAGATTGGTGAGGAATTTGCAGGGAGTTTGGAAAACCACGTAGTGGGGAGAGACCTGAGGGCTAAAGAAAAGAGAGGAGTCACAGAGGACGCTAAGGTTTCAGAATTGGGGTGCTGAACTGAGGGACTCTTCTCTTTTGGGAGGTGGTTGATGGAAAGAAAAATGAGATGAGCCATGTGTTCCACTCCTCCCAGCACCTCTCTTTCCTCTTAAACCTTAGGCCAAGTGCTTGGTCAGGGAGGGCAGTGAGGGTGTCCTCCCTACCGATGGGTCTGACATGACCTGAGGAGGTGTGGGTGATTGTTGTTGGAGTTGAGTTAGCACCCTGAAGCAAACTCTTAGACCTGGGTGTTTTGGGTGTGGTTGGTGGCATCGAGGCAGCATTAATTTGAGTCCATGTGTTCTTCATTGGGAGAGTTAGGCTGAGACATTGTGCAATTGTGGGTTTTGAGTTTTTCCCCCCCTTCTTCATGCTACACATGTGGGAGAACTCTATCCAATTATAGCTAAACCTGTCCCCTGTGAGTCACATCCTGAGTTGACTACTCAATTTTGGAGGTGCTGCCTAAAATACTGTTTGGATTTTAAGGGTCACTTTAGAAACAAATGAAACATGGGTATTTCTTTGAGCACCCTGAATTGAGAAATTCCATAGCATTACTTTTGTGGTTTTAATGCACTTAAGCCAGTGTTGTGACAAAACTTGCCAGTTATACATACTAAAACAAAACAAAACAAAACAAAAACTTGGACATGAAATAGAGCCTTTGGCTACTCTGAAATTGTATTACACTTAAAAACGTATGCTTTTATTGTGTTACCCTTGTTGATGCAAATCAAGTACAATATTTTCTGATCAAAATGTTATTAAACAACTTTGATTTATTGTGGGACCCCTTAAAATCTGATGTGCCAAAACAAATGTGTGTGTATATTGCTGAGTTACATAATATATACTTAGTGAATGATTCTTTGTATTGTGCCCAGCAAGTGATACTGCTGAGTGGTAGAATATTTCTTCTTTTTTTTTTATTTTATTTTTTATTTTTTAAAATTTATATCCAAATTAGCTAGCATATAGTGAAACAATGATTTCAGGAGTAGGTTCCTTAATGCCCCTTACCCATTTAGCCCATCCCCCCCTCCCACAACCCCTCCAGTAACCCTCAGTTTGTTCTCCATATTTATGAGTCTCTTCTGTTTTGTCCCCTTCCCTGTTTTTATATTATTTTTGTTTCCCTTCCCTTATGTTCATCCCTTTTGTCGCTTAAAGTCCTCATATGAGTGAAGTCATATGATTTTTGTCTTTCTCCGACTGACTAATTTCACTTAGCATAATACCCTCCAGTTCCATCCATGTAGTTGCAAATGGCAAGATTTCATTCTTTTTGATTGCCGAGTAATACTCCATTATATATATATACCACATTTTCTTTATCCATTCATCCATCGATGGACATTTAGGCTCTTTCCATACTTTGGCTATTGTTGATAGTGCTGCTATAAACATGGGGGTGCATGTGTCCCTTCGAAACAGCACACCTGTATCCCGTGGATAAATACCTAGTAGTTAAATTGCTGGGTCGTAGGGTAGTTCTATTTTTAGTTTTTTGAGGAACCTCCATACTGTTTTCCAGAGTGGCTGCACCAGCTTGCATTCCCAAGAATATTTCTTAAAAGTAGTTTCTAGGTCCCATGTTTGTTCATAAAATAAATGTTATGTCTTGTTTATTTATTTTTTTATTTTAATTTTTTTTTTCAACGTTTATTTATTTTTGGGACAGAGAGAGACAGAGCATGAACGGGGGAGGGGCAGAGAAAGAGGGAGACACAGAATCGGAAACAGGCTCCAGGCTCTGAGCCATCAGCCCAGAGCCTGACGCGGGGCTCGAACTCACGGACCGCGAGATCGTGACCTGGCTGAAGTCGGACGCTTAACCGACTGCGCCACCCAGGCGCCCCTTATGTCTTGTTTATAAATAAATATATTCTTCTATAAATATGTGTGTTTTAGTATACCTCTTGCTATACCTCTTGTTCACATGTGAGCCAAGTACTTCACATGTGTTCTCCTTTAGTCAGTCATACAAAGTAGGTGGTGGCATTGACATTTTTTTTAAATAGATAAAGCTGAGGCTCTGGGAAATTACAGAATTTGCTGGAGGTCACAGAGATGTCTGGGGCTATGTGACTCCAGAGTGCATGCTTTCTTTCTGTGCTGCCTCTGAAGGCTAGCAGTTTACTTAGTGTTTATCTAACCAGAATCATCTGAGAAACTCAAACAAAATATGAATTCCTAGACCTATCCTGAGCAATTTGTTTAGGAGATCTGAGATGGGGCCCAACTCATGAACTTTTTGAATGCCATGTTTCATTCATTATATGATATACAGTTTTCCCATGTTTGGACATCTCTGAAATTGGAACCATTTTCTACTCAATGGTAAGTATTCAATTAATTGACAGTTCTATTTCTTTCTTAGTGCCGCAAAAAAATAATGGTACACTTTGCATGAAATGAAATATGGTATTGTAAAATGGTGACCACCTTTCCTTTTTTGGGGGGAGGAGGGATACCTGTCCCAACTTTCTTTCAGAGTTGTAAAATTTACTGGTGGTATTTATTATTTGCTTATGGTAATGGCTGTGTAGTAATCTCCTTGCAAGGAAAGCAAACGACAGTGAGATATTACCATTAAGTTTACAAGCAATAGTAATTCAGTTTTCACATAGAAGTTGCTGGCAAAAGAAATATCAGGGATTCTCAGCCTTATTTTGTGAAAGTCTTCAGCCCTATCCCTAGACAAAGGGATGGATACCCAACCATATTAAATTTTGCATACTGTGCTGACTTAGACCTTGGGGCTTTGTACTTTATAGATGAAAGCTTATGGATGCATTTGGGTCCCACAAAAGCTGGTTCTGGAAAGAGTCATATTATATTCTGTATTTCACCCTGGTATTCCTTGACCTCCTACATGATTTTTTTTTTAATTTGCATGCTTTAAAGTTCACTTTATTGTAGTTATATGGGTTTTGACAAATGCATAGTATCATGTATCCACCAAAGTATTGTATAGAATAGTTTTATCACCCTCAAAATTCCAATTTATTTTAAATCAATTTGCTTTCAAAAATGTATTTATTATGGAAAAGTTCAGACATTCAGAAGTACACTAGTATAACAAACCTCTGTGTACCCATCATTCAGCTTCAACAGTTATCAACTCATGGCCAGTTTTTTTGGGTATATACCACTCCACTCCCCAGTCTACTCCTTTGCTCTTACTTCCCTGATTCCCCACTTGGATTATTTGAAGGAAACTCAAACATTAATTTTTTTTAAGTTTATTTTTTTTATTTTGAGAGAGAGTAAGCAAGGGAGGAGTAGAGAGAGTGGGAGTGAGAGAAAATCCCAAGATATAAGGCTTGAACCCATGAACTGTGAGATCATGACCTGAGCTGAAACCAAGAGTCAGACACTTAACTGACCCAGGCACCCCTCAAACATAATTTTATAAAAAAAATTTTACTATGTATCTCTAAAAGATAGGGAATCTAAAAATTTATAATAACCATTATCACACCCAAGAAATTAACAATTCATAAATATCAAGCATCTAGGCTGTTCAGATCTTTCTGATTTATAGGTCAATGTTTATATTAAGAGTCTTGCTTGCCACCTCTTTCCTCTCTTATCCCCCTCTCCCCCCATGTGTTTAGTTCTTAGTTCCTCTGGTGCTAAGCTCTTTCTCACCTTAGGGTCTGCCTTTTATGGTTGCTTTGCCTCACATACTTTCCCCAGATCTTCACAAGGCTGGAGACTTCCAGATCTCAACTTAAAATGTCACTGCCTATGGGGTACCTGGGTGGCTCATTCAGTTAAGCATCTGACTCTTGATTTAGGCTCAGGTCATGATCCCAGGGTCGTGGGATCATTGGGGCTCCACGCTAAGCTTCAGATTCTCTCTCTCCCTCTGTGCCTGTACCCTGCTTGTGAGCTGTGTCTCAAAAGAAAAAAAAAGTCACTGCCTCAGCCTTGCTTTCCTACGTTTGACCCCAAGTACCAATCTGTTCTTATCATCCTGTTCTATTTTAAGCATCTAATACTCGTTTTTGTCTCCCTCTATAGAAAAGTTAATTCTGTTTGATTAAAGACCTTTTATATCATTCCACTCTATATCCCTAGCACCTAAAACAATAGCTGGCATGTAGTAGATGTTCAGTAAAAGTTCAATGAATGAATAAACCAGACTTCTTTTTAGAGGAGATTCACCATCTTATGCCTTTTGGGGGTCATCATTCTCTTTATCATTTCCCATTGTCTGCTGAGTTATTATCCAAAAAGGGAGTTGGACTGGACTTATGCTTATGGATGGGAGTTTAAATAAATTGGTTGTTAATACTTTATTTTCTTTGAGGTTGCCTAATTTTCTCAAGTTTCTGTTCCTTGTACCCTACTCTCTGGATTAAGTATATCCCATCTTGGCTTCCATAGCTCTACATTCTGTGCAAACTAATCAGTATCACTGTACCCATCATATTCTGTCTTTCCCATATACTGCACTAAGGCCACCCCACGGCTTGACATGTGGCAGTCTCTCCGCAGACTGTTGGTCTGCACTACAGTTGAAGGATGTGAAGTATTCGAGAGAGATTCTGGCAGAAGCATTTTCCAGTTGTTAAAAGCTGGGAAATACGATTTCTCATCTTTTCTTCTGAAATGCTTAAGCTTCTATTAATTCTGTCCAGTGTATTTTTTAATCACATGCACTGTAGTTTTTATTTCTAGAAATTTGATTTGGGTCTTTTTATGTCTTACATATTTCTTAACTTTTGACCAATGAAGTACAGCTATAATAATTGTTTAAATGTTTTTTCTACTAATTCTAACATCTCTGCTGGTTCTGGGTTGGTTTCAGTTAGTTTATCTAACATCTATCTATTTAATTATTTATTTTGCTTTTGTTTTGTTTTGTTTTTGCATGCCAAGTAGTTTTTGATTGGATGGGAGGCATTGGGAATTTTACTCTGGTGGGTGCTGAATATTTTTGTATTCCTATAAATATTCTTGGGTTTTGTTCTGGACTCAGTTAAGTACTTGGAAACGGTTTGATCCTCCAGATCTTGCTTTTAGGATTTGTTAGATAGGACAGGAGCAATGCTCAGTATAGGCTAATTATTCCCCACTACTGAGTTAAAGACTCTTTTGTGTACTTTCTCCAGTGACCTGTGTGAATCATGAGGTTTTCCAGTCTGGCTGGTGGGTGTAGGTGATATTCCAGTTACTATGTAAGTAAGATTGTACATTTTATCCTCTCTCTGTTCTCATGCAACTTCCTTATGCATCCTCTGATGAGTACTTAACTGAAGACTGGAGGGCAGCTCTGTGCAGATTTTGGAAGTTTCCTGTGTAACTTTCTCCTCTCTGTTATTTCATCCTGCATGCTCTAGCTGTCCTTGTCTTTGTGAACTCTCATATTTTGTATGGTTCTTGGCTATCTCAGACCAGAGAGTCTGGTCCTATTATTCTATCTTGTCTAGAAGTGGAAATAGCCAAGGATGATGATGATTATTTTTTAGTTTATTGGAGACAGAGCAGGGGAGAGGGAGAGAGAGAATCTCAAGCAGGCTCCACAGTCAGTGCAGAATCTGACGCGGGGCTAGATCTCACAAACTGTGGAGATCGTGACCTGAACCGAAATCAAGAATTGGTCGTTTAATCAACTGAGCCAACCAGGTGCCTCGCCAAGGATTATTATTTTTTGCATCTTTTCTAACTTAAACTATTTGTCAAAGGAGAGAATTTAGTCCAACTTAAAGGAAAATATTTTAAGGTTTGTATATGTGTGCATGCACATGTACACAAATTTGGGAATAAACAATATGGAGGTTCCTCAAAAAGTTAAAAACAGAACTACCCTACAGACCTAGCAATTGCACTACTAGGTATTTACCCAAAGGATGCAAAAATACAGATTTGAAGGGGTACATGGACCCTGATGTTTATAGCAGCATTATCAACAATAGCTAAACATTGGGGAGAGCCAAAGTGTCCGTTGACTGATGAATGAATAAAGAAGATGTGGTATATATATACAATGGAATGTTACTCCTCCATCGAAAAGAATGAAACCTTGCTATTTGCAACAACGTGAATGGAACTAGAGTGTATTCTAAACGAAATAAGTCCGTCAGAGAAAGACAAATACCATATGATTTCACTCATATGGAATTTAATAAACAAAACAGGTGAACATATGGGAAGGAAAAAAAAGAGAGAATGAAACCTTGCTATTTGCAACAACGTGAATGGAACTAGAGTGTATTCTAAACGAAATAAGTCCGTCAGAGAAAGACAAATACCATATGATTTCACTCATATGGAATTTAATAAACAAAACAGGTGAACATATGGGAAGGAAAAAAAAGAGAGGGAAGTAAACCATGAGATTCTTAACAATAGAGAACAAACTGAGGGTTGATGGAGGGCTGGGGTGGGGGATGGGCTAAATGGGTGATGGGCATTAAGGAGGCCACTTGTTATGATGAGCACTGAGTGTTATATGTAAGTGATGAATCACTAAATTCTACTCTAGAAACCAATATTACACTATATGTTAACTAACTAGAATTTAAATAAAAATTTGAAAACAAAAACCCAAGCACATGTGGGAGTATAGTAGATAATGTGGTGTGGGACAATACTAAATTTGAAATCTTCATATTTAAGTTTAAATTCCATCTTAAGATACAGGTGTTTAATTCCTGTTTCTGAGTGTTGGTTTTCATATATAAGATGAGATACTTTTCAACTACAACAGGATGTCTGTTACCACAGTTACTATAATGTATATGAAAATGCTATGTAATCCTCAAAACTGTTTAGTTTAGTTGTTGGTGAGGGATTTGCATGTTTTGGAAGGAAAACCAAAATGATAGAATGTTTGGAAAAGAGGTCACTTAGATATCTGGTTGATTGATTGCCTTTAGTAGCAACACTTTCAATTCTCCAAACAGTTATTTATTCATTGTTTACTAGGCCTTATTTTAGGGGCTTAATATGTTTTGGTGAGTAAAACATAAATATCCCTGCCTTCATGGGACTTTTAGCAGAGAGCTGAATGACTTGGCTAAGAAGAGAATTCACATAGTTTTGGAACTGGATTTCAAGTTAGCACTTTGCAATGCAAGTTGCTGGCAGGGAAAGGGATATTTGTGAGTTCTCCATTGTGCTTTGAGACACTGGACATAACAGCCAGCTCTAAGTTACTAACAGCCTCCATGGCTGACTGAGATCAGAGATCATACTCCTATTGGGAGTTGGCTATGAAAGAAGTTAAATGGTGACCAAATCAAACAGTAACTTACTCCATCTCTATTACAGAGATGTACCTGCAATCCATGTTTGAACTAGTCAGATTGTTTTCTTATTTAAATAGGGCAGGTACCAATGACAAGTTATTTTCCAGAGTATCTTTTGCCAGATACTGGAACATTCTAGCACAATGGCAGGGCATGCTTCATATGTTATGTTATAATGCTGGAGATTATGGGTTGTTTTTGTTACTTACTAATACTTGGATAGGATTTGTGAAGTACCTTTATTGTCTCTGCAGATGTGGCATAAGTCACATCTTTGGGAGAATTCTTTTATGGATTTTTTTTATTTTTTACTTTTTAGTTTTTAAAAGTTTACTTATTTTGAGAGAGAGAGAGAGCATGCGTGAGTGTGAGCAGAGAAGGAGCAGAGGAGGAGAGAGAGAATCCCAAGCAGACTCCTCTCTGCTTGACTTGGGGCTTGAATTCTCAAACCATGAGATCTTGACCTGAGCCAAGAGCAAGAGTCAGACACTTAACTGACTGAGCTACCAGGTGCCCCAAGTGGATTGTTTTTAAGTGAACTATTGATTTTGACCGTATTATCCTGTTTTCTTCCTAAAGTGGCAAAGTGGGGAAAGGTGCTTTGTGATTGCAGATGCCTGGCTTTTCCTCAGGGGGATCAGGAGATTCCCTTCCTTGAAGTTGACTCCCTAGCCTCTGAGGTGGGCCTGCTTGCCTTTCCTTGGAAGAGGCCAGTCTTGGGCAGGAGATGAGACGGCCTGGCCAGGAAGGGGGTGGAGGGAGAGGGGCATATTTATATTGTCTTCTGTTGTCCATTAGGCATATCGTTTTTCTCTTAAAAGCTCACTTTTATTCTTTTTATACTCTCTGTGCGTACATGTATATGCTCTCAGCTAAATTCTGTGGAGATGCTTAAGGTTATAGGAGAAAGTTTGGAGGAAAATGGTGAATTGGTAGAGGATTATATGAAAAATCTTACTCTGTAAGATTATTGTTTGAACAGTTATAGGAATTGAAGATTTATGTGCTTTTTCTTTTTTAATTATGAGGAAAGAATGCCTCTTTCCTACAGTCTAATATTTGTAAATTCTTTGTCTTACAATGCAGTTAAACAGGTCTCAGCTAATTTTCTAGTTGTAATTTGATTACAGCTAGTTTTATTAGATTCTGATGGACTTACTATTATTTTAATATTTTACTTTTAAACAATCTCTGTACCCATTGTGGGGCTCAAACTCACAACCCTGAAATTAAGAGTTGCACACACTACCAACTAAGCCAGCCAGGACCCCTGCTGGACAAATTATTTTATTGTATCTATTTCAGCTTATTAGTTTCCGTAAACTTGGATATTTGAAATAAGATCTTCTTATTTATTTATTTATTTTCAGTGTGGATTAAAATACGGAGTATTTAGTGGTTTTATACATAATAAGTGATGTTGGCTTTTTTTTCTCCTGGCTCATGTACTACACTGTACTAAGAAACTGGAAGATTATCTTGACTAAATAAATTTTTTACTTAAGTTTTGACTAGCATTTAGAAACTCTGGATGATATCATAGAATATAATAGAGGTTTGGCTGACATTTGGAAATCATAGATGATATCATAGAATAGTAGAAATTTGTGGCTGGGGAAGGACATTAACATCATCTGGTTTAACTCTCTTGTTTTATTAGTTGAGAAAATTGATGCCTTGAGAAAATAGTTAAAAAATTGATTGCCAAAGTTCACTCAGTTACTTATTAGCAAAAACTCTGCTTTAGTTCTGTTTCCACAACATCACTTTTGTTTTTCTGCCTTAACTGATTCCTGACAGTTTCTTTAAAATACCATTTCCCTTTAGATTCATCTTTGATGTAGTTGATTTTTCCAACAGGCTGCCATTCATGCATCTAACATTTGAATAGCTACAAATATTCTAAGACCCTAGCCCTGCTGTGAGGTGTACATTGTAGTGGGGAAGACAGACATGTGAACAGCTTCCTGGAATGTGTTTTAAGTGCTTATAAAGGTGGCTCTTTTTATAAAGGGAGATGGTTTGCTCATTGGCACTGTTCAACCATTGTTGTGGCCTTGGGAAACCAATAGTTAACTTTTAAAGTCATCTGGAAAAATTTTTGAACTATTGAATTATTTGAACTTGAGCTAAACAGGCCAAAACATGTAGGACACGGACCTTGAATTAAAGTTTGAACTTAAGATTGTATAGCGAAAAATGAAATTTTCTTGATGGGAGTTGAGAGTTTTGGGGAACAACTTTGGTTTTTCAGCTTTGAATTTGGGTTGTTTAAAAATAAAATTATGAGCAAATGTCATATTTTCTAATAAGAACAACATTCCTAGTTTGCTGGAATTGGCAGTGAAGAATTTAAGTCTGGTTTTTGTAGTCGAACAACTGAAATGTTTTTCATCCTTTGTTAGAATAGGAAAATTATACTCATTTGAATAACAAAATACTGCCTTTTTTCACTCTGTGGTTGTCCACTCTTGGTCCTGTCCACCTTCCAGCAGAACCCCTCCACCCACTCTGCTTTGCCTGCTCTGTGCTCTTTTTTGCTGACCTTTTCACATTATCTTGCAGGATTCCAGTTCCAGTTCGGTCTTGAGGTCTCTTGATTGTTTTCATAATCTCTTTATCTCTTTAGCTTAATTGAGACTTGATTTCTCTTGTAAGTGATAATTTCCTCATAATTCTTTCTAGTCACTGAAAGCCAATTTTATTACAGTCCCTTCCCCATTTACAGGGCAGAGGCCAGCTTTTTCTTTTCTTTTTTTTTTTTAAATGTTTAATGTTTATGTTATTTTTGAGAGCGGGGGAGGGGGAGCACAGAGAGAGGGAGACACAGAATCTGAAGCAGGCTCCAGGCTCTGAGCTGTCCACACAGAGCCTGATGCACCGTGAGATCATGACCTGAGCCGAGGTCTGCGCTTAACCAGCTGAGCCACCCAGGCACTCCTCTTTCTTAAAAATAATTTGTTGAGGTGAAATTCATGTAATATAAAACTATTTAAAGTGAGCAATTCAGCGACATTTAGTTGTGTATGATGTGCAGCCACCACTTCTTATTCCAAAAACATTTCTGTTACTCCAAAGTAAAACTCCTTACCCATTAAACACTCTTCTCCCCCTCCCTCAGTCTCTGTCTGGCAGCCACTAATTTGCATTCCATCTCTATGGATTTATTTATTCTGGATATTTCATATAAATGGAATCATATAATATGAGACTTTTGTGTCTGGCTTCTTTTATTTAGCATAATGTTTTGGAGGTTCATCCACATTATAGCATGTATCAGTACTTCATTCCTTTCTATGGCTGAATAATATTCTATTCTATGTATATATCAGGTTTTTTAAATCCATTTATCTGTTGATGGACATCTGGGCTGTTTTCACGTTTTTACTACTGTGAATAATGATGCTGTGAACACGGGTAAATGTGCTTGACTGAGTGCCTTCAATTTTGGATGTATACCTAGAAATGGTATTGTGGGTAATTTTGTAGTTAACTTTTTTTTTTAAGTAAGCTCTGTGCCTAATGTGGGGCTTGAACCCACAACTCTGAGATCAAGAGTTGCATACTTTACTGACTGAGCCAACCATGAGCTCCAATGTTTAACTTTTTGAGGAACCACCAAACTGTTTTTCACAGTGGCCGAACCATTTTGCATTTTGCATCAGTAATGTATAAAAATTCCATTTCTCCACATCTTTGCTAACATTTCCTATTTCTGTTTTTTTGTTTTGTTTTGTTTTGTTTTTGCTTAGAGCTATCCTAGTGAGTGTGAAGTGATACCTCATAGTGGTTTTGATTTGTATCTCATGACTAATGATGTTGAGTATCTTTTTATGTTTCTTGGCCATTTGTGTATCTTCTTTGAAGAAATGTCTACTCAATGCCCATTTTTTAACTGATTTGTCTTTTCGTTGTTGAGTTGTAAGAGTCCTTAATATATTATGGATACAAGACCTTTATCAGACACGTAATTTGCAATATTTTCCTCCATTCTGTAGGTTATCTTCAGCTTCTTGATAATGTCTTTTGATGCACAGAAGTTTTAAATTTTTATCAAGTCTGGTTTATCTACTTCCATTGCTCATGCTTTTAGTTACATATCTAAGAATCCATTAATAAATCCAGGGTCATAATGATTTATTCTTGTTTTTTTTTTTAAGAGTTTTATAGTTTTGGGTCTTATATTTAGGTTGCTGATCTATTTTGATTGTTTTTATATGGTATGAGCTAGGGGTCTAATTTCAATCTTTTGTTTGTGGTTATCTAGTTGTCCCAGCATAATTTGTTGAAGAGGCTGTTCTTTCCTCATTAAATGGTCTTGGCATCCTTGTCAGAAATCAGTTGGCTAGAAATATATAGGTTTGTTTCTGGATTCTCAGTTCTAGTCCATGGGTTTACATGTCTGTTGTTATATTGGTACCACACTGTTTTGGTTCCTGTGGTGAGTTTTGAAATTAGGAATTGTGAATTCTTCAGCTGTGTTCTTTTTCAAGATTGTTTTGGCTATTGGGGACTCTTTGCAATTCCATACTAATTTGAGAATCTGCTTTTCCATTTATCTAAAAAAAAAAAAAAAAAGGTAGCTAGAATTTTGATAGAGTTTGTACTGGTAGATCCCTCTGGGTAGTAATGCCACCTTAACAATAGTAAATCTTCCAATCCATGAAGATAGGATAACTTAACGCTTATTTAAGTCTAATTTACTTTCTTTCAGCAATGTTTTATAGTTTTCACTGTTAAGTCTTTAATCTCCTTGTTTAAATTTATTGTAAGGTACTTTATTCTTTTGGATGCTATCATAAATGGAATTGTTTTCTTAATTTCCTTTTTGGATTGTTATTAAGGGACCAGTTTTTATCATGCATGACATCCTTCCTTTCCTATTTTGATTGTTTTTCCCCAAGACAGTGACTTAGCATCTTCTTCTCTTTTGACATCTGTGATATTTACTTATATTATCTTTGACTTATTGGGGTTGTTGTAATCACCTGACCTTTATTAGATGATCCTCCACAACTTCATACCCTGAGTTGCTTATATTATTTCCCTCCCTTTATCCCTCCTTTGACCATGCTGGTATTCTAGTTCCCAGGTCTCTTTTCCAAATAAGGCACTTATTGAAATGGCCACTGAGACTTGGTCTTCTTCTTAGCCCTTGGAACTTCCTTTTTCTCACCAGGGCACCCCAATCTTCTTTCTCAGTCACTGTCCTCTACCAAAACCAGTCTCTGTTTCCTGGTCTCCTAAAGAGTTACCTATTTCCTGGCTTGCTGCAGAGTGGCTCAGTAAAGCATTACTGAATAGATTGTCTCCCTTATTGCCTGTCTAACCATTCCTCATTGCCCACTTCACCTCTTTGGAGCCTACTTGATTTGGAGTGGTAATACTTCTTCCATCTACTACCCTTGCTTTGAGGCTGCATTTAATTGCTATGGTCATATTTGAAACACTAATAATTAGTAGCAATTAGAAAAGAATAAATTATTTAGATCCCATCTTCATTTGTCTTTTACTTTTTCTTTAAATCTTTGTTTTGTGACCATATGTTGGGGAAGGGAAGAGAAAGATTATATTCAAAACTAAAGTATGATATTTCCACTGATTTCATCTTTTTCAAAATATCAGCTTGTTGAAAATTCTTTTTATTTTATTTTCTGATTATCAAGGTAAAAACATGCTTATTTTAGGCTATTTGGAAAGTGTATAAGACCATAAAGAAGAAAAAATACATTATTTAATCATGCATTTATAATTTTTGGCAAATATCTTTCCAATATTTTTTCCATGTTCTCACTTTTTTTTTTTAATGTAGTTGCACTCTTATGAATAGGTAACTTTTTGAGGTAGATCATACTTCAAAATCTGTAGTGTTAAGTTTTCCCTCCCTCCCCAACTCCTTCCCACTGCCCTGTGGTGAAATTGTGGCTTGTACATTTTCTACTTTAAGAAACTGATTATGCTTTTCTAATGGCTGATCACTTTTTGATAAATCTCTTATAGATGCTTTCAAAGAGTTAACTTTCTTATAGAGTGCTATCTTGATGTGTGATTATCTACCATATTAATTATGGCTATGTATATATATAAATTATATCCTCTACATGCTAGCATTAATCATAGACTGATAGTTTTGTATCATGATTATATAACTTACATTGGGTTCTCTCCATATTTCTAATATTTGGGGAAAATTGTATTTCCATGGGGTTCTCTTTGTGTTTCTAATATTTGGGGGTTTTTGGACTTTTTACATTTTGATTTAGAGCTGTCAAGATTGAAGATTATTATACTTCCATCGTGAAGTATACTTCTTTTCAGTATAAAATGCTTTCTTCTGTTAAAAATAAAAGTGTTATTGATGTCGCAGAATGTTTTGAAGTAACTTTTTGGGGGAAGAATGCACAATTGGTATATTTTCTGAGACCTGAGAATCTGTCGTTTTTACATATGATGAGTTTGGGAATACAATTCCTGGCCTGCTTGCTATTCCCCTGAAAAATACCACTTTATTGCATTCCCTGTCATCTTCAGGGTTTCCTGTGTTATTGTCATTAAGATGGTGAGCATGGATAGTCCAAGAATTTTCTTCTCATTTAGCCCCAGTGTCAGTGTGGCATGTGGCATGTGGAAATTCTTTGATGTTGTCTTTTCAGTTCTTAGTGTTTTGCCAGATTTTACCTTTTTTGGTATACCTGGGTATTTTAAGGGAAGGTTAGAGGAAGGTGTTTTAGTCACTAATAAGTTATCATTACTGGTGTTAATATCGGTATATCAAAGATACTATCTTTACCAATGTGATTTTTATTGAATTTCATTACTTGAGGGCATTCTTTCTAGCTCTTATAGGCCTTCGTGGATTACTTTAGTCAGTAACTGGATTTTTATTTAGTGAATTGCTGAGCTTTTATGCATATTTCTTTAAACATGTTTTTGAAAATGATTTTTTTCCAGTTAATTTTTGTAGGAAATTTAAGAGAAGAAAAAGAATAAAAGCATGCAATAAAAAATAATCCATAATCTACCGTTTATAAACAGCCACTATTAATATTTAATATTTCCCTTCTTTTCTGAGAAATGGAGCACACATCATGCATATACATACACATTTAACTTTAGTCCACTGTACA
Source organism: Leopardus geoffroyi (assembly GCF_018350155.1). Taxonomy (NCBI): domain Eukaryota; kingdom Metazoa; phylum Chordata; class Mammalia; order Carnivora; family Felidae; genus Leopardus; species Leopardus geoffroyi. The sequence goes on from NC_059333.1 coordinate 128,814,895, forward strand.
TTTATTGAACACCTGTTATATTCATGATGTATTCAGGTGTCAGACATTGTTAAAATTTACTGTATATGGTTTGTATCTTGTCTGCTTTTATGTTATAGTCTAAGCAAAACCCAATTTATTAAATTTATTTGTAATAGTCCTTCCTGTTCATGATTTCATAGTCTTTTTAAGTTCATTTTGATCATTAAAACCTGTCCTCAAAGGTGAACCTCAATCTATCACATAGATGAACAGGGAGAGATTTGATTGAAGGGGTATAATGGCTTGGGGTACCACCTCTGTCCTCTAAAGAAAGAGAAACTCTTGAAACTTACTGTTCTCTCTTATGGATGTACAGTATTATAGTTTATTGATTACAGATTTGTTGGTCATTTATCTTGTTTCTTGTCTTCAATTTTAAATAATTTTGATTAAAATCCTTATACACATAAATTTGTATCTATATTTGATTTCCTTAGGGTGGATTTTTAGAAGTGGAATGAAGGGGGTCAAAGAGTATAAATATTTGTAAAACTTTGATATATATTCACAAGTTGTTTGCTTGCTATACTCTAACATTCAGTATTATATTTAAAGAATATAAACGTTTCTGTTACAACATCAAATGCATTCCTAAAAAAAAACATTCCAAGATTGCCTGTTCCCTAAAAGTAATAGGACTTATGGGAAAAATAAGGTTAAGGGCAAACCACTCAAGACCTCTGCAATTTTCAAACCAAGTACTAACAAAAGCATAATTGGTACCTTATGAGATAACTTGGACAGCCCAGTCAAACCACTTAGCACAGCTGAGGCTGCCTCAGAGGATAGTTAAAGATATTAAAATGTAATAAGATGGAAATCGCTGGCCTGCATGATCTTGAGATAGCACAGACGTAAGTAGATTTCTAAGTCAGTGGAGCTGCCATAGAGGAGGGCATATGAGGAAGTACAGCTTGCTGTGTTCCAGGAACCGTGTGTAGGCTGGCGGTGCTCCTCTGAGCAGGAAGCCCTGGTTGCAGGTGCTCATTTTTAGTTTTCTTAAAATAGGGCAGAGAGGGGGGTGACTGGGTGGCTCAGTCAGTTAAGCATTGGACTCTTTATTTCAGCTCAGGTCACGATCTCACGGTTTGTGGGTTCCAGCCCCATGTTGGGCTCCATGCTGACTGACAGTGTGGAGCCTGCTTGGGATTTTCTCTCCCTCCCTGCCCCTCCCTCACTCATTCTTTCTGTCCTTCTCTCTTTCTCTCTCTCCCTCTCCCTCCCTCCTTCTCTCTCTCTCTCTCTTTCTGTATCTATCTCAAGAATAAATAAATTAATTAAAAAAAAATAGGGCAGAGAGGGTTCCTGCCTGACAGTAGCTGAGCCTGAGTGAGGGTCTTTCCTTTCCCACAGAAAGTTACAATTCTTTACCTCCTATTTCAGTTCCCCTTGGCTGGGAAAATTCAAATGTAAGTCATAATTTCTGTGTTATACTGGCATTGTTATTTTATTTACTAACCACTTATAAATTAATTGGTGTTATGGGAAACTGTCTTGTGACAAAACAGACTGTTTTTGCTTATCTGATAGGTGAAAATTTGAATCTCACTTTTTAAAAAGTGTATTTATTTTGAGAGAGAGAAAGCATAAGTGGAGGAGGGGCAGAGAGGGAGAAAGAGAAAATCCCAGACAGGTTCCGCACTGTTAGTGTAGAACCCCATGCAGGACTCGAACTCATGAACCATGAGATCATGACCTGAGCCGAAGTCAGATGCTTAACCAGCTGAGCCACCTAGGTGCCCCAATTTGAATCTCATTTTAATGGTTTCTTCAGAAAATTTGAAACCCTTTCAAACTAGGTATAATTACCTTAGTTCATAAAGAATGTCTATTTCAAAACAAATATTTTCAAAATCTGTAGTCAGAAAACATCAACTCTGTTTAATAATTGTATTAGAATTTAAACACCTTAATCTAGAGTAGTAAATTTCAAATTTCCAATTTATTTTGGTGGCCATTAAGTGTTTATAGATATGGATCACAGGGATCCAAACTATCAGCAGCTTATAAATATTAATTTATTTGTTGAGAATAGAAGTCATGGTTTTGTAGTGACTCTCATTTTGGGGAATGGCTTCATCCAAGAATATGCAGCATTAAGTTACAAAACCAGAGAAGGCAGAGAGTAGGGGAATCAAGTCAGTTCAAGATTGGCTGTTTTGGGGTTGGGTAAGCCTGTCCAAATTAGTCTGGTGGGAGAAAGTTGAGCGTACTAGTAAAGTAACTGAAGTAATTGGGGTCAAAGCCAGCAAGAAGAAAATGAGGAAATGATTGGTATAATAAAATGGAAGAAACAAGGATTTTGGACATTAGAGATTGAATGAGCCCCGAAAACAGCTATTGTAACAATAATGGGGACAGAGCTGGAGAGCTACTAGCTATGGAGATATTACAGTTCAAGATTTTGGAAGTAGAGCAATTTATATATTGCTGCTGCCTATAGAAATGGGTTGCTTTGGTATATGTGAAGGTTATTGTTGGAGTTGAGGAACAAAAGGAACATTGAAGGACAGATTGAGAGAACAGTGGTCTCAAGGACATTGGGAACCTGCCATAACAATTACAGAATAAGGATGTATAGAAATTATATAAATTGGTTTCAGAGTCCTCAATGAATGAGGTAATTATGATACTGGGAAAATTATGATGTGATGGTATATATCTAAAAGGAAACAGGACTTTTGATAAGGATACTTCAAGTAATCATCTGAAGTGGTTATAGAGATTCGGGGCAGTGCCCACTGAGGGTGGGAGAATGGTTCCTTCAAGGTCTCAGGGCCAGCTATGTATGCTTCAAGGGGAGTGGGTTGGTGGAAGTCACAGTGGTATTAGGGTATAGAGAAGAGTCCTTGAAGAGAGGGGGTCATGGATGGATGAACAGGGTAATAAGCATGCTAGCATAAATTGAGGTCCAAATGGGTTTTAGAACCTTGATAAAGTTAGCAGAGGCCAATCTTGGCTCAACCTTTGTTGGAATGTTGTGGAGAAATTGCTGTCGTGTTTTCAAAGAGGGCGTTTTCTAGTTAGGAACCTTGGTTTCTGTCTAGAGTTTGAATTGGTAGAACTGGAGAGATCTTGAGCAATTTGGAGAGAGGACAGATGCCCCTAGGATATTAGAAAGGGAATTGGCTATATCCCTCAGTCTCATCTTATGAGAGGTAAGAACTCAGAGAATTTTTAGTAGGACTAAAACCACAAATTATTAAAGACTGCATGCATGGCTCGGATGTGTTTGCTTTTTTGTTCTTTCTTTTCTTCTTTTATAGCCCTTTTTCATCTGGTTTTATAGGGAGTTGAATTTACGGAACCCCTAGATGTTTTTGATACTTTGAACTATACCTAGAATACGTAAGCATTTATACATTATTGTTATTATTACCAGTAATAGCATTATAGCTGTTATTTATTAGGAACAGAGTTCTTTATTTCCCTATGAAGGATTTCTTTTTAAATTTTTAATGTTATTTATCTTATTAAATTTAATTTATTTTTTTAATTTACATCCAAGTCATTTAGCATATAGTGTAACAATGATTTCAGGAATAGATTCCTTAATGCTCATTTAGCCCATACCCCCACCCACAACCCCTCCAATAACCCTGTTTGTTCTTTATATTTAAGAGTCTCTTATGTTTTGTCCCCCTCCCTGTTTTTATATTATTTTTGCTTCCCTTCCTATATGTTTATCTGTTTTGTATCTTAAAGTCCTCGAATGAGTGAAGTCATATGATATTTGTCTTTCTCTAATTTCACTTAGCATAATACCCTCTAGTTCCAACCACGTAGTTGCAAGTTGCAAGATTTCATTCTTTTTGATTGCTAATATTCCATCACATACACACACACACACACACACACATATACTACATCTTTTTAAAATAATTTTTTTTAATGTTTTATTTATTTTTGAGACAGAGAGACAGAGCATGAGCAGGGGAGGGGCAGAGTGAGAGGGAGACACAGAATCTGAAGCAGGCTCCAGGCTCCGTGCTGTCAGCACAGAGCCAGACTCAGGGCTCGAACTCACAAACTGTGAGATCATGACCTGAGCTGAAGTCGGACGCTTAATTGACTGAGCCACCCAGGCGCTTCTACCACATCTTTATCCATTCATCCATCGATGGACATTTGGACTCTTTACTTTGGCTGTTGTTGATAGTGCTGCTCTAAACATTGGGGTGCATGTGTCCCTTCGAAACAGCACACGTGTATCCCTTGGATAAATACCTAGTAGTGTAGTTGCTGGGTCGTAGGGTAGTTCTATTTTTAATTTTTTGAGGAACCTCCATACTGTTTTCCAGAGTGGCTGCACCAGTTTGCATTCCCACCAGGAGTGCAGAAGAGATCCTCTTTCTCTGCATCCTCGCCAACATCTCTTGTTGCCTGAGTTAATGTTAGCCATTCTGACAGATGTGAGGGTTTTCTCATTGTGGTTTTGATTTGTATTTCCCTGATGATGAGTGATGTTGGCCATCTGGATGGTCTTTGGAGAAGTGTCTGTTTTGGAGAAGTGTCTATTCATGTCTTTTGCTCATTTCCTCACTGGATTTTTTGTTTTTTGGGTGTTGAGTTTGATAAGTAAGTTCTTTATAGATTTTGGATACTAACCCTTTATCTGATATGTTGTTTGCAGAGATCTTCTCCCATTTTCTTGGTTGCCTTTTAGTTTTGCTGTTTCCTTCACTGTGCAGAAGCTTTTTATTTTGATGAGGTCCCAATAGTTCATTTTTGCTTTTGTTTTCCTTGCCTCCAGGGATGTGTTGAGTAAGATGCTGCTGTGGCCAAGGTTAAAGAGGTTTTTGCCTGCTTTCTCCACGAGGATTTTGATGGCTTCCTGTCTTACATTTAGGTCTTTCATCCATTTTGAGTTTATTTTTGTGTATGGTATAAGAAAGTGGTTCAGGTATTTCTGCATGTCGCTGTCCAGTTTTCCCAGCGCCACTTGCTAAAGAGACTATCTTTATGCCATCGGATATTCTTTCCTGCTCTGTCAAAGATTAGTTGGCCATATGTTTATGGGACCATTTCTGGATTCTCTGTTCTGTTCCACTGATCTGAGTGTCTGTTTTTGTGCCAAATGTTTATTTATCTTTGAGAGAGAGAGTGTGAGAACCTGCTCACGCACATGAGCAGGGGAGGGTCAGAGGATCCAAAGCCAGCTGTACGCAGCAGAGAGCCTGACACGGGGCTTGACCCCCCAAACCACCAGACCATGACTTGAGCTGAAGTCGGTTGCTCGACCAACTGAGCCACCCAGATGCCCCTCCCTATGAAAGATGTTTTAAGTTTAAATTCGGAAGTTGTTGATCACTTAAGATTAATTATTTTTTTCTGCAACTCATATGTTAGTGCTAGTGACATTCTATGGTATGCAAGCTTTCTGAGATTAGAAAAGAGAGGTAAATAAAACCTATTGACTTTTTTCTTCCTCTTTTGAAAATTTTAGGGAAATGTTTCATATAATGAATGTGCAAATTTTAAATGTACAGTTGATTGAGTTTTGAAAAATGCATATAGCTGTATAAACACTACTCCAATTAGATATAGAATATTTTTATCACCCTAGGAAGTTCCCTGGTGCCCCATTGCAATCAGTTCACCAATTTCTCTCCCACCCCCTTTCCCAGGCAACCACACTGATCTGATTTCTATCACCATAAATGAGTTCTGCCTGTTCTAGAATTTTCTATAAATGAAATTATATAGTATGTAGTCTGTGTAGCTTCTTCTGTGTAGTTTGTGAGATTCATCCCTTTTGTTACAAAGTCTCAACAGTTTATTTTCATTGCGGAGTAGTATTCTATCCTATGAATGTACCACAGTTGGTTATTCATCATGTTGGTGTACATTTGTGTTATTTCCAGTTTGGGTTCTTCTGAATAAAAGTGCTATCCACATTCACGTACAAATTTTTTTGTGGACATATGTTTTCATTTCTTTCGGGTAATTACCTAGGAGTAGAATTACTGGGTCATAGAGTATGTATATTAACTTTATACAAAACTGCCAGTTTTCTGAAGTAATTTAACATTTTTATACTCCCAGCGATGTAGGAGAGATGCAGTTGCTCCAACATGCTTGCCAACATTTCATAATTCTTATAGCTAGAAATGGCATCTCATTGTTTTAATTTGTAGTTCTCTGATGACTGATGATGTGTAGCACCTTTTCATGTACTTATTGTCCATTTTCATATATTTTCTTAAAAGATATCTGTTTACATCTTTTATCCAATTTATTTAATGGGACTATATTTTTGGTTTGTAGGCGATCTTTGTATATCCTAGAAGCAAGTCTTTTACTTATTTACTTATTTATTTATTTAAAATGTTTTTATTTATTTTCTGAGAGAGAGAACATGAGCAGGGGAGGGGCAGAGAAAGAGAGGGACAGAGGATCTGATGTGGGCTCCACGCTAACAGGCTGACAACAGCAAGCCCAACATGGGGGCTCGAACTAATGAACCACGAGATCATGACCTGAGCTGAATTCCGACATTCCACCATCTGAGTCACTCAGGTGCCCCAAGTTTTTTTTTTTTTTTTTTTTTTTTTTTTTAAGAAAGATGTGTTGTGAATATTTTCTCCCAGTTTGTGACTTGAATTTCATTTTCTTAACAATGTTTTTCGAGGAGCAGAAGTTTTTAATTTTGATGATGACCAGTTCATATGTTTTTTTCTCTTTTGATTCATGTTTTGGGTGACCATTCCAAGAAATCTTTATGTACCCTAGGTTGTGAAGATAGTCACCTATATTTTCTTTGAGAAGCTTTATAGTTTTAGCTTTTACATTTAGGTCTATAATTGATCCCAAATCAGTTTTTGTCTGATATGTAAGATAGGAGTCAAGACTTTTCCCCCTATACTTTTATCCAGTTGCATTAGCATCACCTTAACTCAGTTGCCTTGGTGCCTTTGTTGAAATTCTATTGGCCCTGTATTTGAAAGTTTATTTTTGGATTCTGTTCTGTTCCATTAGTATGCCTGTCTTTATGTCAATACGACACTGTCTTGATTACTATAATTCTTAATCATGTTGTAAAATCAGATAAAGGAAGTCTTGCAGCATTATTTCTTTTTCAAGATTGTTTTGGCATTTAAATTTCATTTTAGAATTAATTTGTTTCTTAAAAAAATCTGTTGGGATTTTGACTAGGATTACTTTATATCTGTAGATCAGTTTGAGAAACTTGACATCTGGGGCATCTGGGTGGCTCATTTGGTTAAGCATCTCACTTTGGCTCAGGTCATGATCTCACAGTTGGTGAGTTGAGCCCCATGTCGGGTTCTGTGCTGACATTGAGGAGCCTGCTTCGGATTCTGTGTCTCCCTCTTTCTCTACCGCTACCCTGCTTGTGCACATGCGCTCTCTCTCTCTCTCTCTCTCTCTCTCAAAAATAAATAAATATTGGGGCGCCTGGGTGGCGCAGTCGGTTAAGCGTCCGACCTCAGCCAGGTCACGATCTCGCGGTCCATGAGTTCGAGCCCCGTGTCGGGCTCTGGGCTGATGTCTCAGAGCCTGGAGCCTGTTTCCGATTCTGTGTCTCCCTCTCTCTCTGCCCCTCCCCCGTTCATGCTCTGTCTCTCTCTGTCCCAAAAATAAATAAAAACGTTGAAAAAAAAAATTAAAAAAAAAAAAAATAAATATTTAAAAAAAGAAACTTGGCATCTTAAGAATATTGAGGCTTATCTAAGAGAATGGTGTCTCTCCACTTATTTAGGTCATCTTTAATTTTTCTTAAAAACAATTTTTTTTTAATGTTTATTTTTGAGACAGAGGGAGACACAGCGTGAGTGGGGGAGGGGCAGAGAGAGAGGGAGACACAGAATCTGAAGCAGGCTCCAGGCTCTGAGCTGTCAGCACAGAGTCAGACGTGGGTCTCAAACTCACAGACCCTGAGATAATGACCTGAGCTGAAGTTGGATGCTTAACCGACTGAGCCACCCAGGTGCCCTGTTTTTCTAATTTTTAAAAGTTTCGTTCCAGGTGTGCCTCTTGTAAACAGCATCAGTCTAGACTAGAATAAGACATAGACTTTAAAAAAAAAATTATTTTTTAATCTTTATTTATTTTTGAGAGAGAGACAGAGTGTGAACAGGGGAGGAGCAGAGAGGGAGCGAGACACAGAATCCGAAGCAGGCTCCAGGCCCTGAGCTGTTAGCACAGAAACCGACACGGGGCTCGAACTCACGAACTGTGAGATCATGACCCGAGCCGAAGTCGGACGCTCAACTGACTGAGCCACCCAGGCAACCCCCCTTTTTAAAAAAAAAAAACAAAAAAAAACAACAAGCACATTTAAGCAGTTTACAATTATTGTGATTGCTGATGTTTTCTTTGTACCCAGCTTTCTTGTTGCATTTTCCCCTTACCTTTCTCTCACCTTCTTACCTTCCTTTTTCCCCTTCTCTAATACCACCAGTTCCTCCTCCCAGTGTTTGCTGGCAGTTCTTGTCCTGCTAGCAGTGAGGGTCTTTTGCAGAAAACCTCTAATTTTGTCCCATTGCATTTGGTATCTCTACAGAATAACTGAATAAAGCAGTGTTACCCAGACAGTGCTCCTTTCCCCTATGTAAGCTTCAAATCTCATTTCTGGATTAATGATTTGTTTAGATTCAGTTCAGAAATGAGAAAACTAATTTTACAGGAGACATACCTGTAGCAGAGTTATTGGTTTCTGTATCTATATCATAGAAGGTGTGGAGATCTCCATATTGACCTCTGCATCAAGGTTTTAGGCCCACAGTATAGACTTAGTAAAAATGAGATTTACATTTTGATTGGTCTCTCCTGTACCCTTTCCTCTAGCATATGGAATATATATGTCATGCAGTACTAGAGGGACACCTAGATGCAATTTAAATAACAATAAATCAATTGAGTTACCCTGCTTTTATTCATTCAGTTCTTTTGGGTTATCATGAAAGAAAGCATCTGTTTGATTCTTTACTTTTGTCAAACACTTGCTGATAACCTCCCTCCTTACTTTTTTGTAAATAGTGAACTGGACTTAAGTTCACTCACTGCCTCCTTAGGCACTAGTATTTAGCTAGAATTTAGTAATACCGTTTTGTTTTCCTTTTAAGTGATTTCTTTTTGTTACCTTGTATTTTTTCACAATAATTACTAATTTCCCATTCAAGATAATGATTAAATTTTCCTTTAAAATTTTTGTTTTAAAAAATTGAATCAATTTCAAAGAAAAATGCTAATTTGAGAATGTGGTATATGTTGGGAGGTTAGATGTGGCCCTGATGGAAAAGGTAATATGGGAGTGAGTGAGATTTGGGAGTTGCTTCTCCAGCATTTCTCAGGCATCTTGGTTATTTCTGCTTTATCTGCAGAACTAACTTGTTTAACAGTTATTTACTGAGCATCTGCTTTGTTTAGAGAACTGTTCTGAGAATAGGAGGAGAAATACGGTGTTCACCTTGTAGTCTAGGTATGGGAGAGGACATGTGTTGATGTGGCAGCTAATGTGAGTGTATGATGGTAAATGCTGTCAGAGTGGCCAGGACGTTGTGCGGATGAGGAAGTGGAGGCCATCTCTGGCTGGGGTCTTGAGGCTTTGGCTCAAACTAATGTTTTCACCTATGTACCTTTCTCTTTTCCATTTTGAATCTCTCTTCCTAAATCCACATCAGTTTTGCGGAGAGAAGAGGCTCTTGTGTGTAGGCATTACTCTGAGAAGGATCGGGTCCAAAAGGAGGAGTGTCACATTGGTCCTCAGGAGACAGAATGTCTTCCAGAGTTCTGGATCTAACACACCTGTGTTTAGCTGGATAGCTACCTAATTGTTTTTAGTCCCATCTTCTTCATCTTTATTGATGATGATGAAACTCATTGTCCTACCTGCTTCATTAGACATCATATGTGAGAGACATTCATGATATACACTTGTATATCCATATTATTTTATTAGTATTTGAAATCCTAATGGTTAATGATTTTGACTGTAATTTTATGTGTTTAATTCTTTTCTCTCTATTTTTTTTTTCTAGGTCTTGATGCAGAACTTTATTATGTGAGAAATGACCTTATTAGTCACTACGCCTTATCCTTTAACCTGTTAGTACCCAGTGAGACAAATTTCCTGCACTTCACTTGGCATGCAAAGTCCAAGGTAAGAGAGTAGTCAACCAAAGATGTCAAGACAGGACCACTCAGGCCCAGATGCCAATGCAAGGCCTATATCTGAGGGATGGACTGCCATCTATACAAAAGGGCTAGTAGGTGGTGGGCTGTAGCAGTACTGAGTCTTTTCAGATTTATATTTTAAGTCTTTAGCCTATTCCTTTAGACTTTCTCAAGTCCTATAAAATGAAGGTAGCCACCATTTATGTCAGGCTTATGACAGAACGTTTACATCCTTTCGGGCTTTTCAAGCAGGGATGCAGATCTAATGTGAAGAGAGAACAGTTGAACTTGCTGATGTTCTGATATTTTTTAATTTTTTTAAATGTTTATTTGTTTTTGAGAGACAGAGACAGAGAACAAGCAGGGAGAATCTGAAGCAGGCTCAGGCTCTGAGCTGTCAGCACAGAGACTGATGCGGGGCTCGAACCCACGAACTGTGAGATCATGACCTAAGCCAAAGCCAGTTGCTTAACCGACTGAGCCACCCAGGTTCCCCTTGACTGCTGTTATTGTGAAGCAATAGGAATGGAGGATGGGGAAGTTGTTTTAGGCGTGTTTGATGTAATGGATATAGTTCTGCCATTTATGGAGAAATGGTAAAAGTAGGGTACAGCAGATGCAGGCACCCACGTGTGCTGTGGCCAAGCTCCTTTAACTGTAATGAACCTCTTGCCTGGCTTACTTGTAGCTGAATTCTTCACATTTTCTCTGACTGAGCTCCACGAACATGAAAAGTTTTTTCATACGTCAAAAGTGGGAAGCTGAGGGAAGAGCCCACCTCCTCCAATCAACTTTAATTTCTTTTACTAGCATTATATATGAACTGAGTAGGATTTTATTTGGGAAATAAAAATAGTTTTGCTACTAAAATCTCTAGCAGAGTTTTTTTTTTTTTTTTTTAAAGTATTACAAAGTGATATTTGTCCTGATATTTGTTGCAAGTCATTTAAATTTGGTGACTTTAATATAGATCTTTTTATCTACTTAGAAACAATAATGAGTACTAGGAAAACCAAGTATTAATAGAATTATTTAAAAAACTACCAAGACTTTGTAGATCTATACCCAGAAATTATTGTTTATAGTTTAGTATACTTCAAACTCATTTTTTAAAAATGTTTATTTATTTTTGAGAGAGAGAATGAGAAAGAGAGAGAGAAAGAGAACGTGAGCAGGGAAGGGCAGAGAGAGAGGGAGACAAAGAATCCTAAGCAGGCTCATGCTGTCAGTGCAGAACCCAATGTAGTGTTCGAATCCATGAACCGTGAGATCATGACCTGAGCCCAATCAAGAGTCAGATGCTTAACCCACTGAGCCACCCCCACACTGCCAAACTCACTTTTTTTTTTACCTTTTTAAACAAAAAGGGGATTTATGACACCTATGTTGTATAGTATTTTCCCCCTTACCTAATACTGTCTTTTGGCATCTTTCCATTTCACTACTTACAGATTTAACTCATTCTGTATAATGGCTTATTATAATATGATATTGTATGGATGCATGATTATTTCTTTTTAGTTTATTTTTATTTTTGAGTGAGAATATTTTTAAATTTAAAAAATTTTTCATCTCCTTTTCCTTATTTGTTTCTGGTGACCATGCTGTTCAACACTAAAATGGAAAACAACGTACAAAAAAGGAAAAGGTAAAAGACAACTTTGACAATTATCTCTACACTGGATATAGTGGCAGAGAATATAATATGGTCAGATTCTAGTTACTTTTAACAGCTTTACTGAGGTGTGATTTACGTACAATAAAATTCACTCATTTTGAGTACGTAGTCCAATGATTTTTTTGAGTTTGTGCAGAGTTTTCCAGAGTTGTGCAGCCATCACCACAATCCAATTTTTGAACATTTCCGTCACTCCAATAGGGTCCCTTGTGCCTGTTAGCAGTCACTCTTCAGTCCTACCCCCAACCACAGGCAACTACTCATCTACCTCTGTCCTTATGCATTTGCCTGTTCTGGACATTTCATATAACTGGAGTCATAGAAAGTATGGTCTTTTGTGACTGTTTTCTTTCACTTAGCAAATGTTTCTAAAATTTATCCACGTTGTAGCATGATATCAATACTTCATTCCTTTTTATTACTGAGTAGTATTTCTTTAAAAAAAATTTTTTTTAATGCTTATTTTTGACAGAGACAGAGCATGAGTGGGGGAGGGGCAGAGAGAGAGAGGGAGGCACAGAATCCGAAGCAGGCTCCAGGCCCTAAGCTTTCAGCACAGAGCCTGATGTGGGGCTCGAACCCACAGATCACGAGATCATTCCCTGAGCCGAAGTTGGACGCTCAACCGACTGAGCCACCCAGGTGCCCCGAGTAGTATTTCTTTTTAGTGGATAGACCATAATTTGTTTATCCATTCACCAGTTGAGGAACATCTGGGTTGTTCTGTTTTTTTTTGGGGGGGGGGGTTCTACTTTTTGACTAGTTATGAATGATGCTGCTGTGATCATTTGTATACAAGTCTTTGTGTAGGCTTATGTTTTCATTTCTCTTGGGTATTTACCAAGGTTGGAAATTGCTGGGTTGTGTAGTAAAATTGTGTTTAATTTCTTAAGAAACTGCCATTTCTTCCAAAATGGCTGCACTATTTTACATTCCCATCATCAAAGTACAAGGGTTCCAATTTCTCTACATCCTCACCAACACTTGTTATTTTCTGGGTTTTTGATTATATCCATCATAGTGGGCATGAAGTAGTATCTCATGGTGGTCCTGAGACAGTGAGAATCTTAAGCAGGCTCCACACTCAGCACAGAGCCTGATGTGGGACTCGATTTCATGACTGTGAGATCATGACCTGAGCTGAAATCAAGAGTCAGACGTTTAACCAACTGAGCCACCCAGGCACCCGAATGTATGATTATTTCTTAAGTGCCTCGTTGACACATGTATTTTTAATAGCATTTCACTATTTCAAACAATGCTTCCTTTCTGTGTTAGAGATAGTTTCCTTCCCTTCATCTGTCAGGCAAAATCCATAGTACAGAGATAGTGAAAACAATTGGTAGTTCATCTTTTGTTACTGTTTCTACCTTTGTTATTGTTGAATATAGAAACACAGAAAAAATATGTGTGTGAATGTGTACTTGGGTGTATATATATGTGTGTGTGTGCATACATTGAGAACATCTTTGTTCAAAAAATTTTGTGCACTTGTGGCATAATTTTTGAATAGTAAATTATCACCAAGTAGTGAAATGGCAGGGTCAGAGTGTTTAAAGTTTTGATTAACATTGCCAAATTATTTCTCCTTCCCTCTCCCAAGATGGTACCAATGAACCAATGTTCCTTACCAAATGAATAGGGGTGTTTGTTTATTTCTTCAATTCACTCCTTAACACTAAATATTTTAAGTATAGTTGTTTGCTAATCAGTGAGTAAAAATGATTATATAACTATCCATATATTCCTATTATTATTACAGTTGACCCTTGAATAACGTGGGGGTTACAGGGTACTGATATGCTCCCCCTGCAGTCGAAAATCCACATAGAACTTTTGATTGCTTCAAAACTTAACTACTAATGGTCACATATTTTGTATGTTATAGATATTTAAAAAAATTTTTTTAAATGTTTATTTTTGAGAGAGACAGAGCATGAGTGGGGGAGGGGCAGAGAGAGAGAGAGAGAGAGAGAGAGAGAATATGAAACAGGCTCCAGGCTCTGAGCTGCCAGCATAGAGCCTGATGTGGGGCTTGAACCCACAGACCACAAGATCATGACCTGAGCCGAAATTGGTTGCTTAACTGACTGAGCCATCCAGGTGCCCCATATGTTATAGATATTATATACTGTAATTCTTACAAAAAGTAAGCTAGAGAAAGAAAATGTTAAAAATAATCATAAGGAAGAGAAAATCCATTTATAGTACTATACTATAAAAAAAAAATCTGTGTGGGACGCCTGGGTGGCTCATTCAGTTGAATATCCCACTCTTGATTTTGTCTCAGGTCATGATCCCCGAGTCATGGGATTAAGCCCTACATTGGGCTCCATGCTGAGTGTGGAGCCTGCTTGTGGATTCTGTCTCTCTCTCTGCCCCTCTCCCCTACTTGTGCTCTCCTAAAAAAAAAAAAAAATCCACATAAGTGGGCTTGTGCAGTTCAAACACATATTGTTCAAGGATCAGCTGTATATATACTCAAGCATATGTTACAGAAACATTATATACACATATACATACAGGCATTAAAATATAAACTGCAGTAATGTGATTAAAGTTGACTTAGCTTGGATTCTGAGTAAAACATATGTGCCTTGTTGGAGCACCTCAACTGTCCAACACTGTTGCCTTGGGGTATCCAAACATGGGCTGCTTTTTTAGCAGTAGATAGGTCTCTTTAGGGTGAAAACTGCAAAAACAGAGGTCAAGAGAGAGAAGTCATGCGAAACAATTAAGAACATGTAGTAAATGGTAACCTGGATATGCTGAACTGCCAAAATAAATGGTACAGATAATTCAGAAAAGGTTCACCTGAGACATTAAAATTTTTTTAATGTTTATTTATTTTTGAAAGAGAGAGAGAGAGAGACAGAGCACAAGTGGGGAAGGGGCAGAGAAAGAGGGAGACACGGAATCCAAAGCAGGGAGACACAGAATCCAAAGCAGGCTTCTGTCAGCACAGAACCCGACACAGGGCTCAAACTCATGAACTGTGGGATCATGACCTGAGCTGAAGTTGGATACCTAACCAGCTGAGCCACCCAGGTGCCCCGACCTGAGATATTTTAATATGAGCTGTGTCATTTTCAATGAATAAGCATCTGGACTCTTCAAGGAAACTGGACTAACACATTTTCCAGTATTCTTACATAACATTATGTGACCTTATTATTTAGAGGTGGGGGTAACTTTTAATTATATGATTTCAAACATAAAGGAAAATTATAAGAACAGTACAAATAATTCTCATATATCCTTTACCCACATTCACCGATTATTACTGGTTTGCTTCATTTGCTTACTTTATCATTCATTGTTTCTTTCCCTCCACTCTCATGCACACACCCTTTCTTCTTGAACTATATGAAAGTGAATTGCAAGCATCCTGCCCATTTAGCCTTGAATACATCAATGTATATTTTCTAAGAATAAGGGCTTTCTTTTTTTTTTTTTTTTTTTTTTTTTTTAAGAGTGGGTAAGGTGCAGAGAGAGAGAGGGGGACAGAAGAACTGAAGCAGGTTCTGCACTGACGGCAGAGAGACTGATGTGGGGCTTGAACTCATAATCCGTGAGAGCACAACCTGAGCTGAAGTTGGACACTCAACCAACTTAGCCACCCAAGAGCCTTAGAATAAAGGCATTCTTTATAAAGCCTAAGTACAATGATCAAAATCAGGAAACTAAACGTGGATATAATACTGTTATCTAGTATCTAATCTGTAGTACTCACATTTCACCAATTAACATGATGATGTTCTTTATAGCTCTTTTTTTCACCTGATTCAGGATCATGCATGCAGTTGATTAAGGTACCTTTAATCCTCTATTAACCTGGAACATTTCTTTGGCCTTTCTTTGTGTGCTTTGACCTTGATGATTTTGAAATAAATAGGCCAAGTATTTTGTAGAATGTCCTTCAATTTGAGTTGTCTGAGGTTTCCTCATGATTAGATTCAGGAACGTGTCTTTGCTAGTAACACCACAAAAATGCTGTCCTTCACAGGACACATGATGTCATCTTATCCTATTACTGGTGATCTCTGATCACTCAGTTCACTAGGTTTCTCTACCAAAGTGTTCTCCTTTAGGATGAGTAAGTAATTGTGGGGAGATTTTGTGAAATTATATTTAAAAAATTCCATTCCTTCATCACCCTTTAAACTACTAGTATTTGCATCTGTGTTTAGAACTAGGTTTCACTTTTTAGCCAGTGCTATTGATGAGTAGTAAGTTTCCTCTCGCTGGAAGAGGTCAGATCTATACTGGGTAACTATTTCGTGGGAGTGTTGTAGAGGGAATTCAAGGATTTGTGGAGCAGTGGGTCTTGAATTTTAAGTTCCCTTGCAACTCTGAGATCCAGTGTTTCTGTGAACATCTTTTAGGCAGAGAATCTTTTTATATTCTCCAAAAAATTGATAATAAATCCTTTGTTACTTTTCCTACCTTTAATGTTGGTAAATATAAAAGCAAATAATACATATATTTTAAAGTAGCGAAAAATCGAATGAAATAGTAGAGAATCTATTCTAGTACTCCACTGCTGTTGAATAGGGTGTGATTATTCCTGGGCCTACTTAGGAAAAAATAATGATCTAACCTGGGCAAGTATATGGTTAGTGACTTGTGAATAAAAATTGGCAGTGTGCCATGTGGCAGTTATAAGTGAAGAGAATTAAACTCTCTTAATCATTCTTTTTAAAAAATACACATACGTTAGATGTTTTTTATCTGGAGGGAGTTTCAGGGATCTGACATTGCTAATAGTGGATGTCTGAGGACTTTTAAAGCCTGTCACAGAAGGAAGTTGGAGTGGAAGAGAGTAGATAGAGGTAAGGGTTCAGATGAATATATATATTTGAAACAGTACTTGGCCTGGGCACATGTTGGGTCAGGAGGAGCCTTGGCATAGCTCTTATGGTACTTCCATATTCTTCACTCATAAATTCTAAACTACTTCTGTGGCAGGTTTTAAATACCATCACTAGTGCACATTTGGGCTACTGTTGCTGATAATGATATTCCTGGGAGGGCAGAAGTTCCCTGACTTGTTGGAGGGCATTGCCACCTGTTTACATATCTAGGACAGAAGCCTAGAAGGGGTCCAGTACTTCTTCTCCTGCACTTGCCAGGTCCAGTTGATTGTCTTTCATAATTATACCTTAAATTCATCTCCTACCTCTCTCTGGACTTAATGCCTCATCTGTAGTTTGGGCCTTTTTTGTTTCTTAACTAGATGGGAAATAGTTTTCTAACTAGTTTCCTTGCCTCTGGACTGACTTGTTGCTGCACTCCTGCCCTGCCCTCACCCCCTACTCCCACCCTCAGAAGCAACTCTAGGGCTCCCAGTTGCCACCAGAATAAAGTTCTGATTTTTTAGGAAGCCTTTATGATCTTGTCCCTGCCTTTCTTTTTTCCTTCCTCTCCAGCTAGTTATTTAGTGCCATTTTGTTTGGCAATTTTTTGAATGGCCTGGACTCTGTTAACATTGCTGCTGTTTATATTGCAAGAAATTCCCTTTCTCCATTCTTTATTTACCTCACTAACTCCTGTTCGTCTCATAAATCTCAGAACTGGTGTCACCTTTCCTTCAACTGTGTCAGGTGCTTTCTGTACCCACGGCACCTTTCTCTTTCCTCCCTCATAACCCTTAGCATAATCTAACAGTATTGTGGTGGTTGATTTTCTTTTCTGTCTCCCTCCTAGATGCAAAACACTTCAAAGTGAGGAACTCCTTTTCGTCTTTCTCTGTGTTCCCTGTATAGCACTTGGTACTTACGCTTGGTTACAGGTGCTCTTTTACTGACTACAGAAGAGATGCATAGATAGAAGCCACAGGGCACAGCTCAACAAATGGGGATCTTCTGAGCACTTAGAGCTTTTTAAAGTTGGAATGTACTGCTTTCGGAGTGGTGAATTTCCTGTTTCTAGAAGTGTGAAACATAGCTGGGTATACTTGACACTAGTTGTCCATCTGGGACTTTTCACGTATTTCACTATGAATAAAGTTGTAAATTTGGAGGAATAGATGAAATTCATAGATTGAATATATAGCAAAACTAATTTCACAAGTTCATGTGTAACAGGGTTTAGAATTTAGGGGAAAGTAATCATCTTCTATCTTATAACGTTTTATAATAAAAAACTAAGGAATATGTTTGTATTCAGTTTCAGGCTTTGGCCACCAATGCAACTCCTAATTCCAGTTTTAGGTTATAATCTCTTTGGTAATTAATTTAACTTTGCTTATTTTAAAATTTAATCTTTTGAGTATTCAATTTATGTATATGGTACAGAATTCAAAAGGCATAAGGGAAGGGGTAAACAGTGAAAATTAAGTCCTCTACACCTTCCTAGTACCATCCCCAAACAATCCAGCCACCGAGTTTCCCTTCCATTGGCAACCACTGTTACCTGATTCCTGTCTTCTATTCTAAGGATAGTCTGTGCATGGATAAGCACATGTGTATATGTATGTGTGTGTGTGAATATATATATATATATATTTTTTTTTTTTTTTAACAAGTTATACACTGCGTACTTTCTGCAGTTTGCAGAGCACTGAACAACATATTCTGATAAAGGTTCTCTGTCCCTGCATATAGACTTGAACTTTTTTTCCTTCAAATCACTAAAAAATACATTAAATGGTTGCACTTTGGTTTATTGATCACTTACTATGAAAAAAAAAAAAATAAGACCTAGATTTGGAAGGAGACTTGCTTAAGGTAGTATTGGAAGCAGAAGACACAGGAAGTAGAGATGACTTCAAGTGGGAAAGTCATACAAGGGAGCAAGAGAGACATGACTTCTTCACCTGGGGAGATACAGAGGGTTCTTCACCTAATCTTGTTGGCTCTGAGATGCGATCGTGAACTTTCTGGAGGAAGGCTGTGGCTCCTACACTCTAACCCTTTATCAGAATTTCTCAGTTCTTGCTTTTTAAGGTGAGCCAGGAGGTAAAATATTCACTTCCAAAAATCTCAAGGTTCTCCTTGATATGTCCGTTCACACCATAGATACTTTAACGTTAGTTTTCACACATCAGAGCTTTTGCTAATAGTGTTGTTCTTCAGTGTTTACTTGGCTTTTGTCTTGCAAAACAGACTATGGTCTTCTCAGAGGCTGAAGCTGTATCTTATTCTTGACATCTGTGTCAGATTGCTTTAGTGAGTGGTTGTTAAATACCATTGGTTAATTGCATTTCCAGGTGGGATAAAAACACTGGTAATTTCTTCTCTTTCACAAGGCCACGTGGTCATCAAAAAAAAAGCAAAGATTACTAGGTGGTTTTAACAAATAATTAGGTTCTTCTGTATTCTGGAACATTCTCTGATATCTAGGGGAAAAAAGCATTCCATTGCATCTATTAAGTGTCTGTAGGTATTTTAGAGAGTTGGAAGGCAAAAATATACCAAAATGTAGCAGAATATTCCTCCAACTCACATCCACTCTGTATCTCTTCTCAGGTTTCAGGAATTCTTCATCATTGTCAGGTGGTTTTGTAGGGAACTTGTCCAGAGTTCCTGCAGCAGCCCAAGGGAGAGCCAGCAGTATCCCCTGCAGAGTGGGATTTCTATGAAAAAGGAGCACTTCTGGTCAATTCAGAGAAATTAAAAGGCTATCCAGCTGTAGGCAAATGTATTCGCTTTAAATCTGTACTGTGTTCCAGAAGGAAATGGCTTTACTCATCAGCTGCCTATTGGCAATTGCCGTTTGTTTCCAAGTAAGGGAAGATTACCAAAAATGTTTATTTTTTAGCTTATTCAAATATTTATATTTTCTCTAGCTTCTTTTCTGAAATATTTTGGCTCCCTCTTTTTTCTGATAAACAACTGCTGTTCACATTTTCTTTGTTCTACTAGTTTATGAATGTTAGCTTTAGAATGGATCTGTTTCTTCAAGGATCACTGGAAAGTGAGATTCCACGTAGATCGATACGTGGCAAAGTAGAGAAAATTTACAGTTCTCTGACCCCAGAAACTGCAATTTAAAAATTAATATCCTAAGGATTTCAGAGGGAGAAGAGAACCGCCCTGTGAATGCCTCACATATGTAGATAGTCCCTCAGAAAGGGAGCCAGCAAATGGCAGGCTTCTGTGCTCTCATACTCCTTGTTCCTCCAGGCTGCTGTTCTGGCCAGAGGTCAGCCTTCTCAAACTTGCTACCCAGTCCCTTTGCCACCTCTCCCTAGCTCCACTCACAAGCTCATTTCCCTTCCCCCTTACTTCCTTGAGATACGTAGGTGTTAGTCTTGCCCCCTGCCCTCCACATTGCCATTAGGGCCTGTGACCCCATTTGCTACTCTCTGCTTTCTTAGAAGTTCTGGTCTCTGGTTAGCTGTGCCTCTGCTTACGATAACTGAGACCTAGAATAAAAGAGATAGCAAATGTGGGGAAACATACATTTGGCTTTGAATCTGTTAGATTTGAGAGCTATAAGATTATTAGACATATATGTCTAGTAGGTAATTGCACCTATGGGAGAGATTGAAGTTATAGGAGAGTGAGAGACCAGTGGATGATACAAGATCCCATCGGTGATGAAACGGGTTAGAACCTAATATACTAGGAGAGGAGTGTTTATTATTTGGAGAGGAGAATATGTCTTTCCTTGGGGCTGGAGGGCAGAGGTTGAGTACTCTAACAGATCTCTCTGGTGCTGAAAAGAAATGAAGAAGGGGGGGGGGTCCTTGTGTGCTAGCTAAAGGAGATAAGAACATTGAGAGTGAGGAAGTGGGGAGGGCAGCAGGTAGTGAAGTGGTGAGGTCCTGTGACATTTGGAGTGAGTAGACTAGGGAGAGAGAAGAGGCTGTGAGGAAGGGCTTGCTGATAGGATTATGGGTCTGTCTTGAACTTAGGGGTCATTCTTGTGTAGCAGCACCCTTTTCTCCAGGAATGGATTTCCTCCATCCATGCTGGGCAACATGAGAGTGAGAGGTGGTTAGGGTGCTGGTGCGGCCCTCTAAGAGTATGGAGGGGAATGAACCAGTTATCATGTCAGTAACCTTGTAGTCTTCGGGGCATAGTCTGTAGGAAAGTGAAACCAGGCCACTGGCTGGATCAGAGAGAAGGGAAATAGCTGAATTGTCCACTGTAGCCCAGTTCTGTACACCACCATTGGCTTACACATGTGTTTCATAAATGTTGGCTGAATCAGTGATGGAGACAAAGTTTTATAGGAATCAGAGGTAGTGATGGGGTCTTTGATAGGGTGGGATTTTTGTGTTTGTTTTGGTTCTGGAGTAATTCTTTGTCATGTAGGTTTACTGAATACTGTAATATTGAAGCCCACCCAGGAAGGTGACAGGAGACAAAGTGAGCCAAGGGCCAAGGCCTCTGCAAAGTTTTTGTCTGTTGTTGATGTTTATGGCATGAGAAATAGCCATCTTGAGTAGAATTTGTGAGCTTCAGGGTATAGGGGATTTCTCATGAGGGAAGGATGTCTAGAAAGGACCTAATGACCCTAAAAGAATGCAGACCCTATTGTCTAGACCCTAAGGGTTAGGTGTTGTAAGAACTAATGATAGGCAGGGAGAAGAGATCTGAGGAAAGCCAGGTTGTAGGAGAAGGTGGAGAAGACATTTGTGAAAAGGCTGAGAGTGTAGGGGGCTGTTTAGAATAGTGGGGGGTCCCAAGATGGAGGACAAAACAGAAGGACTGCAGCACGTTCTTGGCAGAGCACTGGAAGGCTTACTTGTGTCAATCTCTGGGGTTAGTAGTAGGCTGGTGCTTATAGGGGAAGCACAATGGGGCAGTCGGGTAGCTACTCTGGAATGACAGCTGATGCCACTGCGGTCTGCATTTGTCAGGGGACCTGTGCCAAGCTGACAGGTGTATTGTCTTAATTATCCTCTTTGATCCTCATAATGTGTTACCTCATTTTACAAAAACTGAAACTCAGGAAAGTTAATATACCTAAAGGTCACACAGTCTCATGGTTCCTATCCAATTCTTACTGATTATACTTAATTTCTTTTGTGCACTTGCACTTCATGTATTGTCCTATTCAAAGACAGCATAGATACAGGAATATAGTCAATGCATTCTGTAGTGTTATAGTTAGTGAGTGTTGCTGGAAAGTCTGCTCCTTCTTGGCCCAAACACAACGGTGTAGGTAGCTCTCTAGCACCCCCTGGTGGCAGTGACAGAAGTGTAGTGTGCTAGGGTAAGAGTGAACACTGACTAGCCTGAGGTACCACAAAGTCAGTGATAGGCAGCAGCAAGACCATTTTCTTTGTTGTGAACATGGCACTTCCCAAATACAGCCTTTAACAGTTGTTTGTCTATGTATCTTAACTGTAAGGTAATAATATGATTTATACCCCTACAGTGTTTAGGGACATTCAAGTATGAAAGTGTGAAAAGACACCCACAGTGAGAGTTAAATCCATTGGCTTGAACCCTTCTTATCCGTTGATAAACACCCTTTGCCCCAGCCAATGTCCAGGTCCATCCCTTTCCTTATAAGCTAGGATGGTACTCTCTTCCTATTTCCTTTCATCTTTATTATGTCCCATTTCGTTGGCTTTTTTCATTAGCATATGAACACATTTTCATACTGCCCATTGAAAGAAGAAAGAAAAGCTTTAGAATCTGTCACCTCTTTCTCAAACCACTCCCAACCTGGTTCCATTTTTCCTAGTTAAATTTCTTAAAGAATGGTTTCATAAACCTCTTTCCTATCACTCTTTTCCCAATCCACTGCCCCTTGCCTTCTGCCAATTCTGTCTCTCCACCAAAACCACCCATGTGACCAGTGAATGGGAGAGGAGTACCTGTTCTTACCAAGACCCCAGTGGGCTGTTCAAAGAGTAATGTGAAATATAAGGCCTCATTGAAGGTCTTGAAGGTGGCAGCTATTCTGAATTTCAGCTATTGTTTTGCAGTTTGAGTTGTTTCTTTCATGACTATCAATCTAGCAGTAGGGCTGTATTATTCGGGCTGGCTGGTTATGTTAAGCCCCCAAGTAGGCCAGGTATCGATAGTTAATATTGGTGTTCCAGTGATGCCTTCATAGTCACCTCTTTTCCTTTCTGGATACCGACTCACTTGAAAAATAGATTCAGAGATTAGATGGGTATCCAAACATAAACTTTCTTCATGGTGAAAGCTGGACTAGAGATACTCTGTGAGAAATCTGTGCTTTGTAATCTTGTGTAGTGAGTGGGTCTATAGAGTAGACCTTCATCCACCAGCTACATGGAAAGCCTTAGAGCCTGGCACTTATTAATTAGAGAAGACATTGGTGACTAGTCAGTGGTCTGTAAATTACACATCTCAACAACTTGGCTTTTCGTATCTGTCTCTCCAGGGCTCTTCGGTCAGTGGTAGTGTAGTCTTCAGCAAGATTTCTGAATCCTAGTTGGCAGACTTTATAGGAGAATGGTGGTACTGTTCTGGACATGAAATAGAGGGGTGGCTTCACTGGGTTGAGTTTTTATCCAGTTGAAAACTCCTAGGACTGTTTCTGACAATTTGGATTTTGTTAGAGCTAGATTTGTACATAATAATAAATGCTCATGCATTTATTAGTTAATGAGTTAATCAGTAAAGCCAAATTGTTAGTGTCCTTTCTGTTACCACAGATTCAGTTTGTTTATTTCTACATTTTACAGGTTGAATATAAGCTGGGATTCCAAGTAGACAATTTTGTGGCTATGGACATGCCCCAGGTCAACATTTCTGCTCAGGGGGAAGTTCCACGCACTTTATCAGGTGAGTCTGAAAGAGTGAACATACTGTTTTCAATTGTGTCCCCCATATCCCAAAAAGAACAGCTTAACAATTGACATATAGTGTATTCTACTTGATAGGCATAGATGTATAAGTACTTTGAAAAGTAATTTTTGAAAATACTGATTATTTGCACTGTGTTTTAAACCATTCCCTCTTTTCCATCCTTTTCAGAACTGTCTATACTCAGCACTTCCTTATCTCCTTTTTCTGCATTGCTGGCACTGGCCTCCACATGGATCTCTGTGTCTGGTCTTGTTTGTTTTTGACAAATTCCCACACCATGGCCTGGATGATCACTGAACACTCCTATCTGACCAAATGATATCAAGCCCATCAGGGCCCCTTACTCCCATCAACTGAGTCCACTGCAGACTCTCCAGCCAGTGTGCTGTATGTTTATTCTGTCCCCTTACCTGCCTGTCTAGCTGTGTTGCTGCATTTGCCCCAGCATTCCAGTGGTGCCATACTACATGCAGTTTTGACATCCTTGCCTTTGCACGTGCTTGTCAGTATATTTGGAACTGCCTTTTCCTCTTTTCTGCTTATAAACTCCTACTCATACTACCCTGCAGGATCTTGTTCTTCCTACCCTGCAGGATCTTGTAATTTAAATGTTTTTGAACTGATCACGTTATCTTGTAATTCTTTGTGCTTGTCTCTCCCTGCTGGCCTGTGGTTAACCTGAGGACAGGAGCTCTCTTTTTCAGCCATCTAGCATTGGTGCCTGGAACAGCATCTGCACAGAATAGTCACATAATACCTCTGACTAAATGATTTAAGTGTCATATATATACCAGTTTAACTACTATTGAGCCAGCCTTTTGAGAAAAGCTCCTAAAGATGTGAGATTTTAAGAACAGTGAACTTCTTAAAATTTGAAAGGGTAAGCCATGTACTTTCCACAATATTGTGGAACTTTTTCTGGCAGTCATTCATTGTTATTGGTGACATACATTAAGCTTTAGGAAAGCATAGGGAGGCTTACTCATTTTTATGGGTCAGTAAAGAAGTTCAGAAATGCCCATATTTTTCATATGCTCATACAGATAGAATGATATTGTAGGGGCACCTAGGTGACTCAGTCAGTTGAGCATTCAACTCTTGATTTCAGCTCATGTCATGATCCCAGGGTCATAGGATTGAGCCCCACATTTGGCTCCATGCTGAATGTGGAGCCTGTTTGAGATTCTCCCTTTCTCTCTCTTCCTCTTCTTCTACCCTGCTTAGTGTGTGCTTTCTCCCTCTCTCTCTCTGAAAAGAAGAAAAGAATGATACTCTAAATTTATAGGAAAAGAATCTTAAACTGAAAGATTGGAAAAAAATGGTGTGCACCAAAGTCTGTTACCTCATTGCTACAATAATTGATTAAAGTCAGTTTCTGTTTAGAAAGGTTTTTTTGGGGGTGCTTGGGTGGCTCAGACGGTTAAGCATCAGACTTCGGCTTGGGTCATGATCTCGTGGTCTGTGAGTTCGAGCCCCGTGTGGGACTCTGTGCTGACAGCTCAGAGGTTGGAGCCTGTTTCAGATTCTGTGTCTCCCTCTCTCTCTCTGCCCCTTCCCCGCTCGTGCTCTGTCTCTCTTACTCTCAGAAATAAATTAAAAAAACAACACAACACATTAAAAAAAGAAAGGTTTTGTTTTGAAAGCTTTGTATTTTTTAAATTCACAGTTGACTGATTTATCAGGTTATCAGTTTATGGGTTTATATTTAATCTTTGTTAAGAGCAATACATAATTGCATTTTGGTGATAAATTGTCTTTCCTTTTTATCAAGTAATTTTTGTTATTGCTGATGTGACTGGTAAGGTAGCATGGTTTGCCTTATTCAGTAGCTTAACTATATTATAATGAGAGGACTTATGAGACAAAGTAATCTATTAAAAATCATGAGAAAAAGTTGAAGATAATCTCTTCTTTTATGTCTTGGCTTGTTCTTTAATGTTTAACTTTTATATCTATAATAAATGAATGATGTCTAAAGGTATGTAGTCTGAAGATAAGTTCTCTGAAAATTTTAGTATTATGTAAATATTCTTTTAGTTTTATGCAACAAAAATAAAGAACTGTAAAATACTAGGTATTAATGTTGATTTTTTAGAAAATTAAAATATTTTTTCTTTTTTGTTTTTTAAACAGTGTTTCGGGTCGAGCTTTCCTGTACTGGCAAAGTAGATTCTGAGGTTATGATACTAATGCAGCTCAACTTGACAGTAAATTCTTCAAAAAACTTTACAGTCTTAAATTTTAAACGAAGGAAAATGTGCTACAAAAGTAAGGAATTTATTCACCAAAGTATGTGTTTTATATAGATGTGATAAGGTCAAAAATACATTTTGTCATCTTTTTCTAGATTTGTGACCAAATCTTGATTATAGTAGCAAATGAGAAAAGAAAAAGCACTAACAAATGAAATTCTGAGAAAATTGCCTGATAGCTACCTTGTTGCCAGGAATCTCACTCAGGCCCTGCTTTCTCAAAATCTTTTATCAGAATTGCTAATTCCATTAAGAATGTGAAATAGTATTAAAGAGGTAAAGAAGTCAAGTAGTTCTGATAGGGGCCCCTGAGTAACTCAGTGTTAACTGTGTTTGTCTTATAACAATACTATGGCTCAGTTGTCCTGGGGCTGGATATACTTGGCAGGATATTGGGACAAGTTGTTTAACCTAGGTCTCAGTTTTTTCAGTTGTAAAATGGGCATGATAACCTGTTTCAGAAGTTGTTCTTATTTATTTTCTTTTTGGTTAATTGAATCAAACCTAAATCTTAGAATACTGTGTATGGGTACTTAATAAATGTTAATAGCTTTGGGTTTGAATAATCTGGTACTCAAGAAATGACAGTGGCTATGAGAATTCCCATGGGCAATAGATGAAAGAATTTGAGAGTTTTCCTGAAAGATTGTCCAATCCATTCACTTTAAGTTGCACAGAGGTAAAGTGACCTGAATTTGCGCTTTCTTTCACTTAATGTACAGATGGTTACTAAGATGTGGGGTGGGGGGAGGGAACTAAAATAAAGCCCTCTAAAATTGAGTGCCTCGTACTGTGCATTTGTACTATGTTACAAGTGCTTTTACATGCATTGAACCTATTTAGTCCTTGTGACAATTCTAAGCAGCAGTTTCTGTCATTATCTCCATTTTCTGAAGAGGAAACTGAGGCTCAGAGAATCTGACCAACTTGCCAAGGTCAGACAGCTAAGAGGTGCAGCTGCATGCAAACTTGTGCTCTTAGCTCTGTTGTTAAATTCTGTCTTAACACATTTCCTAATTGAAGTTAGTGCTAAGGGTTAGGAAAATACTTGGGGCCAGCAAGTGAGTTATCATGGCTAATGTCGAGATAGATGCCAATAAAAGAGCTGTACTGCCTTAGAGTGGACATTTTTTAAATGGAAAGTTAGCAGGCACCTTTTATTTTCACTGTTTTGATATATTTTATAGTTCTAGTATATTCGGTTATGTATGTACTTTCACAGAATTTTAAAGCCAAAGAGGACTTTAGAGACTAGTTCAACCTAGTCATTATATAATTGATGTGAGGAGACTTGTCCCTGGAGAGGCCACCTAAGTTTGCACAGCCAGTCAGGAGTGTAGAAGCCTGGTTCCTGATGCTTAGGGAGGGTGTTCTGACTGTACCATGGTGCTTCATCTCTTAATATCTAAAGGCAAAATGATGGCCAAATATGATGTGATCAATGGAGCCCACCACTGTTAGTATCCACGGAGGTTAATGGTTAGATGACATTCAGAATGATCTCATACTTTCTCCATTTTCTTTAATGTGTACATGAAAATTAACATTAACAGCATAATTTTCTATTCTGTTTTAACTTAAGTTTAATATAGTGCCACCCTTTTCATTTTGTCGTCATACTTCTGGCTACCCCAGTTATCCAATTTATGACTCTTACTTTAATATGTGATCCTAATGTGTTTGTGTGGTTTTCCACCTACTACATTTAAAAAACTGCAACAGAAAACATATCTGTACTATATCAAATGCTAATGGGTGTTACTGGCAAGAAAATGTTCCTTTTTTATGTGAGAGTGGGGACCGCTGGCTCAGATAAGTTTCATTACTTAAGCATTTCTTAGAGCCTTTATACTCTGCTAATGTGAATTGTGAATCTCCACAGATGATATAATACTTGGCTTTCCCCAAACTTCTTGACCACAGAAATCCTTTTTCATTGAGCATCTATAAACAACACCCATAGACTAATGATTGGTGATTAGAGTGATGATGATCAGAATAGTAATGTAGGATTTATTATCTTGCAACAAATACCTTGTTAATTAGTTCAGGCAATGTTCTAATAGAACTAAAACTATGTTAGAGAAAAATTCAGAAAGTGTATTTTAAGTATTTAAGGATTTCCATGGAAAAGAAGGAATTTCTAAAAGCATCTTTTATCTTTTTTAAATTCAGAACTTGAAGAAGTAAAAACTTCAGCCCTGGACAAAAACACTAGCAGAACTATTTGTAAGTGTTAATGTATTACCTTTCTCCATCATGAGGAATAAAAACTGCCTGATTGTAAATGTACATGATTGTATGAGGCTTGGAGGCCTAGTAGTGTCCAGTTTGCCAAAAGATACATGAGGCCTTGCTGTTTATTTCACTGATTGGTATATAGTCAGATGAAACTGTTAGAATATTGAAATATTTGTAAAGCAAAATTCATACATATTTTATAACAAATGATCTAAAAATTTTTTATAGGCAAGAATTTATATCACATCATTTCAAATGGTAATAATTAAAGTATGAACATGAAAACGTATGTAAGATCCTCATCTCAATAGCAGAAGGTTAGAAAATCTGATTTGTGGCCTGGACCGGTTAACCCTCAGCTAATTTCATCCAGGTGAAAATGCAGCTTAAGGATACTTAAAGATACTTACTTAAACCTGCAGAGCAGAAACTCAAAGTAGATTTTTATTTTCGTAATGGTTGTGTTTAAATGGTATAACTTAGACTTCTTTTTTAGTTTTCTGATGTGGACACATTGAGTCCTATTCTTCCTGAGAGAGTTTTAATAGCACTATCTTAAAAGGATACTAGATTCTCTTCAAAAAAGTAAACTTTAAAAAAAAAATTGTGGAAGGGAAGAGTTTCAAATATGCAAAAGCTGAGAGAATGCACTGATGAACCTTTGTTCATTTGTGTGACCATTACCCTCCTTCAGTAATGATCAATGTTTTGCCAGTATTGTTCCATTGATTTCCTCCTCCTTTTCTGGATGAGTAAGTGGGGTGGGGAGGGTTGGGGTATTTTAAAGCACGATCCAGGCATCATTTCATGTATAAATATTCCAGTATGGATTTCTTTTTAAAAAGGCAATTAAAAAAACAACCCACAAACACCCAGCACCTATTCACTTATATTTGATTTATCACAAAATTAACAAAATTAACAGTAGTTCCTTAATAAATTATTTGGCTAGTTCATGTTCACATTAACCTGATTGTCTCAGAAATATCTTATACTTTCTCCTCCACAGTGGGATCAAATGAAGCCCACACACTGTTTTGTTGACAAATATTTTATATTAATCAGAGATCACCCCTCTCCCCCGTATCACTTTTTGTTGACAAAATGGAATCACTTATCACATAGAATTTCTCACTTCTGCATCCTTGTGGCATTATTTAACATATTTTTCTTTCTCCTATAAACTGGTATTAGATTTTGTACTTGATTAGATTTAGGGCCAACTCTTGGCAAGAATAGTTCATAGATAGTAGTATGTGCTTCCTGTTTTATCTTTTTCTCACCTCAGGAGGCAAAGAATATCTGGATATCCCAACATACGCCTTTTTTGAAGATAAGATAATATGAGATGTTGTCTACTTTTTTAGAATATTTCATTGGATTTATCTCTGAGAAGAAAGAAAACCATTTTTTAAAATATCACTGCTTCTCAAATTTACTTTGAAAATTCTGGTGACTTTACCCATTTCTTTTATGTTAATAGGATGTTATTTCTAACAAAGAGAATAGAATATTGCATATTCTTGGTCTCTGGCTCTTTTTCTTGATACCTCTCTCCTTCCCTCCCTTTCTATCCATCTATCCAGCATTTTTTGAGGATGTGTGGTACGCCAGGTGGTATGATTGGAGGCAGAGGATCAAACTGTGAGCAAAACAGTCCGTGCCCTCAAGGGCTTATGATGTAGAGGATGAGATGGACAAGGCAATAAGGCTGCGATAATAACAAGAGTGTGGCAAGCTATGGTGCTTTGGGAACCCTGAGGAGGGGCATGTAATCTCTGACGGAGTGAGGGACAGCTTCCTGAGAAAGTGGCATCTCATCTGAGACTTGAAGGGTGACCAGGTGGTGGCAAGTGAAATGTCAAAGTGAAGGAATAGGAGCAGTGCATACACAAGCCTGGAATTTGGGGGGTGAACAAGTAGGATACATTCAGGGGACCTGCCCGGCAGAGCAGTGTCTTTCCTCTTCTCTGCCCTGGTGTGTGTGCTTGGATAGGTACTGCCAACACCAGCCTTGGCGACCTTCCTTTTCTGCCCTTCCCAGGATTGACTAGCCTGTGGCATTCTTCAGGAAAGTCAGGCCTTCGTTCAGGCTGTAGTAAAGTGTAGCTGCTCTAGAAGCTATTTGGTTTCTTTGCTTTAATCTGTGCTGATTTATTGTTTGTTGATTCAAAGCTAAGTTTAAATTTTAGAAAGCAACCTGATTCCCAAGTTTTTCAAAGCTATAGCTTTTATCTTTTGTCCTTACCTATCCCCAGAACTCCACTTGTATTTCTTGTCAGCTTGACATGTCCATGTAGATGTGTACTGGGTACTCTTAGTCACAACAAAACTATTGATTTTTTCTCTCTTCCCTCAACTTGCCTTTTTTTTTTTTTAATCTTTGTAAAGTTACCATTATCCACCTAATTCTTTAAGCCAAAGTTTTGATTCTTCTCTTTCTTTTTACCCCAGTATCATTCATAAGCAAGGTCTGTTAACTATACGCCGGTCCATTAATTTATCTTCCATAACACTCTTGCCCACACCACTGCTGTCTCTTTTTTAGACTACTGCAGTAACCTTCTAACTTCTTCCCTTTCCCTGTTGTTGCTCAACACTCATAGCATTCTTTGCACAGCATGCAGTTGGCTTTGTTTTTTTTTCAGCTGTCATAGTGTATATCATTCCTTTGCTTAGTAATGATTTCGTGTCTTATTTAGGATAGAACCCAAATTTCTCAGGTTTTATTCAGTAGAATTATAATGTGAGTGCTCATCATCAAAACTTACTTGATGCTTCAGTTACACCAGTTCTGCTTCTATTTCTCTGTCTTCACCTGTCCTCGCTTAGAACGTATGTATCTCTGTCTCCGTGCATCTCTTCCTCAGTTTGCCTGTGTGTAGGTGTGTGTGTGTGTGTCGGTCTGTCTCCCTGTCTTTGAGTTACTTCCTCCAGCGCCAAGGCTTGCTTTCTCTTTCCCTCTGTTTTGAATAATAGAAAATTGAATACTGTTTACTGAGTGGGGTCTTGTTATCCTGCTCTTATTTTTAAAAATAAGCATGGCACAAGAACAGACACTCAGATCAATGGAACAGAATACAGAACCCAGAAATGGACCCACAAACGTATGGCCAACTAACCTTTGACAAAGCAGGAAAGAATATCCAATGGAATAAAGACAGTCTCTTCAGCAAGTGGTGCTGGGAAAACTGGACAGCGACATGCAGAAGAATGAACCTGGACCACTTTGTTACACCATACACAAAAATAAACTCAAAATGGATGAAAGACCTAAATGTTAAGACAGGAAGCCATCAAAATCCTCGAGGAGAAAGCAAACAGAAACCTCTTTGATCTTGGCCACAGCAACTTCTTACTCAACACGTCTCTGAAGGCAAGGGAAACAAAATAAAAAATGAACTATTGGGACCTCATCAAAATAAAAAGCTTATGCACAGCGAAGGAAACAATCAGCAAAACTAAAAAGCAACCGACAGAATGGGAGAAGATATTTGTGAACGACATATCAGATAAAGGGTTAGTATCCAAAATCTATAAAGGACTTATCAAACTCAACAGCCAAAAACCAAATAATCCAGTGAAGAAATGGGCAAAAGCCATGAATAGACACTTCTCCAGAGAAGACATCCAGATGGCCAACCGACACATGAAAAAATGCTCCACATCACTCATCATCAGGGAACTACATCAAAACCACAATGAGATACCACCTCACACCTGTCAGAATGGTTAACATTAACAACTCAGGCAACAACAGATGTTGGCGAGGATGTGGAGAAAGAGGATCTCTTTTGCATTGTTGGGAATGCAAGCTGGTGCAGCCACTCTGGAAAACAGTATGGAGGTTCCTCAAAAAATTAAAAATAGAACTATCCTATGACCCAGCAGTTGCACTACTAGGCATCTATCCATGGGATACAAGTGTGCTGTTTTGAAGGGACACGTGCACCCTCATGTTTATAGCAGCACTGTCAACAATAGCCAAAGTATGGAAAAAGCCCAAATGTCCACCCATGGATGAATGGATAAAGAAGATGTGGTATGTATATACAATGGAGTAGTACTCGGCAATCAAAAAGAATGAAATCTTGCCATTTGCAACTACGTGGATGGAACTGGAGGGTATTATGCTAAGTGAAATTAGTCAGAGAAAGACAAAAGTCTTATGACTTCACTCATATGAGGACTTTAAGAGACAAAACAGACGAACATAAGGGAAGAGAAACAAAAATAATATAAAAACAGGTGGGGGGGGCAAAACAGAAGAGACTCATAAATATGGAGAACAAACTTAGGGTTACAGGAAGGGTTGTGGGAGGGGGATGGGCTAAATGGGTAAGGTGCATTGAGGAATCAATCCACTTCTGAAATCATTGTTTCACTATATGCTTACTAATTTGGATGTAAATTTTAAAAAATAATAAAATAAAAAATAAATAAGCAAAATAATCTGTTACTCTCATAAGAGAAGACTAAAAGTTTGATTTTTTTAAAATGTGTGGGGTCACTGTGTTGTATATTCCTTCTGTGAATCAGTGGTTGGTAACAAAGATGTCTGATCTTTTCCACTCTAGATATAATTGTTGAACAAATATGAATGATCTATACATCTGTTGTCCACTATGGTAACCACTAGCCACATGTGGCTATTTAACTTGAAATTAATTGGAAAAAAAATGTTTTAGTGTTTATTTATTTTTGAGAGATAGAGTGTCAGTGGGAGATGGGCAGAGAGAGAGGGAGACACAGAATCTGAAGCAGGCTTGAACTCATGATGCACGAGATCATGACCTGAGCCAAAGTAGGACGCTTAACCGACTGAGCCACCCAGGCACCCCAAACTTGAAATTAATTTAAATGAAATAAAATTAAAACTTCAGTTCCTCAGTAGTACTAGCTACATTTCAACGGCTTAATAGCCATAGGCAGCCAGTGGCTACTGTATTGGATAACACACTAGAGAACATTTCCATCACTGCAGAAAGTTCTGTTGGACAGCACTGCTACAGATGGTTTATCATATGTCTAGCACTTGTGACTTTTATATTCATTCATGAAAAGTTTTGTTTAAAACCATTTTTAAAAATTCCTTCAATAACATTAAAACAATTTGAGAACTTCTATCAATACACCATTGGTGACTGATCTTATCAAAGAATGGACACATGAAATGAAAATCTTTCTCACAAAGAACAGGATACTCATTGTGTCACAAAGCAATTGATAATATTTGTTTAGGAAGCTTAATGTGCTTTTTCATTTTTATTTCAGATGATCCTGTACATGCAGCTCCAACCACTTCTACACGTGTGTTTTATATCAGCGTGGGGGTTTGCTGTGCAGTAATATTTCTTGTAGCAATAATATTAGCTGTTTTGCACCTTCATAGTATGAAAAGAATTGAACTGGATGACAGGTATTATACCTATTTTGGGAAAGGAAAAAAATTAAAGCAGTTATCTGCATTTTCATGGGAGCCCACACAGCATGCACAGTGGTGCACAGGGAAAGGAGGGAGGGTGATCAGGTCTTGCCAAAAGAACAACTGTTGTCTTTGTGATTATTTATGTTTCTCTGATTTTATTTAAAAGATATTTTGAAGACAAATTATAGTTTATTAGTTTATGGGTAAGAAGTGGTGAGCACACTTTTATTCCCTTCCCCTTTGACATGACTCTATTCCACTCCTAGTACCTTTTTAAAATAGCCCTGTTTCTTCCTCCTAGTTCATCCCTCCATCATTGTCATTATATCCATCCATCTATCCATCCTTCCATCCATCCATCCATCCATCCATCCATCCAGTAAATTTATTGAGAACCTGCTGTGCTTTAAACCGTTGGTTCTCAACCTGGTTGCACATTATAGTCATGGGTAAGCTTATAAAACATGGGTCCTACTTTCCAGAAATTCTGATGTAATTGGTCTGGGGTGGTGTTAGGGCATCAGTATTTTTCTTAAAGCTTCCTGGATGATTCTAAAGTGTAGCCTTGGAGATACACAGGGTTAGATATGCTAAGTGCTGGGAATATTAAAAAAAATAATGATATACCTTGTAGCTTCAAGTATTTATTTATCTTTGACAACCTATAATTATAGAAGTTTATAAATCTGGTGATTATGATATGTGTAGTATAGTGTGAGAATAGAAAAGGGACTTGTCCCAGCCTAGGTGGATCAGAGATGACAGGGATGACTTTATAGGTAGGATAGGGTAAGAGGTAAAGATGGAATGATAGGTTTATTTTCCCAGTACACAATTCTTGTTTTTCTCCTCAGTGATTTCCACTTGCTGACTGAAAGACTTCCAACTTCATGACTTGCCTTTCAAAGCCTTTCTTTCGGTGGAGAGGTATTTTCCAAACTTGTTGAACCTTTCTCTTTTTCCCTTACTGTACCCTTACTTATGCTGTAGTCAGATGATTACTTGTTCCACAGTTTTGCCCTATATTTGCCCTTTAGGACTTTAATTCATGCTTTCCTTTTGCCCACAGGGTTCCTAAACCTTGTTCTTTCTTCAGATTTCAATTCCATTGCCATCTCTTACATGAAGTCTTTTCTAAGCTTCCCAACTGCCCATTTCTCCCTCCTCTGTCTCGCTCTCCTGCTTTCTGCTTCTCCCTCTCTGTCTCTCTGTCTTTGGTGGCAGTTATTCTACTTTTTTCTCCAGTAATCATGTTTGTGTACTTGTCTCTGCTGCTAGACTATAAGCTTTTTGCAACTAGGGAGCAATATGTCTTCTTGATTACTGAATCCTCAGGCCTACACAGTGTTATACACACAGTGGGTAAGCATATGTGTGGCATAAACAACCAACACAACTTGGTTGGATTCAGTATCTGCCCCTAAGTACTCTTTGTCCCCTCTGTTTTACTTGCTTTATCTGAGTAGAGAAGGAAGAGGAAGAAGGTAAGAATAGGAAGGGAAATACTTGGGAGATGTGTTTCAGAATAGGTTTTGTGTATATGGTGGTGTTAAAGTTAGCATTGGGGTTTATAGAGGAAGAAATGACATTTGGAAGCCTCTGAGTGGGAAGTAAGGTAACAGGGACATTTAGATAGGACTTTGAGAGGACATACGCACAGTTAAAGAGGTCACTGAGGAACCTGGCATTTAGAAGTCTTGATACACACATTTTCCTTGAATGCTTACGTGCGTGCTAGGGCTGTGAACACACATAAGCCAGAATTGTGCAAAAACTTACAGATTCAGTGGAGCATATACCTCAGCTTGCTAAAATATATATTAAATCAGTTACACTCATGTGTTAGGTGTTCTGGTTCTTTCCATTTTTGGGCAAAGGTTTCCAGACATTGCCTGAATAAAAGCAACTTACATTATCACTTATTTTCAGAGCATAACCTAGTGGTTAAGAGCCAAACAAAGCATCTCTGAATTCTTGCTGTTCTACTTACTAGCTTGATGGCTAGTAATGTACTCTTTGTAGGCGTTTCAAGAATTCTGAAGTGGTACAAGAGTGCCACCTACTGTTCAGTTACTGGAGAGAAACAAATGACCAGTAAATAGTTTGGAGTTTGGCCACTTATTTAACTATGTTGGTTGCAGGTAATAGTTAGGTAATAGTTTCACATATATTATACAACTGGGGCCTCAAAAAACTCCTGGGAGATAAGTTTTCTTAATCCTATTTTATGGGTAAGTAAATTGAAGTCCTTTATTTTCCACTCTTTGGGGATGGTAACATTTCTTTTCCCTCCCCTGGACTTTCAACAACACTGATTTTTAGTCTGATCTTTGAGTAGTACCCAGAACTCCAAAAACAGGTGTCCTGTGGTTCCTTATAATTCTAATATTACTAATCATATTAGTAATAATAATAATTTCTAATAATTTGTAAGTATGTTTGAGGACAAGGCACTCTCCTAAAAGCTTTCTTTCTTTCTTTTTCATATAATCCTTTTAGCAACCTTGTCAGGAGGTAGAATCAAACTCATTCTAAACATGAGGAATTCGAGGCTACAGAACCATTTGTTTGCCTGAGATCATACAGCTTGTAAATGGTGCTGGCAGTTTTGATTTTAAGGTTTATGTTCACTGTACTGCCCCCATACCCAAGGTTTATGGTCTTCATCTCTTCACTGTACTGCCCCATACCCACTACATGTGTAGACTCACAGAGATCAGTTCTTGAGTAGCAACTTTAAAAAAAAAATTTTTTTTAATGTTTTTATTTATTTATTTTTATTTATTTAAAAAAAAATTTTTTTTTTAACGTTTATTTACTTTTTGAGACAGAGAGAGACAGAGCATGAACGGGGGAGGGTCAGAGAGAGAGGGAGACACAGAATCCGAAACAGGCTCCAGGCTCTGAGCTGTCAGCACAGAGCCCGACACGGGGCTCGAACTCATGGACTGCGAGATCATGACCTGAGCCGAAGTCGGCCGCTTAACCGACTAAGCCACCCAGGCGCCCCTGTTTTTATTTATTTTTGAGACAGAGAGCATAAGCAGGGGAGGGGCAGAGAGAGAGGGAGACACAGAATCCGAAGCAGGCTCCAGGCTCTGAGCTGTCAGCACAGAGCCCGACGCAGGGCTTGAACTCACAGACTGTGAGATCACGACCTGAGCTGAAGTCGAACGCTTAACCAACTGAGCCGCCCAGGCACCCTGATTGAGTAGCAACTTTTTGTCATTATTTTTTTCAATCACCAGGTTTTGAAAATACAGAGCTATTGTGTGGGGCCTGGTCAGTTCAAAGATATTGCATATTTAGGAAAGTTGGGAGCCTCTGGACCCTGCTGATCCTACAGCTAAGGAAGGCATGAAAAGCCTATCCTGACAGTTTGGTATGACTTCCTGCCATCTGAGTTCACTTTTCATGTTAAATTTCTATCCCTCACCCGTCTACTACAGAATTCAAGGGCTGAGGTTGTGAAATTGAAATGTGCCCAAGGGTAACCTGGGGTAAGGTTTTTACCCACAGAAAAGACAAAAGCACATACTTAACGAGGTATTAATTTGTAAAATCTTGAGTATAGGGTTAACAGTTACTTGAGCCTGTCCTTTTCTGGATCTCTTATATTATTTAAAGGATATGGTATAATGGAATGCTTCAAATACTAGAAAATTGTAATAAGTTCCAGAAATTCTAAAAAGGTGGGATTGATTTGAACCAGAGATGATACCCCTTAAAAAGCCTTGGGCATATTGGCATATTTGATATGCTTTTATATTCTTTATTAGGCCATTTGATTTTGGACCACTAGTAAAAGAGGCCTGTCATTCTACTCCTCTTTTTCTTTTTTCTTTTTTTAAAGCAATCTAATTGGATGACATGGGCTCTTTTCCTAAGAGATGACCCATAGATCCCTAACATATCATATCTCTGTGTGAGGTTAAGGACTGCTGTCTATGGTGTCTAAGGACTAATACCTGCATTTCTGAATGATTGATAAGATGAACCTGCTTAATGATTATGAGGATAGAAAGGAAAGAAGAAGTGGCTCTATATTATGAGATTAAAATTTCAATATGGCATGTTTGTGATGGAGATCCATGCATTATTGTGATTGCCATCAGGATTTTAAGCTGGTTATACGGGTTGGATGCGTTTTTGCATACATAGAAAAAGGAGGGTTTTCACTGAAGCTGACTTACCAAATATTTCTCTTTTAAAACTTGTTTGCAGCATCAGTGCCAGCAGTAGTTCCCAAGGGCTGTCTCAGCCATCTACCCAGACGACTCAATATCTGAGAGCTGACACACCCAACAATGCAACTCCTATCACCAGTAAGAGTTAATTTAATTCTAAAGATGATTTACTATTGCTGTCTGTGGTCTGTCTGCCAGTGGTTCCTGTGTGCTTGGTTATTTGTGGGCCATGTGTACCATCCCGTGTACATTGTATCTAACGTGCGCAGAATTAGGCTTGATCTTCAACTTCTGCTTTCTAGAGCATTGAGTGAAACATTCTAAAATTGGAATACTAAAAATATAATTTAAGTTCAGTTGCTAGAATTAATTTTGGGGAGATTTCCATAGGTTAATTACATTAAAAGGGATACTGAATCACTTCTGTAGAAATTCAGAAGAAATATTTTCAGGTAGTTAGATAGAATAAGCCATTGAGCTGTATGAAGATGAGTCTTAGATTTTAATGAATTGTGTGATAATCTGAAGGGCAGTGGTAGGGATTTTACATTGTTTTTTAATCATGATAGAATAACTTCCTATCCTGTAGGATAGCTGCCATTAGAATTGAGAACATGAAATCTGATTTCCCCCCTTTTTTTTTAACAGGATTTTGATAAAAGTTTTTACACTGTAACATGTTGATGTGGGGGAAAATAATCATTCTTAGAATATAATTTAGACGCAATGAGGAATGAGTCTCCACACAAATAGAAAACAACATAATCCTCAGGATAAACAGTGGACCATAAATCAGGGCTCAACTCAGTACTGCTATCGATTAATTAGGTCTTACAGGCAGTTAGCTGGTATCTTCCTTGGACTGGCATTTACTATCTGTTCTTCATCCAGTGCCCTGTTGTGGTCTTCCAGTACTGTTTCCCATTAAAAAGAACCAGGATTCTTTGGGGAAATGGAGGATTTCAGGACTAGGTCAGGAATGGGCAAGATAAACCTGGGGCAGGTTGAAATGGGACATTTGAGCATCAAAAAGAATGACTGCAGTGGATGGAAACAATGTGTAAAAATCCTTGAGTTTGTGATGATAGTTATTGAAGAAGTTAATCAAGATGAGAAGTAACTAAGGCACCAAAAATCCCTCTTTCTGATGACTGGCTATATGAACTGTATTTCAGAGTAAGCAGATAGTGCTGGTTGATGAGGGAAAATGCTTCTTTACAGAAGAATCCTAGCTAATAAATGTGGAAGGAATGATAGAATTAGAAAATCATAATTACAACCTCTGTTAAAATAATTGATTCAGAAAAAGACCATCAGTGTTAAAACCCTGTGAACAAAGGGAAATGGGATCATTTGAGGGAGCAGACTGTCATGGTGTGACTCCTCTAATGAAACTTTGCATCACGGAAAGTAGGACAACTAGATATTTTGTACTCCCACATGTGATATACCACCCATGGAGTATTTTTTGTCTCCCTTCCCCACTCCTAAGAGGTAACCTGCACCTAATTATGGCTGTGGAACTGGTTGGCAGTTTACAAGAAATACAGGGATCGAAGAACAAGTTAAATGATACTTGAAGAAGCAGATGCTGAACATTCTTCAGAATAACAGAACTGGTTTCTTTAATAAGAGTGGCAAGAAAAAGAAAAGGGGGAAAGAGGGAATGCTCAAGATTAAATGAAATTTTAAAGAAATCATCAGTAGTTACCATCACCGCCAATGAAAGAAAGAATTATATGCTCTTCAGAAAACACAATGATAGATATGAAAGTAGTCCAGACTATTCAGAAGAAACACATCATTGATTTTAATGTTTAAGTGTCAAGATTTGCTCAGTAGAGTCAATTCTTGATTGTGGCTATAACCTTAAAGAGATAGAGATTCAATTATTATATGCTAAAAGCAAAATGCTTTTTAAAAGTCACTTGAGGGGCACCTGGGTGGCTCAGTTGGTTAAGTGTCCGACTTCAGCTCAGGTCATGGTCTCACAGTCTGTGAGTTCGAGCCCCACATCAGGCTCTGTGCTGACAGCTCAGAGCCTGGAGCCTGCTTCAGATTCTGTGTCTCCCTCTCTCTCTGACCCTTCCCCACTCATGCTCTGTCTCTCTCTGTCTCAAAAATAAATAAAAACATTAAAAAAAAAGTCACTTGAAATTACTTATTAAAAATATTGTTAGTTACTATTGATAAGAAATGTACTTATTTTTGTGGACATTATCTTGAGATAGATGATTCATTTATTATGTAGGGCAAAAACATTTTTTTAAAAATCCAGTGGAAATCCACTTGTATATAAATAAAAGAAAGACAAAGAGAGGAGTAAAAAAATATTTGAAGACACAATGGCCAAGAATTTTCCAAAATAACAAAACAACAGACCATAGATCTAAGAAACTCTGAGAACTCCAGGTACGATTAAACATATACAAATACAGATACTCACACCTGTGTGTATCCTGTTCAAACTGCTGATCAGTAGAATCAGGTGTATCAGTAGAATCAGTAGAATCAGCCTAATCCTTTGGTTACAGAACTCTCCAAGCCTTTCGTCTAGATCTTGTAGCAACAATTGATGACCATTGTCTAGGTCTTTTATCTCTCCAGGGAGTTTTCTTACCATGTGTTTACCAAAGCGCATAAATCTTAGAGAAGCCATTCCGGTTTCTACTTGCTAACACTGAATCTTCCTTCTATTCTAACATTTTTTTCTTGGAATGAAAATTTTAAGTTATAGCTAGAAATTTTATTTTTGCTGTCAGTAAGAATGAGTGGGAAAATAGCGGAGCTGAAAAACAGATGTATCTCACAATGATACAACTAGGCTGTATAAGCATGAGATTGATTAAATCAACCAGATGTTTTGTTCGAAAAAATAGTCTTTTCATTTGAAAAGTTGCTTTGTTAGGAGATTATATTAGAAAATCTTTTGGGGGAAAAAAACAGTCCATAAAGGGGAATAAGTTAAATTCTGTGAGTCAAGGGTGCCTGGGTGGATCAGTCAGTTGAGCATCCAACTCTTATTTTGGCTCAGGTCATGATCCTAGGGTTGTGAGATCGAGCCCCATGTCAAGCCCCACATTCGTGCCGAGCATAGATTCTGCCTAAGATTTTCTCTCTCTCTCCTTCTGCCCCTCTCTACCACTTGTGCTCGCTCTCCCTCTCTCTCTCAAATGAAATAAATAAAAATAAACAAATAAAAAAAGGGGTGCCTAGGGTGCCTCTGTTAAATGTCCAACTCTTAATCTTGGTTCAGGTCATGATCTCAGGGTTTGTGAGATCGAGCCCCACAATGGGCTATGCACTGACAGCACAAGCCTGCTTGGGATTCTCTCTCCTTTCTGTGCCTCTCCCCCCGCCCGCCGCACACTATAAACAAACAAATAAACATTCTGTGAGTCAAAGCTTGTTTCATTTGGGTGAAAGGCAGTTGAAGTGGTGGTAATGGTAATACTCATTTTAGTGTTTCTTGTCTTAATTATGCATTTTAAGGATTTGGGATAGGTAGAAAGTGTTTCTTTAAAATTCTGTGTGGCCTTGCAGCACCTGGGTGGCTCAGTTGGTTGTGTGTCTCACTGTGATTTCACAGTTCATGGGTTCAAGCCCCACGTCGGGCCCTGTGCTGACAACTCAGAGCCTGGAGCCTGCTTCAGATTCTGTGTCTCCTTGTCTCTCTGCCTCTCCCCCTTTTGTGTGCGTGCATGCACATTTTCTTTCTCAAAAATATATAAACATTGAAGAATAATTTTGTGTGACCTTCATAAGTAATTCTCCCTGTTCATGTGTGTGCCTTTCTCTTTTTTTTTTTAACGTTTATTTATTTTTTGAGACAGAGCATGAATGGGGGAGGGTCAGAGAGAGAGAGGAAGACACAGAATCTCAAACAGGCTCCAGGCTCTGAGCTGTCAGCACAGAGCCTGATGCGGGGCTCGAACTCACGGACTGTGAGATCGTGACCTGAGCCGAAGTCGGACGCTTAACTGACTGAGCCACCCAGGCGACCCCCATTTTGTGATTCTTACATTTATTCATTCCTGTGACTTGAGTCCTGAGGTTTGAACTGTATTAGTTGACCCTGATGGCACAATAAGGGTATTTATATTTCTTGGTCTGGCTTTGTTGGCTCCTCAGGTTATCCTACCTTGCGGATAGAGAAGAATGACCTGAGAAGTGTCACTCTTTTGGAGGCCAAAGCTAAGGTGAAGGATATAGCAATATCCAGGGAGAGGATAACTTTAAAAGATGTACTCCAAGAAGGTATTTATTTTCTTAAAATCGTTTCTCAAGCAAGATTTAATGTTAACACTATAAATTTTTTTTTTATTTCAGATTGTAAGAATTTCATGTCTTTGTGTCTAAGGATAGAAGTATACAATTTATTTCCTTTCTAAAACTGGTTTTTATTTTCTCTTTCTTTAGATCTTTAATTTGCCGTAATACAGCTTTGGTGTAATTCTTGATTTTTCAGTACATTAAAGCATTAATGTACTTACCAATGTACTTATGTATTAAATGTATTATGTATTAAGACATAATGTACTTATGTATTAAATATGTATAGAAATATACATATTTGTATATATTAGCATTTAAATACTACCTTTAAATATATTTTCTGTTCTTGTTTAAAGATGATCACTACCTAGCAAGCCTGTTTCAAATATTCTAAGTAATTTTCTCTGTGACAGATAGTATGGGGATGGAGCAGATGGAACAAGCATGGGCTTTGGAGTCACACCCAACTTCCATCCCCGTCCCATGATTTGTCACCTGTGTGACCTTGGAGAACTCATTTAATGTCTTCCACGTCCAGTTTCCTTTTCTGTAAATTTGCACTGCATTGTCTGCACTTGGACTAGTAGTGAAGATTAGATGAAATGATGTACATTAAATGAACTTACGCATAATAGATGTTTGGTAGATTTTAGTACCCTTCCCTTTCCCACCTGTTGGTCCTTGTTTTCTTTCTTGAATTTTAGGGTATTGATTGAGGAGATGCTGAATGAGGACCAAAACTAACAATAAAGTACTTCATTGAGTTGAGTCCCTCAAGTTATTAAAGAGAGAATTACCTTTTCCCCTTTCCACAATCCAGTTTGTAATGTTTTGAATGCATGTGAGTCATTCTGAATTCATCTCTTGG
Source organism: Leopardus geoffroyi (assembly GCF_018350155.1). Classification (NCBI taxonomy): domain Eukaryota; kingdom Metazoa; phylum Chordata; class Mammalia; order Carnivora; family Felidae; genus Leopardus; species Leopardus geoffroyi. The sequence continues at coordinate 128,857,723 of NC_059333.1, forward strand.
TTGAGATGCTTATAGGTCAATCACAGCTGAGAGGTTTGAACCGTCCCCAGTGACAAGTAGTAATTAAAAGAAGCAAAAATTTTTGGTCTGTTTTTGAATGCATGAGGGGAGTCCATTGTTCTCTTTTGTTACTGTTCTGAAGCTAAGCTTAGAAACTCATAAATGCCTCTAATGGATACCCCATTACTGAGTTCCAGTGTTCCTGGCTATATCATTCGTTTATTTAGGATGATTCAGAAAGGATTCTCATATACTTAGTTTAAATATGGTATTTCTAAAAGCAAGTTAAAGGGTGCCTGGGTGACTCGGTTAAGTGTCTGACTTTTGGTTTCTGCTCAGGTCATAATCTCATGGTTTGTGAGATAGAGCCCTGTGCTCTCAGCACGGAGCCTGCTTGGGATTTTCTCTCTCCCTGTCTCTCTGTCCCTCCCTGCTTGTGTGTGTGTGTGTGTGTGTGTGTGTGTGTGTGTGTGTGTATGCTCTTTCTCAAAAAATAAACTTAAAAAAAACAAAAGCAAGTTAAAATATTTCATAGTTACAAAGAATTTCTAATAGTCATTAAAAAACCAAAGATTTAGGTGAGAATAATACTGCTGATCACATATGTCCTTGTTATGTTTAAGTTATATTGTGCCAGGAAGTTTTGTACTTATAGTTTTATGAAGGTTATCATATGATGATCTCATTAATTATTATTTTTCCTTCTAGGTACTTTTGGGCGTATTTTCCATGGGATTTTAGTAGATGAAAAAGATCCAAATAAAGAAAAACAAGCATTTGTAAAAACAGTTAAAGGTAGGGTTTTTTTCCATACTGTTACCAAAATGTTTCCCTAAGGTAGATCATGCCAGTGAGATTCTGTCTCAGATTCTGAGTCTGCACCAGACCTTTAAGTCAGTTCATGTGAGTTTAGCTCATATGAGGCTAACTTTTGAGGATATTTGGCTTGTTTTCATAAGGTATAGAAAAAAAGGTCTAATAATTTAAGATGTTAAACACTTAGTAGGTATTACTTGAGCTTGTAGTTAAATTACATCAATTTGACTTCATTGTTGCTATATGTACTATTGTGTTTTTCTTAGGTAAAAGTTGTTTCTTTCCTCTTAAAAACAGTTACTTATTTTTCCTCCTCCCCACTCCCAATACTGCTGTCTACAAAGAATTAAAAACACCCTGTCCCCCCTCCTCCACCCCAGACTCATAGTACCTTACATGAATAGGCTTGTTTATCTTCCTCCCACTTCCCTGCCTTTTTTTTTTTTTTTTTTTTTTTGCTATTATATGTAATGCTGCAGAAAATATCCATGTGTGTATGTATCCTTCTTGGCTTAGTTTTATAGGTATAGCCATAGTTGACATTGTTGCCCCAAGAGGTATTTGCATTTAAAATTTAGATAGATGTTGTCAGATTGTTTTCTAAAGGGTATATCACACTAGTTAATGTTATCATGAACAGAATATCTATTTTCACATATTCTTTTGGAGCAATATGATGCCTGATTTTTCACTTTATAATTGATATTTGTAAAAGCTTAAATTTTAGTTAAATTTGGTCATTTTAAGAACAAGAAAAATGTAATTTATAGGGTGTTTAATGTCTGACAGTGTCTGATATGGACTGAGATGACAAGATGTGAATTTTGAAAAAAACAAATAATAGCATTTTGATGCAGAAATTGAGGAAAAATTTAAATTCCATTTTATATGTAAGAGGGTGACATTTTATGAAGTTTTCAAAGTTAATTTATAAAAACTTATGTTTCTAAATCTACTTAAATGAATTGATGGAAAAGTATGAAGGATTTATGTTGTTTCTAAAAAGTTGTACTAACCTTAAAAATAAGGGTAATTTGATTTAATTTAGCAAAATTGCTTGCTTAACACACACTTGCCATTCACGCATTGTTTTCTAAACGGTTTAACTTATTATACTGTTCAGTATATATTTTATCTACCTACCTCTCCTAGCCCCAAAGCATTTTTAAAGGTTAATATTTAAGTTTGGTCCGTTAGGTTTTCTGACTTTGAAAGATATTTTACATATTACCGTTTATAAATATAGAATTTGAACCCTTAGTTTAATACTGTTGACTTTTGTTACATTTTCCCCCATTTTTAAGGAAACATTCCTCTGTGATTTTAATATTTCTTCTGGAGTTTATAAATCTGTGGTTAGTTTACAACTAGGCTGTCACTAATTTGTTCTGAATGAATCTTGAATTAGCAAAAGAACTTTCTATGTATAATTGGGTTGACTTAGGGTTGGAAAGGAGAAAAAAAGGAAATAATAGTGATAAGAAAACACAATGCAGATTCTGGGACTGTTTCACAAGATAAGATTTCTCCTTCCGGATACACTTGAAATTGTAGTCAATTGGTTGTTTCTACGCCTTAACCACTGTGATTGTAATGTTCCTTCTGAGCTAGATGGAAACCAGAAAGCACAGTGAGTCCTTAGCCAAGATATAGTTACGATTTGCATGAGAAACAAAGAGGAAGTGCATTGACCACAGTCGTTGGCGCAGAATTGTTAGATAACTCCATATGATTGGGTATCTCGAGATTTATTTTTTTGGAATTTTTTTTTAATTGAAGCTATGAAAATCTGGCAAATTTCTTTCACAAATCTGTATGCTTTATTACTTGCCACACAATTAGAAATGTAGCTTAAAATGTAAAAAATAATTTTTTAAAAGATTATTGACCTTTACCTTTAGACATAAGCAAGAAATTAGAATTTGGCTTCATAAAAAATTTGTAAATTTGCACAGAGACTTAATAGACATTCCAGTCTATTATTTATGTTGTTTCTAAAAAGTTGTACTAACCTTAAAAATAACAATAATGTTATTATATATGTATATTATATATAAAACACAAGTTGTGTGTGTGTGTGTATAATGTATAAGAAAGAAATTTCCAGAGATTGAAATTAAGAATCTGAATCTCATACAGTGAATATTGTGAAATTGAATTCCATGAAGGAAATTAATTAATTTGAGGTTATTGGTGTTGGGTTCTTATTTTGTTTTATAGTTGCTACTACTTTGCAATTTGGAAATAAGTTTTTTTTAATCATTTGTTCTTCTTGTAACTTGGAATGTAAATATTTTATAGTATTCTTTTCAAATGTGCACATCTTAAAATAGATCTTTCAGTATTTAAAATTAAAAGACTTGGAGTAGACTGGGAAGGGAATCCAGGAAAATGGTTTTTTCTTACTAAATGGATAAAATTATTTTTTCTCCAACTCCAGCTGTTCTTAGATCATCATCTAGTTCAAGTGTCCCTTGCTTAATAGAGTATGCTTATTAAAGTTAATAATTTGAAGAAAATTAGGCATAAAATAACATGTCCTGAAATTGACTTTTATTTGTATCTTCATGCCAGTTGACAGGAAGGTCACCACTTATTAACTGGGTGCAGATTTCCAAATATTACTAGATTTCAATCTGAAAAAGACCCTAACAGTCCCCAAATCGTCCTGGTCGTAATTTGATTAAAATTTATTTAGATTACAGAAAAAGAAATAAAGGCACATTCTGCCATTCCTAGATGGTCCTAAATTTTGAGCAGTTTTTAGACAACTAGAGTTTATTCTGGCAGACTTCAGTGTGATGCGTGTTTTCCAAAGAAGTTTCAAGCCCTTGGCTTTTCGTTCGCCCATTTTACATTCCTACAAAGGTTTAAACTAAGTGAAACTGTCTGGAAAAGTGGACACTACTAGCAAGTTGTGGAAGAGGGAGTGATTCCACTAGTTAGTCTTGGAAGAAAATGAAGTTTGTGATTGCTTAGCTTTGACTGTTGCACTTTTAAGGAGTAAATGTGACACATACTCATAGTACTTGACTTCAGTGATCTGGATTTTACTCTTGGTTTGGCATTTTACTATGTAGGGCTGGGATGTGAATCTTGGCTTTGCCAGTCTTTGTATCTTTTTCTCCCTCTTGTTGTGTTGATCAGAAGCTTTCCAAGTTACTACTATTTTTACTGTTGACATACAAATTAGTTATTGGTTTCTTTGAAAGTGTTGTTGTTGTTATTATTTTTAGAGAGTGCTAGCAGGGGAGGGGGCAGATGCAGAAAGAGAGAGGGAATCCTAAGCAGGCTCCATGGTCAGCACGGAGCCTGACGCAGGGCTCGATCCTACGACCCTGGGATCACGACCTGAGCTGAAATCAAGAGTTGGACACTCAACCGATTAAGCCACCCAGGTGCCCTTGAAAGTGTTTTTAAAGATACACTATACTCAGGGTGCCTGGGTGGCTCAGTCGGTTGAGTGTCCGACTTTGGCTCAGGTCATGATCTCATGGCTCTTGAGTTCAAGTCCCGTGTTGGACTCTGACATCTCAGAGCCTGGAGCCTGCTTCGGATTCTGTGTCTCCTTCTCTGTCTCTGCCCCTCTTCCACTCGCTCTGTCTCTCTCTCAAAAATAAAAACATTAAAAATAAATAAGTAAATAAAAGGTACACTATACTCATAATTTTGTTTTTGATATCTACAGGCCAGTTTTTTTTTAATTTTATTTTTTATTTTTTAAAATTTACATCCAAATTAGTTAGCATCTAGTGCAACAATGATTTCAGGAGTAGATTCCTTAGTGCCCCTTACCCATTTAACCCATCCCCTCTCCCACAACCCCTCCTGTAACCCTCAGTTTGTTCTCCATATTTATGAGTCTCTTCTGTTTTGTCCCCCTCCCTGTTTTTATATTATTTTTATTTCCCTTCCCTTATGTTCATCTGTTTTGTCTCTTAAAGTCCTCATATGGGTGAAGTCATATGATTTTTGTCCTTCTCTGACTAATTTCACTTAACATAATACCCTCCAGTTCCATCCATGTAGTTGCAAATGGCAAGATTTCATTCTTTTTGATTGCTGAGTAATATTCCATTGTATGTATACAACACATCTTTTTTTTTTTTAACGTTTTTTTTTTTTTTTTTTTTATTTTTGAGACAGAGAGAGACAGAGCATGAACGGGGGAGGGTCAGAGAGAGAGGGAGATACAGAATCGGAAGCAGGCTCCAGGCTCTGAGCCATCAGCCCAGAGCCTGATGCGGGGCTCGAACTCACGGACAGCGAGATCGTGACCTGGCTGAAGTCGGACGCTTAACCGACTGCGCCACCCAGGCGCCCCTGTATACAACACATCTTTATCCATTCATCCATGGGTGGACATTTGGGCTTTTTCCATACTTTGGCTATTGTCGCTAGTGCTGCTATAAACATGGGGGTGCATGTGTCCCTTTGAAGCGGCATACCTGTATCCCTTGGATAAATACCTAGTAGTGCAATTGCTGGGTTGTAGGGTAGTTCTGTTTTTAGTTTTTTGAGGAACCTCCATACTGTTTTCCAGAGTGGCTGCACCAGCTTGCATTCCCATCTTCAGGCTGGTTTTTAAAAAACTGAAACTCATTTCCAATTTTATAATGAAAATATGCCATTCACTTAATGGAAATGTTCTTTTTAAATAGTGGAGAAAATCCTCATTATTAAAGTAGTGGCCCCCGTAAGATGAAGAATGCTTATAGATTTGTGCAGATATTTGCTGACTTAAAATTCCTTTGGAGGCGCAAACTAAAGATACTAGTAAATTGCATTATTGTGTTTTGTGTTTCAAAAACATTGAACTAAAAGCCAATTATAGTTCTGTTACTTTGGACCAAAAACCATAAGTTCAGATGCTAAAAATAAAATGGAATAATCATACTAGTTTTGGGTATTATATGATAATTACATTTTTTTCTATTAATTTAATATCAGTTCTTTTTGTTTGCTAGCTTTTAACTCAGACAGGTAAGAAGAAAATAAAAGGGCCACAATCTCCCTTCAGAACCCCTGTGGTCATTTTTTTTTATAGTTTTATGTTTCTAAGGTTTGAACATGTAAATTGAAGAGAAAGGTGCAAAATTTAAATTCTCCCATCTCTAAACCTAACCATCATTAACAATTTATTATGATTCTCTTCATGAGTAAGAAAAAAAATGTGTCCAGATGTATCTAATTTTTCAAATAATTTGTTTTTAAAACATAACTGGTCACTCAAACAATTTGTCACCTTGGTTTTAAAATTTAATATATCTTGGAGGTCTTCTGTCATACATAGAGACTTAAATCTTATTTTTTAAAAGTAATTGCATAGTATCCCAGTGTGCTAATTTAACTGATTCTCTTTTGATGGGCACTTTGGGTTGTTTTTAATTTTTTGCTATTATTCTTGTTACATTATATGTAGATGAACTTTTGTGACTATGTCTGTAGATTATGCTCTTAATAGTGGGCTGATGATGTAGAGTATATGTATTTTTACACTTTGTTGGGTATTGCTTCCCTCACTTTCCCAAGATGCTATTGATGAACCTGTTTCATCACACTCCTGCCCAAACTGGCAGGTAGCTGATTGTTTTTGTCCCACTCTGACCAAGAAAATGATACCTCTTAATTTAGTTTGTTTATCTTTACAGAAGGGTGAGGCTAAAAGTCATTTTGTAATTTTTTTGTCATTTGTGTTGCTTTTTTTCAGTAAAGTGTATGCTTTTATCTTTTGACTCTTTAAATTTTTTTCTTGTTGGTTTGTAGGAGTTCTTTAAAGAAGGGGAAAAAATGAAATTAGCCCTTTATGTATATTTTTCCAGCCTGCTACTACTTTCTTTACTTTTTTTATGGAACCTTACTTAATTTCTAAATTTTACATACTCAAATTTATTCTTCATGGCTTCTGTTAATGTTCATCTATTAAATGAAACACTGCCTGTTGCAATAGAATTTTGTAATATTTTATTTGTAATAGAAATAAGCTAGACCTATGTAGATTTACCTGTATCTTATAATGAAAATTCATCCTATAGTTTGAGATAAATTTTTGCTAATAGCAGAATAGGTCTTGTCACATATATAGTGTTAACATCCATGACAATGTCCTTTTCTTTATATAGATCAAGCTTCTGAAATTCAGGTGACAATGATGCTCACTGAAAGTTGTAAGCTACGAGGTCTTCATCACAGGTGAGAGGAAAACTACCCAGCATTTAAGTGTTAAGCATGGTAACATTGTATACTACATTTTTATTTAAGAAAGTTGTGATATGTTCTGAATTGAAAGCTTTTTGGAATGCCCTTATTTTTTAAATAGAATATCAGTGAAAAAAATTAAAAAATGCAATAGATTCTAAGGAAGAAAAGAAAACATAGCTGGATAAAACATAGCTAAACTTTTGAGAAAGGGAGTTTTTACATATTTGTGTGCATATTATTCTTTAAAAATTAGGATAGTGATATATATCTGCTATACTCTCTGTCAAAAATAAATAAACATTAAAAAAAAAAAAAAAAAAGGCGCCAGGGTGGCTCAGTTGGTTAAGCATACGACTTTGGCTCAGGTCATGATCTCGTGGTCTGTGAGTTCAAGCCCTGTTTCTAGCTCTGTGATGACAGCTCGAAGCCTGGAGCCTCCTTCAGATTCTGTGTCTCCCTCTCTCTCTTCCCCTCCTCCATTCATGCTCTGTCTCTTTCTCTGTCAAAAATAAATAAACATTAAAAAATTTTTTTTTTTAAATATCTGCTATGAGGGGTGCCTAGGTGGCTCAGTCGGTCAAGCATCCAACTATTGGTTTTGTCTCATGGGTTCTCACAGTTTGTGAGTTCAAGCCCCTACATTGGGCTTCAAGCTGACAGTACGGAGCCTGCTTGGGATTCTCTCCCTCTCTTGCTCATTCTCTGTCTCTCAAAATAAATAAATAAAAACTTGAAAAAAAATATTAAAAAAATATTTAAAAAATACCTGCTATGAAATTCTTTAACATAGAATACCAGAGGTAAGAATAATAAACACCAGTAATCCCATCTCCTAAATTTAGTGAAAGTTAACATTTTACCACTTTTGTTTGGTGTATATAAATGTCTATTATCTACCTAGATGATACATAGATATTTAGGAGTGTAGAAATAGTTTAAAGTAAACTAGACATCTCAGCACTTAAATTCATTTCCAGCCTGCAATTCCCCTCCCCCATGAAGATTTTTTAAAAAAATATTTACTTATTGAGAGAGAGGGAACAAGTGGGGGAGGGGCAGAGAGAGAGGGAGGGAGAATCCAAGCAGGCTCCGCGCTGTCAGCGCAGAACCCAATGTGGGGCTGAACCTCACGAACCATGAGATGACCCAAGCTGAAAATCAAGAGTCAAATGCTTAATGACTGAACCACCCAGGTGCTCCGAAGATGTTTTAATATAATCATAATACCATTATTATCTTCAACAAGGTTAACAGGCTTCTTAATATAACAGAGCAATGTAACTTTTTATGTAAGTAACTATGAATTCATATCTACATTTAAAAAAGATTTGGAGCAGTTCATTGAATGGTTGACCACGATCTTGTCATTAGGTCATAGTATGGTTTTTAAGAAATACTTGTAGTTCTGCATGAAGAACTTTAAAAAAAAAAAAACTCATATCAGTCCTCTTACAGAGCTATAACAAAAGCTCTATCTTCTGAAACAAAAAGGACTTAAATATTGTATCTCAACATGCTGCAGTATCAGTATTGGGGCAAGGTTTTTAAAAAGAAAAAAAACTACATAGAGTCAGCTTAATTTGTATGCCTATTGCAGATTTGGTTGCATATGTTTAAAAAAATGGGTCAGTGACCATCCCTGTTGGAAGATATTTATGGACTTCTGGGGAAACACACACACACACACACGCACACACACAAGTGACGCATGCAAAAGGCATCATGCATTTTAATTTCTTTGTACTTTGAGCAGTTACTTGAGTTCTGCCAAAAAATAAGATGACTATGCAGAGTTTTATTTTTGAGTTTCATTTATACTTTGGTTCCTATTTGAAAGAATTTGAGAACCTAAAAAGAAGGCAGCAGTAGTGAGAGCAATAAAATGGTAATGAAAGTTGAGTTTTATGGCTTTGTGATGGTGGGGGAGAAAACAAATAAGCCAACAATAAGGATACAAATAGTTTTGCTGTGATTGAACATAAAACATCTTTTAGTTTCTGGGGAAACATTAAAAGTTGATAAATCTCAGTATTAGAAGGGAAAGAAACAAATGTTCTTTGGGGGAGGAAAAAAGTTTTCCTAGTTTCAAATTCTCAAGTAGATGTCACATTAGGCTTATCATACTTGGGGCATTGATTAATATAATGAACAGATACACTTTTTAGTTTCATTGAGCATAAAAAAGCCCAGGGTGTTTGAAAAAATTGGACATACAGTAATGGTCAGACTGAAGATGTCCCATTGAAGGGTTAAAGTCAAGTGATTGAAGAATGTTACCTTCCATTGGTCTGATTCAGTCCAAGTATAGAACGTATTTACAGAGGAATGCATGGATAACATTCCTGAGATTATATTTTATAAAAAATACATTTTGTTTCTTTTGAGTAACAAAACAAGAACTGGATAATGGTCATTTAGAAATGTCCTTCTTGACCAGATTGGAAGTGCTTGATGTTCTATTCTGCTGACTCTGAGAGGAAGAGCCAAAAGTGTTTAATACTAGTATGTAATGTCAACCTAGTATTTAGGTACCTACCTAGTATTCTTACCCTGATAAAAGGTCTGTACACTTCACAGAAGTGGGAAACAGGGATAAATGTAGACAAAGCCAAGATTTTCCCAAGAAGCAGTTTTATATCCACTGTAGCCTAGGTGCTTTGGCTGAATAACGTTCAGAGCAAGTATTTGCAGCATTTCTCATGTGGCTTTAGCCTGTACGGTTTTCCAGCATCCTACCAGGATGAATTAGCAGCCCAGGACACCTTAGGTGATGGAATGCCACATGCTGAATAGGGCTCATACTGGACATTCAGCGATTGGGGAAAGTCTTCTAAAGGCAGATTGTCTAGTTTGGTCATGGCTGATTGTTCTTCCTGGCTGTAGAGTAATACCAGGACTCCTAGTTTTTAATGAGTATCATGGGTGCGTGTGTGCATTTATTTGTTCATTCTCTTATTCTAATTCATTTAGCACCAGTTTTGTACTTGGAACTCTGCTAGGCCTGAGGGACAAAAATGAACTAATGATCTTCAGTGTTCATATTGTACAACTTATCAAGCCAACAAAATACACTTAGTAAGAAATGACACCTCATTTCAGAATTCAACTTTTTAAAACTGGTTGTGGTACGCAATTCCACATGCAAAGCATGTTTACTTCATGTTTTAACATTCCAAGAGTAAGAATTGTAAAGTGTTGATATATTTTAAGTATTTTGAAATTCTTTTTATTCCTTTTTCTACTGGAATTTATGAGAATAATATTTACTGTAAATTGAAATAGCTGTATAAATAAAAAGATAACCAGTTTATTTTAATTACATCCGAAGTGCTTCATATTAAAGTACTCTTGAGTTATTTCTGTGTGCAGTTTGGCTCTCCATTGGCCTGAAGTTGCCTGGTGGTGACCTCACACTGAGTGCCTCCCGGCCCTCACTCTGCAGGCACGCTTGGCAAGACTGAGAACTGCGTGCAGTTCTTGTCTCATGTCCCCACAGAACCTTCCCTGTTTCTACCTTGTTCTTGCCTACAGCACCAGTTTCTACTCTCATCCGCTCTTCATCTAGGTCCCAGATCTTCCTTTTTATCCTCCTTTCCTTTATAAAATGAATAGAATGAAGGCCAGCCATTTGTACTTTAAAACATGTTCATGCAGGGGTGCCCAGGTGGTTCAGTTGGTTAAGTGTCTGACTTTAGCTCAGATTATGGCCTCACGGTTCGTGGGTTCGTGCTCCACGTGGGGCTCTGTGCTGACAGCTCAGAGCCTGGAGCCTGCTTCAGATTCTGTGTCTCCCTCTGTCTCTGCCCCTCCCCTGCTTGCGCTCTCTGTCTTTCAAAAATAAATAAAATATTTAAAAAATTAAAAAAAAACATGTTCGTGCAATTTGTTACCTCTCCTAGAGGGCTTTTAATCCCCTGGTGATAGAGCAAATGATTTGATCTCCAACAGCAAACTTACTGTGCCTGGATAAAATGCCTTTAACTCTGCTCAGTGAATTTCAGACCTGAGGAGAGGAGCAGAGAAATAATTTTGGGGATGTTAGATCAGGTAACTCTTCACATTACACCTAAAATCATTGTGTGCTCAGTTAAACCTGAATGCAAACTTGTTGTACTCATTTTAGTGTGCATGGGACTTGGTAAGAAAAGAGGCACTGTCACTTCCCGTGCATTCCTTCTTGCTCTCCCGGGAGGGAATATCCAGTGAGCCAGGGAAAAGCAAAGGGTTTTGGAACTGGATGAAGTTTTGAATTTTCTTCTCCATGCACTTGTTGTTTGTGCTTGGCAGATAACCTAACCTCTCTTTGCATGGGTTTCTTCACTCACCTGAGTGGGACTAATCATCACTGCCACTCTTAGGCTGTAATGGCAAGCAGAAGCTGTACTAGGAGGCTTTTTTGTGCAGGTCTACTAATCTCTTGAGTCCTCATTTTCTGCTGCTTAGGGGTCAGTGCTTTCCCTATTAGTTAAGTCCTACATAGCAGTAGAGGAGTCCGCAGCTTTCACTTGTGCACCGTTGGGTCAGAGTTGTGTGACTGTGGTTTTAAGAGAGACACATGCTCAATTGAAACAATTTAGAAAAAAACAAAACAGAAAAAGCAAGATAGAAATGATCTAAAGCCCCACAACTCAAAGACAACAACCTTTAATTCTTGTCATATTTCTGTGCAGAGTTTTATTAGTTTTTCTCCCATCTTTGAAATTACCCTGCAAACATATGTAAATTTTGTATCTTGCTTTCATATAAGATAAACTTTTACTCTTCTTTTCTTAACATCTCTTTGTGACCATTTAATTGTTATGTACTATCCTGCTATTTGGGTGTGCTGTTAGTTGTTTGTAACTTTTTGCTATTAATATTTCATTAACTATCTTTGTTCATGTAGCTTTTTAATGTTTGATATTATTTCTTTATTAAATATAGAGGCAGAATTTACTAAGTTAAGGAGTAGGATCGTTTTTAAGGCTGTGATACTTGTGTTATTTATCAAATATTTATTAAATGCTTATTTTCTATGGCACAGAATACAAAGCATTGGGCATAAAAATAAGAATTCACGTTTTTGCCTTTTTTGGCATAGTTGGGAAAATGAGATAATTATGTAAAAAGTTACAAACCTTGAAGAAAATTAAATTATTTCCAGGTATCAATGGAAAGAGGTGTCGTCAGGAAATAGGATGAAAGTATTTATGTGTGCCATGGAAATTTAAAGAGAAACAATACTGCTTACTACATGGTTGGCTTTATCTTGTACATCATAACAACATTTATGGTTGGTATGATGCCATGTTAGAGGTATGGGAACTAAGGCCAGGAGAGATGGTTGCACAAACAGTACATGGTAAATTTAGGATTTGGAAATCAGATTCTAAGTCCCATGGGACCAGCTAAGGGCATCTTGGCTTTTGTGGCAGTTGCAGCCTCTCCGAGGCCTTCTTGATAGCATATTCTGGTCCATAGTCTGCATGGGGTCTGCTTTTCTTTAATGTGTTGATGGACTAAAGAGGATGTTATATAAACGCATCAAGTCATTTTTTAGATGTCTCTGATTACCCCATAAGAGTAAAGTTTTAGTGTGACTAGAGAGTGTTTTCAGAGAATCCAGTCCACGGGAAACAACTTTGAGTTTACAGCTTTTCCCTATCTATCCACCAAGTGTATATGTGGGCAACACTGATGTCTAGTTTTAAGGGGCATTTATAACATTATTACATTTTTAATGGTTATCATGTTTTTAAGTATGTTTGAGATTTTCTGGTTTTGTTTTAGGTTACCTTTATTGCTTTTTATTAAAAATAAGCCCTTGAGGTTTTAGATTTCACTTGTCTTTCTCCTGATTTCATTATTTTGTAGAAATCTTCTTCCTATTACGCATGTGTGTATAGAAGAAGGAGAAAAGCCCATGGTGATACTGCCTTACATGAATTGGGGGAATCTTAAGTTGTTTTTACGGCAGTGCAAATTAGTAGAGGCCAATAATCCGCAGGTGAGAAAAATTTGCCCCAATACTAATTATTTGCCGGGAACTTCTGATATTATCCTTGAAAATAGATGTTAACCTTCCTATATATAAACTGTTTAAGAACCTATAAAAAGAAACTCAAAATGAACTAGAAGATATTTATACCTTGTTGATTTAGAGTAAGATCGTTTATGATTCCTGTCTTAAAGGTTGCACTTCACTGATGGCTGAACTTTCTCCTTTTATCCATTGTGTGTTTATTTATAATCACCTCAGACCCTCTCTAACACCATCTCAGCCATTTTCCTGATAACTCTTTGAAGGCACTGGTACTAGATCTCCCTTGTAGGAATGGAAACACACTTGACAGAGTCATTTGGTCCATATTATACCAAAAGCTGGTCGTGACTGGAGGTCTAGATTATGGGGATAATGGATCTGTTTTTAATATGCTTGGCTATAAGATATCGATCACTTAGGAGTTTCCTTCTCTTTGCTGCTTGTGCACATGGCTGTGAAGCATTTGGTTATATTCCAGACACATTATGATGGTAGTGGTAGTAAAGCCTAGCTGGTGTTTTGTTGCCTACTGTAACTTGTAGCTGTATTGTTTGTTTTAGAGTTTATAATGATGTACTTACTACAGTTGCCCAGAGAAAGTGGATTCAAATGCTGCATCGAGTGACCTATAAGTCAATATGCTTTGTAAATTGACAGGATTAAAGCCAGGGTTCCCCAAAAATTGTTGGAGGCTGCAGCCCATCAACATTACCTGAGGAAGAATTTCACTCCTTAGCCCACAGTACTAGCATACTGGCTCTAGAGGAGCATATCAGTAGTGAGAGCTATAGACTTATATTAGTTTGAAAATGGTCTCCAGAGATAATCTCCTAATAAAAACTTTTGATTTTAAAGAACAGGTTATCAAATAATAAACATTTGAAATATTATCTTGAGAATTTGGCATTCATGGAACAGATATTTATTGGGCACCTATTGTAAGTCCTAGTTGTTGGGGAGATCTACCTAACAGATGAGAGAGACAGTGTGAAGTAAATGGTAAGTTACATTACAGAATGATAAGTACTAGTAGATACAAATATTAGGGAGCCATGGGAACATATTCTTGGTCAAGAAGTAGCTTTTTAAAAGTTAAGTGTAGGTGTAAAGAAGTATTTTGGGATGGAGTAGGATTGTGGAATAAAATAAGTAGCTGCCATCATAATTTTTGTGCTAACTACAAGCAATGTCATTTTTTTTTTTTTTTTTTTAACCACAGGCAATTTCTCAACAAGACCTGGTACACATGGCCATTCAGATTGCCTGTGGAATGAGCTATCTGGCCAGAAGGGAAGTCATCCACAAAGACCTGGCTGCTAGGAACTGTGTGTAGGTGCCATGAGCTTGTCACTGTCCTTTGATGTTTAGTTTTCCCTGGATTTGGGCTCTTTCCAGGAGTCACTGTGTGGGAATTTTAAGAGTAACCCTGATTCATATGTTTTAAACAGTCTGATTGCATTTGATGCTCATGTCTTTACTTTTCAGGATTGATGACACACTTCAAGTTAAGATCACAGACAATGCCCTCTCCAGAGACTTGTTCCCCATGGACTATCACTGTCTGGGGGACAATGAAAACAGGCCAGTTCGGTGGATGGCTCTGGAAAGTCTGGTTAATAATGAGTTCTCCAGTGCTAGTGATGTGGTAAGTGCTGGGAATCTTGGATATCAATAGAATGGTGAAGAGGCTTTATGTTTTAATTTTTTTTCTATATATTTTTTTAAATTTAGTAACTGTTCCCTGAAATGTTTCATTGAGAAAGCAAGTGTAGTTAGCTCCAGTCAGCCAGTTCATGGAAAGATGCTGTGACTCAGACCATGGGCCATCAATGTGTGTACTCACATTTCATCCTCAGAGTAACCCTTTGAGGGGGCTGTTAACACTATGAAGTAGCTAGACACGAATATCCCAGTTTTAAAGGTAGATACTAAGGCTTAGAGAGATTTCAGTATTTGGGTTTTTTTTTTTCTTATGTAAGTCTCAGAAGAACCAAGTGATTGCCAGATCATAAAGATTTATTGTTCCTTTCAAACATCCTCTTCCAACATTATGAACGGTGTTATTTGTAATTCCCCAGATGCCACTCTCTTCCCTTTTGTCTGTTTCTCAGTAGTTCTGCCCACCAGAGAAGATCATATAGTGGGATCCTTTATACTTAGTGATGAATAGTTTCAGTAGCCACGTTTACTTGTGGGTATTTTGTAGACATTTTAAATTGCTTTTAATTTCTCACTTTTTAGTCTCATTTGAAAGATGGATTTATTTTCCTATCTCAGTACAGTTTGTTACTGTAGCTGAATAGACATTAGGTAAAACTTTTGCTTATAGGGTCGCCCTCTGTGACCACTCAATGATACGTTAGTATTAAATATAAAACCATAAGAGACTTGAATGCAGAGAGCAAACTGAGGGTTGATGGGGGGGTTGGGGACGGGGAGAAATGGGTGATGGGCATTGAGGAGGGCACTTGGTGGGATGAGCACTGGGTATTGTATGTAAACGATGAATCACAGGAATCTACCCCCAAAGCCAAGAGCACACTGTATACACTATATATTAGCTAACTTGACATAAATTTTTAAAAATAAATAAATATAAAATCTTATAGAATTGTTTGCTTTGAAGTTTCAACTGTAAAAATTGGGCTTACTATATCCTTGTATCTTGTGGTTTACATCAATAGATTTTATTTATAATATAGGGTTACCCTTTTACTTCTAAGTTTGTGTGCTTTAAGGATTGCTCTTTTAATGCCCTCATTTCCTTGGTTGTATTAGTGTCCTCTGGATGCTGTAACAAATTATGCAACCTTGGTGGTAAAACGAGAGGTTTATTCTCACAATTGAATTCTGGAGGTCAGATGTCTGATATGAAGGTGTAGGCAGGGCCATGCTCCCTCCAGAGCCCCTAAGGGGGAAACTTTCCTTGTTTTTTCCAGCTGCTGATGGCTGTTGGCATTTCTTGGCTCATGGCTGCATCTCTCTGCTGCATGTTCCTATCACCTTCTCTTCTGTGTGTGTCTGTCTCTTAAAACTCCTTCTGCCTCTCTCTTATAAAGATATTTATGATTGCATTTAGGACCCACCTATATAATCCAGGATAAGCTTTTTTGGGGGTGGGAGGGAAAGGTTGTATTTTCAGTTTTGATACCGATTTTTCTCAAATAATATAAAATAGGAAAGCAGAGTTTGATTTTAGTCTAGCACACAGCTCCTGTATGAATATCAGTAAGGACAAATTATGCTCTTACTGATATGTTTTGGAGGTTGCCAGATCTTTATTTAGAAGTTCCGAATTGTAGCTGGAATTCTTTGCCAGCTTCTACATTAAGCAAAGCTGTTTTCATGGGAGTACAAATGAGTTTAACGTTTTTAGCACATAGCTTAAAACATAATATCAGTTAAACTAGAACTATATGGTTTTCAGATCTACTCCTTTAATAGAAAGGGGTAGAAATCTGAACATTTTTGAGTGAAGAAAAGTAACTTTGTTCAATATAGTTTTTTTAAATTCTTACTCCATTGTTGATTTAAAAGATTAAGTCACTCATCTCTTTGGGATATTACTATTTTTTTCCATGGTTGATTTTTAAAATTTGTGATTTTGTTACTCATTGAAATATAGCATAATTGCCTTAGCAGAAATGAAGGGGCAGTTGGGGTGAACCCAAAACTAGTCTAGTGGGCAGGAAATGGAAGATGTTTCTTAAATAACAAGTATGCCATGTAACTTCAAGAGATTGGGAATTGTTTGATTAATCTCTCAGTAAAAGGAGTAGTGATAGTTTCTATTTCAAGGGAATATACAAGATGGCCAGTAGTGCTGTTTGCTCTTACAGTGGAAGCCCCTAGAAAATGCACTGCTTAATTTAATGTATTTAGCTGCGTAGGTTATTCCACTCTAAGTTTGAGAAGTAATGGAATTATTTTTTATAACATTTATGATTAAATATTTCACAGGAACTCCTGAGTGAAAGTTAAATTAGATAATATACTTTCAACCAATGAAACTATAGTTAATAATACATCCCTAGGTGGGGTGCCTGGGTGGCTCAGTCGGTTAAGCATCCGACTTTGGCTCAGGTCATGATCTCATGGTTCATGGGTTCAAGCCCCGTGTCGGGCTCTGTGTGGACCACTCAGAGTCTGCAGCCCGCTTGGATTCTGTGTCTCCCTCTTTCTTTGCCCCATCTCTGCTCCCGCTTTGTGTCTCTTACCTTCAAAAATAAACATTAAAAAAAAAATAATACATCCCTGAGCAATGTGATCTACATCTCTTCAGCTGAGTACACTGTCCTGTATTAGCTGGTCATGTCCCAAGTTGAGGATACATGGTTTACTTGAGCAAACATTTCAAAATTATATTTAGAATTAGTTACTTTTATGGTTATGGTATTTTATAAATTTTGCGAGAGTTCATATATTTTATGTAAGAATCTGTCTTCTATCAGAATGTAGTTGTACTAGATACCTTGTTGCTTGCTGCTTGATCACTTGACAGCTTTATTTTTAAAAAATCTCCACGAACTTAATGGTGAGCAACTTAACAGCAGACTTACTTTAAAATCATAATTACTTTTAGTGTATCTTGGCATAAACTTATTTGAAATCTCTGTGTGACCCAAATTCTTCTGGCTGTACTTAGAATGTGATAGTGAGAAAACCCATGGATTTACATTTAATATGGTTAGCTCCTAAAACGTTCAGATTTTTCTTCTTTAGATTCTTAGAAATTCATTTCTTTTAAAATATATGTGTGTGTATATATTTTCCCTTTAAATATCTTTTGTCTTGGATAGTTAAGATTAAAAGGAATAGGAACACTTTTCTGTGTCCTATGACTGTGATGTCACACTCACTATTAGTGTATTCAGTTTTGTGGGATTAAATACTTTTTGAATTCTTACATTAAAACACAAATGTTAAAGATTGCTTGTTAACACTTGTATTGAAAATCTTTATGCATAATCATTGTTCTCTGTTCCCACTTTTCCATTATGGATGGAGTTGGGGGTTCAAAAGCTCCATTTGAAATACTGGTTTGGGGCTGAAAAGCTTTGTGTGTAGTCATATGCAAGATAAGTAATGTAACTCCACTCCCAACAGAGTCCTACACATGTAAAATACACATTTCAGGTGTAAATGTAGCACCTAACAAATGATATAACTGCCTTGGAGGGGGCATTTTCTCTGTCCTTTAAAAGAGCCTTAACATTTTTGCTTTTTTTTTTTATAGTTGAAAATTCTATGTGATTTATTTGGAAATACATTAATGTTTTCTATCTTAAAAATAATACATTGCATCTCTTGATTGTGTTTCCATAATTTTTACTGAAAAGATTCAATATTTCAGTATGTCAATATTCTTATAATGTTAATATCAGCTTTTAACTGTTGAACTTAGGAAATATGCACAACTAGATTTGACTGGTTATAAATCTGTTTTATTATTCCAAGATATGACATCATCTTAGGCATTCTTAAGAATTTCTGGATATTGTTTTTATTCTGTTTTCATCAGATATAGATACCACCATGGATTTTTTTGTGTGACTTTCTTTTCCTTTATTTGAAAATAGATTTCTTGATTTATATCTTCTTTCAATTATTTAGGTAATTATAGTAGCTAACATAATTCTGCTATTAAGAGACTACCTCCTATTAAGAGACTAAATGCAATCAGGAATGCACAATTAAGAGTTTCTTTCTTAGTACTTTTTTGTGTTTATAGTATTACATTGTTTTTAAAAAACATTTTCTTGGCAAAAACAAGTCAAGGAAATGATTTCCATGCTAATCTTATCAGTATGACTTACTGTAATGAGACTCTTTAAGGTATTTGAACAGTTTTAGGGTACAGAGTAAATTAAAATGTGTTTCTTGTGCCTTTACAATATTTATTTTGTGAACATTAAAGATGACCTAGAAGAAGGAGGGAAATTTAGTTATCTAGATCTAGGTATCTAGATAACTATATAGCAGAGTGCTTCTTACTGCTCATTTGCCCAGTGTCATGGAAAGTCATTGCCCATGCCTTGAGCAGAAGAAATTCACATTGGTAATACACTCATGAAGAGTGGTCTTCTGAACTACTGTGGTATCAAAGAGAAAGGTATGGTTTTCAGAGAATATGTAGCATTTGGGGGAGGAGGGGTTTGAGAACTATAGCTTCTACGTTTTTTGTTTTTGTTTTATTTATTTGAAAGTTTTATAATTTATTTTTTAAATTTATATCCAGGTTAGCATATAGTGCAACAATGATTTCAGGAGTAGTTTCCTTAATGCCCCTTTCCCGTTTAGCCCATCCCCCCTCCCACAACCCCTCCAGCAGCCCTCTGATGGTTCTCTATATTTAAGAGTCTCTTATGTTTTGTCCCCTCCCTGTTTTTTTTTTTTTTTTGCTTCTCTTCCCTTATGTTCATCTGTTTTGTCTCTTAAATTCCTCATATGAATGGAGTCATATGATATTTGTCTTTTTCTGATTAATTTCACTTAGCATTATATCCCCTAGTTCCATGCACGTAGTTGCAAATGGCAAGATTTCATTCTTTTTGATTGCTGAGTAATACTCCATTGTATATATATTTACACATATATATTTATATATATACCATATATATATACACATATATACTTATATATATACCACATCTTCTTTATCCATTCATTCATCAATGGACATTTGGGCTCTTTCCATACTTTGGCTAATGTTGATAGTGCTGCTATAAACATGGGGGTGC
Source organism: Leopardus geoffroyi (assembly GCF_018350155.1). Taxonomy (NCBI): domain Eukaryota; kingdom Metazoa; phylum Chordata; class Mammalia; order Carnivora; family Felidae; genus Leopardus; species Leopardus geoffroyi. The sequence goes on from NC_059333.1 coordinate 128,877,502, forward strand.
ATGTGTCCCTTTGAAACAGCACACCTGTATCCCTTGGATAAATACCTAGTAATGCAATTGCTGGGTCATAGGGCAGTTCTATTTTTAATTTTTTGAGGAACCTCCATACTGCTTTCCAGAGTGGCTGCACCAGTTTGCATTCCCACCAGCAGTGAAAAAGAGATCCTCTTTCTCTGCATCCTCGCCAACATCTGTTGTTTCCTGAGTGGTTAAGGTTAGCCATTCTGACAGGTGTGAGGTGGTATCTCATTGTGGTTTTGATTTGTATTTCCCTGATGATGAGTGATGTTGAGCATTTTTTCATGTGTTGGTTGGCCATCTGGATGTCTTCTTTGGAGAAGTGTCTATTCATGTCTTTTGCCTATTTCTTCACTGGGAGAATACCTAATGTTTTTAAAAGTATGGAAAACTTCCTATTTTATATTGTTTCTTACTAATTTTAGAATAACGTGTAGATTCCCAGTATTTATTCATTTCCATTATAGTTGCAGATTTTACACATCAACAATCTTAGACTCATGATTTAAACATAAAATTCACATTTTAAGAGGAATAGAGTTGCATTGTATGGTGACAGATTGTAGCTAACACTTGAACGTAGCATGACGTATAGACTTGTCAAATCACTATGTTGTACACCTGAAACTAATTTGATATTTTGTGTCAACTATACTTCAATAAATATAACTAAATAAAAATTAGCATTAAGAGGAATTGATAGGGGCGCCTGGGTGGCTCAGTCGGTTGAGCGTCCGACTTCAGCTCAGGTCACGATCTCACGGTTTGTGAGTTCAAGCCCCGCATCAGGCTCTGGGCTGATGGCTCAGAGCCTGGAGCCTGCTTCCGATTCTGTGTCTCCCTCTCCCTTCTGCCCCTCCCCCATTCATGCTCTGTCTCTCTCTGTCTCAAAAATAAATAAACATTAAAAAAATTTTTTTTTAAAAAGAGGAATTGATATAAAGATATTAAGAAAAAACTGGAGAGGTGAAAGGATCATTCAGACATTAGGAAATAAAGATTTAAAGCTTAATATTATTAATATTGAAATATTGCTTAGTTGTATTTAATAGTATTATTTTAATAGTCCTAGTAGTATTTCCTGGGAAAGAGGAATAAATGGATTTACTTTAGGAACAGTTATTATTTTCAGAGGTGACTGGTTGCTGTCTTGTGATCAAGTATTGCCCTTGATACATTTTCTGTATTAGGCTTTCCCTAAGAATAGCTATTTTTTTTCAGGAGGTTTCATGAACATCCCTTTCCCTTTCCTTTCCCTTCCTTGTCCTTATCATTGTATTTAACATTCCCTTCAAATAGCCTGTGTTTTGATGGGGCAGTGTCTAAGCAGCTGGTACTGTAAAGTGTCATAAATAGCAGATATGTGTAATGGCCTGATAGGCATCCAATATTGGCTCTGCTGTCTTTCTTAATCACAGATCCTAGGGCAGTTTCATAGTAGAAGTCATGTCTTTTCAATCATGTATGACACTGTGTGCCTAAAGATTGCCAGTTTTTGAAGTTGAGTTAGCAGCATGTACTAAATTTGATATTTGATGCAGTCAGTGCATTTTGTATACAGTCATTGTGTATCTGGGTTTGTTTAGCTGGGATAAAAAAAATACTTGCCACAATGATAAATCTGGAAGAGTGTCAAGATTTTTAGGTAGACCGTTAACCTTGAAGAATTGTTGAAAGTTCCATTTTAAGGGTGACTTGTATAAATTTGTTAGTTATATCTTAAATTTTAAATATTTAAGTTTTTTTAAAGTAATTTACTCCTGTACATATGTATCAGTTATTGAAAAAGACCTAGAAACTATGTGTCTGAAAACTAAAATTCATAGAATAATAAAAGCTTTAAAAATTGGATATTTAGGAAGGAGTATATAATAATAACACCTGTACCTTGTGGACAGTGGATATCAGTTTTGAAAACTTGTGAAAATCAATTAATGTTAGTAAGTTAAGTGAACACTAGCTTTCTTTCACTGCTAGGAATATTCCTCCATGATATTTTGATCTTCAAAGTGAACTCTTGATCACAGGGAGTTGGTAAAGAAAAATCCATGATCCTTCCCCTAGTTTTCAGAGCCTTCTGTTTCTTACCTCATCTTCCATTTTTAGCTTTATATTTTCCGTTGTACATTTCCTTATAGTCCGCATTTCATCCAATCTTGAATTCCTGCTGAGTCCAAATACACAAGGTACTTTTATGCTCTTTAATTTGGTCTTCTTTGGATATCCAGAAAGTCTTGTACCTGTCTAACGGCACCTACCACATGCTGCATTATATTTTTATGCATAAGTCATTCTTTCCAGAATGGGTAGTAGAAACTCTGCTTTACTTACTTTCCTTTAGCAGATGTTCCATAGTTACAGAATTGAAGTTGATGTATATAGATATGCCTTTTTGGGTCATTTATTTTAAGAACATTCACAGCCAACTGTGTTAATCTTATCCTTAAGAGAGCTGTGTACTTGAATGTGTAAAAGAATCCTGAATGGCTCACACTGACCTCTTATCCTCTCTATTTCCATGCTGAATCTCACATTTCTTCTTGTCTCACTCCCACAGACCTTACTTCAGAGATTCCATCTGCTTTGACTACAGTTGTTATTTATGAGTAAATTTACTAATTGACTTTTGTCACTGAGGCTTCCTTCTTAACCATTAGGTCTATTGCATAGATGTTTATTCTGCCTTTCTACTTGAGGCCCATATTTCCAAAAACTTCAGTGAAATCTTTGTACTATTCTTTAGTTCTGCTGTTGAGGTAAATCTTAAGTCAGTGTGAAGATATAACACAATTGAAGACAACAGGTAGAATATCTGGTTTGGGGGAAAACATGATTGATTTGATATGTGGGGCATGTTGAGTTCAAGATACTAATGGATCAAATGTGGGTCTGGAGTTCTAGAACAACAAAGAAGCAAGATATTAGAAATTGGACATAAGCTTCATTAAAGTGAGGATTGAATGAACAGGAGCATTTGATCCCAGAGGTAGTGAATAGAGAGAAAAGAAAACCAAGGGAAGAATATAGGGAATATGTAGTATCAGTTAGTGAAAAAAGAAAGATGAATAAAGAATTAAATTGAATGTTGCATCACAGAAGCCAAGGAAGGAAATAGTTTCAAGGAGACTTTAGTCTATAAACATACCTGCAGTGGTCAGAGAGGATTAGGAAATCATTGAGGACATTTGAACGAGTGGGTTTAGTAAATCATTAAAGATATATGTGATTGTTGTGGGGTCTGTGGGAGATGAGAAGGGGGGGCAATAAGTAGATTACACTTGGAAGAAGTACAGCTGTTAAGAGGAATGAAGTGATCTTAGCTTGATGGGATGGCAGAATTAACAGAGGCTTTGTTACTTCTTTGTTTTGTTTTTTATTGCGTTTGTTTGGTTTGGTTTTTAGGCCAGGGAAACATGGAAATAAAGAGATTGATGTGTGGTTTTTGGAGGGGCAGTCCAAGAGATGATAGGTGAAATGGGCTCAGGAGGCCAGGTGAAGGTGTAGTCTTGGCATGGGAGGAGGAATACCTTTCTTCTGAGATGGGAGTAAAGTGAGAAGTAGAAGGAGAGAGAAGATACAGGAAGTTCTTGAAGAAAGATCTCTCATTGAGCTGTGGGACAGCTTCAGGTTGCTGAATATATGTGTAATTGGTGTCCACAGAGTGAAGGAGAGGGACAGAAAGAATGAGAAGTAAAGACAAATGTTTCCAAATTTGGTGAAAACTGTAAACCCACAGATCTAAGAACTGAGCAAACCCCAAACCCAAGAAGCAAGAAGAAATGAAACCACAGTACATTATAATCAAATTTCTCAGAACTAGTAGCAAAGAGAAAGTCTTAAAAGCAGCCAGAAGAAAAACATTAATATACAAAGGAAATAAGTAAAGGATGGCAACAAATTTCTTACTGAAAGCAATGCAAGGGAGAAGACAGTTAATGTTTTTAAAGTACTGTAAGAAAAAAATCCTATGAATATAGAATTCTATACCCAGTGAACATATCTTTCAAAAATGAAGGAGAAATAAGGACTTTTTAGAAATACCAAAGCTGAAATAATTGTCATGAGCAAACCCACACTACAAAAAATATTAAAAGAAGCCCTTTAGGAACCAGTGATACCAGATGGAAATATGGATTTATACAAAGGAATCAGAGACAGAGGGGCGCCTGGGTGGCTCAGTCAGTTAAGCATCTGACTTTGGCTCAGGTCATGATCTTGTGGTTTGTGAGTTCAAGCCCTGTGTCTGGCTCTGTGCTGACAGCTCAGATCCTGGAGCCTGCTTCAGATTCTGTGTCTCCCTCTCTCTCTGCCCCTCCCCTGCTCACTCTCTCTCTCTCTGTCTCTCAAGAATAAATAAACGTTAAAAAAAAATTTACAAAGGAACCGGAGAGCACCAGAAATGGTAACTATATGCATAAATATGTAAATTTTTTCTTATTATTTGACTCTCTTTAAAACATAATTGAACACATTTCAGTGTTCCTCTATCATTGATAAAATAGAAAATTGGTAAGGATATAGATTTGAATGACAGTGTCCACCAACCTGGATCTCATTGACAACTACAAAACACTCCACCCAACAACAGCAGAATCCATATTCTTTTCAAGTGTACATCGAATATTTGCTGAGATAGACCATATTCCAGCCCATAAAAGAAATCAATAAATATAAAAAGATTCATTTCATGCAAAGTAGAGTTTTGTGAACACATTGGAATTGAATTAGAAATCAAAAATAGGAATCTAGAAAATTCCCAAACATATAGAAACTAAATAATACATTCCAAATAACCCATGTGTCAGAGAAGAAATCAAAAGAGAAATTTTGGGGCACTTAGGTGACTCAGTCAGTTAAGTGTCCGACTCTTTATTTTGGCTCAGTTTCTGAGATTAAGCCCCATGTCGGGCTCTGCACTGACAGCCCAGAGCCTGATTGGGATTTTCTCTCTCCCTCTCTACCCCTTCCTGACTCGCATATGTGTGTGTGTTCTCTCTCAAATAAACTATTAAAAGAAGGGAATTATGAAATATTTAGAATTGAATGAAAAAATATATTTCAGAGTTTGAGGGATGCTACTCAAGGAGGAATCTATACACTACTAAACATCAATATTAGATAAGAAAAGTCTCAAATTAGTGATCTTAGTTTTCACCTTAACAAACTAGAAATAGAGCAACTTAAACCCCAAGTAGGTAGATGATAAAAGATAATATTATAGACAGAAGTCAGTGAAATATGAAATAGAAAAATAATAGAGAAAATTAGTGAAATTGATTTTCACTGTGAAATTGTGAGAATACCGTTTATGATAAATCTCTCACCAGACTAATCAAGAAAAAAGAAATAAGTTGCCCATTAACAATATAATGAATGAGGAAGGTGACAGCATTACAGGTTCTTTGCAAGTATTAAGTAGTAAGAATATTATGAACAACTTTTTCCCAGTAAATTCACACACTTAGGTGAAGTGGACAAATACTTTGGAAAATAACTTTCAGAGCTCACTCAAAAAGTAGATGACCTGAGTAGCCCTATAAAGAAATTGTTTAGTTAAAAACCTGCCTAAAAGAGAAGACTCTGGGTCCAGAGTGAACTCTAGGGCACTGGTGTTCCAGACATTTAAGAAAGAATAATACAAATTCTATACATTCTCTTCAAGAAAATTGAGGAGAGGATACTTTCTAATTCATTCTACGGGGTCAGCACTACTTTGAAACATCACCAAAGATCAGAAGAAAAGATACTAGATTATTATTTCTCATGATCATAGGTGTTAAAATTCTAAACAAAAGTTTATTTAGCAAGTAGAATCCAAAATATATTTAAAAAATCACTTTATGACCACATTGGCTTTAGCCTGAGTATACAAGTTTGTTTACCGTTTGAAAATCAAGCAGTGCAATTTACTGTATTAATATACTAAAAAAGAAAAACTATATGATCATCTCAATAGATGCAGAAGAAGTATTAGGGGAAAAAATCCTCAATTCATTCTTAATAAAAATTCTCAACAGTCTAGGAATAGAAGAGAACTTCCTCAATCTGATAAAGGACATCTACCAAAACAAAAACACCTATAACTAACATAATACTTAATGCTGAAAGACTGAATTGTTTTTAGCTAATAACAGGAACAAGACAAGGATGCCTACTCTCCACTTCTCTTCAGTGTTGTACTTGAGGTTCTAGCCAGTGCACTAAGGCAAGAAAAGGAAATAAAACACAAGGAAAGATTGGATAGGAAAAAGTGATTATTTGTGGACAACATGATCATCTATGAAGAAAATCCAGTGTGATATACGAAATAGTTACTAGAACTAATAATCAAGTTTAAAAAATGTTAGGATACAAGATCAATGTGTAAAAATCAGTTGTATTTCTATATACAAATAATGAAAAATCAGAATTAAAAGTTGTTTTGGTCATTCTTATTTTATTGCATATATTTGACATAACATTGTAAATGTAAGGTTATAACATGTGACTTTGATACATTTATATATTGTAATATTGCTGTTACAGTGATATTTATCATATAATTACAGTATTATAGTCTATACTTGTTATACTATGCATTAGATTACTATGGCTTATTTACCACTCATTGCAAGTTTGTATCCTTAAACAACGTCAGTTTTATCCTCTCACCCGTCATCCCCTGGTAACCACCATTTTACTCTATATTTTTTATGAGTTTGCCTTTTTTTGGATTCCACACATAAGTGATAGTGTATATAACTTACCTTTCTCTGACTTATCACACTTAGCATAATATATTCAAAGTCCATCCATACTGTTATAAATGGCGGGGTATCCTTTCTTATGGCTAATATTCCATTGTATATATACCACCTCTTTGTTATGCATTCATCTGTTGATGGGCATTTAGGTTGTTTCCATATCTTGGCTATTGTGAATAATGCTACAGTAAACATGGGGGTGCATTTATCTGTTGAAAATACTGTTTTCATTTCCTTTGGCTGTACCTAGAAGTGGAGTTACTGGATTGTATCCAGATCTATTTTTAATTTTTTTGAGGAACCTCCATATTGTTTTCTCTACCTAGATTTTTAATAAACATATAAACATTAAAAAACATGAAATTCTTAGGAATACATGTAACTAAAATATGAAATATCTACACATTGAAAACTATAAAACGTTGTTAATAGAAATTAAAGACCTATATAAACAGAGAGTTATACCTTGTTTATTGATCAGAAGACTCAATATTAAGATGTTTTCTCCAAGTTATCTATAGATTCAACATAGTCCCAAACAAAAATTTTGCAGGCTTTTAATTTTTTTGGTAGAAATTGACAGATTGATTCTAAAATTGATATGGAAATGTGGAGGACCTAGAGTAGCCAAAAGAGCTTTGGAAAAAAAAAAGTTAGAAGTCTGATTTCAAATTACAGTAATCAAGACCAGGTAATGCTGGCACTAAGTATTAGGAGAATGAAAAGGCAAGTCACACTCAGAAAATATTTGCAAATCATATGTCTGATACAGGAAATACATGCAGAATATATAAAGAACTCTTAAAACTCAGTAACGGGCACCTGGGTGGCTCAGTCAGGCATCTGACTTCAGCTCAAGTCATGATTTCGTGGTTCGTGAGTTCGAGCCCCATGTCAGGCCATGTGCTGACAGCTCAGAGCCTAGAACCTGCTTAGGATTCTGTGTCTCCCTCTCTCTCTGCCCCTCCCCTGCTCACGTTCTGTCTGTCTCTCTCTCAAAAATTAACATAAAAAAAAAACCCTCAGTAACAAAAACAGGCAAAATAATTGAAGAGACACTTTACCAATGAAGATATATGGCAAATAAGCACATGAAAATATCAAGTTAATTAGTTACTAGGAGAATGCAAGTTAAAACCACAGCGAGAGGGGCGCCTGGGTGGCTCAGTCGGTTGAGCGTCCGACTTCAGCCAGGTCACAATCTCGCGGTCCGTGAGTTCGAGCCCCGCGTCAGGCTCTGGGCTGATGGCTCAGAGCCTGGAGCCTGCTTCTGATTCTGTGTCTCCCTCTCTCTCTGCCCCTCCCCCGTTCATGCTCTGTCTCTCTCTGTCTCAAAAATAAAATAAAACGTTAAAAAAATTAAAAAAAAAAAAAAAACCACAGCGAGATAGCATTACACACCCATTTGTATGACTAAAATTGAAAAGACAAGTGTTTACAAGAACATGAAGAACTGTAGTGTTCTTACGCTACTGGTGGGAATCTAATACATAATGGTACGTTCGCTTTGGAGAACAGTTTGCAGTTTCTTAAAAAGTTAAACGTATCTACCATATGCAGTCATTTTGCCCCTAGATAGATGAAAGCAAGTATCCTTGCCAGTACTTGTACACAGATGTTTATAACAGCTTTCAGTAACTAAACCAGAAAATAATCCAAATGTCCATCAACAGGTAAATGGATGAACAAGCTGCTGTATTCATATAATGGACTACTATTCAACAATGAAAGGGATGAACTGTCAGTACATGCTGTGTCCTAGATGAGTGCCAGAATCATTACTCTAAGTGAAAGAAGCTAGGCAAAAAAGTGTACTCTTTGAATGATTCCATTTATAGAAAATTCTAGAAAATGCAAACCAGTGACAGAAAGCAGTTAATGATTACTTGGGGATGGTAGGGGTAGTGGTGGGGAGGGGCAGGGGGAAAGGATTAGAATAGAAAGAATCTTTTGGAGGTGATGGATATGTTCATTATCTTGATTGTGGCAATGGTTGCAGGAATATATACATGTATCAGCTTACCAAATCGAGCACTTCGTGTGCAGTTTATTCAGTGTCAGCCAAACTACAATAAAAATAAAAATAAAAATAAAAACTATCTTTGTTACCTGACCACCATTTGCTAACACATTTAAAATTAATTCCTAAATTTGCTGGATCTTAAGACTGAACAAGGACTCTTGTTTATAATACTGAGTTCCAGGGTGCCTGGGTGGCTCAGTCATTGAGTGTCTGACTCTTGGTTTTGGCTTAAGTCATGACTGTGGGATTGAGCCCCATGTGGGGCTCTGCACTGAGCATGGATCTTGCTTAAGATTCTCTCTTTCTGCCCCCTCTGCCCTTCTCCCCTGTTCTTGTTCTCTCTCTCTCTAAAATGAATAAATGAATGGATGGAGAGAAAGAGTGAGTTCCGGGCTTCAAAATGATTAGGATAGGACTGGGGAATGTGTACTTGTCACAGACACCCTAGATGATTCTTCTCATTAGTCAAGCTTGGAAAACACTTGACCCAGATTAAATTAATTGCACTTTGGTCATCTGAATCCATTTTCATACGTGAGAAGGGGTTGTTAGGTTTCTAGTACTAACAGAAAGGCCAGCCATAAAATACCTGATTGTCCTGCTTTTATTGAGACCCTTTAAAAATGGACAAAATTCTTTTCTCAGCAGTATATAGTATACTGAGGTCAGCCTTGCCTTATAAATTCCTGAAGTAACAGAATGGAAATCTCTGAATAGACCCAGCATTAGTTAATATTACATTTAAAAAGCAAAAAAAAAAAAAAAAAAAAAAAGAATCTTATTTGTATACCTTAGCTCACATCAGTATATGTTGTTAGTGAAAAAAAAGTTTCATGTCCTATATATTAAGCTATAAAATAACACAAGTTGGGGGAAGAGAATATGACGAATAAAAGAACACTTGTTATTCTCTAAATGTTCTTTAAACGGATATAGCAACAGCCTTTCATAAAACTCTGGAAAAAACAGCTTGACCTTCTTATTGCCCCCTTTCCAACGACGTCAAACAAAAGGAAATTATAGAATAAGTCTGTCTAAATTTTAAATGGCTTAGTTATCGGAAGACTTTAGAGAGCAATTTTTCCACAAATCATCCTTGTGCTGTTTGGTCTTGATTTTTTTTTTTTTTTAAAGGTTGGTGAGCCAACATGTAATTAATCACTTTTGTTGGCTTTTAAGGAAATGAAACTGCAGTGTACCCTTTGGCTTTATTGTTCTTTTTTTTTTTTTTTTTTTTTTTTTGGTGTTTATTAGTGTTGCAATATGTAATATGAGAACCTTAGGTGGAAGCTTAGTGAAAATAATGTGAACAGAACAATGCGAAAGAAGTAATTTTTTTAAAGTCAGCTTATGCACATTATACTATTTTCATAACCCGTGTATGTCCAGATCTCAGATACCAGCAGCATTACTGTGAAAGTCCCTTACAGTCAGAAATTGATAGAATGTACCTCCATTGTCAGTGGGTGGGGTTATTCCTTGTGTACAAAATGGCAGTATCCACTTGTTACTAATTCCCATTGTTTATTCCTCCAAAATCTAGTTTGGATTATTCCTTTCCCACAGCTGCTGCCACAATCCAGTGAGTAAGAACAGGCCCATCTCATCTCATGAAGAAAGGGTGAGAACACCCAACCAGTTTTATTTCTTTGGGCTCTATTGCATCAGGGTGGTGAACTGCCTTCCATATGGAAATTGGACATGATTTTTAAAATTATGTACTACTAATTATTATCATTATTAAAAGTTCACCTAGAGTGAGCCTTTAAGATAGATAAATACCTAGATGTATGCAGGCACCTTCCTTTAAATTTTATTAATTTGAAATCATTTTTCCATTTTTAAACCAGCAGTTTTAAGGAAAATTCCAGTAGGCTGTCTCTATGGAGATTTTAAAATTATACATCCCTCCCCACCTGTCCTCCCTTTCTCTCCACTCTCCCCTGCACTCTATCCACCTGTCGTCCCTTTCTCTCCACTCTCCCCTGCACTCCATCCCCCTTCAAAAACCTACACCTCAGGGATGGGCATTGCTCCACCCTAATGATCTGTTAATGAAAAGGATACTGAGTTCCAAAGGCTTATTAACTCTTTGGTTTTGGTATTTAAGGGTATGCTAGCCTCAAAATGAGTTGGGAAATATTCACTTCCTCCATTTTCTGAGAAGAATTTGTATGGGATTGTGTTATAGGTTGAATTGTGCCCCCCTAAAAACTAGGTTGAGGTCCTAAACCACAGTACCTTAGAATGTGACATTAATTGGAAATAGGGTCATTGCAGACATAGTGTTAAGATGAGGTCATACTCAATTAGGGTGTACTTTAATCCAGTATGACTAGTGTCCTTATAAGAAGAGACACAGACATGGGAAGGGAGAATGTCAGTGAAAACAGGCAGAGTGAGTTGCCACGGCTATAAGCCTAGGAACACCAAGGATTTCTGACTGCCACCAGAAGCTGAGAATAAGCTTCTAGACTCTAGAACTGTGAGATAATACATACTGTTGTGTAAGCCACCCAGTTTGTGGTGCTTCATTATGGCAGGCCTAGGAAACTAATAAAGGTTTGTCTTTTTGTCTTTCAAATTTGGTAGAATTCACCCAGTGAAACTGGATGCAGTTTTCTTTGTGGAAACATTTTTAACTATGCATTCAATTTCTGTAATAGATATAAGCTACATACATTTTCTGTTTATTCTTAGGTCTACTTTGATAATTGACATCTTTTGAGGAATTTGCTCATTTCATCTAAGTTAATTGAATTTATTGTCATAAAGTTGAGTTCATATTTTTTGATGTAATGATGCTCTTTCATTCCTGGTATCAGTAGTGTGTGTCCTTTCTTTTCTTTGATTAGTCTAGCTTAGTGGTTTTCACCTCCAGCTGGGGGCATTTTTACCCTCCCCACCAGGGGATATTGAGTAAGATCTGGAGGTAATTTCAGTTACCACACTTGGGGCATCTAGTGGGTAGAGGCCAAGGATATTGCTAAGGATCCCACAAGATACAGGATAGCCTCTCACAGCAAAGAATTATGCAGCCCACAATATACATAGTGCTGAGGTTGAGAACCCTCTCCTGGAGTTTACAGTGTACACCTTCGACTTTCAAATAATATTCTACCACTCATGTTTAATAGAAGCATTTATAATATTTCCACTTAGTATCTCCTTCCATCCTTTATGCTACTGTGGACATACATTTTACTACTACATACATTATAAGCCCCACAATACACTGTTACTGTTTTTGCTTTAAACAATCTATTGAAGAAACTTTAAAATAAAAAAAATCTAGTTGTTACTCATGTTTTTAGTATTATTCATTTTTTTGTGTAGATCCTAATTTCCATCTCAGCTTCTATTTGTCTAAAAAATTCTGTATTTTTGCCTTCATTTTTGAAGTATATTTTGGCTTGGTATAGAATTCTCCATTGATAGTTTTTTAAATATCCTAAAAGATATCTTTCCACTGTTTTTTTTTTTTTTTTTTTTGCATAGATTATAATAAGAAATAAAGCTATTGTTCACTAATATAAGGGTTTTTTTTTAATCTGTATACTTTAGGGAGTATTTCTCGATTTTGTTATTGAAAAATAATTACTTAAAATTTAATGCACTATGCTCAGATTTTGTACACAGACTCATTTTTGACTCGTGTGTTTTTCTTAATTTTTTTTCTCCTTCACTCAAAAAAATTTGGTTTTTGGGGCCAGTTATTTCTCTGGCCTCAGTTTTTCTTACCTGTAAAATTGGGCTACCAGTGCTCCTCATAGGTTTTTTGTGAGAATTAGATAAGGTAAAGGATTCAAAATGTCTAGAACAGAAGGGACTCATAAACACGATACCATGGTACACAGATACCTTCCTCTTCATCCAGCTTCAGCTGTTCTGACCTCAGTGTTCACAAGTGGCAGTGGATCAGCGGGAGTCCCTGCTCTGAGCCCTTTCTGACCACATGGCAGTAACTCTGTGTAGACATGTTGCCTGCCTGCTGCACAATCCCTGTGAGCCAGGGCCAAAATGGGGAGTCCTGCTTGGACCATGAATAAACACTGTTGCCACTGCTTATGATTTCTGTTCTTACTGACAGTTCACATGTTGATATTAAATAAATCTGATCTTTTACTCAAGCGAGGTCCAAAGATGTTTTTTCAAGATACTTTCATTTATTAATTTAAATTATTTGAATATAGTAAAAATCCATGACATCTTATATTTAAATAGTTTACATATTTCGCGTCTTCAGAATGCCCTTCCTGCAGTTAGGCTTAAGTTTTATTCATTTTCCACTTTTCAATTATGGACACTAGCTATAGTTATATAATGTAACAGATTTTTCATTTTAGGAAAATCTTAGATATAATTAATGGTGGTGGGTGGTGGGTCTTTTTTTTTTTTTTTTTTTTTTTTATGTTTACTTATTTTGAGAGAGAGAGAGAAAGTGTGAACAGGGGAGGGGTAGAGAGAGAGGAAGATACAGAATCCAGAGCAGGCTCCAGGTTCTGAGTGGTCAGCACAGAGCCTGATGCGGGGCTTGAACTCACAAACTGCAAGATCATGACCTGAGCTGAAGTCAGATGCTTAACTGACTGAGCCACCCAGACGCCCCTAGGGTGGTGAGTCTTGTAATCAACAGTAAAAACAGTTCATTCCAAGGGATCTAATTACCTTAGAATATATAATAATGATATTCACATTAAAGGGTGCATTCATTAAAATGCTCTTTTCTTTCTTTCTTTTTTAATGTTTATTTTTGAGAGAGAAAAAGAGACAGAGTGTAAGCAGGCTAGGGGCAGAGAGAGAGGGAGACACAGAATCCGAAGCAGGCTCCAGGCTCCGAGCTGTCAGCACAGAACCCGACACAGAGCTCAAATTCACTAACTGTGAGATCATGACCTGAGCTGAAGTTGGACGCTCAACCAATTGAGCCACCCAGGCGCCCCAAAATGCTCTTTTCTGTCTCAGAGAAACTAAGTAGCTATCATAGACTTCTTTTGGTAGATGTTTTGCTTCCTCTAAGATTGGGTGCTATTTTCGGTTCATCCCTGGTCATGGGCAGCAGCAGTCTGCCCATGTTGTAAATGTTGCCTCATCGTGTTTCTCCTCCTCTCCTTAGTGGGCCTTTGGAGTGACGCTGTGGGAGCTCATGACTCTGGGACAGACACCGTATGTGGACATTGATCCCTTTGAGATGGCTGCGTACTTGAAAGATGGCTACCGAATAGCCCAGCCAATCAACTGTCCTGATGAGCTGTAAGTGTTTCTGAATTTGAAGACATGGGTTTCACTCCATTTATGATACTGGGATAAAAGAAGAGCCAGTGTCCGTATTCATACAGAGACTTTCCTTTAGAGAAGAATGACTCTTTGGATTTGAATTAGACTCATAGAGAATCACAGAGTAAACCAGACTCATTCACTCTTTTTTTTTTTTTTTTAAACGTTTATTTATTTTTGGGACAGAGAGAGACAGAGCATGAACGGGGGAGGGGCAGAGAGAGAGGGAGACACAGAATCGGAAACAGGCTCCAGGCTCTGAGCCATCAGCCCAGAGCCCGACGCGGGGCTCGAACTCACGGACCGCGAGATCGTGACCTGGCTGAAGTCGGACGCTTAACCGACTGCGCCACCCAGGCGCCCCACTCATTCACTCTTTAATACATTTGTCATTAGAACATTTTATTGTTCTTCTATTTGTAAGTCTAATCTGAGAGACTAATAATGTACATAGTAAGACAGTACTGAATACTGTGTCAGTTATTCTATGTAGAGTGAGTATCTGACTTTTATTTATACAGCCTTAGTTATAAAAAGCCTTTCTCACTGTCATCTTACCTTGTCAATTGGCATCAACTGATATGTAAGGAAACTGCTCCAGGCTAGTGACTGAGATAGTTCCTGTTTCCTGCTTTCATCATGTAACTTCCCATATAAATTATGGGATTGAGGGGGGCAGGAGGCTATTCAGGGGTGATTGGGTGCACACGTGACTCTGGTCTCAGTTCCTGAATCCCCCGAAGCTTTATACACCAAGGTGAGGTGGCAGCTTTTGCACTGATTTCACTGTAGATGTAGGGTGCTTAGAGCTTAGATAAACTTTCTACTTCCTTCAAGTTCTTTCTCTCAGAAAACATGGGTTTTAGGTATTTATATGAAATCTCTGTATTTGCTGATGTATTTTGATATGACATCATGAAGAATGGAAATCCACACATAAAATCCAGGTAACTTGTTTTAGTTTCTTTTCATTTTAGAACTGCCAACATATAGTAATATTCATTGGTTTTTAATATCATTTTTTCCATGCCCACCTTTAGACAAAAAACATAACTGGCATCAAATTGACCAGAAGATTAGGAGTACTGTATTATCATTAACCCAATTTTCCATTTGTGTCACTCTGCAGGTTTGCTGTGATGGCCTGTTGCTGGGCCTTAGACCCAGAGGAGAGGCCCAAGTTCCAGCAGCTGGTACAGTGTCTCACGGAGTTCCATGCAGCCCTGGGGGCTTATGTCTGACTCGCTTCTCACAGTCCCACAGCATCAGGAGCACTGTGCCTGTCGGGGCTCACTTGGAACCAGTCATAGATGCTTCGTATATCATACAACACCAGCAGAAGCACATGTCTTCCGGAACACCGTGCCTTAGGAATGCTTTAGAATCTGAACTTTTAAAGACAGACGTAATAATGTGGAATATTTTCTAGATATCATTTTTATTAGGTTGAACTGAAAAGCCTTTTGTAAATTTTTTGGCCCCAAATTTTTTAAAACATAGTTACTTTGGACTAGGGGTACATTCTTACAAAATAAATAAACAGTTTTAAAAATTGTTTAAACACAGATATTTGAAATAGCTATCTTAGTGCCAACTGCTTTTTATTTTTTTACTTCGTCAAGGTAATATAGGTGATTCACCTTTAAAGTTTTTTTGTTTTTTAATATTTATCACTAGTCTTGGGAATGGTTTGTCTTCAAGATACATTACTTTTTCCTTAGGAAAAGGAAAACAGCATAAAAAGATGTCTGGTTTGCCTTGTACAGGAAAAGGCAATATTAGAGGAAGAAAACTGTGGGAAAGCTACGGGGAAAAAAATGAAAAAAATTTAGAAATAGAAGTTGTCCTTTTGTGGGAAACTGTTCTTTTTTTAATTTTTTAATGGAAATTATTTCTGCTTTCTTATTTTGGGGAAAGTAGAAGCTGAGTTCATTGAAACATCTTCAGTTTGGCAGGAATTAGTGTTTCTGTGAGCTGGAAGTAGATTTGGGGCAGGTCAGTAGTAAATGATGGCGATTTTATTTATTTTACTCTCTGAGAAAGGAGATAATACAGTTCCAGAAAGTGAAATCATGTTTCTAAGATTAAAATCCCTTTTATTGCACCTAGGGTAGTGCTATGCACAGAGTGGGTGCTTGAGTTGTTCTGGGTAGTGAAGAAAAAAGAAAGTAAACTGGTAAATTTTGTGCTAATCTTCAAGACCGGTTTAAGTATAAAGTTATTTCTTAAAACACTTGAAAAATTAAAGGATTTGTTTTATATTACAACAGTATTGAACATATTGTTCGTAATGAACAATTGGTTGTGTTTGATAAGTCTTTGAACATGTAGCAACCAGCTAGACATCCATGTAATCAGGCTCTGAAGCCCTAACAACAGTTACAGCTGACTCTACTTAACCTCCAAAGTCTAATAAGATGTTGGGGTTATTATTACAAGGAAGTATTACAACATTGAAACTTTTATCCAGAGCCATTAAATGAGGGGTATGTATGTATTTATGCTTGGTTGTAGTTGGCCTAAGGCAGAGTTGAATGGGCTGCCTAAATAGCTAGGCCTGCAGGTGCCTGCCTCTATTCCCATCCTTACAGGTTATTAGGGAGAATGTGTAGCAGTTGGAGGCTTGTGCCATTCTTAAAGAAGTTTTATGAGTCAGCACATCTGGAAAAGTAGCTCACCCAGCACATGCTCTTCCAAAAGCAGACCAAGAGTATGATTTTTCTGAGTACCATTTGTTTAATAACAGTGGTTCTTTGGTTTTATGAAATACTTAGCCCCCTGAATGCCCAGTTTTTTAAAAGCTCTTTGAACTGTTTGTAAGTTACAAATGATTTTGTTCACAACCTGTAATCTTGGCATTCAATCAACAAATATTTATTTAGTTCTTTATATGCATTATATACATAGAATGGTTCAACTCTAGCATCCCTTCCAACATTCACTTCATTCTATTTTGTGTTCAGGTTATTGTTTAGAAATATATTGTTTAGAAATCACAGTTCTATTATGTACAAGATCAGTTTAAAAGAAAAAGTGCTGACATGTGACTTACTATCCCAAGTTAGCAGTTGCTCTTGGAGGTGCTCTCAGTTTTCTGGGATGTGTGATGCCTTTAACCTTATCTTTTTGTGTTTGTAAGCTGTTTTATGTTATATATGTGTTTTTGTTTTAGTAGGTGGTTTAAGAGTTTAAATAGATTTTTCTTGCTGAGCTACTTGGAGTCATTGACTTCAATGAAAAGAGCAGTTATAAGATTTCCATGGCTGGTCTTCTAATTGTTTTGTTGTAGGGTGTGAATATTACTGAAGAGATTTTGCAGAAAAGGTACTTTTTATAGGGAAGAAGCAAATTAACAAAGCACTGATACGGTTTTATAAGTTGGCTCCAAAGGCCTAGCGCTCTATTACAGTCTGTCCTTTCTTATAACACTCCCATTGTAAGAAAATTTTATTTGTAGAAGCAAGGAGGATTAGGTTATTCATTCAATACATGTATATTTATTGAGTGTCCATTGTATGTCTGGCTCTCAAGATAGGCAGGGAATAGGACAGATGGGGCTCCTCTAAGTCTTACATTCTGGTTGGGAAAAGCAGATAATGGACATAAGTAAGATTTTGGTAAGTGCTGTGGAAAAAAAAATAGGTGTATCATAGAGAAAAACTTTAGGTGTAATATTTAGCCAGGCTTCTGTGAGCAGGTGGCATTTGAGCTGACATCTGAATGACAGGCCAGCTATGAGAAGATCCAGGCTGAAGGGACATAATTGCAGAGGCCTCAAAACAGAACAAACTGTCCTCTGGACATGGCCTTTTCTGCTTATCTTCCAGCTGCTGCTGCTGGAAGATGAGGACACAGGCCAGCATGGCTGTAATATAGTTAGGGATAAGAGGGTACCAGATGAGGTCTGAAAGACACAGGAACAGATAACAGCAAGGCCTTGTAAGCCATGGGGCACATATTTTCTAAATAAAATGGAATTTTTCATTCAGGCATTTTTTTTTTTTTTTTTTAAATAAGGCAGTGACATGATCTGATTTGCCATTTAAAAAATACTATGCCAGGTCTTTTGTAAAGATTGAATTGTAGGGAGGCAAGGGGGAAAGTAATAAGACTCATTAAGAAATGTTGCATAGTTTAGGAAATAAAGGACAGTGGTTTGGGACCAATTTGGGTAGTATGAGAGATTGGAAGCGGCAGATTAGAGACAAGTTTTGAAGGTAACAGACAGCATCTAGATCTTTTGGATGTTGGAAGGTTGGGTGGAGAATGAAAGAGTAATCAAGGATGACTAGTTGGTTTGGGGCTTGAGCATCTTGTTGTATGGCCAAACTATATATTGAGATGGAAAAAAAAAAACTTGAAAAGGAATAGAATTTTGCTTTGGCGAAGGGAATCTGTAATTTGTTGTAGGCCGTGTTTGAGATGCCAGTTGGTTATCTTTGTAGATAGATAAGAGTCTGCAACTCAGGGAAGAGGTCTCATCGAACATGTTAATGTAGGAGTATAACATATAGACTATATTTAGAGTCATGGTATTGGATAAACTTACCTCTGGAGAGAGTTTAGATGGAAAGAGGTTTTAGGACTGAGTCCTATGCTCTCTCAACATTTAACACTTTAGTGAAGGAAGAAGAGATGGCAAAAGAGGACTGAAAAAAAGCCACTCTCATGGGAAAAAGCAACAACAGAAACAAGAAAATGAGTTGTCATGGGAGCCCAGTAAAGTAAGTATTTCAACATGGAGAAAGAAGCCTCTATGGAATTTGGCATTATGGAGGTTATTGACAAAAGCAGGAGGGATTGGAGCAAGCTGAAGTATGACTGAAGTGGGTAGGTGGAGACGCTGCTGTAGTCAGCACTGTTGAAGAGTTCTTCTTATGAAGGGGAATGGAGCATTTAACTACAGGAGATCAAAGAAGTATTTGGGGGTGCAGGCAGGGGGACTGGGAGGAGAGCATGTTTGTTTTCCAGATGAAGATACAGTACCACAAAATGTTCCAGAGGCTAATGGGAATGATCCAGTAAAGGGAAGAAGTCCCTTTAGGGTATGGGACACCTTTTTTCATGTTATTTGGTCTATAAGCATGAAAGACTCTCGACTCCTGCCCCCAGTCTCTTTGGTTGTGGTAAAGGTGATGTTTTAATTGGGGAAAAAATGTGAAGGGGAGGGGAGGTGGTCCACAGAACTTTAAATGTTTCTGTTATATGAAAACCAGGCTCTGTTGAGTTCACTTCCTTAGGACTTCAGACCCAACATGGTTGTCTTGCTCACCACCATCATCTTTTGCTCCATTGCCTCCATAACTTCCTACTGGCGTTGACCCTTAACCCACCCACCCAGACTCTGGCAGAGTAATGCTTCCTAAAACAGAGCTGCTGTCCCTGCTTAAGCCCTTCACCACTTTCCCAAAGCCTTCAGGATAGGGTTATGGACTCCCAAGTGCGCAGTCTCCACTGAACCCTGCAGTTTTACCTACTGCTTCTCCAGCTCACTACTCTTGCCCGCATGCATTGTGTCATTTCATGTGTCCTTTCCTTTGCATGTGCTGCTCCTCTTAGAGTGCCACACTCCACTCCAGATCACCCAGGTGTGCAGGAGACTGCTCTGACACCTTACCCTGCTCCTCCAGGCTTTGTAGTTGCTTTTCAGCCTTGTTCCTGGGTTTGCACTGTGACAAAGGTAAGATGTGGGCTTATTTTTACCACTTGGCTGTGCATCCCTTGAGGATAGGAATTTGTATGTCACTCACGTCTGAATCTCATTTGCTTAATTAGTGCTTGACACATGGTAGGATTGAATATTTAATGAATTGAGTAAAAATATCTATTTGCACGAGAGCAATTAGGCTTTAAAAAAAAGTGCTGATTCTTTAAAATCATTATCTCATATTTAAAATACTGTGTTCTATTATCAGTGTGATATTTATATTCAAATTTGAAGAGTTTAAGATTTATGTAATATAAACCAATATGGCATGAAATAAGAAGAGACAGATTGGTAGGGAAGACTACCAGTATATCCCACCCCAGTGGTGGCTTAAACCACCCCCTCCCCCAAATCCCTTGGCCACTTTTTCACTTCATTATTCCCTGGTCACAGGAATAATTAGCCCAATGGCAGATTGTTTCACATTTCTACAAAGTCAACTTTGTCATTACACATGAAAATAATTACCCCAAATGAAGTAATTCATTGACATCAGTGATAGATTGTTTTCCTGGTCTACCCCTCATTCCCACCTCATATAATAAAAAGGAGGTGATATAATTTATGGGTCTAGAAAGGAAAAATACAGTTGCTTATTAAGTTAATTTTATTTCTACTTTTATTTTTGTGCTTAATATTTTAGAATAACATTGAACTTCATTCTTTGGGTGTTTTATATATATAGTGTTTTATATATATAACTTTTATATATAAGTAGACTGAATCTGCAGGCCTCTGTTTGCTCTCTGAGTGCTGCTCTCTAAGATGTTAGAAATTTATTTAAAAGAAAAAAGAAATGGGAATTGATATTTGTTTGAGCAAATAATAATATGGCATTTGTTCATACTTGGTTTATCCCATATTTCAAAACTAAAGCATTTCTTAGTGATTTATTTTTAGAGAGGGATAAGCATTCCCATGGGGATATATCAAGATTGGAGAAAACATGTATAGTTTGAAATAAAATAACTATTTACCCTTAAAAAAAAGAGAGAAATCAAAGCTGACTTCATGATGCCTGAATGTTACATTTGGAATCAACTTTTTTGTATCTTTCTGAGTCTACTTTTTTACTTTTTGTCTTCTTGGCTTCAAGAATAAGCACAGGCTGATGTTAGATAGGCATGCATCATGAGAGATAGCATTTGACTACAAGTGATAGAAATCTAACTGTAGGGACACATGGGCGGCTCAGTCGATTGAGCGTCTGACTTCGGCTTAAGTCATGATCTCACAGTTCGTGAGTTTGAGCTTCTCATCAGGCTCTCTGCTAAGAGCAAGGAGCCCGCTTCAGATCCTCTGTCCCTCTCTCTCTCTCTACGCCCCCCTGCTCTCTTTCTCAAAAATAAAAGAAAAAGAAACCTATCTATAATCACTTAACTAAATACAGGTTTATTTCTCTCCCATAACAAATCCAGAGAGAGGTAAACCAGGGCTGGTGTAGTGATTCCAGGATATCATCTATTACCTGGTATCCTCCATTTTTGCTGCTCTGCCATCTTTAGCATGCTTTTGCTCTTAGGGACCCCCAAGGGCCTAGACCTGGGAAGATGGGGAAAGGATGAAAGGATAAAGGCATGCGTTAGCAGAGTCCTTTTTATGAGGAGACTGTTAACTTTCCCATAGTATATTTCCACCAGCATCTTAGAGTGGCCAGAACTGTAGCATATGGGCACCCCTAGCTCTTAGGCATTATGGGAAATTAGAATTTATGGGGCTTTTTTCAATAGCTTTATTGAGAAATAATTCACATATCACTCATTTAAAGTGTACAAGTTAATGATTTTCACTATATTCACATAGTTGTGTAACCATCACCACAATCAAATTCATTTTTACCATTCTGAAAAGAAGTCCCATACCCACCAGCATTTCCCACTCCCAGCCCTAGGCAACTACTAATCTACTTTGTCTCTATATTTGCCTATTCTGAACCTCTTATATAAATGGAATCATAAAATATATGGCCTTTTGCATGTAGCTCCTTTTTTTTTTTTTTTTTTTTTAAAGTAGGCTCCATGCCCAGCCTGGAGCCCAATGCAGGGCTTAAGTTCACCACCCTCAAATCAAGACCTGAGCTGAGATCAAGAGTCAGATGCTTAATCACCTGAGCCACTCAGGCACCCCATGTGCTTCTTTTACTTAGCATAATGTTTTTGAGGTTCATGTTGAAGCATGTATCAGTAATTCATTTCTTTTTTATTGCCAAATAATATTCCATTGTATGAATACATATGGGTGTATGTGTGTGTGCACATACACTCATACACACACTTCATCATCATACGGATATATACTATTCACTCATCAGTTTATACCTGTTTGAGGAAATTGTGTTTTTAGTTGAGCACATTCTTACCCTGAACAAAACTGGGTTTGTATTAGTAAGGAAGTACCATGTAGCTGCTGGTGGGAAGCTAGCAATGCCTGTCTCTGTGCAGAAATGGAGTAATGGACTAGAATCTGGTCTCCTGTAGCAATATATTTAATGCTTCAGAAGTTCTGTCAGGTATGAGAGGAAGTACAGTGATTGTGAAGTTTCAATGAATGGAGGGAATGCCCAGTTGGCTTGTTTTAAGGTTCGTGAATACTCCCATATTTGAGGAGAAAGCCAGACAGGGATTACTATTACCTAAACTTCCAGCCTCTAAGTCTGTGTCCCAAAAATCTGCTGTTCCCTTGTGATTGCTGTTACTTTGGTCTCTAGCCCTATTTTCCACTGGGCTATGATTCTGCCACCACTTTATAGACTTGAGCTTGCAAGGATATTTATTTCTCCTCAGTATTTGCCCTGAAGTATCTCCTACTGAGTGCCTTTCCTCTAGCTTCATGGTCTAATTACCTAGTGCCTTTGGAAGTAAGTCAAAGATTGGCTATATGTCTCCATAAAAATTCTTATTAAAAGAGCTTAAACAGGGTCACCTGGGTGGCTCAGTTGGTTGAGCGTCCAACTCCGGCTCAGGTCATGATCTTGCAGTTTGTGAGTTCGAGCCCTGTGTCGGGCTCTGTGCTGACAGCTCAGAGACTGGAGCCTGCTTTGGATTCTGTGTCTCCCTCTGTCTCTGCCCCTTCCCTGCTCATGGTCTGTCTGTCTCTCAAAAATGAATAAACGTTAAAGAAAAATTTTTTAAAGAGCTTAAGCATTTATTTAATGCTATATGACATGAATTTATTGAACTATATTTTATATGCCTTTATTTAGACTACTTGCATCCATATAAGGTTTGTTAATTTTTGAAGTTAAACTGTTTGCCCACTCCGTTACTTAGTATACATCTAAAGAATGCCCTAGAAGTTGTCTGTATAACGCAGGGAACAGGATACTCTGGATACTTTGGGGGACTTGAGGAGGAATTGGACATAGGTCCTGGCTCCAGAAAAGCACCAGAGTTAGCATTTTTTTTTTTAATTTTTATTTTTAACATTTATTTTTTTTTTTGAGGGACAGAGCATGAGTTGGGGAGGGACAGGGTTGGGGGTGGGGGTACACAGAATCCAAAGCAGGCTCCAGGCTCTGAGCTATCAGCACAGAGCCCAACGCGGAACTCGAACTCATGGACCATGAGATCATGACCTGAGCCGAAGTCGGACACTCAACCGACTGAGCCCCCCAGAAGCCCCACCAGAGTTAGTATTTTGAATAAAGTTCCTTTAACTCTGACTTTGCTGAGAATGGGTTTGACTTGACCATAATCTCTTCACCAGGAAATGCAATGTCTTGACAAACCTGTGTTTTAAGTTTTGTGTTGGAATCTCTAGGCAGTGTCCCTCTGGCCTTTGCACTTTTTGTTCCCCCAGAAATACCCACAGATGACTTAGCCGAAAGAAGGGCAGCTTTATTTGACCTGACAGGCATTCTTGTCAGCTAAGCAGACTCTTGTCTTGTGATAAGGGCTCCCTAGGGTTCTTCTTGCCTCTTCTGGGAAGGCAGGAAAAGGAAGAGACAGGAGGCTGCAGCCTGGTGCTGCCAGGACCTGGGACTGGCTCCTCCCTGAGGACCTTCCTCTGTCTCCACTCTTCTTTCTGGCTACATTGGACCTCTTCCCACTTTCAGCATCCCTTTGTTACCAGCCTCACCATCTGGCTCATGTTTCATCTGTCCCTCTTAAAAGAGCCTCATTCCCTTTCCACAGGATGCAACATTTCAAGTGCATTTAAACAATATAATAAGGTTTAAAAATAGATATAAAGATTGCTTTTTTCCCACAGCCATTTTAGGATAGCATCACATTTTAGAGCTAAAAAGAGGGTAACCTAACTATATTATTTTTACAAGGAAGGAAACAAATTGAATTCAGTATCATTTCCCAGACTCAAGATGAAAATAGACTCTTTCTCATGTTGGCGATTTTTAGTGAGGTAGGTATTCTTTTCCAGAAAGGGGAATTCATTTATTAGGGTAATTGTTAATACTGCATAGGTGGGCATTTTAATGTGTATACGTCAAATGAGTAAACATTGAATTGATTTGAGTTTTTAGACCTGTAGTTAGTTTGGTATTATTGGAGCATACTGTTCAAGACAGAGAGGGGAAGAGAGAAGATTCAAGGAGTAGATGGCTGATGTTGCATGAAGGGCCTAACACTGAGAGGTTTGGATTTTGCCATATAGGTGATGGAGATTCCATGAAGGGCTTCCATGAGGTAGTGATGTGGTCACCTTTGTTTTAGCAATATTAGTAGCAGCTAGCCATTGCTTACTGTATACTAGGCATTGTGCTAGTTCCTTTACATGCATTATTTCTTTTACTTCTCACAATCCTTTAAAGTAATATTGCCATCATCTCCATTTTACTGCTGAGGAAAGGGAGACTGAGCTAGCTTGCACACATAGTTAGTTGAGCTGTAATTGTAATTACAGTCCTGTAATTGTAATCCAGGGAGTCTGACCAGAGCACAGAGGGAAGGACATCTATACCATTGGGATAAGAGGAGAGGATTGTAGGGGTGGCTGGGACATAGTGGGAGACCTTGTTTGATGCTTTCAGCATTTGTAGTGTCATAAGAGACAGCATTCTTGATTGAAAGTAAGAGGTTGGACGGAGACCTGATAAGTATCTTGAGACTTTGTAGCCTTTACTGGGTGGGTGAATTTGCAAGGGAGCTGACCAACATCAAGTGAAAGTGGAACTCAGCTGAGGTTGGAGACAAGGTATTTATGGTGGTACTGCCTTGATTGGTGGTGGCATTTTTCTCCACATATTTGACTATAGTAGAACCTGCTGTAACAAGGAGTGGATTAAATAAGTATTTATTTCTATCTCACATTACAATCCAAAGAGAGGAAAGTGGCCCAGGCTGGTGGACTGGCTCATTTCCTAGAACCACTCAGGGTTCTAGATCCCCTCTGTGTTGTTCCTTTATTCTGTAGACTGTGCTAATATGGCTGCATGGCCAAAGCTGGGTCTCTGCCACTTCCAGCTCCTGAAAAGGGCTAAGAGCAGAAGTGGAAAGCAATAATTTCTTTTTAGGTAAGAGAGAGGGAAGTTGGGCACATTGCTTGTGCTCAGCGTTCTGTGGGTGAGAACTTAGGCACTCACTGCAAGGAAGTCTGGGAAATAGATCTGTCTAGCTAGGCAGCCAAGTGCCGAACTAAAACTCTGTTATTGTTGAAGAAGAGAACATATTTAGGGGGCCAGATAGCAGTCTGCAGCAGAAGAGAAGGCTGACTGTGAGGTTGATAGGGGAACTGGAGTTTTTCTGAACAGGAAGGGGAACAGCAGTGAGGGAAGCTTTAGGATGTTGATAAGATGTGGGTCAGGTGGTCATTCGAGTTCTAGCTGGGCAAGGTAGGTAAGCCAGGATATTGGGGGCCTGGAATCCTTGAGTCTAGGAGGTAGTAGAATAGATGGCGAGACTAAAGGAGAGAGTGCTTGGAAAAGGAGTTCATGGTCTGATTAGAATGGGATCTGGGTTTGGATCTAGAGGTTGCTTCGTTCTGGAAGATGACAGGACCTGTGGTAGAGCCCGGGGTGAGATGGAGGTTTCTAGAACTGAGGTGATCACAGAGTATATTTGGTGTCCTCTGCACAGTGGTCAGACTCCCCATCTTAGCACACAGTATCCTTCATCATCTGGCCCCTGTCTGTCCTTCCCCTACACACCTTCTTTCTACCCAAGAATCTGTTTCTTAGAAAACAAATACTCCATTTCCCAGAGGTAAAAACTAAAAATGCCCCATCTTGTGGAAAGCTACATCATTTTATTTTTTATGATATGTTATTTTTATTTTGTGTTATATTGTTATATAGATATAAAGGGTGATTCCTGTTCTCAGGATTGTGAGAGGAGTCTGACCAGACCTCTGGGCCTAGATTGCCATGACTGTATCCAGGCTAGGACCTACCTAGAGAGGTTGGGGGGTCAGATCTGAGGTGGTCCTACCAGGCTGGACCTCCCACTGCCTCCCCAGAGCTCGCTCAGAGACTTTGGCCCTGCATCTTTGAGGGAAGTCCCTGCAGATGCTAGCCATGAGAAGTGCTCTTACCATGCTCCCATCCAGAGGCCCTGCCCACCCTCCACCCACTCTCAGGAAAATGGTATAATTGGAAGTCTGCTGTTCAGATGACAACATTCAGTGCTGCTCGGTATGAGGCCAGTTTTGGTTCCTCTGTTCCTCTCACCCCCACACTCAACCCACTACTTCTAAATGTGTCTCTGCACTCCCCACTGCTCTTTCCTCTATCACCACCCCTCTGGTCTAGGCTTCCATCACTCCTCCTGGACTGTCATGACCTCTTCCTAATGGGGCTGCCCTCTAGCTTCCCCAGTCCATTCTCACAGTTGTCTGAACCATCCTGTGACAGGGAATCCTCCCAGCCCTTTGATTGCCTCTGATTTTCCCATCTTTAGTGGCTTCCTCCTCTGTCTGTGTACTGAACCATGACTTCCCTCCTCTCTCCGTTCAATCTCTCACCTGCCTGGTGCTATCACACTGCCTGGAAAAGCTGATGACTCAACCACCCCTGGTCCGTCTCTTGGCTTACCTGGGGTGTCAGTACCTCCCAGCCTCGGACTAGTGTTCTTTCTGTACTTTGTGTATTTACTTTCTGGGGCTGCTCCCTCTGCAGGTCCTAAGAGTCCCAGACCTGCCAGATTCAGTGGTCTTTTCTGAGTCCTCATTCTCCTGACCCTCCCAACCCTATCACCCTCCTTGAAAGCCTCTTCTATCAACACTTCTCTCCTGGGCCTTTTCTTCCTCTTACCTTCTACACAGGCTTCCACCTCTCTCCCATTCTTGAGGTTCCTATCCCAGTCTTCTTTCTCCATCTTGCCCTTCAGTGATTCCATCTATGCTGAGGTAACTGCTCTATGCCCAGCATCCACACACATAGGTCTCTGGTCTAGACCTTTTTGAATATCTCTTTCTGGATATCCCCACCAGCATGTCACATAGCCATCTCATCTCCAACACAACCGACACAAAACTCACCCTCACCCTTCTCGGCTTCTACCAGGGCCTCCCCAGGGAGCCACCTTCACTCCTGTTGTGATCCTTATGGGATTATCTAGGGGAAGGCTTCTGACAAGGCTTCTCTAGTCGCCCCCCACCACCCCATCCTCTTGTGAGTGTCTGCAGGGTAGGTGGGCCAGCCTCTCCTGTCCCCTCTACCCACTCCCTCAGACTTTGGCAGTAACATCCTGTTTGGGCTTCCTGCCCCCATTTTCTTCCCACGGATACCCTGGCTGCCAGAGATACCTTCTTTTTTCTTTTTTGAAAATCACTCAAGCATTTATTGCAAACATCAAAAAATTGTTAAGAGGAATGTTTTCTTCCATGTGAATATGAAAGATGTATATTTTTTGATCTGTTACATTGTAAGCCCCCCAAGCAAAGAAGGACCAATCCACTCCCTCTTCTGCAACTTCTTCTAGCATTTAGGGTTTATTAAATATAATGATATCTTGGCACAAAGAGTAATTTTACCAACCACATAAAGGTAAGGCTTCCATCACACTGAGAAGTATACACATAGGGAAATCATTATTCCAAGAGTTCCTATCGGCAGAAAAAACCTAAATGTATTCAAAAGGCTTGATAAAGGTACGCCTTTATCTGGTCTAAAGGTCAAAAAGGTCTAGACCAGAGACCAAAAACAAGGTTACTTTCTAAGACACACATTCCTGAAAGAAACACAGAGAGACTGACTTAATTGTTAATGTTGATCTTAGGGGAAGATAGATGGCTATGTGTAGGGAGTTTCTACATGAACCTCACTGATGGGGTACTTTTCCCACAGCTATGTCCCCTTGGTGTTGCTTCCTGTCTAGCTCATATGTTCGTATATTCACCCAACCTACATTTATGCATGTGCATGATCCAGCTAAAGTCCTTGGAGTTGCTTTTAGCAGTGGTAACAACTTTGGCCCAGTGGACCTGACCTCTAGACCCAGACATGAGACCACAGGGCGCCTACTGGGGTTGGGCTGCAGCCTGTGCTATGAGCCACTAAGGAAATGACCCGTGACCTAGACATCACCAACTCCTTGCTCTAATTCACTGGCACAAACATCACCTAGAATCTCATTCTGAAGAGTTGACACTGTTGGCTGACCTACCATGAAAGGGAGGCACTGGCAACTGCCATGGTGACTTCATGACAAATGGCCTTCCCTTACTCCTTCCTGCCCCAGGAATTCAGTTCCTTTGTATATTTTGTTTTTTAATTTTTATGCAGTAGAATTAGAAAGCGCACAGTAATTTGTTACAAGTATACTTTCTCATCTAGGCACAGGATACTAGTAGGTGGCCTTGAAATTGTTTTTGCATATCTAAGGAAAATATATTTTTGTAACAAGGGTACTTGCTGTATAGTAAGCATTTGATTAGCTTCCTGTTTTCAGAGAGAGAATGCCCAGTGATGGACATAGGACTAGAGTTTGTTGTATTGATTAAACCCTAAAATAAGAGGGAGAAAAAAAATCTTTTTTGAGGGCTAATGTTGCCTCTCCTTGTTCCATCTTCCATGTCTCTTAATCTCACTTTGCTTTTTTTCCTTATTTTAACTTTCTGTACTCTATATTCTGGGTACTTTTTGTAACCTCCCTTCTGATTCACTAATTCTGTTTTTTTAGTTGTGGTGCTACTGCTTAATGGATTTGGGCTTTAAATTTCAATGAATGTATTTTTTTTCTAAAATCTTTCTTTTTTCTTATAAAAATATATCTCTTTTTACCTAAGTAGTACCTTATATTTATTATTGTATCTTTTGTTTCTTTAACCATTGTGCACATGCCTTTTTAAAAGTCTGGACCATTAGTTCCACTTTTTTTTTTTTTTTTTAAGGTAACTGTTTTTTTTTTTCTTCTAAGTTTTTATTTAAATTCAAGTTAGTTAACATACAGTGTAGTATTGGTTTCAAGAGTAGAACCCAGTGATTCATCACTTATATGTGACACCCAGTGCTCGCTCATCTCAACAAGTGCCCTCATTAATACCCATTACCCATTTAGCCCATCTCCCCCCACCCAACTCCCCTCCAGCAACCCTCAGTTCTCTGTATTTAAGAGTCTCTTACGGTTTGCCTCCCTCTCTGTTTTTATCTTATTTTTCCTTCCCTTTACCTATGTTTATCTGTTTTGTTTCTTAAATTCCACCTATGAGCGAAATCATATATTTGTCTTTCTCTGACTAATTTATTTCTCTTAGCATAATACACTGTAGTTCCATCCACATTTTGCAGATGGCAAGATTTCATTCTTTTTGATCACTGAGTATATTCCAGTGTGTGTGTGTGTGTGTGTGTGTGTGTGTGTGTGTGTGTGTGTATATATATATATATATATATATACCATATCTTAATCCATTTATCAGTCAATGGTAGCTCCATTTCTTGAAGTTCTTGGTAGTCTAAAGCTGGTAGTGCTTTTTCTGGCCCTCATTTATTGTTTCTTCTCTTCTCATGTGGTCCGTAAGTTTGGGTTGTGACCTCATGTTCTGCCTGGCCTTCTTTGTCAAAATCCCATGGGATAGTAAGACATGAACAAGAAATAATATTGGAGGAGCAAGATTACAATTATTTACAGATGATTTCATAATGTACCTAGAAAGTACAAGAGATTCAGTGACAATCAGAATTAATAAAACTTGTAGACAAACTTAGAATTAATAAAAAAGCAAAAATAAGCAAAAAACAAAGGAAAGAGGCCTACTACAGAATACCTTACTAAAATCACCAGCCTTCCAATAAGCTAATAATAACCAAAATGCCCATGGATATGAAGAGAAACTTATAGAAGAGAACATATAAATGGTCAATAAACACAGAGGCCGAAGTCAGAGATACAGTGAAATGCAGCTAAAAGGATCTTTTATTTTTACTAACATTTATCAAGAATTAAAGTCATAATATCAAGTGTTGATGAGGGAAATTGGTACCTTCACACACTTGGTAGGACTGAAATTTAGTACAGCATTATTTATAATTGTAAAAAAAAAAACAACAAACCCATTGACAAAAGACAGGTAAAGTATGGATACTGTGTAGTAATTAAAGTAAATTTGGAAGAAATGATGGTGGGAGGGGGACCTTCCTCTTAAATACAAAAACTAAGTTGCAAAACACTATGTACAGTAAGATGAACTTGATAAAAAAAAAACAAAACGACAAGACTGTATTTATACAGGTGTAGAGAAAGGTCTAGAAGGATACATGCCAAACACACAGACAAGGGTAATAACAGTTACTGAGTGCTTGCTTTGTGCTGTGAGAGGTTATAGATTATTTACACCCATTAGGTCTAATCTTCCCAGCAATTCTGAGGGCATAAAACTCAGACTCTTAAATCTAATGATTTGTATCTTAAGTTGAAGGACATTTTCTGAAATTATGTATTTGGTAGTTTACTCCCCATAAGTCTCTGTCTTCCCTTTCCATAACTCTTCCTTGGCTGATTCTCTAGGTCTTTACAGTTTTCTCTCAGGTTTCTCTCCTCTTTGTCTTTTTGTTTTATGTTTTAGGTCAGTGATTCTCATTCTTGAGGTATATCCCAGTCTTCTTAAAGCCTTGTGAAAACACAGATTGCTGCCCCTTCACCCCAGTTTAAGGTTTAGTAAGTTCAGGCTGGAACCCACAAATTTTCATTTTAAAAAGTTCCCAGGTGGGGCACCTGATTGGCTCAGTCAGTTAAGTGTCTCTTGATTTCAGCTCAGGTCATGATCTCCTGGTTCATGAGTTCGACCCCTACATCAGGCTCCGTACTGCCTGCTTGGGATTCTCTCTCCCTCTCTGTCTCTCTCTCCGCCCCTTCCCCATTCATGCTCTTACTCTCTCAATAATAAATAAGTAAACTTAAAAAAAAAAAAGTTCCCAGGTGATACTAATGCTGCTAGTGGGGATCATATTTTGAGAGTCACAGTTCTCAGGTATTTCTTTCATATATTTGCATTTTTTAGTTTGAGTTACATGTTTTAATTTCCAAGAAAATTTTCTATTTTCTTTTTTCCAGTGACTTTTTTTCTTCTTTGTCTATGGAAGAAAAATCTCCTAGAATCTCATGGAGAATACTAAGTGGATTTTTTTTTAAGTTATTTCCTACTCTCCAAACTATCTCCATTTCTCCTGAATTTATTGTTCTGCTTACCTTGGTTCCTTTGTGAGCTGTTTTACTCAAAGATCTCAGAATCATGGCTATCCATTAATATCTGTGGATGAAGGATTTGTAGTGTAACATAGGTGGTTGGTGCTGGTCTTCTGTACCATCTTGTGGATCTGTTTCTTCAACAACCCTCTCCTCTAAGTGGGAGCCTTAGGTATGTCAACCAGCAGGATGCCATTTAAGGGCCATGGTTGGGACACCATCCACCCGTCCCCTCCCTTCCCCACCCCCCCCCCCCCCCCGCCCCAGTAAATGAGAAAGCCTTTTCTTGTGATTCCAGCATAGGACCTAGGAGCCCCAGCCTTCCCAGAGATCCTGTCTAATGTCTTTTAGAGGGTACCCTCTGGTTCAGCCTAGGGTAGATACCATCTTGGCCTATTGTTCTGTCTACATAAGACATATGGTGGATGTACTCTTGGACACAACTCTTTCTACACCTAGGGCTCACCTTGATTTCTTCTCCCTACCATCTCTTGCCCTCTCTACCTGTACTTTCTGACCAGTCTTCCCAGGTCCCCCAAGAGCAGTGGTTCTCACCTCCTAGGCACCTGACTCCATGGCCACCTCCTCTGCTCTGCTTTGCCAGTCAGGATAGATCCATCTGATTTTCTTCAAGCTCCACTGGTGTCCCCCCTCTTCCATGCTTAATGCTGTAATTTTTATTTCCTTTTGCCATTTTTTAACTAGTGTAATCAGACACTTGTCTCATTCTTGAGTGAATCTGAGAAATCACAGATTCCTAGCAAGTCTAAGACAGACTACCACATGCAGAGTTTATAAAGAAAATGTCCAAGGAGTGTTCCATTTCAAGAATATGAGGGAAGAGCAAGCAAGCAAGCAAGCATTTGAGAGAGTTTCTTTGGAGATAGTCTTATTCTCACTTGTCTACAGGCCAGCCCCAAAAGGGCTGGGGCCACAGTACCCAAGAGGGAGAGTGAGGAGCAGAGAAAAAGAGGAGCTGACCAGCCCTCCAACCCTATTCCCTCTTCTTTCCTCCTGTTGGTCAGTAGGAGGCCCAGGAAGCAGCTGACCCCCAGCCACTTTGCACCCTCTTATGGGAAGGTTGTGGATCTGGGGAACTTGACCTTCACCTTCTGTCCTCCATAAAACCATTCTGTTTCTGGATCTCCACTGTCCCTTTCTCTCCCACCCTGCCTCTTCCATTTTACGCTTGCATTCCTTGCCTCTCCCCTTTCTCACTTACTGCAGATAATGCCAACCTCACATTGCTAATTCTCATGGCCATTTATAAAGACCATTACATTCCTCCCTTTCTCTTTCTTTTTTTCCAGCTAACAGCACTGCAGAATGTGATGGTGGATCTCAGGAGATGATAAGAACACACAAGCACGATGTGGTCAAGCTCCAAGAGAGGGCAGCAGGAAGGATGGGCCCCAAATTCAGCATGAAGGTGCCAGGAGGGCTTCCCAGAAGCTAAGTTTTGAGGAAGAATAGAGTTGGTCAGGGGAAGGGGATTTGGGAGGAGTTGTCAGGCCAGAGAGATCATTGTATGCAAAGTTTAGAGATATACTACAGGACCATACATTCAGGAAGTGACAAACTGTGAGCCTCTGTCCTCATTTTACACCTCAACTGCTGTGAGACAAGCAGTACAGCATGAAATACCTCTGTTTTAGGGTCAGAGAATCCATTCCATGAGCACTGTTTGCCTGGTCGTGCAGGAGAAGCTGACAGTAAAGAGAATTTGATTACTTCAGTAGATTGGTCATATTAATTACAAGATTCTTGAGACTAAAAGCTTTCTGTTTTTCAAGAGTGGTCAGAAAGTCATGGGTCCTGTTGGAGGCTTCGTGGAGGGGCAGGAATAAGGTGAATCCTGCTTAAACTGTCTGTAGTCTCACTTGTTAAAAGTAAAGGAGAAATTAATTACAGTGGATAATATATTCCACTGAAAAGGGTGCAATGCTCTGAGGACAAAAAATGAAATGACCCCACTCATGTCAGTGCCAGAATGTCTAGGGGCAGCGTTCTGGGTAGAGGGAACTGGGACACTTGTCATGAAGCTAGGTTCATATAGCAGGTGCTCGTTTCCTCCTGTGATCTCAGAGGTCCACAAAATAGCCAAGTTTTCTAAAGGCCTTTGGATTCATACCTTACAAAATCCTGAGAAAACCTCCAATTTCATGTGATTATCTCTGTTGCAGTGGATTGGGGTGGTTTGTGGAGGTGAGGAACTTGAGGCCTTCTACATACCCTTGGCACTGCCATGGCCCATCCGTGGCCTGGAGAGGAGGTGCCAGAAGAGCGGATGTGCCAGCTCATGAGCTAGATGTGGGACCTGACCATGGGTAGCCCTGGGATCTGCTCTGCTGGAAAGACACCGTGCTGGGAGCCACACACTCATGTTTTCTGATAGCTCTGGGACCTTGGGCAAATCCCATGGCCACCCCAAGTGTCTGCCCCAGGAGAGTGGGTATAGTGGGGCTAATAGTCGAGGTTCAATGTGATGACGTCTAACAATACTCTCATACTCTTCCATGGGGAGCACCTAGGCACCCAGTGGAGTGAACCGTGGGTGTCTGGAAGCATGCTCCTAAGGGTCTCTAGCAAGCATGAGAATTCTCAGTCTCTGCTCTAAATTCGAGGAAGCTTGCTTTTGCTTTATGTTTCATCTGTGCTTAACATTTTTAAAAAGTTTTATTGCTTAACTTAGCCCCATCTCAAATCTTTGAGCAGAAATTCATGTCGGAATTCCCTAAGCACAGATGGGGAAGGGGCACAGGATCCTGGGATGTGGGCAGCTCAGTCTAGGAGGCAGAGTGATGGGAGAGCCTTGGTAAGCCATGAAACCCCAGATGCTTGTTGCTGACTCGTTTATTGATACAACCCAGAAGAGAGAACGTGTGAGAGTGAGACACTTACCAGGTCTTCTCTGAGAAAGTGGAACAGGTGCCCAGATGGGTGAATCAGGCTTCCTGGAGAGGTATGGCCAGACCTTAGGGATGGGGCAGATCTTTTCTGCCCATCCAGGATTCCCAGCCCTCCCAGAGCTGACATGACCTCTGTGTACTGGGCCTGCAGAACAACCTGGAAGTCCCACTTGCTGGTGATGGGAATGTTGTCACATCTGCCAGTCACCAAGCTCTGGGACCAAACCCAGGCTGCTCCTTTCAGCTACAGTGGTGTGCTCATGTGAGAGGTGCAGGCTGGCTCTGTGGCCTAGGAGGTCTGACCTAGATTCCTGGGAACTGTGCATGGAGACTGATTTCAGTTAGCACAAGGTATCCTTGCCCAGAGGGGTAATGGCCTTGTGGGGCAGGGCCCAGTCAGACCCTAGAATCTCTACCTGGCTCCTCCCAGACCCTTTGGGCTATGAGGTCTGTGACTCATGGTGGGACATCAAGGAGGCATGAGGTATTCGTGTTTCTTCTCTCCAGGCAAGTGCCTTATGACATCAGTGCAAAAACTTCCTTTCCCTCTCTAGATCTTTCTCTAAGCCTCCTGGCTGAGAGAGTTGGGTTTCCAACTGTGGAAAACTGCAAATTGGAAGGCACTGGACCATGGGATGCCACAGGGAGCCAGATGCCAATGTGAGCAGAGATAGAGCCTGAAGTGAGACAGGGAAGGCCTGAGGAGGGAGCATCTGCAGGATGTGGGGTGGATTGGATGAGGGAGGAAAGAGGGTGAGTGTTGGGAAACCTCTCTTGCCCATCCACTCTTGCCTAGAGGGTTTTCATAGTAATCATGAGGACACTGCACATTATTCCCACTTTCATGTTCTTTTAAGACCTGATCAGAATAATTAACTTTGCAGCGTACAACTTGTGCCTTTACTTGGAACCAAACTTTCCATCCTGCGCTCGGCTCCCTGGCTCTGGCAGGGTGGTGTAGGTCTTTCTGGGCTTCTTTGTGCTAGCTGTTATAGCCTTGATGGACCCAGCTGCATTCCTTCCCTGGAAGATCAAGGACTTTTCATCACCATCAGTGCTGCTACCACCACCATCACCAACCATCTACCCTCACTGGCCTCCACTCTCCTAACCTGCTCTACTCTTCATCTTTGTCATCAACATTGTCTCTTCCACCAGCACTGGTAAGCACCACCATTATCAGTTCCCCTACCACTAGCCACCACACCACCCCCATCCTCAGGGCCATTGGCACCATCACAACCACCACCCTCACCACCCTCACCACCGTCATTATCACTACCATCCACTCAGTGCTCATTACATCCTATGCTGTGGGAAGCCCTTTCTAACCATTGCCTCAGTTGGCATTTCTCTGTCCTCTTACCTATTCTGGACTTCTGTGTCTTCTAATGGTCTAAATCCCTGACAGGAAGCCCATATTTGTCCTTTGCTTTCAAAAGTAGGAAACCTCTCTCAGAGTATTTGTTTCCCCCAACTTGTAGGAAGAGATAAGAATGTTCCAAATGTAAGACAAGTCACTTATTTGATTGGATTAAAAGGCAAAACAACTGGTTCCACTGGTTTCTTTACAAATTGCCTTGGTGTAACTAAAGGAACCATAACCAGCCTTTCTCTTATATTTCATTTAGCAAGAATCATTAATTCATCACACATACCTAGCAGAAGTCCTTCCCAGAAAATAAACTGGTTTTCACAGCTAATAAAAGGCTACCTTGTCCTGTCTACCTTCCCCTGTGAAAGGCCCATCTCACTGCCTGGGGCAAAGGAAGAAAACTCTGGTGCCCATGTCAGGGGAACTTTCTACAGTCTTCATGGGGCTGAATGAATGGGAGGGAATTTCAGGCTCTCCACCTTAGCCTTCAGATGTTGTTTCCAAGAACTAGGCCAGTTCCTTGAAGTGCTGTTTACATCTGAATTTGCATTCACGTGGGATAACTGGCTCTCTACAGTTGTTAGGCAGACTGGCTGTAAGCCAATGAGTTATTCCGGCATGGCCTTCATATTTCCCATCATCGGTTACCACTGTTTATTTGTTTAGTATGTATTCCATTCTGCAGCTTTTCATAATCTGTTGTGCACTGGTGATCTTTCTATCTCACTGATCTTGTGAAACTTTTACATTTCAACCAGTCAGATGGGAGGAGTATAGTGATGTCTCTATCACATATATAGCCCTTTGTCAGTTATATATTTTACAAATAGTTTCTCATACTCTGTGCTTGCCTCTTCACTGCTTGACAGCATCTTTTGATGAACAAATTCTTTTCCGTAATGTCAGATTTATCAATCTTTGCCTTTGTGATAGTGGTTTGTATGCCTTACTTAAAAAAAAAAAATCTTTATCCTGCAGTTAAAAGATACTCTTCTATATAATCTAAAATCTTCATTGTTTCAGGTTCAACATTTAGGTTCATAATCCACCTGAAAGTGATTTTTGTGCGTGGATTGATAGAGGAGTTCAGTTTCTTTTGTATTTCATATGGGCATTTTATAGTTCCAGAATAATTAATCAAAAGGACATTCATTCTTCATTGTTCTGTAGGACTACCATTGTCTTATATGTGTTAATGGACTCTGTATATACACTGTGCTAAAATTGCTTTGCAGTGTCTTAAATTCTGATAGGACAAGGGGTGCCTGGGTGGTTCAGTCAGTTAAGCCTCCGATTTTGGCTCAGGTCATGATCTCACAGCTCTTGAGTTGGAGCCCCACAGGCGGCTCTGTGCTGCCAGCTCGGAGCCTGGATCCTGCTTCAGATTCTGTGTCTTCCTCTCTCTCTGCTCCTCCCCCACTCACGCTTTGTCTCTCTCTCCTTCAAAAATAAGTAAACATTAAAAATTTTTTTTTTAAATTACGATAGGGCAAGCTTTTCTACTTTAAGAGATCTTGGCTCTTAGAACTTTGTATTTCTCTGTATATTTTAGAATTCGTTTGTCAAGTTCTACCAAGAAATTTGTAATTGTCCCAAAATTCTTGGATATTGTAGACTGCTTTTTTTCATTCTTTTTACTTTTTGATTTTCAGTTTAGAAACTTTCTATTAATTATTTTCATGCTCACTGATTCTTTGCTTGGTCATATCCAGTCTACTGATGAACCCATCAAAGGCATTCTTCATTTCGGTTAGTGTGTATTTGATTTCTCATTTCCTTTTGATTCTATCTTAGAGTTTCCGTCTCTCTGTTTACATTACCCATCTGTTCCTACATGTCCTTTTTTTCCATTAGAGCCCTCAGCATACTAATCATTATTTTAAATGTCTAGTCTGATAATATCAAAATCTCTGCCATATCTGAGGCTGGTTCTGATGTTTTCTTTCTTTTCAGACTGTTTTTTGCCTTTTAGCATGACTTGGAATCTTTTGTTGAAAGCCAGACATGATGCATTGTGTAAAAGGAACTGATAGGGCATTAGTATGAGGTGTTTCATTTATCTGGCCGGGAGTTTGGCTGTATTTACTGCTTGCTATAGCTGTGGTGTCAGAGGCTAAAATTTCCTCTAGTGTTCTTGTCTCCCCTGTTGATTTTAGATTTCCCCAGAGACTCCTTCAAGAGGATTTGAGGCTTGCAGTCTTTTAGCTGTAATCCCCTTATTGTATAGGAGTTCTGTTGATGTGGTGGTAAGGTGTGGGGAAGGGGGAAACACTTTGTAGTCTCATGGTTAGGTCTCAGTCTTTTAGTGGGTCTGTGATCCTGGGCTTTACAAGTATATCACAGCTCCCTAACACCTTAAGTGAGACAGGAAAGGTAGTGGGACTGGTGTTGGGTACTTCCCTTTCCCCAAGTCTGTTAGACTTTGGCAAAACTCAAGTCATTAGGCTCTTGTAAAATAGTTTCCCTTGATGGCAGGCCATGTTAAGGAGAACAGAGGACTCTGGGCATATTCCGGAATAGTTACTTTTCCTCCTCCCCACTGCCAGAAGCACAAAGGGGACCCTTCTCCAGTCTTCATAGTGAGAACCTGATGGGGTTCTGGAGGTAAAACTCCTAAAAGTTTGGCGATCCCAAGACTGCCCCCTCAAGAGTTCTTAGCTCTCCAGCTTGTCTGTTCAGGGCTTACAGAAATTTGTCAATTATATTTTAAGTGTTCCTACCAGTGCTGGCTCCTGCTGTAGACTTTTGCTCCTAGGATTCTTCTGGTAAGCTCTGATTCTGTATTCACTTCGTTTTTCAGGGCAGCAGTTTACTGTATGACCTCAGTTCTCTGTGGATCTAAGAACAGTTGTTGATTTTCAGCTTGTTCAACATTTTTCTTGTGTGAAATAGGGATGATGACTTCTAGACTCTCTGCACACCAAACCAGAAACTGGAAGTCCATCCTTCCAATAGAAGTTTTTAGCCAGTGATCATGACATTTCTTTTTAGGTCTTCTGATATTCTCTTAACAAAGTTTGATCATTTTCTATAGAGAGGTCTTGCAAATACTCTGTTAGATTTACTCCTAGGTTCTTGATATGTATTCATATTATTGTAAATGTATCTTCTCTTAAGATTTAATTTTGTAACTATTGCAGGTATATGGAGATACTGATTTTTAACAACTTTACTGAGAATTTGTATGACATAATGTTCATCTGTTTAATGAACATTCTAACAGTTCAGTGATTTTTGTGTATTTACAGGGTTCTGCAACCATTATCATAATCTAATTTTAGATCATGTTCATAGTCCCAAAAAGAAACCTTGAACCCTTACGAGTCATTTCCTATTCTCCCTTTCCCCCACATAAGCAACCACTGATTAACTTTTGTCTCTACAGATTTATCTAAATGAGATTATACAACATGTGGTCTTTTGTGACTGGCTTCCATAACAACATGTTTTCAAGGTTCATACATGATGTATCATGTATTATGTATCAGTATTTCCTTCCTTTTTATAGCTGAATAACATTTCATTGTATGGATATACCGCATTTTATTTGTACAGTCATCATTTGGTGGACATTGGGTTATTTACCCTTTTAGATATTATAAATTATGTTACTACAAGCATTTGTATACAAGTTTTTGTGTGGACATTTTATTTCTCTTGGGTGTATACCCAATGAGTAGGCTTGCTGAGTCATGTAGTAACTCTTTGCTCAGCATTTTGGAAAACTTTCAAACTATTTCTGAAGTGGCTCCATGATGTTACATTCCCACTAGCAATATGTGAGGGTTCCAGTTTCTTCACATCCTTGTTATTGTCTTTTTTTTTTGCCATTACTTTATTTTTTTAATTTTTATTTATTTTTAAAAATTTTAATTCTAATACAGTTAACATACAGTATTAGTATTAGTTTCAGGTGTACAATATAGTGATTCATCAATTCTATATATTACTCAGTGCTCATCATGATAAGTGTACTCTTAATCTCCTTCAACTATTTCACCCATCCCCCCACCAACCTCCCCTTTGGTAACCGTCAGTTTGTTCTCTATAGTTAAGAGTCTGTTGGGTTTTGGGTTTTTTTTTTGGTTTGTGTCTTTTTTTTTATTTGTTTTGCTTCTCAAATTCCACATATGAGTGAAATCATATGGTATTTTTCTTTCTCTGGCTTATTTTGCTTAGCATTATACTCTCTAGATCTGTCCATGCTGTTGCAAATGACAAGATTTTGTACTTTTTTATGGCTGAATACTATTCCATTGTGTGTGTGTGTGTGTGTGTGTGTGTGTGTGTGTGTGTGTACACACACCATATCTTCTTTATCTATTCCTCTATCACTGGACACTTGGGCTGTTTCCATAATTTGGCTACTATAAATAATGTTGCAATAAACACAGGGTACATACTCTTTTTTGAATTAGTGTTTTCATATTCTTTGGGTAAATACCCAGTATTTACCAGATCATCTGGTAATTCTCTTTTTAATTTTTTGAGGAACTTTCATACTGTTTTCCATAGTGGCTGTACCAGTTTGCATTTCTAACTGTTCATGAGGGTTCCTTTTTTTCCACATCCTTGCCAACACTTACATTTTTTATTTTAGCCATTTTGACAGGTGTGAGGTGATATCTCTTTGTGGTTTTGATATGCATTACCCTGTTGATGAATGATGTTGAGCATCTTTTCATGTGACTGTTGGCCATCTGTATGTCTTACTCGGAGAAATGTCTATTCATGCCTTCTGCCTAATTTTTAATTGGATTATTTGTTTTTGGGGTGTTGGGTTGTAGGGGTTCTTTATCCCACATCCTCACCAATAACTTGTTATTTTCTGGGTTCTTTTTTATTTTTTTGATAATCATCATTTTAATGACTGTGAGGTGATATCTCACTATGGTTTTGAAATGCATTTCTCTGATAATTCATGATGTTGAACATCTTTTCATATGCTTATCGGCCATTGTGCTTCATCTTTGGAGAAATATCTGTTTTAGTGCTTTGCCCATTTTTTAATTGGGTTATTTGATTTTAAAAAAATTTTTTAAGTTTATTTATTTATTTTTGAGAGAAAATGCAAAGCAGTGAAGGGACAGAGAGGGAGAGAGAGAGAATCCCAAGCAGGCCCTGCATTGCCAACACACAGCCCAACATGGGGCTGGAACCCACGAACCGTGAGATCATGACCTGGGCCACAATCAAAGTCAGACACTCAACTGACTGAGCCACTCAGGCACCCCTTGATTCTTTTCATGTTGAATTATAGGAGTTCTTTATGTATTCTGGAAACTAGACCCTTATCAGATAATGTGACTTGCAAGTATTTTCTTCTATTTTTTAGGTTGTCTCTTCACTCTGTTGATTATGTCCTTTGATGCACAAAAGTTTTGAACTTGGAGATAATCCCATCTGTCTATTTTTCCTTTTGTTGCCTATTCTTTTGATGCCATGTTTAAGAAATCATTGCCGGGTGCCAGGGTGGCTCAGTTGGTTGAGCGACCAACTTCGGCTCGGGTCATGGTCTCACGGTTTGTGGGTTCAAGCCCTGTGTCGGGCTCTGTGCTAACAGCTCGGAGCCTGAAGCCTGCTTCTCTGCCCCTCCCCCACTCATGCTCTGTCTCTGTCTGTCTCAGAAATAAATAAACATTAAAAAAAAAAAGAAATCATTGCCAAATCCAATGTCATGAAAGTTTCCCTAATGTTTCCTTCTAGGATTTTAATAGTTTTAGGTCTTACATTGAGGTCTTTAATCCATTTTTAGTAATTTTTGTATCTGTAAGTTCAAGGTTCAACTTTATTTTTTTGCATGTGGATACTCAATTTTTCCACCACCGTTTGTTGAACAGACCATCCTTTCCCCACATGAGTGGTCTTGGCACCCTGTCTAAGATCATTTGACCATATATATGAGCATTAATTTCTGGGATCTCTATTAATTGATTTATGGGTCTGCCTTTATGCTTGCTAGCATCACACTGTTTTGATTACTGTAGCTTTGTAATATATTTTGAAACCAGGAAGTGTGAGATCTGCAACTTTGTTTTTATTTTTCAGAATTGTTAGGCTATTCATGGTCTGTTGAGACTGCATATGAATTTTAGGGTGTATTTTTCTATTTCTCTAAAAATTCTGCTGGTATTTTGGTAGGGATTACACTGAATTTGTAGATTGCTTTGAGTAATATGAACATCTTAACAATATTAAGTTTTCTAATTCATGAACATGAGATGTGTTTTCATTTTTTTATGCCATCTTTAATTTTCTCAGCAGTGTTTTGTAGTTTACAGTGTACAAGTCTTTCACCTTCTTGGTTAAGTTTATTGCTAGGTGTTTTGTTCTTTTTGGTGCTACTGTAAAAGGAATTTTTTTTAAATATCTTTTGGGATTGCTCATTGTTAGTATATAGAAATGCAACTGATTTTTGTGTGTTGGTTTATATTCTGCAGCTTTGCTGAATTTGTTTATTCTAACTTTTGGGGGTGTGTGGAATGTTTAGAGTTTCTACATATAAAAGCATATATATTTCCTGGGGACAGAGGTAATTTTACTTCTTTCTTTCCAATTTGGATGCCTTTTATTTCTTTTTCTTGACTAATCGCTCTGGCTAAGACTTCCAATACTTTTTCGAACAGATGTGGTGAGAATGGGCATGCTTGCTTTGTTCCTGATCTTAGAGGGAAAAGCTTTCAGTTTTTCACTGCTGAGTATGGTGTTTGCTGTAGGCTTATAATAAGTGGCCTTTGTTATGTTGCAGTACTTTCTTTCTATTCCTAGTTTGTTGTATATATATATTTTTATCATGAAAAGGTATTGAAGCTTGTCAAATGTTTTTTTCTGCATCAGTTGAGATATCACATTGTTTTTGTCCTTCACTTTGTCAATGTATTACATTGATTGATTTTTGTATGTTGAACCATCCTTGCATTTAAGGCATAAGTCCTATTTGGTTGTGGTATATAATGCTCTTAATGTGCTGTTGAATTCAGTTTGCTAGTATTTTGTTGAGCAGGGATATTGGTGTGTACTTTTCTTATAAGTGTTTGTCTGGCTTTGGTTTCAGGGTAATGCTGGCTTCATAGAATGAACTTGGAAGCGTTCCCTCCTATTCAGTTGTTTGGAAGAGTTTCAGGGGAATTGGTGTTAAGTTTTCCATAAATATTTGGCAGAATTCTCCAGTGAGCTATTTGGTGCTTGGCTTTTCTTTTGGGAAAGGTTTTTGATTAGTGATTTAACCTTAGTTGTTACTGGTCTGCTCAGATTTTCTGTTTCTTCATGATTCAGATGGTATGCTGTATATTTCTAGGAATTAATCTATTTCTTCTAAATTATCCAATTCTTTGATATATGATTGTTCATAGAATTTTTTGTAATCCTTTTTATGTGGCATCATTTGTAATACCCTTTTTCATTTCTTGTTTTTGTTATATAGTCTTCTCTCTTTTTTTCTTAGTTAATCCAGCTAAGACTTTGCCAATTTTGTTGATCTTTCAAAAACCAACTCTTAATTTCACTGATTTTTTTCTATTATTTTTCTATTCTCTATTTCATTTATCTCTTCTCTAATCTGTATTATTTCCTTGCTTCTGCCAGCTTTGGGTTTAGATGTGGGAAGTTTTGTTTTTTGACTTTCTTCATGTGTAAATTTATGTTGTTGAATTGAGATCTTTTTTAATGTACACATTTAACATTTACAACTATAAACTTCCCCCTTAGCACTGCCTTCACTGCACCCTCTACATTTTGTTATGTTGTGTTTGCATTTTTATTTATTTCAGGGTATTTTCTAATTTCTCTTA
This sequence comes from Leopardus geoffroyi, assembly GCF_018350155.1. Taxonomy (NCBI): domain Eukaryota; kingdom Metazoa; phylum Chordata; class Mammalia; order Carnivora; family Felidae; genus Leopardus; species Leopardus geoffroyi. The sequence continues at coordinate 128,920,923 of NC_059333.1, forward strand.
TGGCTTACTCCTTGGAAGTTTAAAAACTGTGTTAATTTCCACATATTTTTGAAGTTTTCTGTTTCCCTTGTGCTCTTGATTTTTAGTTTCATTCTGTTTGTGATTGGAAAAGATGTTTGTATAATTTCAATCTTAAATTTTTTAAGACTTGTTTTGTGGCCTAATATGTGGTCTGTTGTGGAGCATGTTCCATGTGCATTTGAGAAGAGTGTATGTTTTCTGTTACTGGGTGGAGTGTTCTGTGTATGTCTGTTAGGTCTAATTGGTCTGTAGAGTGGTTCTAGTTCTCTGTTTTCTTTCTGATCTATGTCATTGCTTTTTATTTTAAACCACATGATCTGCCAATTTGAGAGAAACCAATATTTCTGGGCCTTTTATATCAACCAGTTTTATTTCATATTTTGCAAAACATGTTGTTTAGTGCTTATAGTTTAGTTCATGACTGCCATGTTTTCTTTTTTTCTTTTTTTTTTTTTTTTTTGATGTTTATTTATTTTTGAGAGAGAGCAAGTGAGCAGCAGAGGGACAGATTGGGGGGGGGGTGGGGGACAGAGGATCTGAAGCAGGCTCTGCGCTGACAATAGAGAGCCCAGTGCAGGGCTTGAACTCACCAACCATGAGATCATACCTTGAGCCAAAGTTGGATGCTTAACTGATTGAGCCACGCAGGCACCCCCCGCCATGGTTTTTCTTTAATAAGATATATAATCCTCATATCATACCTCTTATCAAATATCCTTCTCTGTCCCAGTTTGTGATTTTTACTTTGAATTCTGTTTTGACTAATACTAATACTATATACATACTTTTTTTTTTTATTAGCATTTACATGATACATTTTTTCCCTTGATTCTACTTCCTGCGTTGTTTTGGTATGCTATATTCTTTAAAAGAGTGTTATTTTCTTTTTTTTTTAAATATAACCTGAGAGGCTTTTTAAAGTAGGTGAATTTATCCCTGTTACATTTATCATGATTATTGATAACTTATCACAGTTATTGATTCCTACCAGCCAAACGGCAACAAAAACACTTCTGTGATCAAAGTTGTGTTTTTTGGTACTTGTTGCAGTAAGGCCAGTGCTTCCAAGTCCCCTATCATGTGTGGTCTTCTTGTTGCAAGAGACCAGTAACTTTGTTCAACTAGCAATATGTTCCTGGTGGTGTTTCACATCAACCTAGTAAAGTGCTGTGTGTGTGTGTGTGTGTGTGTGTGTGTGTGTGTGTGTATCTTTCTGTGTGATCTCTGTCCCTATTTCTGTCTCTGTCCCAAATCATGCTGTCTTGCTCTCTCTCCAAGTATGTTTTGCTACCTGAGTACCTTGGATCTCTGTTTCAGTTTCTTTGTCTCTACCTGCATAACTCTGTTTCTGTCTCTGTGTCTCTCAGTCTCTCAGTCTCTGGTACACACACACACACACAGTTGACTTGACTTGACTCTACCATGTTTAGTTCAGCCAGATTTACTGGCCAGAACAATGACTGCTCTCTGAGCCTGGGGCTGGGGGTTGAGCAAAGCTATTTCAAGAGTTTTGCTAATGCGAAAATAAAGAATGGTCATAAGTGCCGTCTCCTATTGTGATTGTTTTTGCTAGTTGATGATCCTGTAACAAGATGGGTTTCATCATACTCTTATGCTTGGATTGATTAATCTGTGTAATTAGGATCAAAACAGTACCATTTGTACTTTCTTTCCTATCTTCTTTTACTTCTACAGCTGTAGATCTCATGTGTTACAGAGCCAGCACTTTGACTTGTGATCTTTGGAACATCCTTTATTAGGTAATCAAGAGTCAGGATGAAAAAAAGAGTTTGGGGCCTTGGGGGAGATGAGACTGGGCCTTGGACTGGAAACCAATGTGGAGTGGCTTTACTAAGCTCTCCCACCTATATCCGGTCATCATTAGAAATGCCTTCCTTCTACACTGTGTACTCACAAATACTGTCTCTTGCTTATTGAAACAACCGTGTGAAGTAGGGAAATATCATTGTATCAATTTTTTGATTAGAGAATTGTTGTGACTGGATGCACGCCTTGTCCATTCACTATGCATGCCTACTGTGTGCCTGGTTATGTCCCAAGCCTTAGTATTCAGAGATAAATTGAGCAAACTGACTGTCTGGAGGAGCCAGGGGGCAGACTGTCAAAGGTCTACAGCAACAATCAGGGCTAACACAGAGGGCAGGTGATGCCAGGAGTTAGGTGATGGTGTTGGAGGGTAAGAGTGTGGGCAGGCTGACTGAGCCCAAGTCCCTCTGTCAGTGATTTAGGCAGACTATGAGTGGTACCTTAAAGGGTGATATAATGTCACAGGAGAAAAGGGGGATGGGCAGGAAGGTTTTTAGGCAGAGGGGGATGGAACAGAGGTGGATCCGGTGCTTACAGGCCATGGTGGGAGGCAAGGCAAAGAGAGACTGAGGTCACCAAGCTGGTAACCTACAACTGGTGCTGGAGGCCTGGGTGTCTGTCAGTTTTCCCTTGGCCTGTGTGCCTTCCACACCCTGTGCACTCTGGTGGTCTCTGTCATCAGGCATGTTCAGAGAGATTCCAAGTGTACTCTTCACCCAATCTCCATCCTCCTTTCCATGCTCCCTCCCCGTCTTAGTGCTCTGCCCTAGTTCTAGAGCCAGTCCTGCCCCTTGACATTTTGGGTGGTTTTATAATAAAGTCCTTTGGATTATTTAAGCCCCATGAGTCAGTTTTTTTCCCTTTGTTTTTGTCCCTTACTACTAAAGAGTCCTGAGGAACCTCTGGACAAATACCTGATACCCTCTAGTACAAGGCATTTTGGGAATAACTGTATGGAGAAGGAGACTTAGGCCTTAAGGTCTAAGTGAATCTAAGATGTCTGGGCATGCAAAACAGACCTGGGTAACTCCCTAGCCTACTGCAGGAGTAGAAGAGGTGAAACAGAAAGCAAGTTGTTGCCAGACCCACGTGAGGAGGAAGAAGTGCCCAGGTTTACATGAGGGAACGGAGTGGGTTAAGTTCAGCCAAAGCTGACCTTGAAGGCCAATGAATAGTCTGGGTTCTAACCAATCAGGATGATAAGTCTTTCTCTCTTTTTGAGGAGCTAATAATTACAAAGGCGAAGCAGAGGATTAGAAAAAAACAGAAAAGTTCCCCAACCAGAATTTGTTTTAAGGGAAGGGAGACTGAGGGGATGACACCTGGCTGGCTCAGTGGGTGGCACGTGTGACTCTTGATCTTGGGGTCATGAGTTCAAGCCCCACGTTGGATGCGGAACCTACTTAAAATAAAAAAATAAAATATGTTAAGAGAAGGGAAGTTGGACCAGAGAGGCTTAGGGGTGGGTATCAGTAGAGATCTGGGTTCTGTAAGCACCAGGGCCAACCCCCCCAGAGAACACCTCTAGCAATGGGAACCCTTGGCCTCTTTGTCCTGGCTGTGGCCCTGTTGGCCACCGGTGGCATTTGGCTAAACTCAGGGAAGGCCCTGTGCAGTCCTGTCTTTGGAGGGAGGCCATGCTGTGCTCCCAGCTGCCTGCTTTGCTATCTCTTAGGCTTGTTACTCAAAGTGTGATTTGTAGTTTGGCAGCATCAGCATGACCTGAGAGTTCCTGAATCAGAATCTGAATTTTTAAAAAAATTTTTGTGTTTATTTGTATTTGAGAGAGAGAAAGAGAGAGAGAGAGAGAGAGAGAGAGAGAGAGGGAGCTTGAGAGCGCATAAGTGGGGGAGGGGCAGAGAGAGGAGACAGAATCTGAAGCAGGCTCCAGGCTCTGAGTTGTCAGCACAGAGCCCAACACAGGGCTCCAACTCACCAGCCATGAGTTCATGACCTGAGCTGAAGTCAGACAAAGCTGACTGAGCCACTCAGGCTCAGAATCTGAGTTTTAACAAGAGCCTCAGGTGATTTGTCTGCACATTAAAATGCAGAATGCACTACCTTGGAAAACCTTTGGGTTTTGCTGCATGCTGACCTGTTTTCGTTTGGGTTTGTTTTGCCTTTTTTTTTTTAAGCTCAGGTTGCCCATGGGTATCTTTTCTCAGCAGGCTAAGACAGTCAGTCATCTCCTCTTTGTGTGCAGGAAGATGTGTGTTTTCAGGGGCATCAGACTTTGAAGCAGGCCTTTGAGGGCAGCAACTGATTCTTGCACCAGAATGAAATAGGCTGAGAGGCCAGAGGTGGGTAGGGGAGCACTGGTTGTGGGTAGAGGGCCATAGTCGCAGGGGTGAGAGGGATGGGCAGCCTCCCTGCTGCCACCTGCTTCTCCAGAAGTAACTCTGGGCCTCAGTCTGAGGACAGTCCCACCAAACCCCAGGGTGGGGGTGGGGGGAGCTTTTTCAAAGACAACTCTTTTCTCTTGTTCAAGACCTTGGTCAGGGCTTGGGTGCCATGTAAGGGCCAGAAGCCAGAAGCCAGGCCATCTCATGAAACTTGAAGAGATTGTGACTTGTGTCCACCATATCAGGGTAGTAAAGCTGTAATAAAGTTCTCCTCTCAGGGGAGACCCCAAAGTTCAAAGGTTTATCTATATTACAAAAGCCCCTTCTCCCTCTGAATCTTGTTGAAATCAGTTTCACCTCCACCATCACCATCCACACCACATGGGTATTACTGGGGAAATCTGTTAGATCAAGCACGCGAGAGCCATAGCTCCAAGTCCAGAGGAAAGATGGGAGCACTAGCTATCCCTGTGATGGTGGCCCCTAAGTTGAAGAAGTTTGCCCTCAGGTGGTTCTTGTGAGCTCTTGGCATCTTGTACGTATCCCAAGCAGTGAAAATTTCCAGATCGATCTAATTGTGGTACTGAGGGACTTACAGGTCAAATGCTAGAGAATTACTCTGATGACTCCTTGGCTGTACCCTTAACATTGGAAAACTTAGAGAAGAATGCATTTCTGTGGGGCATCTGTACAGGATGATAAGTACACACTTGGAGTCTAGAGTATGATGCCACACAATTATCATCTTTTCCTGAGTTGCCTGTTAGCCTACACCAGGCTCATCATGGATGGGTGTAAGATGCATTTCTGATACCCTCTGTGTTCTCACCATTCCCACAGTCCCCTCTGTGCTTCCCTCAGGCCCAGCTATTCTCATTGCCTATTTGCTCCGGTCATCAGGCCACCAGATCCTTCAGGTCCTCCCCCTGATGGAGTTCATGAAGGGATGGACTGGGGAGGGGTATAGTCTTGCACATGGAAGGGGGAGATGAAGGGCCCATCCCTTCCTAGGCCAGTTTCATAGAGATGCATCCGTAAGACAACAACGTTTCATCTTCACACTGCACCCCCCAGGTGCATTCCTCCTCCTGAACTGGTCCCCACTCTGTCCCCTGCTGAGAGGGACACCCTCATGGTGCAGCTCTGGCAATGAACCACATGACACGAGAGATGACAAGCAAGACTGATTAATAGCAGGTATGTTGTGTTGTTCCCTTTATCCTACCTTAAGAATACCTCCTATCATCTCATTAGCCTAGTTTATATTGGACAGAGTCCCAGTAGGTTTGACCCCTGCCCAAGGAAGGGAATGAAAAGGAAACTGGAAAGCCTTGCCTTGCCTGTCATAAAAAATTCTGCATCATCACTCAAGATAAATGTGAAGATGAAGCATTCTTGGGACAGAGGGCTGTGCAGGTTACCACACGTAGACAGTTAATTACTTGTTGGCCAATTAGCTGGAAGTTCCATTGAGGGTAGGGCCTGTGCAGATTGTGTTGAATCCTCTGCGCCCAGCAAAGTGCCTGGCATGCAGTAGGTGCTCGATAAATTCGACAGCTGTTTAGTAGTTAAGGAATTGCTGGTTAAGAGAAAGCTATATGCCAGAGCACAAAGGGAAAAAGTATTAATTAGAGGCAGTTCTGCCTCCAGATCTTTCTGCTTGGGCAGGGCCCATGAGGCTTTTCTCAATGGCAGCTGAAACCCCCCACTTCATACAGGGCCTCACGTGACCTGGCCTTAGGGGGCCGCCTTCCTTTTCCACATTGTCTCCTACCACTCAGACATGTCTGCTCTCTCCAAACTTTTAAGTGTTGGAGACAGGCAACTTCCACAGATAAGGAATTGAGGCCCTGTCTGTGTGGGTGTCCTCATTCATTGATTGAGTCACCCGTTTTTTCAATCAACATTCATTTATTGAGCATGCACCCTGTGCCAGACCCTCTGCTAGGTGCTGGAGGTAAAGAGACAATAAGACCTGCCCCTGCCCCCAAGGGTCTCAGAGTCTGGAGAGTGAGATGGACACAGAAGTTGTCAGCCACAGGACTGTGCCACAGTGCTGACATTGCCCTGGCAGGATGGAGAAGCACCATGAAGCTGACTGTAGCAGCCTCCAAGATGCTGTGCTGGTGGAGGGCTTGGCATGTTGTTGACTGGTACTGGATGAAGTGAGGAAGCAGAAGGCCTGGAATAGGGCAGTCAGTTCTCAGAATAGTGTGAATGTGACAACTAGAGAAGTCCAAGAGTGTTCTAGTCAGGGCAGCCCTGGATGCAGTGGGCAGAGGCCTGCTTGCGTGGAAAAGCCTGGCTATGGACTTCTACACAGAGGAGGGGAAGCTCAGTTTCAGACTAGAGTGGGTACCTGGGAGGCCAAAGTCAAAGGCTCTTCCCTCTTTGCCCTCAGGGTCTAAACAACTTCCCTCTTCTGTGCTTTCCTCTGTGCTCTGGCCTGGCAACAGACCAAGTCTAGCCCTGAGAGACAGAACTGGGGTTGAAAGACTTGGTCCTGCTTCAGCTAAACACCTCCCCACTTGTGACAGAAGTCACACCTTCTGTGAGCCTCATTTTTCTTCTGTAAAGTGGGGGAAAAGCACATACATAGGAACGAGGAACACAGGGCAGGAATGTGTGGTACAAGTGGTAGGAGAGAGGGGACCATAAAGAGCCAGAACCTTGGAGAGGAAAGCTCCCTTTCCCAAGGTGGACAGCCACCCTTGTCAGAGCCCTGGGGCACACCTGGCCACCACCCTATCCCATCCTTTGAGGTGGTCACTACCCAGTGGGTGTATAGATAGTTGTAGGGAAGGGGAAAGCAGGTAGATAGTGGGTATAAAGGCACTTGGAATGTTGAGAAGGCAGCAAGACATTTAGTTTTCCTCATAAGCACACAGGAAGACTGCATTTTCCCATGCTCCCTGCTTTTGGATGGGGCTGTGTGTTAGTTCTGGCCAATGGAATGTCGCTTCCTTGGCCCAGCTCCTAGGATCTCTCGTGAACTCCTCACCTGCTCTCCTTATCGATGAAGCAGATCTGTCTGCCTCATCTGAATGCAGAAGACCCAGCAGAGACCTGCACAGGGAGGAGGGAGCCACAAGATGGAAGGACCAGCAACCAGGAACATTCACTTTTTTTTTTATGTTTGTGTGGGGAGGGGAAGGCTTTGTTTTATTAAGCCACCAAGATTAGGTTTGTTGAAGCTATTGGTCCATCCTGACAGATAAAATTGGGAAAGGAAGTGGAGTATTGCTGAAATAAAATCCTACAGTTTGTGGCATTGTCTTAGAGTAGGTGGTAAGCAGTGAGGAAGCTATACTGAGGACTGGAGAAATAGAGATCCACACTGTTAGAGAAAAACCACTTGATAAAATGATGGCTTTTTGAAATGTGAGAGGAAGACTATATACCTAATGACTCCTCAGCTCCAGAGCAAAGGATGGGGAACAGAGTCTCGGTTTGTGTGGATGTTACTGGCTGTGATGACATAGTATTGCAAAACCGATGTGTGTGCAGGAAAGGGTCAGCTGGTATAAAAGTAGAAATGAAAGGAAACTTGAGAAGTTCCAGAAATTTGGCATCTTAAAGTAAGGGAAAGCCCAGTATTTTGAAGCTCCAAATAGGACGAAATAAGATTTTCAAAAGATTTGACCAATAAAAGCTCAGTGAAACTTAGTAGAATAAAGCACTCAGGGCAAATATTTTAATTTTGGCCTTTTTGTCCAAGCCTGTAGGCTGGTAGCTGCCTTTACATTGAGAGAGAGGCAAGGGAGGGAGTGAGAAAGCACTTTGAGATTTGAGTGCTAGGACCAGGAAAGAACCGAGGTTATGATTAATACATGGAATTGAAAGCAAATAGATTAGCAACCCGGTAAGTGTTTAGAGAAATTAAATTTTGTAAACTATAGCAGGCCTGTACCAAAACCAGTTTTGACTGTTCAAGACTTAAACAATTGTCAGAGTAGCAGTGGTGGTCCAGTGGGAGGCACGCCTAGAACCCATATTCCTCCTCCAGACACCAAACATCCTGGGATCTTCTCATATCTGTCAGCAGCCAAAGCCATTTGCAGGTTCCAAAGAAATGGACACAACAGGCTGAACAAGTTAGATGACTGACATTTCAGATTTACAATATCAAAAGGCAAATATTTGCAACTTCTGATTCTGACCAAAGTGGATTACTGGACCAGATTTACTTCCACCCAAAACAACTAAATAATTAGACAAGTATATAAAACAATGTCATTAAATGATTGGATATCAGACAATGAAGACTGGTGATCTCTGGGAGATAAAAAGCAAATGAGATGTATCCTATGATGGCCCCAGCCTAATGCCTGGAAGGGCAGACCCTGGGAGAGTTTAGCAGTCTCAAGTTAAGATGAGGGAGCTGGGAGGCCAAAGTGGCTTGACTTTACAGGGCAGATCATCAGAAAGGAGCGTTGCACAGAGAACTCTAGAAACCTGCGGAAGGTCCCTGGAGTGTTCAGCTGAGTATTGGCCATGTACGTGTATGAGGACATTTCAGAAGGTAGGGAAAGTATCACCCAAAAAGGGTCAGAAGGAAAACCCCTGTAGCTCACACAGGAACAGACATAATGCCTGTTCCCACCACCCAGAGAGGAATATTTCATAATTCACAAGGCATCAGACGGAATATACTGAGGAGTTTGCCTCAGTAGTAGGAATAGGTAGCCCTGGACTAAACTACTCTGGTCCCATCTAACAAAGCCTGAAAGCAAGACCTAAAAGAATTAAACTGGTTGCAAGTAACTTAATTATGCCATAACAAGAATCAAACATACTTATAAGAATATAAAAACCTAGCACCCAACAGGGTAAAATTCAAAATGTTTGGCATACACTCAAAGATTACTCGGTCTGCAAAGCAGCAGAAAGATATCCATAATGAAGAGAAAAATCAATCAATAGAAACTAACCCAGGAATTACACAGATGATAAAATCAGTAGGTTGGATCTTGACACAGGTATTAGAACTACGATCCATATGTTCAGGAAGACATGAAAGATTGAATGTGTTAAGTAGTCATGGAAGATACAAAGAATACCCAAATTGAACTTAACAGCTGTGAAAACTACAATGCCTGAGATGTAAAAAATACACTGGGTGTTGCACAAGGCAAATATTCAGGAAGAGAAGATTAGTAAGTTTGAAAACAGCAATTGAAACAATCCAAAATGAAACACAAAGAGGAGAAATACTCCAGACAAAGAATCAGTGGACTGTGGGACAATGTCAAACATCCTAATACACATGTAACTGGAGTCCCTGGAGGACAGTAGAGGGGAGAGAAGAGGTGAAAAAAAATTTTTTCCAACTTTATTGAAATACAATTGACGTATAACATTATATACATTTAATGTGTTGTTTATAATGTGTTGTTTTCATACACTTATTTATTGCAAAATGATTACCACCATAGGTTAATACCTCCATCACATCACATGATTACCGTTTCTTTTTTTGTAGTGAGAACATTTAAGATCTACTCTCTCAGTAACTTTCAAGTATATAATACAGTATTGTCAACTGTAATCACTATGCTGTACATTAGATCCCTAGGACTTAAAACTACAGGTTTCTACCCTTTGACCAACATCTCCCCATTTCCTCACCCACAGCTTCTGGTAACCACCACTGTGGCTTTTTTAGGTGCCACTTATGAAAGATCATGCAGTATTTGTCTTTCTCTACCTGACTTATTTCACTTAGGATAATGCCTTCAAGTCCATCCATGTTGTTGCAAATGGTAAGATTTCCTTCTTTCTCATGGCTGAATAATATTCCATTGTGTGTGAATAAGTACTCAGAAGTGGGATTGCTGGATCATATGGTAGATCTGCTTTTTTTGGCAATGTTTGAAAAACTGATGGCCATATATTTTCCAAACTAGATAAAAACAATGAACCCAGATATTCAAGAAACTCAGTGAACCCCATGCAGAAGAAAAGTGAAGAAAACTACACTAAGGTACTCCATAGATTGCTTAAAACAGGAAATAAAAAATCTTAAGAGTAGCTAGAGGGAAAAAAAGACATGTTACAATAAATGTAAACCAGAAATAATCTAATAACCTCTTTAAAGTACTAAAAGATAAGAATTGTCACCCTAGAATTTTTTACCTCGTGAAAATATCTTGATACGGTATGACCTCATTTGAAAGTAGACTGTGACAAGTATTGGATATTGTATATGTATGCTATAAACTCTAAAGCAACCACTAAAACATCATAGAGTTATTGCTTCTAACCCAACAAAGGAGAAGGAGGTAAAAAAGCATTCTAAATTGATCCAAAAGTAGGCCAAAATGAGAGAAAAGAGAACAAAGGGCAGTTGAGATTTGGCACTCTTAGAACAGATACCCTATCCTGAATAATACAGGTGGATAAGTAGGCAGATGATTGAGTATGATATATATGGCTGGGTGGGTAGGTGGTAGGCAGATGGGTGAGTGATAAGTTGAAGGTAATTGAGTGCATACATTTATCCCCAGGTCTTAGATTCTTCTGGAGCTTGAGGCCCTGCTTCTTGGTTCCTCATACCTTGCCTGACTAATGACTGCTTAATTTCAGCTCAGTTTCTTCCCAAGGAGCTCTGCCATGAAGGATGGATAAAATGTAGACCCATAGAAAGAAAAAGGGGTGGTGTTTCAGGAAAAGATAAAGCATAAACAAAGATATATAGGGAAAAACTGATTGTTCAGAGACAATTAGGATACCAGTTAGGGACCAAATGAGGGTATAGGATCAGGAGGCTATGAAGGCAAAAAAGTTGAATGACTAACCCTTGTACAATTACTGCAATGACTGCCATTACTTTTCATTTATTGAGCAGTTACTGTGTACCAGGACGTATAGAAAGAGGTGTTACATATTTTGAAACTACCCTCCGAAGTTGGTGTTATTAACCCAGTATCATTGGTAGGTATATTGGCAAAGAGAGATCAATTAACATGGCTACAGACACACAGTGGGCAAATGTCTCGGCTGGAATTCAAACCCAGGCCAGGGTGACCCCAATCTAGTCCTTTTATTGTCTCATGGAAACAGCTTTCTGGGTGAACCATGCAGTAGTGAGAGGTCTTACTATCTTCATAGGCCCTCTGCCTGGGGATGCTTTTTTTTTTTTTTTCAGGACTTGAGATCCTTTAGAAGGTAAGTCCAAAAAAGTGGGGTTGACCTGGAGCGGTCCCCCATGGTGCTAGGTCTCAGAAACTCTGGAAGCAGAGAGTGGGTACCTCAAAGGGGGCACTGCTTTCTCTCATCAGTCTGTGATCCACTCTGAGTAAGAGTCCCCCTCCTCCTAGGGACTCTGGAAATTGGGGGAGAGCTTTCTATATTGACTTTGAATCTCAGGTCCCACCAAATATGCTAATCCCTTCATCTTTCTGAATTTCAGTTTCTTTATTTGTCAAAGGAAAGTATAATTCCTAGCCCTTGGATGAGCAGGTGCAGCAAGCTGGGTCATTTCTCCCTTAAAGAAAAACAGAGAGAGGCCGAGGAGGGTGGCTGGCATCTCACAGGGAATGGCCCTGGTTATGCGGAACTCAGGGCTCCAAGATGCAGTGAGAAGAGGTTGGAGAAGGGCAGCCCTTAACCTCAGACAGCACAGGGTTCAGCTCCCTACTCTGCCACCTACTGGCTGCACTCACACTTTGTACAAGTTCTGAAGATTCTGAGACTTGATTTCCTCCTCTCTGAAGGGGAATGGTTATGGGGCCTACCTCACATGGGGTGTCAGGAGGACCCAATGAGCAAGTGTCTGTAGGGGCCTGGCCTAGAGCTGGGGGCACTGCTGGTCTCCTGCTGGTTTTGACACAATAATACATGGGCCCTGATACCAGGTGAGCGGTGGGTTTTTGGTGCACAGGGCAAACAGCTCCTCTCCTTGCTGCTGCCAGCCTAGGTTTAACTAAGCAATGCCAGGTTTGGCAACTAACGACAGAAGCATGAGGGTTAGACCTTTTTCTTTTGTGGCTAATGCATGTTTACTAGAGAACAGCTGGGGGGTGCCAAGGATAGCCCTGGAAAATGCAGTGGGGGTCTTGGAGGGAGCTCTGAAATTGGCAGCACCTGACTGAGTCTGGGGCCCCTCCTATGATGCTTGACCAGCTCAGCACTGCTTCCCTTGCCCTCTTTACCTACTTTCTCCATGGATCAGGGTTCCTAGGTGCCTCTGTTTTTGCTACTAAGAATCTTGCTATTAAAGCTTTTGTGTGACCCCCCGAAGGTCACTATTTCCTAACCTGACAGATCAAGTGTTGGTACTAGTGTTCTCTAAATTTCATTTATTTGCATACTGTCTGTATTTTTGGCTATATTTGCATAGAATCTGTTTCATTATTTGCTTAATGTTCTTCTTTTAAAAGACCTATTTAAAAAAAAACTGAAGTGCAGTTATTTTAAAAGGCAACTTCAGGTATGCCTATGATGAATGGAAAACCTAACATAAATAGGAAGTGTCCATAAAAATTAATACATACATTTAGAACAACTGTGTGTCCTATGCTATGTACAATGATCCTATCACACTTGGAAAATGCAGGGCTAGATCCTATGGCTCCTCCCAGCTCCATGCTTCCCTGACCTCTGTCTCTTCCTCCTTTCCAGGAACATGGCCTAGACAGGGAGCACACCCTCACAGTCATTATTCTTTGCCCTGCTGTTATCTCTGTGGACCAATAAATCATCATTGTGGTTTTACAGAGTAAGGGACAGAGGTCTGGAGCTCCTGTGTCCAAAGAGGCTTCTGATGTTGGGACAAACAGTATAATCCAAAGAGGAAGTCCCCTTTGTTACTTAATCCCATCTAAAGAATCTCAGACATTCTCTGAAAAGAATAGCAGCAGAGATTGCATCAGCAGCCTGTCCTCAGGCCCCACCAGACACAGACATCTCCCATGCCTGTCCCCTCAGCAGCCACAGAGAGACAGCTAGGAAACCCTCACTTGGGGACTAATAACTGCCCTCACTTTCTGAGGCCCAAGAATGTCAGAAAGAGCGGGGCAGGAAGGCAGAGAAGCCAGAGACATGTGTGTGCTCCCTAGGTCATGTCCAGAGCAGAGAGGGGGCCCAGCAGAGCTATGTGAGGCTTCTCTGTTGGAAGTATAACATCTAATATTATTGATGCCCGGGATGTGTTCAGGCCTTGCCATGAATGATCTCACCCAGGCTTCATCTCAGCCCCTGAAGTCAGCCTATCAGCATTCTCTCTTTCATAGAGAGATTGGTTTGAGAAGAGAAGAGAGCTAGTGAGGGTCAGAGGGCCTCCAACCAAGGGCTATTGAAGAAGCAGCACTACCACCTGGCCTTCCTGGGCAGTGTCACTGGGCAACCTCACTCTTCCCTTCATCCTTTCCTGCTACGCTTTCCTTCTCCATCCCCTCTTAATTTAGTAAAATAATTCTTGAGGGGTGCCTGGGTGGCTCAGTTGGTAGTGTCCGACTTCATCTCAGGGCATGATCTCGCAGTTCATGGGTTTGAGCCCCATATCAGGCTCTGTGCTGACAGCTCAGAGCCTGAAGCCTGCTTTGGATTCTGTGTCTCCCTCTCTCTGACCCTTTCCCCCTCATGCTCTGTGTCTCTCGCTCTCAAAAATAAACATTAAAAGGTTGTTGTTTTTTTTTTTTTAAATAAAAGAATTCTTGACAATTTATTGTATACCAATACAATAGGCTTTGCATGAGTCACAGAGAACTCCCCCTACTCTGCTGTCTCTGGTTCTCTTATTCTCTCAATTTTTAAAAATAAATTTTATTAGGGTATTTTTTAGATACTGTAGATTTACATAGAGTAAAATGTACCCTTTCTAAGTGTATGCACAGGTGGTTACTCCTGGGTACCACAACCCAGATCAACATGTGGAACATGTGCATTGACCCCAGAAAGTTCCTTTCGGTCCCTTTGCAAGCCAGTCCCAGGCAAGTACGAATCTGCCTTCTGTCATTACAGATTAGTTTTGCCTTTTCTAAGATTTCATATAAATGAAATCGTATAGTATATATGCTTCTATGCCTAGCTTCTTTTGCTCAGCATAATGTTTTAGAGATTTGGTCCATTTTTGTTGCTGAGTAATACCCCATGGTGTGCATATACTACAATTTGTTTACCTATTTATCTGTTGAGGATATGTGGGTTGTTTTCAGTTTGGGGCCTATAATACAACCATTATTGAAATTTGTGTACAAATTTTTTTGTGGACAGATGTTTTTATTTCTCTTAAAACCTAGGAGTGGAAGGTTTTGACCTAAGTTGCTAGGTCATATGGCAAGTATGTGTTTTACTTTATAAGAAACTGTAAAGCTGTTTTTACCATTTTACATTCCCAGCATGTATGAGCAATGTCTGAGAGTCTTGGTTGCTCCACGTTCTCACCAGCATTTCGTGTTGTCAGTTTTTAAATTTTAACCATTCTTTTGGATCATTGCATATATAGTGGTTTCTCATTGTGGTTTTAATCCATTATTCACTGATTACTAATGACTTGAGCATCCTTTCATGTGTTTATTGGTCACTCATAAGTTTTCTTTTATAAAGTATGTTTAAATCTTTTACCCATTAAAAAAAATTAAGGTTGTTTGTCATCTAACTTTTTTTCCTTTTCAAATTTTTAAATTCTAGTTAGCTAACATGCAGTGCAATATTGTTTTCAGGAATAGAATTCAATGATTCATCACTTACATATAGGACCCAGTGCTCATCACAACAATGGCCTCCTTAGTACCTACCCATCACCCATCTAGCCCATCCCCCACCACCTCCCTCCATCAACCCACAGTTTGCTTTCTATTGTTAAGAGTCTCTTGTGGTTTGTTTCCCTCTCTTTTCTTCCCCCGCCCTACTTCCCATATGTTTATCTGTTTTGTTTCTTAAATTCCACATGAGTGAAATCATACGGTATTTGTCCTTCACTGACTTATTTCGCTTATCATAATACACTCTAGCTCTATCCACGTCATTGCAAATGACAAGATTTTATTCTTTTTGTTGTCTGAGTAAGATTTCATTATATATATATATATATATATATATATATATATATATATATGTATACACACACACACATATAATATATATACATCATATATATATGTGTGTGTGTGTGTATACCATGTCTTCTTTATCCATTCATCAATTGGTGGACACTTGTGCTCTCACCATTGTTTGGCTGTTGTTGATAATACTGCTATAAACATCAGGGTGCATGTATCCCTTCAAATCTGTAGTTTTGTATACTTTGGGTAAATACCTAGTAGTGCAATTGTTGGATCATAGGGTAGTTCTATTTTTAACTTATTTTAAAACTTATTTTAACTTATTTAACTTATTAACCTCCATACTGTTCTCCAAAGTTTAGCTGCACAAGTTTGCATTCCTACCAGCAATGCAAGAGGGTTCCTCTTTCTCCACATCCTTGCCAACACTTGTTGTTTCTTGTGTTGTTAATTTTAGCCATCCTAACAGGTGTGAGGTGGTATCTCATTGTGATTTTGATTTGTATTTCCCTGATGATGAGTGATGGTGAGCATCTTTTCATGGATCTTTTAGCCATCTGGAGGTCTTCTTTGGAAAAGTATCTATTCAAGTCTTATGCCAATTTCTTCACTGGATTATTTGTTCTTTTGGGTGTTGAGTTTGATAAGTTCTTTATAGATTTGGGATACTACCCTTTTATCAGTTATGTCATTTGCAAATGTCTTCTCCTATTTTGTAGGCTGCCTTTTAATTTTATGGATTGTTTCCTTTGCTGTACAGAAGCTTTTTATCTTGATCAGGTCCCAATAGTTCATTTTTGCTTTTGTTTCCCTTGCCTCTAGTGACGTATCTAGTAAGAATTTGCTATGGCCAAGGTCAAAGAGGTCACTTCCTGTGTTCTCTAGGATTTTGATGGTTTCCTGTCTCACATTTAGGTCTTTCATCCATTTTGAATTTATTTTGGTGTATAGTATAAGAAAATGGTCTGGTTTCATTCTTCTGCACGTTGCTGTCCAGTTTTTCCAATACCATTTGTTGAAAAGACTATCTTTTTCCCATTAGATATTCTTTCCTGCTTTGTCAAAGATTAGTTGACCTATACAGTTGTGGGTCCATTTCTGGGTTTTCTATTCTGTTTCATTGATCTACGTGTCTGTTTTTATGCCAGTATCATACTGTCTTGTTGACTATGGCTTTATAACATACCTTGAAATCCAGAATTATGATGCCTCCAGTTTTGTTTTGTTTTTGTTTTTCAGGATTGCTTTGGATATTCAAGGTCTTTGTGATTTCCATACAAATTTTAGGATTGTTTGTTCTAGCTCTGTGGAAAATGCTGGTGGTATTTTGATGGGGATTGTATCAAATGTGTAGATTGCTCTGATTGCTTTGGGTAGGATAGACATTTTAACAATGTTTGTTCGGGGTGCCTGGGTGGCTCAGTTGGTTAAGCATCCGACTTCGGCTCAGGTCATGATCTCATGGTCCATGAGTTTAAGCCCTGCGTCAGGCTCTGTGCTGACAGCTCAGAGACTGGAGCCTGTTTCAGATTCTGTGTCTCCCGCTCTCTCTGACCCTCCCCCGTTCATGCTCTGTCTCTCTCTGTCTCAAAAATAAATAAATGTTAAAAAAAAAAATGTTTGTTCTTCCAATCCATGAGCATGGAATGCGTTTCCATTTCTTTGTGTCTTCCTCAGTTTCTTTCATAAATGTTCTATAGTTTTCAGTGTACAGATCTTTTTACCTCTGGTTTATTCCTAGGTACCTAATTGTTTTTGATGCAACTGTAAATGGGATTGATTCTTTGATTTCTTTTCCTGCTGATTCATTATTGGTGTATAGAAATGCAACAGATTTCTGTTCGTTGTTTCTATATCCTGCAACTTTGCTGAATTCATGTATTCTAACATTTTTGTTGGTGGGGTCTTCCAGATTTTCTATATAGAGTATCATGTCGTCTGCAAATAGTGTCATCTGATTATTGAGTTGTAAGAGTTCTTTATATATTCTAGATACAAATCCTTTTTCTAATATATGTATTATGAATATTTTCTCTTTGTTTTTAGCTTGTCTTTTCATTTTGTCAGTAGTATCTGTTGAGGAGCAGTTTTTAATTTTGATGAACTCTAAGTGATCACTTTTTTTTTTAATGGTTAGTGCTTTATGTATCCTGTTTAAGAAACTTTGCCTGCCCCTAGGTCACAAAGATTTAATCCTATGTTTTATTCTAGAAATTTATAGGTTTGGCTTTTACATTTAGGTCTATGTTTGAGTTCAAATTAATTTTTGTGTATAAGAATTGAGATGTTTGTTTTCCTTTACAAATATTCAGTTGTTCCAACATCATTAGTTTAAAAGATGATACCCTTTGTGGCATACCAATTGACCATATATGTATGAGTTTATTTCTGGACTATCTAATCTGCTCCATTGATCTTACACCTATACCACACTTTCTTGATTACTGTAGCTTTCTAATATATTTGAAAATCAAGTATAGTTTAAGTTCTCCAATGTTTTTCATCTCTTTTAAGATTATTTTGGCTATTTTACATCCTTAGTATTTCCATATAAATTTTAATATCAGTTTCTCTATTTCTGTAAGAACAACTGCTAGAATTTTGACTGGAACAGTATTGAGTCTATAGTTCAAATTGGGGAAGAATTGACATCTTAAAAATGTAGGGTCTTCCAACCCATGAACATGGTATGTGTCTTTGTTTTTTTAAGGTTTTCTTTAGTTTCTCTTAATAACATTTTGTAATTTTTAGTGAACAAGACATGTTAATACTTTGTGAAAATTATCTCTAAGTATTTCATATTTTTGATACCATTATAACTGGTATTTTTAATAGTTTCATTTTAAATTTGTTGCTGGTATATAAGATTGATTTTTGTATTTTGATCTTGTGTCCTGCAACCTTTCTAAATTCTCTTATATCTTCTAGTAACTTCTTTTGGTAAATTCCTTAAGATTTTTAACATATATGAACATGCTGTCTACAAAAGAAAGACAGTTTTTACTGCTTCCTTTACAATCCTTATCCTTTTATTTCTTTTTCTTGCCTTATTGACTAGGCTAGTACCTCCAATATTATGGTGAATAGAAGTGGTAAGAAATACATCTTAGGATCATTCTTGGTTTCTTTCTTCATTTCCTATATCATCCCATTGTTAGATCTTATGATTCTTTCTTTGAAATACTTCCAGAATCAGATGACCTTTTACATATTCTATATAGTGAGCTAGTTAAATGTGTGGACTCTACAGCCAGAATGCCTGCATTCAAATCTTGACTTTACCAGCTACTTGCTGTATGTATTTGGGCAGTCACCTAACCTCTTTGTTTCAGTTTTCTGATTTATATAAAGAGCATGATTATTTATATTTATATTTATATTTATATTTATAATTTATTGTCAAATTGGTTTCCATACAACACTCAGTGCTCATCCCAAAAGGTACCCTCCTCAATGCCCATCACCCACTTTCCCCTCTCCCCCATCCCCCATCAACCCTCAGTTTGTTCTCAGTATTTAAGAGTCTCTTGTGGTTTGCCTCCTTCCCTATCTGTAACTTCCCCCTTCCCCTCCCCCCTAGTCTTCTGTTACGTTTCTCAGGATCCACGTATGAGTGAAAACATATGGTATCTGCCTTTCTCTGCCTGACTTATTTTACTTAGCATAATACTCTCCAGTTCCATCCACATTGCTACAAATGGCCAGATTTCATTCTTTCTCATTGCCAAGTGGTATTCCATTGTATATATAAACTACATCTTCTTTATCCATTCATCAGTTGATGGACATTTAGGCTCTTTCCATAATTTGGCTATTGTTTAAAATGCTGCTGTAAATATTGGGGTATAGGTGCCCCTATGCATCAGCACTCCTGTTTCCCTTGGGTAAATTCCTAGCAGTACTGTTGCTGGGTCATAAGGTAGATCTATTTTTAATTTTTTTTAATTTTTATTAACTTGTTTTATTTTTTATTTTTTTAAATTTACATCCAAATTAGTTAGCATTTAGTGCAACAGTGATTTCAGGAGTAGATTCCTTAGTGCCCCTTACCCATTTAGCCCATCCCCCCTCCCACAACCCCTCCAGTAACCCTCAGTTTGTTCTTCATATTTATGAGTCTCTTCTGTTTTGTCCCCCTCCCTGTTTTTATATTATTTTTGTTTCCCGTCCCTTATGTTCATCTGTTTTTGTCTCTTAAAGTCCTCATGTGAGTGAAGTCATATGATTTTTGTCTTTCTCTGATTGACTAATTTCACTTAACATAATACCCTCCAGTTCCATCCATGTAGTTGCAAATGGCAAGATTTCATTCTTTTGATTGCCGAGTAATACTCCATTGTATATATATACCACATCTTCTTTATCCATTCATCTGTCGATGGACATTTGGGCTCTTTCCATACTTTGGCTATTGTTGATAGTGCTGCTATAAACATGGGGGTGCATGTGTCCCTTCAAAGCAGCACACATGTATCCCGTGGATAAATGTCTAGTAGTGCAATTGCTGGGTCATAGGGTAGTTCTATTTTTAATTTTTTGAGGAACCTCCACACTGTTTTCCAGAGTGGCTGTACCAGTTAGCATTCCCACTAACAGTGCAAGAGGGTTCCCGTTTTCCACATTCTCTCCAGCATCTAGAGTCTCCTAATTTGTTCATTTTAGCCACTCTGACTAGCGTCAGTGTGGTTTTGATTTGTATTTCCCTTGTGAGGAGTAATGTTGAGCATCTTTTCATGTGCCTATTGGCCATCTGGATGTCTTCTTTAGAAAAGTGTCTATTCATGTCTTCTGTCCATTTCTTCACTGGATTTTTTTTTCAGGTGTGGAGTTTGGTGAGTTCTTTATAGATTTTGGATATTAGTCCTTTATCCGATATGTCATTTGCAAATATCTTTTTCCCATTCCGTTGGTTGCCTTTTAGTTTTGTTGATTGTTTCCTTTGCAGTGCAGAAGCTTTTTATCTTGATGAGGTCCCAATAGTTCGTTTTTGCTTTTAGTTCCCTTGCCTTTGGAAATGTGTCGAGTAAGAAATTGCTGCGGCTGAGGTCAGAGAGGTTTTTTCCAGCTTTCTCCTCTAGGATTTTGATGGTTTCCTGTCTCACACTCAGGTCCTTTATCCATTTTGAGTTTATTTTTGTGAATGGTGTAAGAAAGTGGTCTAGTTTCTTCTTCTGCATGTTGCTGTCCAGTTCTCTCAGAACCATTTGTTAAAGAGACTGTCTTTTTTCCATTGGATATTCTTTCCTGCTTTGTCAAAGATTAGTTGGCCATACATTTGTGGGTCCAATTCTGGAGTCTCTCTTCTATTCCATTGGTCTATGTGTCTATTTTTGTGCCAATACCACACTGTCTTGATGATTACAGCTTTGTAGTAGAGGCTAAAGTCTGGGATTGTGATGCCTCCTGCTTTGGTTTTCTTCTTCGATATTACTTTGGCTATTCTGGGTCTTTTGTGATTCCATACAAATTTTAGGATTGCTTGTTCTAGCTTCCAGAAAAATGCTGGTGCAATTTTGATTGGGATTGCATTCATTGTGTAGATTGCTTTGGGTAGTATTGACATTTTAACAATGTTTATTCTTCCAATCCATGTGCATGGAATGTTTTTCCATTTCTTTGTATCTTCTTCAATTTCCTTCATAAGCTTTCTATAGTTTTCAGCATACAGATCTTTGACATCTTTGGTTAGGTTTATTCCTAGGTATTTTATGATTCTTGGTGCAGTTGTGAATGGGATCAGTTTCTTTATTTGTCTTTCTGTTACTTCATTATTGGTGCAGGAACCCATGGGGGAGGGGGAGGAAAAAAGAAAAAAAAGAGGTTAGAGTGGGAGAGAGCCAAAGCTTAAGAGACTGTTAAAAACTGAGAACAAACTGAGGGTTGATGGGGGGTGGGAGGGAGGAGAGGGTGGGTGATGGGTATTGAGGAGGGCACCTTTTGGGATGAGCACTGGGTGTTCTATGGAAACCAATTTGACAATAAATTTCATATAATAAAAAAAAAATGCAACTGATTTCAGTACTTTAAATTTGTATCCTGCGGCTTTGCTGAATTCATGTATCAGTTCTAGCAGACTTTTGGTGGAGTCTGTCGGGTTTTCCATGTATAGTATCATGTCATCTGCAAAAAGTGAAAGCTTGACTTCATCTTTGCCAATTTTGATGCCTTTGATTTCCTTTTGTTGTCAGATTGCTGATGCTAGCACTTCCAACACTATGTTAAACAACAGCGGTGAGAGTGGACATCCCTGTCGTGTTCCTGATCTCAGGGGGAAAGCTCTCAGTTTTCCCCCATTTAGGATGATATTTGCTGTGGGCTTTTCATAAATGGCTTTTATGATGTTTAAATATATTCCTTCTATCCCGACTTTCTCAAGGGTCTTTATTAAGAAAGGATGCTGTATTTTGTCAAATGCTTTCTCTGCATTGATTGACAGGATCATATGGTTCTTATCTTTTCTTTTATTAATGTGATGTATCACACTGATTGATTTGCAAATATTGAACCAGCCATGCAGCCCAGGAATGAATCCCACTTGATCATGGTGAATAATTCTTTTTATATGCTGTTGAATTTGATTTGCTAGTATCTTGTTGAGAATTTTTGCATCCATATTCATCAGGGATATTGGCCTGTAGTTCTCTTTTTTTGCTGGGTCTCTATCTGGTTTGGGAATCAAAGTAATGCTGGCTTCATAGAATGAGTCTGGAAGTTTTCCTTCCCTTTCTATTTTTTGGAACCGCTTGAGAAGGATAGGTATTTATCTCTGCTTTAAATGTTTGGTTATGTGGCACCTGCGTGACTCAGTGGGTTAGGCGTCCGACTTTGGCTCAGGTCATGATCTCACGGTTCGCGAGTTTGAGCCCCACATCAGGCTCTGTGCTGACAGCTCAGGGCCTGGAACCTGCTTCTGATTCTGTGTCTCCCTCTCTCTCAGCTCCTCCCCTGCTCACACTCTGTCTCTCTCTCAAAATAAATAAAGATTTTTAAAAAACTTTTAATGTCTAGTAGAATTCCCCAGGGAAGCCTTTTGGTCCTGGACTCTTATTTGTTGGGAGACTTTTGATTAAAGAGCATGATTATAATTATACCTACTTCATAGTTTGGTTTGTTGTTGTTGTTGTTTTGCTTTGTTTCTTTGTATAAGGCTTAAGCCTTGGTTCATGGGAAGTGCACACTGAATGTCAGTATCAAGTAGCTCCATAAGTGATCTCACACTTTCAGCTCTGGCCCCTCTTCAGGCTGTTTTCAACATAGAAGCCAAGTGGATCCTGTTAAAAGATAATTCAGAGCATATCACTGTCTAGTTCAAAACCCTCTAGTGGGTCCCATTTCATTCAGAGTAAAAGTCAAAGTCAAAGTCAAAGACCTTACAATAGCCTGCTAGTCCAGGCTGAGGAGGCTTAAGGAAACCTCACATCTCACTGTTCAGACACTCCCCTCTTTAGGGAGTGGACTACGGGAAGTATAGTAGCTCAGCCGGAAGTTGCATGAGTTGTTAGGAACAGGTAAGGGTAGCTGCCCACTCCCATTGTGGGGTTGCCCTGCCCTCCAGGAAGTGTGTTCTTGCCCAGCCCCAACTCCTGTTTCCTCCCTGAGATAACAGGGACTCACCACTGCACATAAGCCAATCTTAAAACCTAGACCAATGAGCTGGATAGGCTGGGGAGACCCAGCAAGATCAGCTACCCAAGTTAGCTGATTTCTTAATGAGCCATGTATCATGTCTAGACAGTTTTGAAGTCAGAGTAGTCTAGCTGCAGTCTCTTGGCTTCTGAGAGGGAAGGATATCTCTCTGTGCCATCTGGAGGACAGGGTCCAGCCTGGTGTTTGGATGTTCTCACTCTTGTTTGGAGCCCAGAGGCAGCAATGGAGGGACCCTTGTGCTGGGTGCCAGTGATTCAGTGATAATGAGACCCAGCCCTGCCCTCACAGCGCTTACCGTCTGCAGGGGAGACATACGTGCAAATTGCCGGTGGGGCAAGCACTGGAGCTGCAGGAACTGTGAGGAGGGATATCCACCATAACCCTGGGGGCCTGGCAGGCAGTCAGGGAAGGCTTCCAAGGAAGGCCACAACCCAATTTCTCAGGAATAAAAGTTGTACCAGTCTCCACTGATTTCTTTAGGAATGGAGACTCAGAGGATTTTATTTCTAACAGTTCTGATATGGCAAGCACAGTCACCCATTTCTTACCACACCTGTATCAACGTCACCAGCCATCCTATGTGAGTCAGCATCCTTGGCTGGAAGCCTGGTCCAGAGTTGTAATTGTCTCATCCCCAGCAGAAGAGAATAGAAGGGGGTCCTGATGGGTTGATGAGCGTCTACCGTATGCCCCACGCTGTGGTGGGTACTTTGTGTGCATAGTCCCTTGTTTGCAGCACTGCCCTGTGAGGTCAGTATCATTACTTCCATTTTAGAGATGAACAAACTGAGGCTCAGAGGGGTTCAGTTTTTCTCAGCCATGCAGCTGAGACCAAGGCTGGATTTGCAGACAGACAAGCGTGAGTCGTTCCCACAGAACTCAGGATTTACCTTCATGCCCTCTGACAATCCCAAGCAAGAAAAGACACATTTATGGTGTCTCCCTCATAGGTTCTAGGCATTGGAAGTGTTGTAGAAGCCAGGGCTATGACTCAGTGGGTTCTGTAACTTCTCCCAAACTTCACCATTTTATGGAACCAGCAATGTACAGGGGGCAGAGACGTTAAGTTATTTTTTTCAAGGTCAGTATCTGATTTGAAACCAAACTGATCCAAAGTCTGTGTTCTTACCTGGGCAGTCTACACTGTGCCCATCCTCTTTCCCTTATATCATTAGGAGCAGGAGACCTAGCAGTGCTCCCAGAACAAATGCTGTACCACTCAGGGTTTTTCTCTGGACAGTGGACACTCTGTCATCTGCCAGGCTAAAGAGTCTGTGTTATATCTTGGAGACAAGGACCAGTTACCAGGACACTAATGCATTGTCCAGGAGAGATGACCATAGAGTTAGGTCATCAAAATGTCTTGTGGCCAGAGGTTCACCTCCCAGACCCACCTTCACACTATGTGTCAGAAATTGGGGACAATTATAACTGAGCCTGGGGTTCTCTGTCCTAGCTTCATGTTGTGATCCCCTGACCTGAGTCCCACCCCAGAGATTCTGATTCTGTGGTCTGTGGTGGGACCAGAATCTTACTATGTTTAAAAGTCTCCTCTGCCTCAGCTTATCCTGATTTGTAGCCTAGGGTAAGGCTCCTTGCTTTGGATGGTGCAAATTCCTGCTGCCATCTGCCCTCTAGCTCAGGCTTACCTGCCCAAGCAGGAGGTTCCAAACTGGAATCCAGTGGTGATGTAAGGGCCTGAGCCATGGGGCCTCTGCTAAGTGGGCTCCTAGTACCCACTCTGGTTTGCTGGGCCATCTGGAGAGCCAAGCAGACCAGAGGCCCTTGCTCTTTACACATCAGGACAGACAGCATATCCTGGGAAAGCCGATCCCAGTCCCTGCTAAGCTCTCCTGATAGGACGGAGGAGTTTTGATGCTTTGAACTTTTTTCCTTAGAAGTCTGGCTTTGCAGGCTTCTGGGCTTAGCTGAGAGCTGTCTCCTTTTGCAGTAATGAAGCCAAGGGCCAAATGAGCAGGGCATTTCCCAAGGGCTCCAAAGGCAACAAGCATTATCCATTCCCTTCTTCCTCTAGTCATTCAACTTCTGTCACGCATGCTTCTGTGACAGACCTGGCGCTGCTGCTGAGTCAAGGAACTGATGGGGAAAGTGACGAAAGTGACATACCCTCACGAGTGACAGACCACTGAGTGTCCATGAGAGTGTGTGCAGGATGCAGTGGGGCAGGTGGGAGGAGGCAGGTGTGGCAGGGCCAGGGTGGGGCAGGTGTGCACATTTGCCAGGCTGACCAAATGTTCCTGCTTTTGGCCAGCCCATTCTTGGATCTGACTCATTCCCTACGTTCCCACTCTGCCCTAGAGAAACCAGGAGTGGAAGGTAAGGAGAGAGCCAGAGTTACACTAGGAGTTCATGTGCAGTTCTAAGTGTCCCTGAGCGAGATGTGTTGGGGTAGCAGGACTCACAGGGGCTCTTTCTTTGGGACCTCGTGCTCCTCCAGGTCTCCTCCTCCCTGACTATACTACCACTTTGGGAGTGTTGCCACTTTGGAGGTGGGTGTGAGAGGGTCAGAGTATCAGAGCCTCTCCAGGGCGGAGCTCTGCCAACTTTTTCATCAGTCCCTCACCTGGGGGGATTTCCTGTTTGATGGCTCCTCCTCTGTGAGGGAGCACACTGGCCCAGCTGTTTGCTACAGGCAAGATTCCTGAGAAAGTCCTTTATTTCTTCTCACCTGGCCTGATACCACTATACTACCAGCCAGGCTTTCCTGGACAGAAGCTTGAATGCTCAGAGAGGGGTCTATGGCCCTGTTATCAAGGTTTGGAAACCCTAAAACACTGAAAGGTAGCTTCCTACAAGCCATGGAGCTCTTGGGGCCAACCCTGAGGAGCTCTGACCTCTGATTTGGGTCCCGCACCCTGAGCCCTGATGAGGGTCCCTCTGGCATCAAGCTCTGTAACATCTTCTAAATATGGAGGCTTTAGGAGTTCCTGGGTGGCTCAGTCAGCTAAGCACCCGACTTTGACTCAGGTCATGATCTCATGGTTTGTGAGTTTGAGCCCTGCGTTGGGCTCTGTGTTGACAGCTCAGAGCCTGGAGCCCACTTCGAGTTCTGTGTGTCCCTCTCTCTGCCCCTCCCCTGCTCATACTCTGTTTCTCTCTGTCTCTCAAAAATAAATAAATGTTAAAAATAAAATTTTAAATATGGAGGCTTTAGCTGTAGGACTATGTCTCAGGCACTGAAGCTCAGCCAGTGTCTCTCACAACATCCACTTTCTGAATAATGAATTAGTAGTTGACTGGCTCTCTTCCCCCAAGTTGTCTCTCCTCCTCATTAGTCCGGGATCCCCACCTCCCTGCCCCCCACCCCTGCTCTATCACAGTAACAGTCTCTGAGTGAGGGCCTGCTGACCATCTGTTCATTGTCTTCTGGACTCACCTTTTACTTTGAGTACTTGCAGACTACGCCCTCCTAGAAGGCATTTAAGCCCATCATTCTCCTTCTACCACATGTTCTTTTGTGCTGACCCTCCTCTCTGTCTCTTCCCATTCCTTGTGCAAGTCTTTGTTCTCTTTTCATCAAGAGCATAACCTGCAAAGGACTGGAAAGGCTCCAGCGGTTCAGCTTGGCCAACTTCCTTAGGAGGCCAGCATGTCATAGGAGCTATTGTGGGTTTGCTGCTGGGCCCTCAGGAACACACAGGAGGCTGCCTTTTTGGATAGGGGTGCTGAAGGAAGGTCTATCTGGGGGCTCAAAGGAGGAGAAGCGTGAGGTGGAAGGGAGGATCCATGGGGAGGAGGGAGACAAAGATCACAGCCCTTCCCTGTGTTCTGGGAGAACTAAGACTGCCTTCTTGCAGATTTACATTAGAGCCAGGGGGCTGCCCCCTTCCTATACTATGTCACATGCCCACGACTGCAGGTCTGGACACAGGAGCTGGAGAGAGATAGGCAAACAGAGAATGGGGAAGGACCAACCCAAGCAAGCCGAGCCCAGGAGGGACCAGTGGCAGGTTTAGGCCATAGCCTGAGAGGCAGAGTAAGGGTACCTAGTGGATTCAGGGTTGGGATGGGAAGCTGGGGTGGAGAAAGCTGGAACATCTGAGAGGGTATATTCCTGCCTATTCCCATTCCAGTAGATTCCAAGCTTTCCAAGTATATAGACCCCCTTTTGATATCCAAAGTCTGATGTCTTTCACATGATTGACAGTATTTTTACTTTCTCTTTATGCTAAGAATTTCCAGAAAATAAATTTAAACCAGACTGCCTACTTAAGTGTGGGCTTGGGACAATATGTTCCTGAATGCTGTTGAGGATGGAGTGCTCACAACTTTTAGAAAAGCAGCTTTGTTTTAATAGGATTAATGCCTTCTTCTCAGATTCAATGTACTGTCCTAATTCTGTCAAATACATAATTATTATGTATCTGGATTTCATTAGTTGCATTATTTAAGAAGCCCAGGAATAGTACCATTTTGCTTAAAAATACTTTTTTTCTATGGAAATTTTCAGTCACAAAACTAAAGAAAATAATAAAACAAATTCATGTACCTGTAACCTGCTTTAATAATGAACATAGGAGGAATCTTGTTTCATCTCCAACCCCTACTCCTCTTTCCCCTGCCTCTGGCCACTGGATTATTTTAAAGTAAATTCCAGACTCATATTATTTCATTTGTGAATACTTCAGTATCTAAGAAGGACTCCTAACACCTAGAAGTTAACAACGATTACATAATATCCTCAAATATCCCGTCTTCTTTAATTCCCCAGTTGTCTCCTGAATGGCTTTTTACAGATGGTTTGTTTAAATCAGCACCCAAAATTCACACATTGATTGCATTTGGTTGACATTTCTCTAAAGTCCTGCAATATCTAGCAGTTCTACCTCTCTTTTTATTTTTCTAGTCATTTATTTATTGGAGAAACCAAGGAATCTGTTCTATAGAGTTTCCCATATTCTAAACTTTGTTGTTTGTACTCTTGGTATCATTAACATGTTTCTTTGTTCCCTGTATTTCTTGTGAATGGTATTTAGGTCTGGAGATTTTTTTTACATACAAATTTTTAGAAGTTTATTTATTTATTTATTTTGAGAGAGAGAGAGAGAGAGAGAGCAGCGAAGGGGCAGAGAGAGAATTCCAAGCAGGCTCTGTGCTTCACTAATTGAGCCACCCAGGTGCCCCAGGTCCGAAGATTTAATCAGATTCATGGGCAATTTTCTATAAGAACATTTCATAAATGGTATAATTTCTTACTTTATCACAGCAGGAGTCACATGATGTCTGTTACCTGTTTTTGTGAGACATTCATTATAGAGCAGTGCACTGTAGAGTTTTCTATCAACATTCTAGCTAGTGGTTTTAAAAGGCAGCCATTAGGATCCCCTGGGTGTCTCAGTCAGTTGGCATCCGACTCGATTTCAGCTCAGGTCATGATCTCACAGTTTGGTTCGGTTCATGAGATTGAGCTTTGCATCGGGTTCTCCGTGCTGACAGTGTGGAGCCTGCTTGGGATTTTCTCTCTCCCTCTCTATCTGCCCCTCCCCCACATGTGTTCTCTCAAAATAAATAAATGAAACTTGTCTAAAAATTAAAAAATAAATAAAAGGCAGCCATTGATGAACATTACATTGCTTAAATTCATTATTACATTAGGACATGCAAAATGGCGTGTTTCAAATTCTAGCCACCTCTTCTGAATTTATCAGCTAAAACTCTCTGATAAAGAACTTCCCTAGAACAACTATTTACCCTGGAATATGGCTTATGCAGGAATTACACTTGCTTTCCACCCATTTTCAAAATAATGAGCTGGTGTCCTAATAACTGCCAAAGGTGACCAGTGAGATAGGTGTCTAGGATCTTATCTCATGAAAACTCACCAAGTTAGCTCACCGCAGTCTCATGGATATCAGCTGAAGACTGTAACCTCTGGAGCAGAGACAAAGGACTTTATTACTCATGGCACAGCAAGCAACATGAACTTCATGTTTACTGTAGTTCCCTTTTCCGAAGTCCTATGGGACGATATGGAGTGACCCATGTGGATGCTGTACATGCAGTTGGGGTTGCATCACAGTAAGGAGTCACCTTTGTCCTGCAGGGATGATTACTCTTCCTCCTGAGGTTACTTGCTGCTGATATAACCCTGAAAAATGGCCTGGATATGGAATGATCAGGGACTTGTGTTCTTTGCCTATCCAGCAAGAACATGCAGGGATGTTCAGGGCCCATCGCCTGTGTCTGACAGTGTTTTTGTTTTTGTATTATTATGTACAGACTTAGTTATGTCTTTTTAATTTGTTTAATGTTTATTTTTGAGAGGGGGTAGGAGGAACAGAGAGAGAGAGAAGGAGACACAGAATCTGAAGCAGGCACCAGGCTCTGAGCTGTCAGCACAGATCCCCACACGGGGCTCAAACTCACAAATTGTGAGATCACGACCTGAGCTGAAGTCAGATGCTTAGGAGCTGAGCCACCCAGGAGCCCCTCAGTTATTTTTAATATATTTGATTATTTCATTGCATTGCAGTCATTATTCTTTTTGATGCTTAAATTGTCCCATCTCTGGCCAGTGGTACTTGACTCCTGTGATCATTTGGCATGACCCTAGTACTCTTGGGTAGCATCTTTGCTTTCTAGTTTGACAAAGCAGTGCAGGCTCACCTTATAAGTTTCCTACTTCAGACCTTCAGACATTTCTCCAAGAAGCTCTTTATTGGGAGATCCTATTTAGAGACCATAATCTGAGTGCTAGACATGCTCATTGCTACTGAATGGATCACTGCTTCTAGGTCTTTGCAGAGAACAGAGCTAGCAAATAGATGTTTGTTTTAAAATATAAAAATAGATTATGAGTCAATATTATTATTTAAGATTAAACTTTAAGGTTACAGAATTTGATTTAAATTTAAAATTCTGTATTTGTATCTTATTTCTCTTACACCAAAAATTTTGATTCCTATTACACATAATTACTGATATGATATTGTATACAATAGTTTCAAAATAACTTTACTAATATTATGACCACAAAATGATTACTGAAACTTATCAATTTAAGATGTCTTTGCAGTTTATTTAGCATATGCCTTATTTGGAATGTTCAGCCAAATTACTGTATTTTAAGGTCACTTTAATAATTCTGGGGGGGCGGGCATCTGGGTGGCTCTGCCAGTTGAGTATCCAACTCTTGATTTTGACTCAAGTCATGACCCCAGGGTTGTGGGATTGAGCCCCATGTCAGCATCCGTGCTAAGTGTGGATCCTACTTGGGATATTCTCTCTCTCTCTCTCTCTCTTTCTCTCTCTCTCTCTCTTACCCCCCTTACTCCCCCCTCTCTCTCCCTCTCTCTGTCTCCCCCTCCCTCCCTCTGTCCCTCTCCCCCAATTGCACGCTCACTCTCTCTCTCTAAAAATAAAATAAATAAATCTAAAAAAAATAAAGAAAAATAATTCTGGTAAGCCACCAATTTGATATCCAGTTAGGTTCATTTGTTTTATTTTGTTCTAAGTTTTTATGTATATCTTCTTTTGTTCTAATTTTCTTCAATTATTCTTCATATTTTAATTTTTGAAGAATTTTTAATTTTACTTAATTATTTAGTTAAAGCATCTATATGATTCCAAAGTCAAAACTATAAAGTAAGGTAAATTCAGAGAAGTTCAGCTTTCATTGTCTTTCCCTAATTCCTTTACATTCCTCATGTGGGAAGCTCATTTCCTCTCCAACTGTTGTTGCCTTTGTCTTGAAATGTAGACAAATATGAATTTATTTATTTGTTTTTATTTATTTATATTCCCCAAGTCCACATAAAAGTAGTGTATTATACATATGATTCTACACCTTGGCTTTTTCATATAACAATATATGCCCTGTGGATTTTACCAAAAATTCAGAAATTCTCCTTCTTCCTTTTTAATACCTGCATAGAACTCCATTGTGTTGACATGGTGTGGCTTGTTAAACTAGTCCCTGATAGCCAGAAATGTGGATTTCCAGTCTTTCGGTGTTATATATATGTGTGTGTGTGTGTATTGTAGATATATATATAATATTATATAATATCTATAATATATATATGTATATGTACATATACATATACGGATATGTATATATGTGTGTGTATATATATGTATGTATGTATATATACACATACATACATGCACACATGCATACATAAGTACATACATATTTTTTAAAGTAATTTCTACACTCAGTATAGGGCTTGAACTCACAACCCTGAGATTTAGAGTCACATGCTCTACAAACTGAACAAGCCAGGTGCCCCTCCAATCTTTTACTGTTATAAACAGTACTTCAGTGAATAGTCTTACAATAATGTCATTTTGTTTTTGCTAGTGTGTCTTTGGGATAGATTTCTAGAAGTAGGATTGCTGAGTAAAGAGGAAACAGTTATATAATCTTACTAGTTATTACTAAGTTCCCCTCCACAAGGTTTGTGCTATTTTGTATTCCCATCATTGCATACACTTTAAAGAAGGATGTGGCATTTTTGTTTAAAACTTACAGTATATCAGACATTATTTACAGCATTAGAGCAATTTAGACTTATGATAAGATAGAGTTAAATTTTGAGAGAGTACAGTGTTTCAAAACATTTTAAGGTTTCTTAAGGAAAAGTTTTAAATGACTAGATGGTAAACTGAAGAATGATTGCTTGGTTTATATTCATGTTGTATTCAGTGTACCTTTGACAGGAGGTATATGTCCCCATTCCTGCCTCTCCATCTATTGACTGGGTGACCCTGCACAAGTCACTTAACATGTCTGGGACTCGTGGGGAAAACATTATGGAAAGCGTGGGATGAGGTAGTGCATGAAAAGCCCTTGGCACAGTGCCTGGGGTAGGTGGATGACCATGTGGGAGAAATTATTATTAGTTGAACTGTCCTTGCCAAGACCACACTCCCCCTCCCTCTCCTTGTGGATCTGCCTTGAGGGGGCAGCTGTGAAAGGACTGAACGGGCAGGGAGTCAGTTGAGCAACTTGTCCCAGTTTGCCCTGGACTTTTCTGGTTTTAGCTTTGACCGTCCCATGCTCTGGGAACTCAGTCTTGGGCAAAGTGGAGCAGTTGGTCGCCCTCTTGAGGAGACAGGCCTGGATTGAGGGGCCCTGGGGCCTCCGCCAGAGGTGAGAGACAGCTCCACCCCTCTGTTCTCAGTCCCATGGCAGAACAAAACCAGCTACTCACAGAAGGAACCAGATCTGTTTTGAGGTTAAAATGGGGACCTCATCTCGAAAGGCTGAACCACCAGGGGAAATCAGGGGTACCCAGCTCCTGTCTCTTAGTCTGTGGCTGGGAATAGTTTTTTGTAAGGCCTTTGACCTTTTGGTATCAACCGTAACTAAAAACCCCCTTGCCTATCTCAGAATGGTTGAAGTTAATATTTTATTGATAACAGTAGTGAGGTGTGTAGTTAGCCTATCAGCTTTTCTGAAGTATGAATTTTAATGTAATTAAAAGAAATCCTATGAAGCTATATTTAGTCTTGTCTATTCACTGGAATAAGTCACTGTTGAATACTGACCCAAGCGAGTAAGAACACTGGTATTTGGCAGCCTGAGCTTCAGGACTCACGGCAGGAATTTTCATGCCAGATTTGTGTCACTCAGCTCCAATTATTTCAACATTTTCATGAAAGAAAAATGTCCTTGCATAGATTTCAGGGTGCCCCAAGATTACCAAGAAGTAGGCCACTCAGCCATAAAGTCCAGGAATGTGCTGGTATCTGCCAGCCCACCTCGGACATTCTAGGACTGCTAAGCTTCCCAGGGAGCTCTCTGGTCCTTGTGAAGGGCCAAGGAACAGCCTCAGGGTGTGGCACTACAGACACTCTGAGGCTTTAGCCCTAATGGGTGTATAACATGACTCATGCAACCAAATCCCGTTAATTGCCTCTGAAAGTGTAACTTTTGTCCAGAATAGCTTCACACTTCTTCAAGACCCAGGATTCCTTTCTGTTAATAGAAAATGCATGCCATCTCCTATGGCAGTTACTCAGATGCTTTCTTTGATCTGACCATTCACCATACCATTTTTTTACCCTGTAGTTTCAAGTGCACTGTGTTCCATCATCCCTGTATGTTCAGCCAGTTGTGGTGGCCTGGCACCTAACAGCACCCAGTAAAGTGAATTAAGCTTCCCTGCTGTGGGCTGTGCTAGGCCCTTCCCATTATCACCCTGATGTAGCCGAGGGTGAGCACCAGACCAAGGACTGGTCAAGGGGACTGCCTCTCTAGGGACCTTGACTCCCCAACAGAGCTATGTGAAGGCTGAGTGCACATCTGGACTTGAACCCACTTGGGCTGCAGCTCTGGGAGTGGCTCAGACACAACCTGGCTTTCCAGGCCCCCAGCCTCTACAGGCTCCCATGTATCTTTCTGCCTGGGTGCTCTGTGTACAGGCTGGAGCCTGTGGTGTGCCCAGGGCCACAGCACTTAGGTGGTACCTGATGGTGAGGAAGGCCTATGAGCCACCATGTCTGGGGACTTGTTTGTGAAACAATCTGGCTCCTTAGAGCCTTGGAATTAAAAACAATTTTTTAAATTAATTCCTTATTTTGATTAATACATAAGCCTGTTACAAAATTCAAAATGTGTAATAAAACACAATAAAAACGAAGTCCCTATCCCATTCTTGCCCCCCACCCCATCCTGCCAGTGTCTTTGTTTCTTTCCAGAGCTAACATAGCGTCCTTTATTATGGTGACTTTTAACATCACAGATAGAGTCCACCTATTTATATACTGTCCCATACCCTGCTTTTCTCCATTAACAGCATATCTTAGAGTTTCAGCATTTCCTTTTCTTTCTTTCTTTCTTTCTTTCTTTCTTTCTTTCTTTCTTTCTTTCTTTCTTTCTTTCTTTCTAAAGTTTTGAGAGAGAGAGTGCGTGCAAGCAGGGAGGGTCAGAGAAAGAGGGAGAGAGTGAACTTCAAGCAGGCTCTGTACTGTCAGCACAGAGTGTAAGATCATGCCCTGAGCCAAAATCAAGAGTTGGCTAGGCACCCTGAGTCTCAATATTTCTGATGGAGGAAGTAACTACGTGCTTTGTTGGAAGGAAGTGGACCTACCCAACGGATTTGTTTTAAAGTTGGAGGTTGGCTCCAGGGACCACTAGACAGGAGCTGGGTGCAGCCGAGGTTGCCCTGTGGATCTTTTAGCACCACTGCCTGTTTTCTGTTGGGAGAAACTTTTGACAAAGGCCATTGAGCTATCTCATCCCAGTGTATCTTCTCCTTGTGGTGTGAGAGTATGTGTGAATGTGTGTGTGTGATGCTGGCTACGTGTGTCTTTCTAATGCCCACTGCCTTGTGCAGGGTGCGATGGGGTGGGGGAAAATCAGCCCTTTTTTGTCTTCTAGCACTAAGCACAGGGCCTGGTACACCAGGGGTACCTGAGAGACATCTGCTTGTCTCCTCCTGGTCCCTCAGCCTAACTCCTATACTTTAGCTAAGATGGGCCATTGTTTTCCAGCTTCCCAGCCCTTGCTCAGGGAAACTTTTGTGTTTCTTGGTCTATTTCATTTCTTCTACCTGGAATAGCCTCCTGAGTTCATTATCATCACCTGTTGAGGTTGTGAGCACTCATCCTGGTTACCCTTCTCTGGAATACTTTCCCTGACCAGCTGGGCCAGCCAAAGGCCACTGAAGGCATTCCTCAGTCTCACAAAGGATTTCCCCAAACCCTAACACTCATACACAATAACCTCACCCTTTACTGTAGTCCCAATGCTAACATTCACACCAGCAACATAATATACATGTGGAACAGTACTTCACTAGGGCGTGAAGGCTCCCATTGGCACCTGGAACCAGAGGGTTCCCAACAACCTCGGGTCTCATCTGTGGACCTGCCCTCCTTCAAAGGTGAGCCATTGTCTCTGCAGCTGGGAACCCTCAATGGGTAACTTCTTTTTCTTTCAATCTCCTGCCTATTCTTTTCTTTAAACTCCTGAGAAAGATGGAGCTTGAGACAAATAAGGGAACAGATTGTACAGGCCACAGAAGGGACTTTAAATTTTGCTCCAGCGAGCTCAGAAGTGTTCCCTGGGCTCTGGAATGTTCTAGAAAAGTAACAACATCAGCCTTACATTTTAAAAGATCACGCTGCAGCTGTGGAGAGAACAGATTATAGAGGGCTGAAGGCAGAAGCAGGGAGACTAGCAAGGAGGCCATGGCAGTAACCCAAGCAGAAGATGGTGCTTGGGCCTGGTGTTAGCTGTGGAGGTAGTGGGAGGTGCTCTGGTCTGGACAGATAACTGAAGGAAGAGCCAGCAGTGATGGATGAGATGGGGGTGGGGGGCAGCGTGAGAGTGACAGAGGCACTGATAGAACCCCAGGGGTTTTGTCTTGAGCACTTGGAAGGTGGGGTGGGTAAAGCTATGGGAAGGGCAGGTGCTGAGATGCCCTTGACAGGGACAGACCCTAAGAAACCCTCTCAATGTCACCATCTGACCCAGCAACACAAACCTTTGCCACAACAGGTTTCAATTTCTTCTTAATACTTGGTGGTTAGGGACATAGGCTTGAGGAAAACCCAGTCTTGTTCCCCTTCTGGAGCCCACCGTGCAGTGCAGCTCTTACGTAAGGCTTCTGGCAGGTAGGGCGTCCAGGGGCTGCTCCTTTCCCTCCAACGGCCTGATGAAGCCTGTCCTAGTCTTTGTAGGAAGACCATAGGTAGCAGGTAAACTCGCTTGCCATATTCAAGACCAAATCCTCTAATTCAATACTAGAAGATAGTTTTTAGACTCTGCTAGATGGCTACTTTGGTTAAGTGATGACTTTTGTTGTAAACAGCCCAGCCAGGCAGTCCTCAACCATAAGACATGAGGAATTCTGACCCTATCCCACCATTGTTGTGGGAAATGCCCTCTCTGCGTCTTTTGAAACAATAGAGGCTGCCGAAATGTAAACAGCACCTTTCCCATTGGATGTTCCTATTGGGACATCCATTCTCCCCTCCACCAGGGTCTCTGCAAGTTGAATAATTTCTACAAGGAGACTCCCCTTCCAAAATCTGAGGTCAAGGTTGAGCCTAGAGTTCCTGTGTTCTTCCCAGGCAGGACTCTGGCTTTCAGTGAGATGTGGGAGGGGCTTTTTGGGTCTGTAAGTTTGGGGAGTGGGCAGATCCTCAAGTGTCTGAGTTTCTGGACATTGTTGCTTGAGGCTTTGTTCTGGCCACTTAGCAGTGCCTCCCAAAAGGCTGTCCACTGCATGGTGGGGGCACTTCCATGCTCCTCCTTTAAGAAGCCATGTCAGGGCTCTGGCCTATGAACCAGGAGGCAAATAGGTGTCCTCCAGCCAATTCTAGTCTGCAGGCTTCTGGACACTGCAGAAATACAATGATGGTGGTGGCTAACATTTATTGAGGGCTTACTCTATCCCTGATGCTGTTCTAAGCACTTGATATGGATTATACCATCTGATCCTCACAATTGCCAAATAAGATGGGTGATATTATTGTTACCATCTTACAGTTGGGGAAATCTAGGCTTGGCAAAATTAGGCAAGGTGCCTGGATCATATAGCCTGGGAGGGGTGGGGCCAGAGTGGAAGCCCACATGTCCCAATTCAAGAGCCTTCATGGTGGTGGCTGCTCTTGGTCAGAGCCAGAGAGTGCCAGCCCATGGTGGCTGGGACATCACCAATCACCACAGGTAAGGGCCTTGCAAACACATGCAAGCCTGCTTTGAGAGTTCAAGAATGAATGAGACAAAGTTCCTGCCCTCAGGGAACTCATAGCTTTGTAGAGCAAAGACCTTGAGCTAAGCCCAGCACCCTGACCAGTGCCTCTGGCCCAGTCATTGTTTTAAAAT
Source organism: Leopardus geoffroyi (assembly GCF_018350155.1). NCBI lineage: Eukaryota > Metazoa > Chordata > Mammalia > Carnivora > Felidae > Leopardus > Leopardus geoffroyi. Next base: position 128,957,567 of record NC_059333.1, read on the forward strand.
GTTCCCTTCATGGGCAAGAGTAACGAATCCTGTTCTTCTGGTGTTACTGAGCTGAGATACTGGCGTTTGGGGGCTTAGACGTTAGAACACTCTTCCTTACAATAGTTAATGGTGAACTTCAGTGGGGGTGAACCATGAGCCCAATGTCTGTTGTGCTCATGGGTCTAGCATGGGGCTTGGCACATTGTAGATGCCTGGCAAGGCTCCAGTCAACAAAGAGTGAATCACTGAAGACTGAGGCTGCTGCACCATCAGCACAGCAGCCCTGGCACCTGGGTTGCCCAGGTGAGACTCCAGAAGGTGCAGATGGATTCGGTTGATGACTTCTCGGGGTCCAATCCTGTGCCCTAGGAAGGGATGGTGCTTTGAAAATATTCTTTAGCCTTAGAAGCTATTGATGAGTGTGCCACTGAGCACCAGCCCCAAGTCGGCCTGAGTGAGGCTCTTTGTGGAGTGTGTGGGAGGCTGGGCGAAGGCTTCAAAGGTGGATGGGAAGAGTAGAGGACCGTTTCATGCCAGGTCAAGACTGTCACTCCCTGACCAGAGGATTTGGACCAGGAAGGTGTGCCTAGGATGTCCAGAGGCTCTTTTGACAGAGTCAGTCTCCTGTGAATGGATGTCCAGGACTTCCTTGGGTGGGAAATAACCAGCCAGGCCAAGAGCAGCATGGAAGCACAGGGCAGGGGCTCCCAGGACAGCATACCTGCCTTCCCTTCAGAGGTGTCAGAAAGAACCTTCAGTCCCTTGAAGACATTGGGAATAAGTCTCGCTTTCATTCAGTGATTATTTAATGAGCCCCTACCTTGTGCCAGGCACAAAGCAGACCAAAACCCCTTCTCCTATGGAGCCCACACTCCACTGGGATGATAAACCCTCTTTCCCATACATTGAGAAGGCTCTCTCGGAGGGGTCTGTGCCTCTCCTGAAGCCAAGAGGGTGGCCAAGTGGCATGGACTAGAGATAGAAAGTCAGGCTGTCAGAAGCATCATGACCAGCAATCAGGCCAACTGGTTGCAGACTTTCTTAGGTACAGATTTCTTTTTAAAGAATCTTACCTGGAACCCCACATAAACAGTGTTTTACTAAGCATAACTTTATTTATTGCTTTCCTATCTGTTGTGTGTACTTATCAAGTCTATTGGTGAGAACAATCAGGCAGTTTGATCAACATAACCACTTGAAATCCAGGGTTCTAGAAATCAATCAGAATCATGCCAACCTAGGCATCCAGCACCTTCTGACATATCAGGGTTTCTCAATCTCAGCACTATTGACATTTCTGACTAGATATTTCATTGTGGGGGCCTGTCCTGTGCATTGTAGGATGTTTAACACCAGGCCTAGCCTCTACCTAGTAGATGCAAGTAGTAACATTCCCCTCAGTAGTGACAACCAAAAGTGTCTCCAGATATTGTCAGGTGTCCCTCAGGGGGGCAAAATCACCCCATTTGAGAACCACTGCCATCTGTTTGTGTAATATCAAAAAAATCCTATTTCACATGGAGAAGTACTTCTATTTGGTAAGAGTGTTTTTGTTTTTTTTTTTAATCAGCTCTCTACATTTAATTAAATAGAAGTTTTATTCTAAGGTCTCTACAACAACAACAACAAAAAGTTAATGCAGCAGCCCAAGTTAATGTGTTGGTAGTTTTCAATATACTAAAATTTGTATGTAACACATTTGTGTGGGTGTGTTGTTTTTATTACAGTTTTGAAGAATAGGAAAATCTTCATATGAAAGCATTCAGACCAAATGTTGGCACATCCCTTGAGCCCTTTGGGAGCAGGTTCAGAGATGCTGGTTTCACATTAGGAAGCAGCTGTGGAGAGGCCAGAATCTGATGACTGAGCAGGAGGGCAGGGTCATGATGCCCCTCTGCTGCCCCAGAGATCCCAAGACCTCATCAGACAACGCCTGGAGGAGGCAGAAAGGGTTTGCAGGGGCCTGGGGGCCTCTCCAAAGAGAATCCAGAGTTGAAGAGAAGAAAAATGAAGACTGATTCAGGGGGTGAGGCCTCCCACAGTTCTAAGAAAGAGCCCCATATATTTGGTGACGCAGGGCCAGGAGGTTAAACCCAGAATAATCATGATGAAAACAATCTGTTTCCACAACTCGATGCTTCCACAAGTTCTCAGGAGCAAGTCCAAGGTGGAAAACCCAAGCAGAAGTGCTGCTGGATAGAACTGAGCAGGCGGCTGTGGTAAGATGAAAGGCTGGGGGACAGCATCTCTCCCAGCTCCCAGGGATGAGGGCACCAGCCACCCTGGGGATGACGCAGTAGGGGCCCACAGGCTGCAGGAACAACAGCTGGCTTTAATGCTCTGGCAAAAATAGTCCTTCACTGGAATCTGTTTTTTCTCCTTCCTCCCAAATTAGAAGCCAATTTCAGGGCTCGCTCCTTAGAAATTTGCCTCAAATGAAGTGGGACAGCTGACCACAGGGCACCCTTGTGGGAATTGATAATAGGAAGGGCAAAATGTGGCAAAGGCCTGACCTGGGGACCGACAGCCACCCCGTCGGCTGTGTCCTCAGTTTCTGGTGGTGTTCTTAGAGGGGGCTGACCCAGCTGCCAGGACAAGCCCACTGGAGCCTGGAGTGCAGAGGCACCAGTCAGGGCACCCTTCACTTTGGGGAATTTTGTTCTTGTGATATGATTGACCACTTTCAACATGTTTGAATTTTGGTGCTGACAGAGAGACCTGAGAGATGATGTGGTCCAGCTCCTCACTTCCCAGACAGGGAATCTGAGGCTCAGCAGGGTGACTTTTCCAAGGTCACCCACCCAGACATCCTGACCATCAGCTCAGTGCTTTTTGATGGGGGAAAGTGACTTGTCCAGATCCTCTCAGCTTTTTCAGCCAACCTGGTGTCTCCTGAGAGATAGTGGGAGTGGGAATGAACACATGTATGTGTGCACACTTACCAGTGTGTATTCCTAGCACCACTGAGGGAGTGAATGTACATGTCTACACACGTTTGTAAGTTGCTGACTGCTGTCTGTCTGGACACTGCGTTAAGGGTTGGGATCAGGGTAAGGGCTGGGGGCTGGGGTGTGTGGGTGGGCATTGGGAGTCAGGCAGTCTGTGTGGGACTGAAGAGAGTCCTTAGAGGTTTTTGGCTGGGGCGGAGCTGAATTGAGCTCAGGCAGGTCAGAGAAGCTGTCCCAAGAAACGAGGTCCATGAAGGATGCTCACGACGTCAGCTGGTAAAGAGAGCCCACAGAAAGAATAGGGCTGCAAACAAGAGGCATGTTCAGGAAAGGCCGAATGGTGCATATTGAGCATGGGGCAGGTTTATTTGGAAAATAAATAGCTGCCAGACATTTATTGAGCACCAGCTGTATGCAGGAGGCTTGAGTTGAGAGTTTACCAAGTTTGTTCTGCTCCTTTCCCAGCAAACTTACAGAGGCCCTGCTCAGTGGCACGCATTGTGGCTTCTAGGAGGATGAAGTCCACATCCTTGAGAACTCACTGACCACAGGGAAGACTTCCGGGGGGTAAGGGGGCAGACACAAAACGCAGTTCAGAGGGCTGTGTGGGCTCCTGCCTCGTTCTCAGTTCCCTGCCTAATCCTGACTCCTACACACCCACCTCCAGGGGTCCTGCAGCCAGGATTCTTATGTATCCCCTGCCCTGGGAATTGTCTGAGCCTCTAGAATGTTCATGTGTGCATCCCCCCACCCCTGTGGCGGATTCTCAGAGGCCTCCAGTCAAGAACCACTGGCCCCCCATGCAAGCCCAAGTCTCAGTATGACAGGGGAGTGCAGAACTCAGTTTATCTGGGGTAAAGCACCCCAGGGCACTGTACTTCAAAATCAAGGATGCAAAGAAAGTCTTCAGACTTCGCCTAACTCCCCATTCTGTGGGTCCTGCTGTGCTCTTGGAAGCTTGGCAACTTCAGTGTTCCACATGAGGGATGTCACTTGTTTACCTCAGTATCTCTCCACAGGGTGACTGGACACTGATGAGTCTCACCTCACATTTGGGAAGCACCTTACTGCGACCTCAAACCTCTTTGGGGGCATTAGCAGAGCAACCATGGTTTCCATTTATAGGTGAGGTCATTGAGGCTTGGAGAGGGTGAGTGGCCTAAGGGCCTTCAAAGTTGGTGTCCTTCCCATACCCGGGCCCTGCCCTGTAGGTTCCTCAGAGCCCCCACCCCTTCCAGCCACTGGTGACTTCCCTCTGGACAAAGGCCATGTGTGCTCTGCTTCCAAAACCAACTGTGAAGTTTCCTGAAAAGTGCTATAGGGCCACTGGCTTCAAGGGTGCCGGGAGGCCCTGCCCAGGAAGCATTGAGCCAGCACTTCCCTGGCTGTGTACTTGTGCTAACCCTGGCCTCAGGGGCCTTCCTCTCCTCATTAGGAAAGGATGCTGGGGAGGAGGACAGAGGTTTGGGAGAAGCCAAAGCCCTTCTGGGAACTATCCTAAGGGAAGTGGATGCTCCTGTGTGGCCCTGGCTAGCACTGGACCGCACCCACCCTTGGCTACAGCAGAGCTCTGGTGCTGGAAAGAATGGGTCTCAACCCTGGGGCTTGCAGGAGGCAGAGGTCAGCACATTCCAGGGCTCCACCTTTCCTCCTCAGAAAGCTCCGGCACACAGAAGGCCTGGGCCTCCTCCCAGGCTGCACTGGAAACCTGCAGTGCATGGGGTGTGGGGACTAGAAACCTCTTTGCTGCCAGCAGAGATCTTGGAGCTGCTAGTCTCTGCTGAGTGAGGACTGACCTGGGAACCTTCCTTCCAAGGGTAGTTCAGGATCCCGGACCACTGCCTGGTCACAATGGCTGGGTCCCAGCCATTCATCCAGCTAAGGAAAGGGCCTATTTCTTTGCTGGTAGACAAGACATACCAATTCTAGTCCTAACTTTCTCTCCAGACTTTCTTTTTCTTTTTGAATTTTATTTATTTTTGAGAGAGAGAGAGAGAGAGCGCACAAGTGGGGGAGAGGCAGACAGAGAGGGAGACACAGAATCCGAAGCAGGCTCCAGGCTCTGAGCTGTCAGCACAGAGCCTGACGCAGGGCTTGAACTCACAAACTGTCAGATCATGACCCGAGCCAAAGTCGGACGCTTAACCTACTGAGCCACCCAGGAGCCCTTCTCCAGACTTTCTAAGTCCCCTACCTGGTCTCTTCTTGAGGCACACAGGCCTTCTCTGCCCCTCACATCTCTGTCCCACTTTCTCCCCCGCCAGGAATGTTCTCTCCTCATGTCTTCCCCTTGCTGACTTATGCTCATCCACCAGCTCCATTTTTCCCCTCACATCTTCAGATACCTTCATGGACCCCGGGATGGCTGGTCTCTCTATCCCATAACCTGAACTTTTCCTCCAGAGTGCTCCTTATGGTCACAGTTAATGACCTGAAATTGAGCCCTTGACTTCCCCTCCCCAGCCACAGGAGGGCTAGGATAGTGCCTGTCACTTGTGTGCCAGACCAGATACAATGGAAACACCCTAGCTGTGTTTATTGGGCAAAGTGAATGTTCAAGCAGGATTGGGGGCATCAGAATGTACTGCCATGTGGGCCTGCACACACCTGAAGTGGGAGGAGGCATGCATGGCCCAGAGAAGGTTCTTTAGGACAGAGCAGGGGGCATTACGGGTCTCATACGGAGAGCACAGGTGAGGATAGGGTGCCAAAGAGTGGTGCTGGGCAAGAAGATTGAGGGGGAGTGGCTTGTCTTATCACTGGTTTACAGAGGAAGGAAAGACCTATGGAAGGGGCAGTGCCCAGTGGGGACAGCCAAAGGCAGATTCTGTCAAGCCTTCATGCAATGTCACCAAGGGTCCCCCCACCTTACAAGAGAACTTCCTCCTTGTGGGGCGGGGGGAGGGGGGTCAGCAGTGGATTCAGAGACCATGCATTCACATCTCCTCACCCTCTCTCTGGAGCCCCACTCTCCTCATCTGTAGAGTGGGATGAGAAGACCTAGCCGATGGGGTTCTTGGGAGGTCAGTTGAGGGAAAGGTGAATTGAATGTCATTTTGCTTTTTCTTTGTCTGCAGAATCACGGGCCAGAGGTGAGGGTTAGGGGAAGGTCTATTGGAAGCGGTCCTGCTTCAGTGATTCATGGCTCTGAGAAAAAAGGAGAAGTGGATTCCTGCAAATTTGGAGAGGTGGGGAGAATTTTTCTTGCCCTACCCAGCCCCATTGTTCAACAAACATGTACCAGGCTCTTATAAAGGACCAGGCACCAGGCGAAAACTCAGATGGAATGACATAGCTCTGCCCTCAGAAGTCTCCCTCTCTAGGGCTAAGGGAGGCCTGACCCCTGAATGAGGGGCAGACTTGGGAGCCAGGGTACATTTTCTAGAGAGCCCTAATGACCTGTTAGTGTACGAGAGCCAAGGCCTTGTTGTTACCTACACTCCTTGGGGGAACTGTCCAGTTCTGGCTGTCAGTCCTTCTCTGTGTATCTCAGCCCAGATGCTCTGGAACCCCAGACTCAGGTGGCCAACCACCACCAACCCTTTCCCACCTGGGGACCACTCGACAGCTCAAACACATGTCCAAAGCTGAGCTCTGGAAGCTCTTTCCAGCTTTGCTCCACCCTTACCTCAAATGATGGCAACTACAGCCTTCTAGTCCTGAGGCCAAAATCTTGGTCACCCTCTCTTTCTCCCACAGCCCACCCCCAATCTGCCAACCAGTCCTGGGAGCTCTGCCTTCAAGTAGAGCAAAAACTAATTGACAGTGATAGAAAGCAGAATGTGGTTGCCTGGAGTGCAAGGTGAGGGAGATGACAGAGGGAGGGAGATAAGGAAGTTTCTGGAGGTGATAGTTTAGTGTCAAAACACACCAAATTGTACACTTCATGTGCAGTTCAATGCATGCCTATTATACCTTAATAAACGTGTTGTTTATTTAAAAAAAAACCCAGATGTTTCCAGTAACCTCTGTGAGTCCTGGACAAGTCCTTTCCCTCTCATAGCCTCAGCTTTCCCACCTGTAAAAGGAGGGTCTCTGAGGGACCTTCCAGCTGGACCATGTAACCTCCTGCCACTGTGACCATCCCCCTCATCTCTTAGAAGCATCTCACACCTTGAGGGGAGAGAGTAAGGCTGTGTGGTCCAGGTTTGTCCCAGGATTCTCTGACCCCATGTCGGATCACCCGTCCTCCATGTAGAATTGGCTCAGACCAAGTTAAGAGCTTAGCCAGGGAGAAGTGGATGCCAGGGAATAGGGCCAAGTCATGTAGGAAAACGAGGAAGTGAGTAAATCCATGACTCCACAACTGCCTGGGCTCCTCTTCAGGCCCAGAAAACCTCCGGAAAGCTGGAGAGAAGCACAGAAATTTTGCCAACATCTGCATTTGTCGCATGGGGAAACTGAGGCCCAGAGAAAAGTCATTTTTCAAGTATATGGAACTAGAAACTGGCAGAGTTGATATAGAAATACAGGGTGCTGTTAACTAGACTTCTTGTGGTGATTATTTCACAGTATATACAAATATCAAATTATTGTGTTCACACCTGAAACTAATATAATGGTATATATCTACTATATCTCAAAAAGAGAGATGCAGGTTGCTGGACTCCTAATCTAGTGCTCATTGCAGACTCTCCCCTGAGGGTCAGAAGACATGAAGTTCATCCGTGGTTCCCTGGGCCTCCCTAAGCTGCTTCCCCCTGTGACCTCGGGCTCTGCCTCTGGGGCCTTACAGGGGGTTGCATCCATTTGTGAGCACTACCCCCCAAAGGAGGGAAAGATTGCATAGTGGCATGTGCCCTGAAGTCCTTCCATTCTGGAGGATTCAGAGAATGATCTGTCCCTCCTTCCATTTGGGGAGCAGGAAGGCAAGGGCTTGGAGCCCTAATCCAAGACAGGATTCAGGACCTGGAGTCTGGAGGGCCTGCAGAGAGCCATCTGTAACTGAGCACCTGTTATTCAGCACTTCACACCCATCGTCAGAGGTAATTCTCAAGTAGCCTTGTGAGGCTGGCATTGTTAACCCTGCTTTGCCCTGTTTTCTAAACAAGAAAACTGATATCCAGAGAACTGAAACAGCTTTTTTGGCCTGAGAACTGCTTATTGGGACCACCAATAAATTCCCACACCAGTGGGGCTAGAATGCAGTTGGCCCCATTCCACAGACTTTCCAGAAAGAAGGAGGAGGAGAAACAGCAGCAAATGGCAGCAGAGTCTGTCACTTTCCGCACCAGGCCCACCTTGTCCAAGCCACTGTCTGGACTATTTCAAAGGTTTCTTAACTGATGTCTCTACTTCCTTTTTGTTCCCTTGCAGTTAGTTCTCAGCACAGCAGCTGCAGTGATCTTACTGAAAGGTAAGTTGGACCACACCCTGCCCCACCTCTGCTCAGAACCCTCCAGTGGTCCCATTTCTGAGAGTAAAGCCCAAGTCATGGCAGTGGTCTGTGAGCCCTACAACAGCTGGTCACTATTCTCAACTGATTTCATCTCTTGCACTCTCTTCCTCTCCACAGCCACCCAGCCTCCTTTCTGTTCCTGCAGTACATCAGACACACTCCTGCCCCAGGACCTTTGCACTTGTTCTCTCTGCTTGGAATACTCTTCTCCAGACATCCACATCGTTTAATTCATTCATTCCTTCAGAGTCTTTGTTTAAACATCGCCCTCTCCATGAGGCTTTCCCAAACCAACCTATTTAATACTGCAACTTGCCCTCTCCCCACCCCCAGCATTCCTGATCACCTGACTCTGCATCTTTTCTTTTTTCCACAGCTTATCACTTTCTAATGGATGACATAATTTACTTACTCATTGTATTTACTGTTTGTCTCCCTCTGGGAGACTGTAAGCTCCATACGGCCAGAGATGAGTGTGTGTTGTGATGAATCCCAAGAATCCCGAACAGCACGTTGAACAGTGCCTGGGATAAAGTGGACCTTAATAAATACACAAATTTTTTTGAAGGTCACAATCCTGTAAACAGCATGGGCTTCTGAATTACCTTTATCTGAGTTCAGAGCACTCCTCCAGCACTGACTAGCTGCTTACTTTTATCTTTTTATGATTTATTTTGAGATGTAATACACATGAGTTGCCCAGCAGAGTGAGAGAGCCAACTGTAGGGAGAAGTGACATTATTTAGCAAATAAATGTTATGAGATGAAGCTCTGGCAAATTGAATAGGACAAGTAGAGTGAGCACCCATGAACTTGATTGGGGCATGAGACTCTTCTCAGAGGAAATATTTTCTTCCCTCCTTGGCGGGAAGTGTTCTGGTCCCAGACAGTGAGCTAGGAGAACTCAGCCCTGCTCACTCACTTGCTGGCAGAAGCACTCAGGGCCCCTGGCTTCACCTCTCAGGTGTCTCGTTTATAAAAATAAGACAAGATGAGGCACCTGGGTGGCTCAGTTAGTTAAGTGTCCGTCTGACTTTGGCTCAGGTCATGATCTCATAGCTAGTGAGTTTGAGGCCCGTGTCGGGCTCTGTGCTGACAGCTCAGAGCCTGGAGCCTGCTTCAGATTCTGGCCCCTTCAGATTCTGACAGTACTCTGTCTCTCTCAAAAATAAATAAACATCTAAAAAAAGTTTTAAATAAGACAAAAATGCCTTCTCTGCTGACTTTGGGGGGAAGTAAAGGGATTGAAGGAGAAATCATGTGTGAACATGCTTTGTGGGCAATGCAGGATTGCCTTTATGAGTGTGGTGCATAACTGCCCATATGGGATAAGGTGCTTGCTGCTTCCAGAAGGTGTTATGGGCTGGATGGTGCCCTCCCAAATTAATATGCTGAAGTCCTCACCCCCAGGATATCACAGAATGTGATACTTGGAGATGGGGGTCTTTAAAGAAATAATTAAATTAAAGTGAGGTCATTAGGGTGGGCTCTAATCCTATGTGGCCGGTGCCTTATAAGCAGAGGCATTTTGGACATGGACACACACAGAGGGAAGATGATGTGAAGAGACAGAGAGAAGATGACCATCTAAAAACCAAGGAGAGAAGCCTCTGAAGAAACCAAGCCTGCTGACACCTTTATCTTGGACTTCTAGCCTCCAGAGCTGTGAGACAATAGATGTGTGCTGCTTCAGCCACCCAGCCTGTGTTACTTTGTTATACAGCCCCGGGAAACCAATAGAGTGGGCCTGGGTGGGATTCGTTGAATGTTAGCAAGCCCAGAGAATGGTGCTGCTCTGTTCCTCTCCTACACACACACACACACACACACACACACACACACACTGGCCCCAAACATTAATCCCCCAAGGGCCCCTTGGTCCACCCCCTGCCTCCCTGGGTCCCAGAAGAGTAGCTCAAGAGGAGTCCTGACAGTACCATGGGGGCCATGTCTGGGTAGAGACCCTCAGGAACATACCTTGTTGAGGTTCCATGAGGAGGGGTTTCTGGAAGGGTGTTGGTCCCATCGACTGAAATGGAAAATGCAGCTTCTCTCCTTTTTCCTCTTGGCAGAGGAGAGAAAAGTCTGTACTCTGGAAAGGGCTGGGCAAACATCCAGGGCCCTGTGCCCAAAGCCCCTCATCCCTCCACATGCTCTGGAGGTCCTGTCTGGGCATTCTGGGCTGCCAGGTTTGGGAGATCTGTTTCTGTCAAATGGTTGCCTCTGAGCTGTGGTGTCTCTGATCCTCCCAATGAGAAAGCAGGGCTCCAGGAAGCTGCTGTCAGATGACCCTCTCCTCTCCTCTCCCCTCCTTTCCTCTCCTGTCCTCTTCTGTCCTGCACTAGGCTTATTGAGTCATGAGATATAATCCACTGGCCTTCCCCAGAATCACCTAACCCTGTCCCCCTTTCAGACCAGGCACCCCTTTCAACTGCTTTGGTCAACAGTCAGGCTAAAGGTCAAAGGAATGAGACCCACATATCAGTGCCGTGAATACTGACCCTCTTGGAAGGGTTTCCAAGTCAGGTGCTAGGGTAGAAATCCTGTTAAAACCTTGGTAGAAAGTCTCATTTCTTCTGCAGAGTAATAGGAAAAAGTAAAACAAAACATGGGTTTTCTCAGCAACATAGGGCCACCCACACACACTCCCCTTAAATCTAGGCCCGCCTGGTGTAGCTGTGAGTGCTGCTCTGTTGTCATGTAACTGTCGCACTGCAAGCAAGTGCTCTGAGGCAATTTCCTCATTTGACTGGCTCCTGGCTTAGGAAAATGGGAGCTCCCAGCCCCTCCCTGGCTGACGCACCCCGGGGCCTCCAGGGAGAAAGCTCTGAATTCCAGCCCCGAGGCCTTGCTCCCAGTAGCCTCTGAGTTGAAAAGTCAAGTTCAGCTCCCCTTGGTCAGCCAGGGGGTCAAGTCCCAAAGGAACAGACTGTCCTGCAGAAGCATTGGCTCCACAGTAGCTGCTGGCATACGGGGTTTCAGATCCACAGGGAAATCCTGTCTGATGTTGGATGAGTTCAGAATTCAGACTGCAGCTTTGGGTGTGAATATTCAGTCCCTATCAAGTATTTATTTTTTAGTTTTAATGTTTTTATTCGAGAGAGAGAGAGAGAGAGAGAGCGCGCGCGCGCGCGCGCTCCAGTGGGGGAGGGGCAGAGAGAGAGGGAAACACAAAACCTGAAGCAGGCTCCAGGCTCAAAGCTGTCAGCACAGAGCCCAAAGGAGGCTCGAACTCACAAACCACGAGATCATGACCTGAGTGGAAGTCAGATGCTCAACGGACTGAGCCACGCAGCCGCCCCTCAAGTATTTTCAATGATGAGTTTTGGACTTTTGCTCCATCCTTCATGCTTCCCCAGAAATATGGATGTTTTCTTACAGAAGCCAACAACACACAGATGTCAAGGTCTGTGGCCTCTAATCTCTTTGTGCAAAGGATCAAACTAAAATGGGCTTTTCTTGACAGTTCCAGGACTGGATTAGCAGCCTGTGCTTGTGGGTGTTATGAGGCCAGAGTGACCCAAGAGCCCCACCTCTGTCCTGTCAGCAGAGGAGGCTCCTGGGAAGGGAGATGACTGAGGAGATGGCTCAGGTCCCCACATGTCTGAGGAGTCCCTGAGGCCCCTCAACAGCCTGAGCTGGAAGATCCACAGGAGGAAGCTGCATCCCCCGGGGCCTGCCTGCATTTGCAGCTAAGACCATGATGCCTGATTTCACAGGAACCCACTGCCAGGGAATTTCCTTCCCATTGTTGCCTCCACATTGAGGTGAAAGCAAATAACCAAACAGGAATGCATTTTTAAAAGATGTTTAGGGAGTTTCCTGGCTGTCACCATACATGAGCGCTGTCTACCTCCTACTTTTGCAGCCTGATCCAGTTGGAATTCAGAATAATGTCTCAGGAATCATAAAACCCTAATTGTTTTAAAAGTTCAATTATGCCTACTAGATGAATCTTACAAAGTCAGGAAATGAGAAATATGTTCAGTAAAGATTTCCAATAAGCCACAGTGGACAATCTGTGGTTGGTAGAGTGTCTACTCCACCCACAGGGTTCCAATGTGGACTGACCATAAGCAGTTGCCCTGACCACAGCTGACTGTCCCCCACCCGAAGACAGCTGCTCCCTGGTGAGAAGGAAAGGAGACTGGCGCGTGGGTCCAGCCCGGCAAGTGCTTTGCTTTCAGAGTGGTTCCACACTGACTGGACCCCAGCTGACCCTGAAGATCCTCTCTCCGGAAGCTTTGAGTCAGGACATGCAGAGAAGAAGCAGGGGAAGATTTTGAGGAGGAGAGAGAGATTGAGAAAGAGAGAAAGGAGAGAGGCAGAGGTGTGGGGAAGTCATCTTGAGAGAACAGCAGACCCACCAGGGCAGGAGAGCATCAAGACAGGGGGTCACCATGGTAGAGTGGTTCTCCTGTGCTACATTGCTGGGATCCTGACAGCTTGGGTTTGCATCCCAGCCGTGCACATGCCAGCTGTAGGACTCTGGACAAGTCAGAAATCTCTCTAAGCCTTAACATCCTTCTCAAATGGCAGTAATGTGACTCTACAAGGCTATTGTGAGAATCACATGATAATGGGTGCATCTAGTGTTGTGTCTGGGACCCAGGTGGGCCAAGTGCTCAGTAAATGCTCACTATCATCATTATTAAGGCTGTCTTAATACTAAACCATGAGTCCTGACTATAAGATGGTGCTGGAGCCCAGCCCAAGTATCTCTGTCTGTCCTGTTTCTTCCTTTCCAGCAAACAGCCACCATTCCCACTAACTTGAGCACGTCTGTGTTTTTTGCAGCTTAGAAGAACTTCTCTAATGTGAAAATAAGAAGAACTGTATCGATACGCCAGAGCTCAGATGGCCAGGATGCCCAGTTCATCCAGTAACTCTAGGTTATACATGTGGGGAACGCAGATTGTGGGGGGTGGCTTGGCCTTTAAAGGGCTAAGTGTTGAGTGCCCTTTGGGTGCATGGGGCACAGCCTAGCTCATGGAGGAGAGATGGTGAAGGTCATTTCAAGACTGGTGTGGAGGGAGGAAGAGGATGTTCCAGGCCTGTCCAGGGGCTTGATGTCCCTCAGCAACGAGGCCATGCACCAGGGTATGTGTGTGTGAAGTGGGTGTGTGTGTGGACAGGGATGGGTGGATAGACAAGAGTGCAGCGTGTCCCATGTCCATTGATGCATCTGTTTGCCGGGGTGGATGTGTGTGAAGGCGGGCTGCAGGGAGGGGTATGTGTGTGCAGTCTCGTATCTGGGGAGCACTATGGTGGGGTGTCCTGAGTGTGTGTACCTGAGGATGGGTGACATGCTCAGGTGTGAGTGTGGCCCCGTGTACGGGTGAGTGCGGGGTCACAGTGCGCTTTGTGTATGGGCAATGGCCATGCATGCCCAAGTGTGTGTGAGATTCTCTGCATGGTGGGTGTGTGAGGAAATCACCCTCTGTCTTCAGCAGCCCTGTTGGCCCTAGTGCAGGATGGGGCGGGGCAGGCTGCCTGGCCACCTGACTGACAGGACTGTAATGACAGCTTTTATGGGGCCTGCTGAATCCCGGGACCTGCTGACAGAGGACGAGGAATGAGGAAGTCCCACAGGCTTCTCTGGGTTTTCATTTCATTTCAAGAGGCACAGAGTGACCTTTGTCTCCACTACTTGGTCTGGTGTCTCCCCCAGAGAAGGGGAAAGGTCAGGTTTCACTTTCTTCCAGTTGTTTTCACTTTCAGATCCCCTTGATTAAACACCAGGAAAGGTGGGGAAGCAATGACATGACGTGTGGCGGCTCAGGCGCCTTCATGAGAGGCCCTGGCCAAGACGGCCATCCTGCACAGAGACTGGGGCTCAGCAGCCACGATCTGCCAGCCCAGCCCACCTGACGAGAGGTGCTGTGACCCCCCAGAGCACACCCACTGTAGCTGTCTGGGCCTCCTCATTTGTACTGCTAAGAAAACAGCTCCTGAGAGGAGGCGTGGTTGCCCACAGAGACGCAGGCACTGGTGCCAGAGCTGGGACCAGAGAACCTGCTGTCAGGTCTAGGATTGGTGGAGCACCGCTGGCTGACTGGCCAACAGCAAGGAAAGGTGGGAGCAAAACTCATGACCCACGTCCTAACAGTCTGTGGCAGATGGTATGGCTTCCAATACCTCTGTCCACCCAAGCCACCAAGTCACAAGGGGTGACTGGCCCTCACTGTCTCCTCCTACCCAATCTGGTGCCAGGCCAGGCAGGCCCTGACTACTCCGACTCAGGCCTCACTCACCCCAGAGACCCTGGGGTCCTCCCCAAGACTTCTCCTCAGCCTGAGTCTCCTATTCTTCAAGCAGGTCTCTCCCATGGGACTGGCCGTGACCAGGCCCAGCTTTCTCTCTGGATTACCAACCCCCAGCTTCCCATGTCCCCTCCCACATGGGTCATGCCTGCTTTGCCCTTGACCACTGCCCTCTCAGGTCCCGGGGCTCTGCTGGACAGCCACTGTGGGCCCCCTATTCTCCAGAGTGCCCCCAACAGCAACAACGCACATGCACACACATGACCAGACACCGTGCATCCTTAGGAACATCTTTCCCAGTCAGCACACTGCTTGTCTGCCCACAGCTGGCCCTGCTCCCCTTTCATGGCCCCTGTAAACTGGTCCAGTTATGCCTGAGGCTTACTCTCCTGGTCCCTTCACCTGTTGCCTGCCCCCCCACCCCCACCCCAGGGGCTCCACCTGTGTTGTACGTGTCTTGGTGGATGCTTGACATTCCTCAGGAATACATAGTTCTGTATTTCAGATAAAATAATGACAGTCTTTTCCCAACTCACAGAGCAAGTCAACAGTGAGAATGATCTCTTTTAAGTCCTTCTCCCATTAAGCTTTTGACATCCGTGACCTCAAACAAAGAAACAATAACACATTTCATATGAAGTATCTAGATTCAGTTTGTCACCCTCAATCTTCTCATTAAATGTGGCTGTTGCTTATTTTTATCTCACTGAAATGCTTTGTGTGTCTGAGATGAAATGCTAGTACAAGGACACATGCTTATAGAATGGATTAAATGAACCTGTTCTCTGGGAGGTCACTCAAACGTGGCTTTGCTGCCACCTGACCAGTGCGCACCTCCAACCTGCATTAGCTTGTGTAGTCTGGAGAGGCCTGGCCAGGCTGGATGCTTGTCACCAGCACCCTGGACTTAGTCCCTAATGGCCCTCAGCCACCTAGTGTAGCGTTGCTAGATTTATCAAGTAAAAATATATAGCGCCTACTTCAATGTGAATTTTCAATAAATAACAAATTTTTTAGTGTAAGTATGTTCCATGCAATATTTTTTTTAATCAGAAATTCACATTGGACTGAGCATCCAGCATTTTATCTGACAACCCTGACCTGGTGCTTATATCCACTGGTGTGTGCTGTCCACATCAGACTCTGCAAGGAACTTGTAACTAGTAGTAAAGAACTGAGGTTTGTCAAAGATCCACACGTGAGGGCAGATTCTGTCCTCCCCTGGCATCATGCCCCTTTCTCAGGTCCCACAAAGTGCATGCAGCCTTTCGTCAGTCTTACTGATGCCCAGTCCCCAGCCCCACAGAAGTTACATCAGTGCATTAGCTTGTATAGCAGTTACTTACCATCTGCACAGTGCTCTGAGCTTATACTTCAATGGTCTCTTTGGATTTTCTTTCTCTTCTTTTCCCATTCTAAAGACAATGTTTGTGTCCCCCCAAAACTCATATGTTGTGACCTAATCCTCACCATGATGGTGTTTGGAGGTAAGACCTTTGGAAAGAGATTAAGTTCTGAAGAGGGAGCCTTCAAGAACAGGATCAGTGTCCTTATAAAAGGGACCCTAGAGAGCTCCCTCACCCCTTCCACTTTGTGAGGACACAGTGAATAGACAGCTATCTGTGAACCAGGAAGCAGGTTCTCACCAGATACGGAATTTGCCAGTGCCTCAACCTTGGGCTTCCAGCCTTCAGAACTGTGAGAAATAAATTTCTGTTATTTCTAAACCAGGCTATTCTGTCATAACAGCCCAAAAGACTAAGATACACATGAATACTTAAAAAAAAAATTGAAGTATAGTTGGGAGCACCTGGGTGGCTCAGTCAGTTAAGTGTCCAGCTCTTGACTTCAGCTCAGATCATGATCTCACCGTTTGTGGGTTCAAGCCCCACATTGGGTTCTGCACTGACAGTGAAGAACCTGCTTGGGATTCTCTTTCTTTCTCCCTCTCTCTCTCGTCCCTCCCCTGCTCATGCCCTGTGTCTCTCTCTCTCTCTTTCTCAAAATAAATAAATACACTTTAAATTGAGGTGTAGTTGACATACACTATAATGTTAGCTCCAGGTGTACAGAAAACATAGTGTTTTGACATTTATATGCATTATGTAAGTCTAGTTAGCCATCTTTCACCAAAGTTACCACAACATTATGGACTATATTCCCTATGCTGTACTTTACTTGGGAGTAGCTTATTTTTTTTAATTTTTTTAATGTTTATTCATTTTTGAGAGAGAGACACACACACAGAGCATGAGTGGGGGAGAGACAGAGAGAGAGGGAGACACAGAATCCAA
The DNA here is from genome assembly GCF_018350155.1 of Leopardus geoffroyi. Taxonomy (NCBI): domain Eukaryota; kingdom Metazoa; phylum Chordata; class Mammalia; order Carnivora; family Felidae; genus Leopardus; species Leopardus geoffroyi. Next base: position 128,974,452 of record NC_059333.1, read on the forward strand.
AGCAGGCTTCAGGTTCTGAGCTGTCAGCACAGAACCCGACACAGGGCTCGAACCCACGAACTGCAAGATCATGACCTGAGCCAAAGTTGGACGCTTAACTGACTGAGCCATCCAGGCACCCCTGGCTTATTTATTTTATGACTGGAAGTTTGTATCTCCTAATCCCCTTCACCTATTTCACCCCCCACATACTCACACACATCCTTCCCCTCTGGCTGCCACCCATTTGTTCTCTGTTACTTATGAGTCTGTTTTTGTTGTTTTGTTTGTTCATTTGTTTTGGTTTTTAGATTCCACATATGAGTGAAATTATATGATATTTGTCTTTCTCTGTCTGACTCATTTCACTTAACGTAATGCCCCGTAGGTCCACTCATAAACACGCTTTCAGAAAGGAAGAAAGGCAAGCCCGATCGAAGACACCCACCTCGACATTGCACTTGGGTGAGGATGACACAGTGAACATCTTTGTGAGTGATTCCCACGTAAGAGCAGAGCTGGTATTTGCTATGACACTTTCCAGGTTAACGACACCATTGTATGCATTTGTAAAATAAATAATAAGATTTCTTTATTCTTAGACATCTACAACACTTGCAAGCCCTATTAATACTTGTGGATTGGAGATATGCCAGCAAAATCAATATTTATTGCAAAATATTTGATATTTGAAAACAGATCAGTCTTGTTCATTTATCCTGTATAGTGTCACATTTTAGACTAATTTGTTTACTCATATGCTTGTGAAATGCTTTGGGGCGAACACTGCTCCTAAACACAATGTCTGGAGCATGCTCTGCTTCGCCTCCCTGCACAGTGTTTTGGGGATGTGTTGACACCTCTGTTGGCCTTGGGAGGGAGTCATGGATTGGGTTCCTGCCCAGCCCCCAGATTTAGGCGGGTCAGCAGCCACGTTACCCTCTACATCAGCCTTGGCTAAAATAACTGGCAGATTGAGGCAAAAACCTGCTAGAACCTCATATTTCTTCTCATCGTGGTTTCCCTACAGATGCCAGGTCACGAGCTGGACCTAGTGTTGAAAGAATTAGCAAGACAAGAGGGGAGTTGCACGGCTTTTGGTGTGTGCAGGCTAAGGGCCAAGCTGGGGGGCAGCAGGCAGACCCCAGCCTTGGTAGACTTGAGGAGCAGGCTTCCTGCTCACTCTGCTTTTAGGAGCTCCTAAAAGTCATTTTGGCCTCTGAACCCAGAGAAGGAAACCTGGGGCTGTGACTTTGGATCACATGACCCAGATGGGCCATGCTGTCCACCCCCAATCCAGCATGAGCTGTGCCCTGCCTGGCTGGACTGGGAGACAACAGTCAGCCACGGGAGCAAGGGATTCTCCCCTGACCAGGAGTCTGGGCAACACTGCCCAAGAAAGGAGCATATTCCATGGGGGTACTTGAAATGATTTTCGGTACATAAACTTTAGCATTTTTGTAAATGGCTATGAATTATTTCAATCTAAACATCAAAGTCAATAATCGTTTTATTATACCCTGGTGTGCCCTAGGCTGACTTCTTTAACTTATGCCACATCATCACGTTATTTAGCCATTTTAAGTAAGGTGGCTTTGTTTTTTTTTTCAATATATGAAATTTATTGTCAAATTGGTTTCCATACAACACCCAGTGCTCATCCCAAAAGGTGCCCTCCTCAATACCCATCACTCACCCTCCCCTTCCTCCCACCCCCCATCAACCCTCAGTTTGTTCAGTAAGGTGGCTTTGTCTGTCCAGCAAGACTGACTTCTCTAAGGGAGGACCTATGCCTGAATTTGTTTGGGCTGAGAGTTCCATCAACAAAGTGAGTCAGGCATAAAAAGAAGCCCAGCTGTGAGTAGATCTTCCCAACTCTCGGCTCTGGGCAAGACAGGTTTGTTTACATTTGGTGACCAAATCAACTCTTTAAAAAAATCTTTCATCTGCCTTTTATTGACCCTTGGCCCCATCCCTGGCCCTTCTTTGTTCTTTAGTCCTCTTTCAAGGTCCCAAATCTGAGGCCTGGGAATTGGAAGCATCAGTTGATGAGGAATCTACAAGGGGAGGGATGCCCTCACAGCAATCAGAGGACACCCTGCCCTTGTGGATTCCTGGATCTTTTATCTCCAGAGAATGGGAGGCAGCCATGGATGCTGCTTCCAGTAGGGGGGCCATCAGCAGGTAGTTGAGGGTTTCTTCTGGGGTGGGACCCATGGAGGGGAGAGCCAAGCTGGCCAGGTGGACAGGGAGCCTGTGGCCACGGGACTTTCATTTGTGAGCTGCTGAGTGACCAATCCATTGTTCCCGAGCAGCCAGCTGCAGGATGGAAAAGGATTTGTTTTATGCCCCATCTGAGAACTTGAAGAAGGAAAGGATTAAAAGAAACAGGAAAAACTCAGTTATAGAGGAGAGTAGCCAGGACCGTGTCAAATCTTCAAGAATGGACAGATTATCCTGGAATAAATGCGTTCATTCATTCAACAAATATTTATTGAGCATCTTTTGAGCGCCAGGCAGTGATCCAGGCACTGCTCCACCGGCTTTATTAAAATATGGCTGTTTTAAATCAGATCTGGGTCTCGGTAAGGAAGTGAGTACTGTTTTATTATAGCATTTGCCAAAAAAAATATCAAATACTTTGAGGCTTCATCCAGAGAAACTCAACCCCTGCCTCAGCAGCTTCGTATGTTCTTGAGCACATACACCTCAGCCCTCTGAGAATGACCCCCCTTCTTCCTGTGCAGATATGATCAGCCCTTGCTGGCTGAGGGAAACAGGGGAGACATTTGGCTGGGGGCTCAAGGTAAAAGCTGTTTATGTAGTCCCTCCTGCAGACAGAGGGCAGAGAGGAAGGAGCCGGGGAGACTCTGAGGCTTTGCCCCTGGGGATCAGTGCTGGCCTTGGTTGAGGCTATGCTCATGCTCTGACCTCAGCAAATGTGTTCATTCCATTTCCTTTCCAGGGCTGGCATCTGCCCTGTGTGTAAAGTCCTTCTGTGAGTACTGGTCAGGGAGTTCAGAGTGCCAGAGGAAACAGAGAGTATTCTAAATGTAATTGATAACATTTGTCTACCTTTGCAGAGGCATGGCTTTGTGTCCTTTTAAAACTCCCATGGTTGGGGCACAGAGAAAACACAACAGTTAGAAAGGAATATCTGAATCTAACCTGAAAACAGGCAGAGCACCCTCTGATGGCCATCACTACCACCTACCTATGGCTGGCACACCATTAACAGCCATTGATTCCTCTTTCTGCTCTCCAGACAGAGTAAAATGACACAGAGGAAGTTAGGAAATGAGCCAAGAGTGAGTCCAGGCACAGAACCAAGCTGATGTCAAGGGACACACGACTGTCAGCTGAGCCAAAGTGCAGGGCCAGACCATCCCTCCAGTTTGGGTGGGAGTGGCCCGCATTTGTATGAGCCTGCTGTATTGATGAGAGATTCAGGATGAGGTTGCCGCACTTACAGCAGAATTACCTGGGAACTTGTTAGAAATGCCAGTTCTCAGGCCCGACCCCAGATCCACTGCATCGGAAGCTCCAGGGGTAGGGCCCAGTGATCTGTGTCTCTGACACACCCTCAAATATGAGAATCTCACTGCTTTACATGGAACACCTCCATTCATCTTCTTTACATCTGCACAGGCCAGGTAAGTATTGTCGTACCTAACCTACAGGTGAGAACGCCAGATCCCACTGCTCATTGAGTGGCCCAAGGGTCTGGACTCCCCAGTGTCCTGCTGCTGTCACTAGTTTCTCTCTTCGACTTCCACAACAGGCCCTCAGTGGTGGGGGAGACAGAGCATCAGAGGTGAGTGGAACCCAAAATGTGCTATCATAGAGACCTTATGGGCCATGCTTTTATATGACCTGTGACACTCTCTCAGGGACAGGTGGAAGAAGTGTTTTGCAAGGTAACCTGAGGTTACATAAGGGACAGATGGCCTGCTTGCATAGCAAGAGCAGTTAGGCTAGCTAAGGGAATGAATCTCACATTAGTAGCAAAGGATGAACTTTGGCACGTGAGCTACATTGAATGCTTTAGGTCTCCAGACATACCAAAGTGGGGAGAAGCAAGTTGCAGCTGGAGTGGAGGACATTCTTATAGTTTTCCACCCTCTACCATCACTGTGAGTCTAAATGACTCCCCCCCTCCACCATAGGGAAGCTTTTTGTACAAAATGGCTAAGACTCACGTCTCACAGCAGAGTCTGTGGAAGTTTACAAGGGCATGAAAACATGGAAGTTGCTAACTTCTGAAGGAAAATGGAAACTTTAGGGAGATAGAAATAGTTTTAAAAGACAGAATGAGGGAGGGGAGTGATTGAGGGTGGCATGAGGTACAGAGCAGGGATCCCATGTGGTCACATAATGTGCATGGTGGGGACATCTTCACTGTCTGGGTGTCGAGACTCCATACCTTTGGCTGGAACTTTAGCCTGGTTCCAGAAAGTGATTTATCTCAGTCTGGGATGCACAATACCATGACCCTTAGCCTTCCTATTTGCTGCTATTATAACTGTTTGGCCATCAGAAGTGAGAGAGAAGTCTAGCAAGACTCAGAGATTTCTGCCTTGGAGTTGGTGGGAAACAGGTGAGCAGGATGATAAGGAGGTTTGGGGGAAAGATGGATGCACTCACCTGAGTTCCACACATCTGTGGGCTATCCAGACGAGCGGGCAGGGACCACCGGTGATTTGGAAGTTGGAGAGGATCCAGGTTACAGAACGATGGTGTGAGTGACTAACAGCAGCAGGTGGCAGCTGAGGTCACGGGGATCACAGTGGGGAGAGGATCAGAGCACTGGAGTGCTGGCATCTGAGAGGTGTACGCACCATGAGGGTGCTGTGGAGGAGCCTGAGAAATAGGGTCAGGGTGGGAAAGGCAGCAGGGGCAGAGTGTGCAGGCTACGCAGGGAAAGAGTGGTCGAGGCTGCCGAGAGCCCACCAAGAGCAGAGCCTAGCCCCTGTTGAACTTGTCAAGGGTGACTCCACTGTGATGGTGAAATCTCCAAGCCAGCTAGTCTGGGTTTGAGCCGTGAATGGTAAGTGAGAAAAATAGAGACAATGTCAGGAAGCCTGACCATAAAGGAGAACAAAAAACAGGACAGTGGCAAGGGGAAGCCAAGGAGTTGTTCTGTTATTAATGTGGTGAAACAGGAGAACATAAATAAATTTCCTGAAGAGAGAGAAGAGAGCGAGAGTGCAGGGGAAGATGCAGGAAGAGGGAGGAAAATTGAAGGAACAATTTATCTGCCTGAGAAAGCTGAAGGGAATGGACCCAGAGCACAGCCCAAGGGGTTGGTCACTCTCAGTCAAGAAGAGGGACAGCCCTTCCATGGAATTGTCCAGGCTGTGGGATGGAAGGAAGTGGAAATAGGTGGGGACAGACAGATGGGAGATTGAAGCCATTAAAGCACTGTGCGTCTCTGTGAAGTCAAGGCCAGCTATGGTTGAGATGTGGCCAGAGTAGAAGTGGATGTTCCAGAGGTGGATCAACTCCTGGTGGAGGCAACCCCCAGGTGTGGACAGACACGGGTGACTGATGTGACTGAGAGGGAGAGGCCACCCTCTTCTGGAGAAGGTCAGGCATGGAGGATGTGGGGACAGGAGGGTGGTCATGTGGTACGAGTGGAAAACAGAGGAAAAGCTCTTGAGGATTGAAGAGAGGGACCTGCAGGGGAATGGATGACAGAAACAAGAAGGGGGCTGATGGGGGCTGGGTTGGATATGTGAACCTCATGGTAGGCAGGGCCCAAGAAACAAAGGTGGCCTCAGGGACCCAGGAGAAAGCCTCTGGCCACTCATGTGGCTCAGGGTGTTGGAGAATGGGCAGCTCCACTCAGGAGAGCACAAGTAGGCTCTTGTGGGAAGCCAGTTCCAGCCAAAGGCAGGAAAAGGGAGCAGAATGGGGCAGAGGCTGAGGAGGTGGGGGATGGAGACCATGGATCCAGGGCTCAAGGTGGGGTGGGAGGAGCTAGAATGGCAGGGCAGTGGGAGCAGTTAGGTCTGGGAGGAAGCATAGGGGCGACTGGGGATGGAGGAGGCAAAGGATCAAGATCTGAAGGTCTTGAGGGTTTGACCATGCCCCATGCCAGGGCAGGGGCTTTCCTGCTGGCCTGGGTAGGCCCAGAGGCTTGGCATAGCTGACTGATGTTCTTCAGGCTCTGAGGCTGAGGGATGAGGCAGGGGCAGAGGGGCAGTGATCACATTCCCTGAGTTATGCTGGGCACATTCCCGAATCTAGCCGCGGTTGGTGATGTTCTCTTATTGGCTTTGATGCCCTCCTTCCTCTCTCTCTGCCTGGATAGAACCTACCAACACTAATGCAGCTCCTACTTTCTCTACAAGCCTTTCCCAATCATCCTTGGCCTCTGAGCTCATACCACATTCATTTTAACCAAATAACTCATTTTATTTACTCATTTTAATCCTCAAATAACCTTGAATGGTTATTTTATAGTTGCACGGCTATAGACTTAGAAATACAATTGGTGGATCTTCGCTGATTACACCCTAACTAAAGATTTATCACATACATTTGTGTGGATGTTACTATATCAAGATATCATGCATATTATCCATCATAAAAATAGAAATTAAAAATTATGAGACAGGAATAGCTATAAATAGTTGTGATATATTCTGTCCACTGCACTTGGGATGGTCCTCTGCCCCCAATACACTCCCCTTTGAGATCACAGACCTGTGTTATGAGCTGGAGCGATATGCTGGTGTCTTATATTTCCTCCATGTCTCCTTTGTGAACAAGAATAGTGTCATGTGCATAGCAGGTGCTTGGTAAATATTTGTGAAATGGACAAATAAACAAGTCACCCAGGAATGTTTGGGAATAGAGGCGGCATCACAGCACAGCCAGTGGCTTGAAATCAGATGAGCTGCAGTTCAAGTTCCAGCTGTGTCCCTCACTAGCCCTGTCACCAAGGGCAGGTTCTTGGGCTCCCTGAATCTCAGTGTTTTCCCCAGTGAAAGGGGCACAAGTGACCAGAGCTCCCCTGCAGGCTGTTGTGAGGGTAAAACATGCAACACAGGGTCTGGGGTCATGATGAGGGGGCACTTTCTTCTGATGTGAGTGCTCAAAGCAGTTGAGCTCTCCTATGAGGGCACGTGACTGTGAATTTTGACAGAGGTCAGTGAGTGGAACATTAACACTGGGAGCACCTCGAAGCCACCCACATACCCTCCCATTGTGCAGACACAGTGAGGAGCAGTGAATCTCCCTCCCCTAAGACCACAAGGCCAAAGCAGGGCTGGGCTGAGGTATCTTCCCTGACACGCATCTAGACAAGGGGTTGATGGAGATTTAGTTTCAATTCTGAAAGTGGTGCTTGTGGAAAACTGTTTTGTGGCCAAGTGATTCTTCTCTTCCTTTGTTTTTTTTAAAAAGCTTATTTACTTTCTTATAAAGTAATATTCATCATTAAAATCAGAAAGACGTAGAAAAAAAATTTTTTTTAAACCCTCACATTCCCACTGTGGAAAGATCATCTTTATTAACATTTTGCGTTATTTTTTTAGTCTTAAAAAAATTCCATGCACCAGCTTTTTGAAAAACATAATTGAAAGTATTTTATATAATGTATGTGTGTATAATCTATAGATTTTCCCTATTTTTTCTTTGCCATCAGGACATAAGCTTTTTCCTCACTGTTCTTCATAAACATGTTCTCAGTGGCCATGTTCACTTTTTCTCCACATGTTTTTAGAACCCTTTGCAGCTCAGCTGTCTCCCCAGGGTGTCTCCTCTGCCCTTGCATCCTCAGCCTCCAGGGCCTGACCCCAGCAGAGCATAAGTGGCTCCCCCTACATGAGATCCAGCAGAAGGACAAGAACAAGATCCCAGCAGAAGACCTGGAACACAGGCCACACTGACCTCTCACAGGGATCAGCAAGCTCTTGACCTCCAAGCCTTACTTCCTCTTCTCTGAAATGAGGATAATAACCACTGGATCCATCTCACATGGCAGCTGCAAGGTCCTGGCCCTGAGGTCACTCTGTGAATTGCCTGGTATTGTCCAAACCTTGGCTTATTGGATTTATCAGAAACTTCAGATGCCAGCAATAGGAAATCCAATTCAGCACAACTTAAACCATAAGGAGAAACTATTGGCTCACAGAACTGCAAAGTCTAGATACAGAGGCCTGGTGGGACCCAGAGTGTGACGGACTTGGTTACAGACCTCAGTGACCTCCATCCCACATTCACTCCTCTTCCCTAGAATGCCCCAGACCCCAACACTGAGGGAGATGCCCCTACTTCTGGCAGCCTTGAGAGAGGGCATGCTGTCCTGACTGAGGGACTGTCCAACACAGGACCAGAATGTCTGGGCCTGGCCCCCATGCCCTCCCACCCTGCTGAGAGCCCACCAGGCCTCATTACCAAAGGAATGTCAGGTGCTTCCATCAGGAGCAGGACACTTTCTGGAAGGGGCCAACACCAGATGTCCATTCCTTGGCCATCATCCTACTACTGTGGCCAGAGGGAAGTTCTTGGAGCAGGTGAGGCCAGGAGCCCCTGCAAAGGTTAGTTCCTGAACACTAGTGTGAAAGAGCTGTGGTCTCCCCATCTTCACATCAGAACCCACCCTAGTCACCCTCCTCAGCCTCCTCTCCTGCTGGCTGCACAGGCAACCATGAATATTCTCTTCCCGAATCCCCAGCAATGTGTTCCCTCCCTGTGACCCATGACCAGGGAGGAGGCCTGACTTCCAGTGACCTCATCAGGTGACTCAGTGCACAGCGAACAAGGCCCAGGGTGTGTTAGGGACCCCAGGCCCAGGTGCAGGAACCCACAGAACTTTACAGGCCCCGAAGTTTACAGCTAAGAAAGCAGTTGATGCTGCCTAGGAGAGCCAGGCTAGGAGTGGGACAAAGGGCAAGGACAGAGCAGCAGAATAGGTCATTATCAGAGCAGTCATTGGCTGCCAGCACCCACCCTCATCCCAAGCATTGTTCATCTGGGAAATAAAGTATGTGACAAGCATGTCCCCACCAGTCCCTTCTGCCTGAGAGGGGAGAGGCAGGCTCTTCTGACTGTTGTCCCTGCTCTGTCTCCAGCGGGTGGCATCCTGCTATCTGTACTTGTGTTTGAACTTGGTCCCTGCCCCGAAGGCTCACAATCCACTGATATAGGGTCAGTCCAAACAGTGTAGGGAGGGTGTGGCCTGGCAAGGCAGGTCACCTGTTCCCTTTCCCCGAGTGAGAGAAACAGGACCTGGGAAGGCAGGGAGGGCATGCAGAGGTGCATAAGGGAAGGAAATAGAGCAGAGATCTTTCCTGTAAGTGAAGAGGCTGCAGACCTGTATAAATAAAGGAAAGGGAGAAGGGGAGGGACAAGAAGCAAGACAAAGGGAAAAGGAGAAGATTCCTTCCAGAAGCGTCAGAAGCGAGGGTGGGTCAGGTGGGAGCATGTGCCCAGACCTAGATTCAGAACCAGGAAGAGGGCACAGGGCCGGATACAGGTGGCCCAGAGTGATTACCAAAGTACTACCTACTGGCTGTGCGGGAAATTTAGAGAATGGAAAAGATGTTTCCCTCATGAAATTCCCTCATGGACTGCCCCTGCTGTGGACAAGGTGAGGGAGAGGTGAGGAAGGGAGGGGCGCCTCCAACCAGGAAATGCCAAGAAGACTTTAAGGAGGCCTGTCCATGAGGGTGTGAGGGTGTGTGTGTGTGTGTGTGTGTGTGTGTGTGTCCACGCTGCAGCCACAACAGAGCCCAGGACTTGGGCTCCCAGGGAAGAGGCGTGGAAGCCAGGGCTGGGACTGGGACTCCCAGACTCTCCCATGTGAATGCAGAGAAGTCTCGGGGAGGAGAGAAGACAGCAGGGCCTGGGAGGAGACCTAATCCTGGCGTCTCTTCCTGGACCCAATGTTAGGGGAGAATAGGGCTCCAGACAAGCTCACTTAGGGGGCTGGATTGTCTCCCAGGCTCTACTGAGCAGAAGCCTTTGGGAAGATGTTGTTATGCAGAAAGTAGGCCCTCCTAAGGAGAAAAGCGGGGGACAGCTGAGCAGGAACAGGGACCCACGAGGGAAGCACTGCTGAGTTAGGGCAAAACAACATTATAACAGTGATCATTACTGAGGGCTTGTGAGTCCAGTTCACTCTTCACACACCTCTAAGTGGCAAGTGCCTCCGAGAGAGGTTAAGTGACTTGCCATAGGTCACATAGCTAGCAAGTTGACAGAGCAAGGAAAGCATAAGAGGATAACCCCTCTTTTGACCATGAAGTCCAATACCCTGATTATACAGATGAGGGATCCAGCAGTCCCCAGGAAAGTTCTCATACAAGGCCTCTGACCTATAGTCCTGGGTGCTGAGTTCCTTTTACAGAACTAGGGGTAGGGAACAAGATTTTGGATCAAGGCGGCCACACCTCATAGCACCCTTGGATCAGCTTCTGAGTTGGCTCTTTGAGCTCCAGGCCTTTGTCTGGGCTGCTGGGGATAAGGAATACCCTGGGGTCCCCAGTGTCTAGGTGGACTCTCCAGCTGGAAGAGAGTGGTGCTGGTCTTCCTCTACAGGGGCTGAGAGGGGTATCACTGGGGAGGAAGAAGGGACCTAAGTGGTAGAAATGCAGCATGAGGACTGATTTTGAACATTGTAGAGGAAAATATCTAAATGTGTTCAAATTACACTGCTTGCAATCAGTCCCAAGGCAAACTTTTTTTTTTTTTTTTTGCAAAAAGTTATGCAAGTTGTTATTTGTAAAAGATGAAAATTAGAGACATCCCCAACATTCAACACCAGTGCAGGGTTTAAATAAGTCCTCATTACTCTTAATGATAGAGAACAAACTGTGGGTTGATGGAGAGAGACGGGTGGGGGGATGGGCTAAAAGGGTGATGGGCATTAAGGAGGGCACTTGTTGGGATGAGCACTGGGTGTTGTATGCAAGTTATGAATCACTGAATTCTACTCCTGAAACCAATATTGCACTGTATGTTAATTAAAATTTAATTTAAAAAAATAAAATAAATAACTCCTCCTTACCATTTAAAGAATGATGAGCACTTCTCAACACAGAACAATACTTATTGTTAAAAAGTAGGACACAAATGGTATTCTGTGAGTTTTCTAAGTAAAAACATACTCATTGTGAAGAATTAGAAAAAACAGAAAATTCAGCAAAGTTTAAATAGCAGTATGGAATGATGGGTGAATGAAACATCTTTTCTCTCTCCTAGTAGAGTTAAGATGCAGTTAAATTATTTTTGAAAAAGTATAAAGATGAACAAAGTTTAAAAAAAAAAACAAGCATCATGGCAGAGACCAGGCCCTGGTTTTCTGTTTACTTGGTAACATTAGATGACAGGATCCACTGAGTCCTGGGCTGCAACAGGGCCAAGGATGATGTAGGTGTTCACCGACTGTGTTATGTGGGACCCCAGCAGGATCAAGAGGCAGAGGTGAAGTCTGAGCTCTCCAGGAATGGCTGATTATCACACAGGCATGGTGATGAGCCAGCACAGGATGACAGACTGTGATAAGTATACCTCTGGTATGACCCGAATGGGGGTGGGTGGGGTGCAGAGGCTTGGGCCAGGCTGGGGCTTCTCATGCACAGGGAACAGACATGGGAGGGATGCAGGGTGAGGTCTATTTAGGTTTCTCCTTTTCCTGCCCCTACCATGCCTCCTGCCAAAGCAGAGAGTGACCTCCATGGAGTGAGACTCAGAGGAAAGAGCACAGCCAGGCCTTGAGAAGTCTTTCCTGGAAGCAAATGGAAATCCACCCACTGCGGGTCCCCTGCCTGTGCCAAGGATTGCTATACCCCAGGTAATATGCTGAGAAGCTGGGGTCCTAGGAGGCAGAACACCCTGGCACTGCAGTGCCCTTCTCTCATCTTACTGCATTTTCTCAAGGAAGGGGAGGGCATGGTTGGCCTCAGGTCCTGAAAGGGAGATGTGGGGCTGAAGGAGTACAGGGTGGGCCCTTTGGAAGAGAGAATGGCACGCAGTACGTGCTGCAGAAATGGGATGTGCATAGTGGGGAAGAGCAGAATGGAGTGGCATCTTGGAGCAGGATCTAGGAGGGCCCCAGCGGCCCCAGCCTGTAATCAGACCTCACTTGAGGAAAGCATTCCAGGCCAGTGATGCCGGCAGCAGAGGTTTTGAGGGGGCAAGGATGGGCAAGACACCAAAATGGGCTTCAGACCCCTAAAAGACCATCATATGGGTGGGGGGTTGGACTTGGCCTGCCTGCCTGCTATGACTCAGTCTCTGTGAATAAGAACCCCCAGGAGCTGGGGCTTTGCACTGGGCTGCCAGTGTCTGGATCCTGGCTCTGCCACTTACTAGCTATGTGTCCCCAAGCAAGTTATTTTACTTCACCCCACATATAAAGTGGCACTAATAAAAGTAATCCCTCTCATCGGGTTGTTTTAAGGATTAGATGAATCAACACTGTATTGGTCTCAGGCATGGACAGTCAACACTGTGTGTTTGTTAATTAAAAATATAAACTAGTGGCCAGGTGGCCCACAAGGGAAGCAGGCTGCCCCACCGGTGACAGTGACAAAGTGGTAGAGCAGTTGGCTGCAGATGTGCCCTCTACCTGTCACAGGGGCAGGGGGGACAGTCACTGGGGATGTCCTCCTCCATGCCTGTATATGTGCAAGGAGCCAGGCGGCCAGAGTTAATTCATGATCACACTTGAGTATCCAAATTGCCAGGAGACCCTCACCAGCTGCTGCAGGAGTAGGGGGTGTGGCCTTTGTACTGATTAACTTACCTAGGGACCCATGCCAGCCATCAGTGAGGACAAGGTTGACAACAAGAAGCCTGGGGGTGAGGTGTAGGCAGAAGGGATGGCTTCAGGCAATGGGGGTTTGACAGAGACAGTGGCTTGGAGGCCTCAGGACAATGAAACCTTTCCCAGTCATTGGGTCTTTTTGGAGTTCAGTTAAGCTCAATTCCATTTAATAAACATTTTTAAGTAACAAGATATGCTGGGCCAAATAAGGGACACAAAGAGAATAAACAGAGAAGCTCCCAAGGAGCTCACAGCTGAGTTAGAAAAACGAGATATAGGGGTGCCTGGGTGGCTCACTTAGTTGAGCGTCCAACTTTGGCTCAGGTCATGATCTCACAGTCTGTGAGTTTGAGTCCCACATCAAGCTCTGTGCTGACAGCTCAGAGCCTGGAACCTGCTTCAGATTCTGTGTCTCCCTCTCTTTCTCTGCCCCTCCTCCCCTGCTTGCACTCTGCCTCTCTCTTTCTCAAAAATAAATAAACTTTAAAAGGAAAATTAAAAAAAAAAAAGAAAAAGAGATATAGAGCACACTTATTACCGTCAACACTGCCAACCATCACAGCAAGAGCAGATACCTCATTATACACTATAACAGCCCCGGAAGGTGCACATTAATATCTCCATCTTAAAGAGAAGGTCCTGGGGATCTGGAAGGTTAAACAGGCCCTCTAAGGTAACAAACACAGCTGAAGAGCAGGGTGGTCGGCATCTATGTCTGACTATAAGGTCTGCGCCCTTAACCACCATATGTATTGTCTCCACTGTCACCTGTGATAAAAAAGGCAGAGACACGTTGTATGCACTAAGGAAGAACCCTGAGCCTTTACAGTTTATTCATCTGTAAAATGAGGATAATGACATCTAGTTTCCTGAGAAAGCAGGGATAATGTATGTGACAGGTCTGCACCATGCAAGGCATGTTTCTACTCTTGTTACACGAAGCCCGGAACAGGTAGTAACAGGAGCTGCTCTTGAAGGGTAGAAGCCAAATACGTACTATGAGGCAAGCAGTGCAGGCAGGGGGAACAGCATGAGCAAAAGCTGGGAGGTGTGAACCTTCAGCTGGTCCAGCACAAAACCTGAGAAAGCAGGAGATTCAGCCAGAGAGGAGAGCCCAAAGCTCTTCCCTCCCTTTCTTCCCTCTGCAACTCTGGGAAAGTTGCTGATAGCTCCTTTGCAGTTCCTCCTCAACTCCCATACTCTGATCTCTGCCCACTGGAAACACTCTTGCCAAGGTCCTCAATGCCAGCCTGTGGCCAGCCCAATGGCCATTCTTAGGTCTTATCTTCCCTCCTCCACAACCTGGATGTGTTTCCTGACCTTCTATTTGAAGCACCGCTTCTCTATTGGTTTACTTTCCTGCCCGCTGGGCTCTCCCCTCTGTCTGCTTTGCTGGCTCCATAATCTATGCCACCTCTGAATACTGCTATGGCCGGTCCTGGACCGACTTCTTGTCAACACATTCTCATTGGGAGACCCATCTGTTCCCGAGGCTTACCTCCATGTGGGATGTCCAAGACCCAATCTCTAGTCCAGTGCCCACCCTGAGCACTGAACCTCTATACGTCCCTGCTGGGCATCTAGACCTGCATGTACTTCCAGGCAGTTTGAACTCAAAATGAGCCCGGTGGGGGGGTTTCCTGCATACCCCCACCCTCCCCAGTAGCTGCTGCTCTTTCTGGGTTCTATTTGCTAGGGGTTGGCATCACTAATACAATCAGATCCTGGGAGTTGTCCCTAACATCTCCCTCACTAACACCTGGGTGCCATCTCCTACCAATGTCTCTCACATCTTTCTCTCTCCCCTACCACCCTCCCCACTGCTGCAGAATACATCCTCATCATAGCTCCTGGGGTTCCTTCCACGGATAGCCCCAATGCCCTCCTACCCAGCTGTCAGACTGGCTCCCTATTGTGTTTGGGGATAAGGCCCACACTTCCTAGCATGCCACTCAATGTTCCAGCCTCTTCATCACATTCCCATTGTCCCTGGGTCTCCAGCCAGACTGAAATCATGGAGCAGATTTAGATAAATCTTACCCTAATTGTCCCAATCTTTCTAGTCCCTGGGTCTCAGCTTGAGGATCCCTTCCTCCTCCAGGAAACCTTCCTCCTGCCCCAAAATGAATTAGGGCCCCCTTCTGTGCCCCCATAGCATCTGTGCACAACAGAGAGCCATATTCTCTTTCTACAACGCATAATGCTTTCTTTTCTTGCTCCCCACCCTGGGACCATGGAGTCTTTGAAGTCAGGAACTGTCCTTGTGCTTTATTTTTTCTACAGTGTTAAGAAATATTTGCTGAAATCAAAGGATTTGGGAAGGGTCTTGGAAACAGACCCTGGGGGTGCTTTTAGGAAATGAGTTACTCTTTGTGCAGACACTGTAAGTTTAATACACGATATCCTTTCTCCCCTCTTCCCTAATAGAACCCCAATTTTGTTCAGGAGGTAGCAATAGCGTAAACTACATTTCTTAGTCCCCTTTGCAGAGGGTAGCCATGTGACCTAGTCTTGGTAGCTAAGCGTGCATGGAAGAGATTTGCTTCCCTGATGTGAGCACAACCCCTTCCTGTTTCCTGTCTTCCACTTCCTTCTTGGAATTAAGAGAAGAGGCTGGAGGTGGAGCAGCTATCTTGTGACAATGAGCTAGCCACACATTAAAGAATCCTTACGGGCCTAGGTCATGACCCCTGGACTGCCTACTAGCGGGCTTTTATTATGAGAGGCAAATTAATCTCATGGAAGCCACTTTGGTTAGGTCTCCATTACATTTAGCTGACCCCCCGTCGTAAGAGCAGATAAAGGCAGAGATAACCATCTGGGAGCATTTCTGAATATTCCTTTCCTTTGGAGATGATGCTGGTCCTGACAACCATACCTGGAAGAGGGTAAGGTTCATGGAGGAGGATAAAATGAGGGTTGGAGAAGCTGACTCTCCCTGGGTTTCTATCAGAGGACCATGACAAAGGCCTCACTCAGGGTTTGAGGAAGAAACTCTAGCTATCGCAGATGCAATGTGCCTGTGGCCTGGGCCTTCTCTGCTCTCTGCTTGGTTTACTTGTGGAATGAGTGTGCTGGAATAGGTAACTTTTCAATGGGCATAGTGCTTCAAGTCTGGGCTTTGGAATCAGGCAAAGCTGGACTCGGGTTCCAGCTCTATCACTTAGTAGCTGTTTGTCTTTCACTCTTTTTTTTTTTTTTTTTTTTTTTTTTTTAGTTGGCCTCTCTAGCGTCATCATCTATAAAATCCAGATAGTAATACGTACCTATAACTGTTGGGCTAACCCTGGGGTTCTATGGAATCACGTGTGTGGCTACCAAACATAATGCCTGGCACAATACACTGTGAGTACTGCAGCACACATTGGGTGCTCTCGGTGGCAGCCATCATTGTGCTCCAAGTTCTCTAAGAGGGCAGACTAGTGACTTGGAGTTTCCTGCCTGTTCTGGGGTCTGAGGCTGCTGCAGGGCTCTGGAAAGCCTCTCTAGATACCCTTTACTCTGTGGGTGAATGAAGTGGGCAGAGGCGGTCCACTGTCCAATGGCTTTTCTTCCGGCACTGCCTGCTGTTGTGTCCAGGGTTCTTGGACCACAGGTGCATAGGGGAAGCCCACAGACAGAGGACAAGCCCAGACCAGGCCCAGAAAGGCATCATCCTGTGGGTCTTTGTCTTAGCCAAAGTTTCCTGGGCATTGAAGGTGGGTTTATGCTTTTCCAGGAGACAGGGTGGGCTTCTAGAGGTTGGCTCATCAGGAGACTACAGGGATTAGGGAGCTGGAAAAATACCTCCAGAATTGGATTCCTTACTGCAGCTGCTTTTGGCATAACTTTCTTATCCTTCTCTTGAAAAGTCTCACCTTCTTTCTCTTCTCTGCAGTAGGAATTCTAGTGGAAAAAGTCTTGGGGGAAAAATAAAGCTGCTGTTCTATTCCAGCCCTGAGAAGGAGGCCAGTGGGGTGCGTCCTGTATGTCCACGGGGGGTCCTCTCTCTTGGCCCGCAGTACTTCAGGCCAGACCCAGCCATGCTGACACTTGACAGCGCCCGCAGTTTACCTTGGCTCAAGTCCAGAGAGTTCGGGCCCTGCCCGGGCGGCCCCCTCTCCAGCGCAAAGAGCAGTTTAAATATAAATCAGTCCTCGACACAAACAGCCTCAGCGAGTCTCAGAGCCATCACCGGAACTGAGAGCCCAGGTTTTCGGCAAGTGCAAACAAGCAGAGACCCGCTCCGTAAATCTCCCCGAGTGCATCGGGAGGGGTGCCGCTGCACCCCTCTCCTCTTGAAACCCCGCTCCCCTTCCAGTTCCCTGGCTCCCGTTGGCCCCTCCAGCACCCCCTCCGTTCTCCTCCTGCCCCCGGAGTCCTGCCAACCTCTTCTCCGGTCCCTTCCAGACGCCCGCCTGTCGGTCCCCGCTGCACCCCCCGTCCCGCCAGTCCCGCAGGCGCCCCCACCCTCCTATCGTCCCCTGCCCCTCCAGCCACTACCTCCCCTCCCCGGGGCCGCCGCTCCCGGCTCCCCAGCAGGCGGGACCTTCTCCGGGGCGGTCAAGCCTCGCGGGTCCTAGCTAAGCTGCGGGAGCAGAGGCGACCCCGGGCCGGGAGCGAAGTCACGCGCGGCCAGCCGCCGCGTCCCACCTGTCTGAGGGGCGGCGGGGGCGGGGGCTCGCAGAGCCTTCAACAGCCGAGGAAAAGAGGGAGGAGGGAGAGCGCGTTTCATCATCGGCGACGGCGGCGGCCACTTATAAAACTTCTGGGCGCGCACTCGCTCGCGCAGTCTCCGCGCTGCGAGCCTCCTGCGGCCGTCGCCGCCGCTCTCACCAGCCACCCGCGCGGCCGCCCCGGCCCGAGGCGCCCGGCCCCTGCTCGCCCCGCCGCCCGCCCGGGGCCTGCCGCCGTCCCGCCCCGCGGGGGCCGCCACCATGGGGCTCTGGCCCGAGCCTGGCGCGCGCCAGGACAGCGACGCTTCTTCGCGCCCAGCCGGACGCTGTCCCCGCTCTGTCTTCAGCAATATTAAGGTAAGCGGAGAACCCTCGACCTCCGGGCGCACCTTTGGCGGGCCCGGGCAGGGGTGCTGCGGGAGCCCGGGGCGGGGGAGGGGGGCGCCGGGGTCCCCGTCAGCCCTCAGTGCCGCGCTCTGCGACGCATCCCTGCGGGCCTGGAGGCGGGCTGGGGGCGCCTGGACTGGCGATCTCTTTCTGGGAGTGTGTGCGCGCGTGTGTCTGTGCGCGCGTGTGTGTACGGGTGTGTGCGTGTGCGTGTGCGTGTGCGTGTGTGTGTGTGTGTGTGTGCGCGCGCGCGCGCACTCACGCCCTCGTCGGGGTTAAGAAACAGGACAATGACAGTACCTATTGGTTCAACTCTGGTCGGATAGTGTCTTCCTCTTTGAAAAAAGAACATCTCGCGGGACACTTTTTCGGTCTCCTGAGGGCAGTTTCTTCGTGAAGGGGTGAGCTTGGAGGTGCCGGGTGACAGGCTGTGGTTCCTCTGAGATGGAGGGCAGAGCCTAACTCATCCTGGGGTGGGTGGCAGAAGAGATGTTTTTCTGCCCGACGAGCAGCGGTACAGGGGCTCCGCTACCCCACCGCTCTGCCGCGCGCAGGGTTCAGAATTCCCCCGGGCTGGCAACCAACCCTGCGTGCTTCCTGGTCTGGAAACGGCCCCAGGAAAGCAGCAGGCCCTCGCGGTATGTTCAGTAACATCTAAGCAGGTGCCTCTCTCCTAGCAAGTTATGGGGAGTGGCTCTATGGTGAGGACACTTTCTTCCCCAGGGGGTCGGGAATGTTTACCGCTTCCTCACCAGGCCAGGGAGGCCTGGAACAGTTGAAGCCTGAAACAGGCTTTTTTTTTTTTTTTTTTTTTTTTAAACTGGTTCTACCTTAGCAGAAGTGACCTAGAAGTACACGTCCTGAGAGGACAGAGCTGCTATGGTGAGGACTGTAGAGTCCACATGAGGGCTCCTTGGAGACAGTGGGGGAAGGGGGGTGGTTAGGTATGGTGCAGAGAAGTTGTTTCCAACAATCATACAGTCAGATGGGGCTAGGTAAAGCTTCCAGTGGTGCGATTAAAGGGATGGTCTGGGAGGAGTGTCTCTGTGAACTGATGATGTGAGTGTTGAACAGAAAGGGATCTGGAGGTCACAGTGAATCCCACGAATGTATTTACTCATATTGTTAGCAGAGGAGCTGGGATCCCCACTTCTGCTTCTGCTCTATCCCCACACCACAATAAATAAAGGCTGAGTTGATTCCATGGTTGGATGTAAATAAGACATAGACATTTTGAGATGGTTTCAGATAATCCTCAAATTGCCTCACCTTTGGCTAGACCTGGATGGCCAAAACACTGTGTGTGGCTTTGGTCCCACCATTCAGAAGAGTCTTGGAGAAGTTTCAGTAGAGAATTGTAGCAAATTTGGTGTTTATAAATTAGGAACTGGGAGGAAAAGGTGGGAACAACAGTTGGGTGGTCTGAAAAGAAAGAGGCCCAAGAAAGAGCCAGGGTAGGGGCAAACTCTCCCTATTTTCACCAACAAGGGCAAGAGGGATAGATTGTCCCAGAACAGTTTCCTGACAGCAAGGGTAACCCCCCAGTGAGGTTGATTCATTTAGACCCACCCTGAATCCCTAAAATGAGTTTATGGCAGCAGTTTCTTTGAAGATCCATAAAAATGAGATAATTTATCACATGTTGATGATTTAGCCACAAGTGACTGAGGCCTAGACCCAGGCCAGTTGGCCTCCTGAAGGCTCATACCAATTAAGAGTTTTTCTTAACTCTAAAAATCAAATTCTCTTAATTATTACCTCCATTGATCCATAGTAACGCTGAGACCAGAGTTTGGAGAGACTTACACTTAGCTTCACTTAATCAACCTGAAACCAGGTACAATTTGGATATCTCAAGGCAAATCTGGGGCCTGTAATTCCATTAAACTCACTTAAGCCTTTTCTTCCAGGGGGGTGGTAATGGTTGTCTGGGGGGTTGCTATTTGTTGGGAGATTCCTTCCTCCCAATGAGAGGTTGGTTGAGTGGCTGCCCTGCACTCTCTCACTGGGGTATGGATGGCACATGTCTTGTGACATGTGTGACATGGGGGATAACAGGGGATGCCCAGCCCAAGGACCCATCATTTTTCTGGGTTCTTCATTGCTGGGACAGAGTAACCAATTGGCTTTATGACATTCCTGCAAAACCCCACATACCGTATGGTTTAGGGGAAGGGAATGAGGCCAGGGGACTTAGATTCACCTCTAAATCTAACCTCTTACTAAATAGGTGACAAAGGGGAGCATTTCTTACCTTTCCTGGACTAAAGAACCTTTACGTAAACAAACAAACAAACAAACAAACAAACAAAAAAGACAAAAACAAAAAACAGGTACTATGAATGATCCCTACCTCATGGGGCTCCTTAAGGATTATGTGGGATGAGGTGAAGGAAAAGGGTTTTGTAAACCATGCAAGACTCTCCAGGACTGACATCAATAAAATGTCAGTTCTTGCCTCAACAAACAGGACTGCTTGTTTAAATATCATTTAGGATCTGTTGTTTCACCAATTATGCCTCACATGAGGCATACTTAAGAGAAACTATAGTTAGCAGTCATGTCCAAAATAAAGGTAATAGTAGCTAACACTAATGAAGCCATCTGGATGTACCAAGAACTTTGGATATATTTCACCCATATGTAATCCTCAGTACAATTCTATCCAGTGAGTATTATTACTGTCCCCATGAATGATGAGGAAAACTGGGCTTAGTGAAGTGTAGACACATAGCCAAAAAGGGGTGGAGTGTAGAGGAACCAGATATGTGAGATTGCAGGGTCAGAGACCATGCACCCTGCCCTCACCATCACACAGTGCTGCTCAATTCTGGCTTAGCACTTGGGGATACTGTATGTATAGTTGTTCCCAGAGTCAGTACTGTTTTCAGTTCCCGGTGACACTCACATCCCAGCTGTGAGCAGGGGTCACTGTGGTGGCTGCAGGATGGATATCCCCAGTCACTAACAGGCTCATTATACCTTTTCATTCTTCATAACTCTCCCTGAAAGAGCTTGGCAACTCTCACTTATGGGGTGAGGTTTTTGTATGCCCTCCTGTAGTAGTAAATATAATTGTGTTTAATCTGGAGACATTCTCAATTGCCTCTGGCTTACAAGATTCTTAAGAAACAGAAGACCTGCTCACTAGTCATTGTCAGAGAGACCAGTTCAACATCTAGAACCCTAAATTAAAAACAGGTTCATTCAGCGATTTTGGGGGTGTGGGTGGGGAGGTAGGAGACAGCCTTTGTGGCTAACTCATCCTGGCAGCCTCAAAGAGATCTGTTTCTTCTTAAAATGAAATTTTGGGGGGCAAACCGAGGTTATCTTATAAAAGGAGTAGATGATTGGTAATTGCTGCCCAAATTTCATGAACTCCCACACCCCAGGTCCCAGTTTAGGGAAATAGTGCATATCTCATCAGTGAGGGAGAGTCCAGTGGGAATGGAGGGCAGGGGAAGTACAGTGGTGAAGAAAAGGGTAGGCAGATGTCACAGCTTGGCCTGAGTGGCCTGGGGACCTCTGATCTGGGAGGGAAGCCCAAAAATGAGGAAGAAGTGCTTTATTTTGGCTTGTGTCTGTAACTTCCTAAGGCCTTTGACCCCCAACTGTAGGGGCTTAACCTCTTGGTTTCCAGAGGAAAGTGCTATATCCACCAAACTGATGCTCACAAGTGGGGAAAACACTTTCAAGAGAATCCCTGGAGCTAAAGAATTACTTAACAGAACTCATGGATTAAGAGGTGCCCACTCCCCCCACCCAGGCTGGTGGGTGTTTCTCTGACGTGAATGAAGACAGCATTCATCTATCCCCTGAGAGGGCCTGGCTTGCCCACCCTGCTTTTGTGTGGGGGTTGGGGGAGGGGAGACCAATGGGAACTGGTTGGGTGGGGTCACAGGTCACTGAGAGCCTTTTCCTTTTCCTCCTGTGATGATGCTCAGAGCCCTTCTCCTGGTGATGAACTGTGACCTACACTGCCACAGAACAAAGGGAAGAGTGATTTATGTCTCACACTATGGATAGCTCATCTCTTTCTCATCACTCTCTTTTGTCTGTGACAGTGACTTTTTTTTCCATTCTAGAAGACCCGGATGTGATGTGGGCTGTTGGGTTGGGACCATGGCTTTCCCTCACCTTTTTTTGCCCTGTTTATGGAATGCAGAGGAATGTGCATGGTCCCCAGGGTAGACCTCATCGCTCCTTGTTCTCCCTCTTCACATCCCTGCTTGGTCTTATGCTGTATCATGGGTTCAGCCACCCCCAGCCCTTGCTTCACCCCACTTTCTGCCTGTGGAGGCACTGGCCTGTGGAGAGCTCCAGTTGTGTGCCAAAGCCAGAGAGCTAGGCGTAGTGGAGCTGAGAAGCTCGGGATGGTCCCGGGCAATGGACCCGTCAGAGGACCTTGCCTGGGGCTGGGCGAGTCTGGCCCCCATTTTACATCATAAGATCATTGCTGTGTACTTGGGCATTGCACTCTCAGTTTCTGTTGATAAAGGACGTGAAGAAATAGCTGTGTGAACTTACACTTGTCTGTACCCCACAGGACTAGCACAGATGGGTTGTCACTGTGGTCCTTGGGGGCTCCTTTTGAGGGACCATGGGAGAAAGCTGAGTTCTTAGTACCAGACAATGCTTGATTTATTTTGAGTTCTTAAAAAACTTTTTATTTTGAAACAATCCCATATTCGTAGGAAACCAGTGCCAAGATGTCCTGCATACCCTTCACCCAGTTTCTTCCAATGGTTCTGTCTTACATACTGCACTATAATACCAAAAGCAGGGAACTGACATTGCTATAATGTGTGTGTATAGTTCCATGCAATTTTGTCACACATATAGATTCATGGAACCACCACCCCACTGCCTCAAGACACAAGAACTATTTCTGTCACCACAAAAATCTCTGTTGTGCTGCTCCTTTGTGGTCATGCCCACCCGCTTCCAACTGACTACCGTCACAACCACTAATCTGTTCTCTATCACTGTAATTTGTCATTTTGAGAATGTTGTATAAATGGAATTGTGCAATATGTAACCTTTTGAGATTGACTTTTTTTCATTCAGCTTAATACCCTTGAGATCCATCCAGGATGTTGCTTGTATTAATAGTTTGTTCCTTTTTATTGCTGAGTTTTATTCCACGGTATGGATGTACGGTGATTTGTCTAACCATTCACCTATTGAGGGACATTTGGGTTGTTTCCAGTTTGGGGCTATTATAAGTAAAGCTGATATGAACAATCAGGTATAGGTTTTTGGGTCAGACATAAACTTTCATTTCTCTGGAGTAAATACCCAGGAGTGCATTTGCTGGGTAGTATGGTAGTTGCATATTGATTTTTTTTTTTTAAGAAACTGCCATACTCTTTTCCAAAGTGGCCATACAGTTTTATATGTACACTAACAATGTAGGAGAAATCCAGTTTCTCTACATGTTTGCCAGCATTTGGTGTTGTCATTACTTTTTAAAACAATTTCTTAATGTT
Source organism: Leopardus geoffroyi (assembly GCF_018350155.1). Classification (NCBI taxonomy): domain Eukaryota; kingdom Metazoa; phylum Chordata; class Mammalia; order Carnivora; family Felidae; genus Leopardus; species Leopardus geoffroyi. Next base: position 128,997,740 of record NC_059333.1, read on the forward strand.
TTTATTTTTGAGAGAGAGAGAGAAACAGAGCGCGAGTGGGGTAGGGGCAGACACACACACACACACACACACACACACACACACACACACACAGAATCTGAAGCAGGCTTCAGGCTCTGAGCTGTCAGTACAGAGCCTGACACGGGGCTTGAACTCATGAACCACGAGATCATGACCTGATCCGAAGTCAGGTGCTTAACCGACTGAGCCACCCAGGCGCCTCAAGTGTTGTCATTATTTTTTACTTTAGCTATTCAAATAGGTGTGTAGTTACATCTCAGCATGGTCTTCATTTACATTTCCCTAGTGGCTAGTGATGGTGAACATCTTTTCATGTGCTTATTTGCCATGTATACGTGCTCTTTATTGGAATGTCTGTTCCTATAGTTTGTCCTTTTTCTAATTGGAATTTTTACTATTGTTTTGAGAGTTCTTTATATATATGAAATACAAGTCCTTTGTTGGGCATGTGGTTTGCAAATATTTTCTCCCAGTATGTAGCTTATCTTTTATCTAGGGTCTGTTGCAGAAAACATTGTTTAGATTCTGATGAAATCTAATTTATCAAGTTTTAATTTTCTGGATCCTACTTTTGGTGTAAGTCTAAGAACTCTTCACCAAACCTAGTTCCTGAAAGTTTTCTCTTATGTCTTCTTCTAAAAGTTTTATAACCTTGCATTTAAATCTATGATCCATTGTAAGTTAATTTTTGTATATGTATGAAGTTTAGGTCAAGGTTATTTTATTTGTTTTTTGTTTTTGTTTTTGTTTTGCCTATAGGCATCCAATTGCTCCTGAACCATTTGTTGAGAAGACTGTCCTTACTCTATTGAATTGCCTTTGCTCCTTTGTCAAAAACCAATTGGCCATGCTTGTGTGGATCTGTTCTGGGTTTTCTGTTCTGTTTCATAGATGTATGTGTATATCTCTCTGCCAATACCACACTGTCTTGATCACTGTATCTATACAGCAAGTCTTGATATCAGGATCAGGTAGAAGATTGATTTTCAGTCTGCAGTGGTATGTGTTTATCTTATGGTTACCATACTTTATAACCCATTCAGTTTCCCTTCTACTTTGCCTTTTGGGAAGATTTAAAGACAAATTTGAGGCTTGCTTTTAGTAACTGGATGGGACCTTGTGTATTTCTGTGCTCCAGCTTTTCTTCTGGGCTTTGCTAAATAGTTGTCTTTTCCCTTGAACTTGATTTGTTAATCAAGAAAAGAAGTTTCCTAAACTTTTTCTACTCTCAACCATGGCCTTGCAAGGGGTGGGGGGTCCTCAGCATCTCTCTTTCATACTTGAGAAAATGGAGGCTCATTTAAGAACACCTATCCAGTAAATGGCAAGCAGGAATTCCTTCCCAGGGTCATCGCTCTCCCTAGTTTTCTTCTTCCCATGGCCACAGAATGCCTCTCGGTTCTGGATTCTCTCATTCGTAAACATTTGGGCCTGAGCTCAATGATCTCTGAGGTCCTTGTAAGTTCTCAGATTCTCATCTGTTAAGTTACTGATGGAGATGAGACTGGGAGCAGGGCCAGTTGGGTCTGAGCTTTGCTGGGAGACCTGCTATGAAACCTGGCAGAAGTGGAAGGTGCAGGCTAGGTGGTTATCTTTGGTCAATCCCCAGCTCTCTCAGTTTGGAGGACCCTGATTCTCTGGGTGTGTCCTCCTGTTTGGGATGGATTACATTTGACCAGGGTGGGGAATGAAACCAAGGCAGGGAGTGTCCTCTGGCTGTTGAAGGACAGGTGGATACTCCAGTGAGCAGCCTTCTTCCAGAGCCTGTCCTCCCAGCCTCTTTGCCCTGTTGAGCGGGATACTCAGGAGGCTCAGAGGAGATGCTGGAGGCTCTTGGCGTGGCTGGTGGGGTGGGGCGGGGGCGGAGAGCAGCACCAGCCTGGGACGGTAAATCCCAGATGAGCTTTGGGACATTCAGTCTGGTCAGGATCGGTGCTGGCTCCCCATAGGCTGCCCCCCTGCCTCCCCAAAAATGGGCAGACTAACTCTTTGTTAGAAATTTAGTGTGCTTGTTCCTCAAATTTAGTTCCTGAGTTCTGTAGGAATCTGGGAGTCCTGGTAACAAGTTTTCTTTTGTTTACTCAAACACTGGTAATATCTACTTATGTTCTGAAGAATGCCCCATCTAACATCCTTGCGAGATGCTGGCCTAGAGCACAGAGGACCTCAGTTAAGACTCAGATGTTATCAGAGAGGGCTGTAGTAAGCTAGTGTTTTTCAAACTGCCTCACCAAGATGCCCTGAATTCTAGGACAGAGTGATCAGGTTTCCACGTACGAGTAGACAAGAGGATGAAGGGGATGAACTGTGATGTGAGCATTACATTTCTGTGATATTTTATGTTTTAATCTTAAAATCAAGTGAATTTTATATTTTCCTCCACAGTATAGGTGTGTGTTTCCAAAGAATATGTTCTATTTCCCCCCAAATCTTGGAGTAACATTGATACTCTCAGAAGCTATGCTGTATGTGGCTCATGTCTCCCAGATGTGACTAGCAGGTAGGGCATACCAAGTTTGGGAAACACAACACAGGTAGACCTCAAGTCAGAACTAGTTTATCCGGTTAGTTCACTCAGCCAGCTTGTGAGGCACAGAGGGAAAGGTACCTAGAAAGTTTAAGTGGGACAGACATGGGGTGTGGATATCAGACAGCTCCTGGGCTGAGCCCTGTGGGACACCCCAGGAGAGGAGCCAGCTAGAGAATGCACTGAGGTTCCTTTGGACCTTGGGGGAAAGGGATGGTGGCAGAAGGAAGGGGCTGGGAGGACAGCAGGCTTCCAGAGCCACTCTTGCCCTGCTTATTGGACTGCCAAGGAGTTTGCAGGATGGGATTAAATTGACCACTTTCTCATTCCGTTTTACATCATTCCTGCCTTTTGCTTCAGGCCCTTTTTGATAACTTCCTGCTTTACCTTTGATCCTCAGTGCTTTTGAGGAGTTGGCGGGAGCTGAGTGTTGGTGCAGGAGCTTGGGACTCACTCACTCAGAAGCCTTTACTGAGCATTCGCCATGTGAGGCTCTGTACCAGGTATTACTGTTTTGGCATTTGGCTCCCTAAGAGGCTCCCAAGCTTCCCATAAATGATAGTCTGTAAATTCCCTGCCTCTCAATGTGACCAACTGCCTCTTTTTGCCCAGGACGAAGGCAGTTTCTGGAACACAGAGCTTTCAGTTTTAAAACTGGAAAAGTTCTGGGCAAATTGGGACAAGTTGGTCCCCTACAGCCTCCCTTGCTGTGACATTGTACACAAATGGACTTCCACCCTCTGTGGGGCAGTGGAGATGCCGAGGGAGGGTCAGGGATGATGTCCGGTGATGGAAATAAACCTCAAGGATCTATGGTAGGAAGGGATTGTAGTCTTCCAAAGAAAGGAGGAGCGGGAGCCAGGACACTGGAGGCGGACTCATGGAGCAGCAAGCCCCATGACTCCTTGTCTGTACACTGAGGTCCTGCTATCTTCCTTGCTTATCATGATTTCTACAGCATGTTTTACTTCTCATGTTGTAGAATCCATATAAGTCATGATAAAAATGACATGTAGAAAGATAGTACTTCCTAGCTTATAGAATATTTGGATTTCAGAATTGAAAGTGACAAGAAAGCTCATCTGCTCAAAGAAGCAGGAATCCTTTTGAAGATGTCCTTACCTCTGTTTGCATAGCTCTAGTAATGGGGAACTCACCCCCTCTCAAGGCAGGCCCAGGACTGGAAGCTCCACAGTCTTTAAGTCTCTCCTGTGTTGAGCCAAAATCTGCCCCTATCCTTCCATGTACATCCCAAGAGGGAAGCTAGCAGAACCCCCTCTTCCTGGCTACTCTCTCGATGTTTCCAGTGGAAAGTAGTCTCCCCTCTCCCATAAGTCCCTCTAACTGGGAAGCTGCTAGGCAGGGTTAAAATTGAAAGCCAGATGGTCTGGGCTACCTTCCTCTGAAAGGTGAACCAGGCTCTGAAGTTGGACGTTGTTAAGGGGACATGTATGACCCCTGATTCTTGTTGTCCCAGATCACAAAGGTCTTCTTGCTGGTTCTAGTCACTGCTTGGTCAGCTTAGTCAGCACTCATGAGGAACCCTCAGGCTGTGTGGAGGCTGGTGGGCCTTGAGTTTTCTGGAACCAGCAGAGATCTTCCCATGATGGGGACCTCCACCCAACTGGAGGACATCTCTTAGGAGGAAGTAGACGAGGGGCTCACTGGGGACTTACCTTCTGACTTTATCACCAGAGGGCCCAGCATAGACCCTCAGAGAGGGATCTGGCCTAATGCTAACAGGAACATACCTGTGGAGTGTATTCCAAGGATGCACCCCATACATCCCTCCCATCCCAAGTGGCAGAGCCAAATTATTGTAGAACCAGCCTTGTCTTTTGGACCATCTCCACCCCTAGACCTTGTCACTGACTTGGAAAGTGAGCCTACATAGCCTTGTGATTGTCCATTTCATTTCACATTGCCCCTGCCATCAGGAGGCTGTCCTTCTAGACTCGCCTGAGACTCCTTCTTCTTCATAGTCAGCATCCCAGGAAAGCACAGTCCCACTGAGTCAACCTATAAATTTAACATATAAATATGTAAACTTAGCAAGGAGTGGGGACAAACCTATTCTGGATGCCCTAAAATCACAAATTCAGAATTCCCACCCTCAGCAACACATTTTTATTAGCAAAAATTATGATACGATTTTCTGAGCTATCATAACATAGATGGATACATTTTATTAGGGCACATACATATGGGCAATATATGGGGGCATAGGGATATTTAGTTGTGAATGCAAATGCATGTATTTGGGGGAACCCATTATGTGCCAAATTTAGTGAAATAATAAGTGGACAAGGTTAGGTCCTTTCAGAAATGCTATCTTGACTAAAGCCTCCCTCCCATGCTCCAAGGTGCATATTACCCACATTTTATAGGGGAGGATACTGGCAGGAAGCTCCTGGGAATTGGCACGTTACACAGTGACAAAGCTGGTATCTGGGAACTCTGTCTTATGATTCTCTTCTCTATGACTGCTGCCTGCTTCACACCACAAACCCCAAGCAGCTGAGCCAGACTGTGCTATTTCAGTCCTCCATACCAACAGACACAAGCAGGGCTGCTAATGTCTGTAGTATTTTATTTTCCCAAGCCAAATTTGGCACTGGTAGCCCTGTAATTCTTTGTGCCTCAGCTTTCCTCTCTTAAACCTTTTTTATAGGGGCACCTGAATGGCTCAGTCAGTTAAGCGCCCAACTCTTGGTTTTGGATCAGGTCATGATCTCACGGTTTGTGAGTTTGAGCCCCACATCAGGCTCTGTGCTGACAGCACATGGAGGCTGCTTAGGATTCTGTCTCCCTCCCTCTCTCTGCCCTTCCCCTACTTGCTCTCTCTATCTCTGTCAAAATAAATAAATAAAAATAAATAAAACCTGAACCTTTATTTTAAATAAATTATTTTAATTTATTTTTCTATTTTTTTTTAAGAGAGAAAATGAGACTGGGGGAGAAAGGCAGAGGGAGAAAATCTAAGCAGGCTTCATGCTCAGCATAGAGCCTGACACAAGGATTGATCCCACCACCCTGGGATCATGACCCGAGCTGAAATCAAGAGTTGGATGCTTAGCCGACTCAGCCACCCAGGCATCCCCCTCAGCTTTCCTTGTTGCACGTCCCCTCACCCATGTTGATAAGGCTAGACAGATACTCCAGCTGTACAGCACACAAGCACTTAGACCAGGGACTCGGCCCGGGCGGGGTTGGGTGGCCATCACGTGGCTTAGAAACACTTCCTGGAAGAATAAATGGAAACCCAGTCAGTTGAACAACATTTTATCATGTGACTCAAATGCTCAGAAGCTTATAATGACGAAGTGACTTGTATATCTAGCAACTGGAGAGTCAAATACATCAGGGGACATCCATCTGTAGCATATATACAAATTATTTTTAAAGTTCTATTGAGAATAGTTTAAACTTGGGAGAAGGGTTCATTCTATAATGTTAAGCAGAGGCTGCAGGATAGGCAACCAGATGTAGAGATGATCCATCCACATTTTTAAAAGTCACAAGAAGACTTGAAGAGGGTCTATAGCCAAACAGATATTTCTCTGTGTGGGAAGCCTACAAATGGTTTTATTTTCCTTCCTTGTGACTTTCTGTATTTTCCATTTTTCTGCAGAAAACAGGTCCTGGACTTGTAATTAGAAAAAACTGCCAACTAAAAAACTCTAGTCTGTGGTGACCCCCACAATCCCCTTTGCAGTGAGACATTCTGCTGTGATATATGAAATGCAATATAAGATGGACTGCATATCCATATAATGGACTTATATCCATTATATCTTATACCTCTGGTCTCCACGTACCTGAGGAGGGACCAAAGATGAAACCAGGATGGCAGGCAGGGGCAGGGGCTTCTCTAGAAAGACCATTCCTGCAGTTTCCATCACTGTCCTCCCTGCATTATTAATCTGTTACCGCATTTGAGTGCTATGGCTCCTCAGAGTTGGAGATAAAGTCAGATAACAATACTTTAATTCTAAGAGAGAGGTTAACCTATGGAACATTTTCTTTTTTGGGAAGATTGAGAGGTGTTTGTCTGCTTCCCTCTCTGTTCTTCTAGTGCCCACTCTGAGAGGCTGGCTCAGAGCTTGGGAATCTAACCCTAAAGATGGCCAAACATCTTAGGGAAGTGAGTATATCTGATGGGCTCCATGCCATGAAGGAAGAGAGGGCCTGAGGAGGAGGCAGTGAGGATAGAGGCTGGGACAGGAACTGCTATGTGCTGCCTGGGGTCTGGTCCTGAGCCTGGACTTTTATACCTGGGAAGGTGTGAGGACATCCCTGGGTGGATTTTCACCCAGTCATTTGGTAAGCCTTGATTCACTATCCACTGTTTGTAAGATAGCACTCTGCTGGTGTATTCAGCAGGAGTTTCGGAACTTTGAGGGCAAGAACGGTGTCAGGATGGCTGCCTGAGATGCATTCATTTGTTCATTAATTCACACAACATGTCATTACTGATCACTTACCATCAACCATTGGAGATACAACAATGAACGAAAAAGAGTGGGCTATGCTCTCATGAGAGATATAAACAGCGGGCAGATGCACAGATAGATGTAGTTACAAAATGTGTCAAATAGGAGGGTACTGAACTGGGTTTTATGAGGGAGAAGGTGGTAGAGACAGAACTGGATTCTGCTTAATACATAGGGGGCCAGGAACTCTAGATTCTAAAAAGTCACCTTCATACTTCTGATATATAATCTCTCCATGGGGAACACAGCTGCAAATCATACAAGGTAACTCTCTTTTAAAGGCTCTGGCTAGTTAGGATAAGATGGATCATAAAGAACTATAGTGAATTATGGCTTCCATCAGCATGATGGGTTCACATAACAGGGGACTTCATACTATGAATACCGAGAGACGCTGCATAAAATAGAACACCACCAAATATTTAAATGCATAGCCAAGCTTGCAAGAAAGTGAAATTTTCAGGTGCAAGAAATGAAGAATGAGTTGAATACCAAAACAATGAGTGTACCAGCTGACCCTGCAGCAGGGATCGAGGGGGAAAGTGTGTGTAGTATGACTGGATCGGTAAAGAAACCCTGAAGAAAGCCCTAATGGAGACTGGGTATTAGTAATCACACAGATAGCAACGATGACATGGGGAGCTGGTCCTCAGACTTATGCCTAAAGCTGGCCCCTTGGTGAGAAGGGAACTTATTAAACTCTGCCCACCACCCTAGGGACAACAAAGAGGCTGATCTCTAACAGGACCTCTGGGTAAAATAATGCCTCTAAGAAATCAAAACCCCAAGTCTGTACCACATGGAATGGAAAACAGAATTTATACTATCCACATGATATGGGAATCTCTAAGCAAATAAATTAGCATAAGAATTGTTAGGGGGCTGGTGATAACTCTTTGCCATCTGGTAGACGCAAAAGTGAAACCATTCCAGAAGGATGCTTCTACAATGTAGACCAACCGGAATCCCCAAGGGAAGACTGCCTTTGGAAGAGGAGCTTACAACAAAAAGTTACACAAGGAAATGACCCACCATAACAACAGGCAGCAAATATATCAATGGGGGAGATTAGCACCTCAAGATTTTGAGATAATGGAACATTTTGACAGAGACTATAAAAACTATATTTAAATGCTTAAAGAGGTGTAGGAAGAAATAGAAAATACCAAGAAAGAACAAATACTCTGAAAAATGAATGGGCAGTTTTGAGAAACGTGGGAATTCTAGAAATAAAAAAATATAGAAAGTAAAAATTCAGTGAATGGTTAAATAGCAGGTTAGATAATTTCCCGATTTGAAACCCTTAACTTAATCACACCTGCGCTTAATGATATTAGCAAGTGGAAGATAAGATTGAAGAAGTCACCCTAAATACAGCACAGAGGAATAAAGAAACGGAGACTATGAAGGACAGGGTAAGAGATATGGAAACAGTAAGGACAAAGTGCAATGAAGGTCTGAAATGAACAACAAAGAAGAAAGTAGAATGAATAGGTGACAGACACTATTGAAGAAATGACAGAGAATTTCCAGAATTGAGAACACGTATGGCACCATGATATAAAGAAAGCACCATAAGTTCTGACAGGAATTTACAATTACAGCATGCCTCCGGGAGCCTGGGTGGCTCTGTCCTTGGGTGACCCCCTCTTGATTTCAGCTCAGGTTGTTATCTCACTGTTTGTAGGTTCGAGCACCTCATCCAGCTCTGTGCTGACAGCACAGAGCCTGCTTGGTATTTCTTTCTTTCTCTCTCTCTCTCTCTCTCTCTCTCAAAATAAATAAACTTAAAAAAAATTTTAATAAAGAAAAGAGCACACCTCTGCTTATTATACTGAAACTGCAGAACAGTAAAAATAATAATTTTAAGAGTTCTATGGTGAAGTTACAGACTACTTATGAGAATCAGCAATTAGACCAACACCAGTCTTCCCAAAATAAATAATAGATACTAGAAAATAATGGAACAATTTTCAAAATGCTAAGAGAAAATTGCCACCAAATTCAAATTTTATAACTAAATAATTCAGGGAGACAAGTTAGAGATTTTTCAAACAAAAGCAGGTAATTTACTAATCACAAGTCCTCACTAAAATAAAGAAGGGTGAAATACATAAAGCAAGAAATGAAACACAAAAGAAAAGGATAGGATGCAAAAAGTGGTAGTAATTATTAATTGGTGGTAGGCAAAAAATAATAATGATTTATGGAGGGAAGAAACATTAGAAGGAAAAATTGGAGTTAAAATCATAAGTCCTTGGCTTGTTTGGGAGGAGAGTGGAAAAATTAATTAACTTAATTTTTAATTAATTAACTTTGTTGCCAGTTATGTATGTTAAAATGTATGCATAATCATTAACAGAAAATGATAAAATGAGGTAGATATGAATCTAGATTTGTCAGAAATTACAACACATGAAAATGGGCCACTCTCACCATTTCAAAGCTAGAGAATCTCAGACTAGATTGAGACAGGAGCAGAGACAGACAAAGGGAGGGAGGGTGAGAAGGAGAGAGAGAGAGAGAGAGAGAATCCAGTTACATGCTCTTTAAAAGAAAATGTTGAAAATCAAAGGACAAAAGCAGATAAATCAGGAGATATATCAACTAAAGAGAAGATTTATCTACTTTAATAACAAAGAAGAGTTTGTTAAGGCAAAAAGAATGACAGATTGTGAGATGCTTACAATGTCTAAAACTGACTAGAGACCAATATCTAGATTGTATAGGATCTCCTGACAAGAAAGAGGCAAGAACTACAATAGAAAAATATGCAAAGGATTTGGGCAGGTGGACTAGAGTGCCAGCTGGGCTCCCTCTGCCCTCTGTACTTTTCTCTGAACGTCACTGCCATTATCGTCCACTGTAAATGTCTGTCTTCATGGCTAAGTGATGGCCAGCAACCAGCATTCCTGTGGCCTTTCATTTTAGTTCCAACTTGAAATAATCCTGGGGAAGGACTCTGGCTTAGCTGGGTCAGGTACCCTCCTTGAGGCAGGGCAAGGTCCTCTGACTGGTGGCTTCTCCTAGAACCCTGTGGTTGAATAAGGGTCCTTCTCTAAAAGAAAGAGGGAGGTAGTGCTGGTCTCAGGAGGAGGGCTCAGCAGACAAGACGATTGAGACTTCCTATGGAAGGGAAGAGAACACGCTCTAGCAGACACTGAAAAGGAGATGTGGTCCTGCTGAGGGAAAAGAGGTAGCCTGAATGAAGGCACTGGTACTAGGGAAAAAGGGAAGGGTCCTGGATGGAACAGGGTTTGTATTAGATTTTTACTCCTGTTGGAACAAATCACCATAAAATGTAGTGGCTTTAAAACAACACCAATTTACTGTCTTAGAGTTGTGGAGAACAGAAGACCTAAAATCAAGATGTTGGTAGGCCCGTGGTCCTTCCGGAGGCTTTTGTGGAGAATCTGTTTCCTTGCCTTTCCTGGCTTCTAGAGACTGCCTAATCCTTTGGCTTATGGCTCCTTCCTCCTCAGAGTCAGCAGGTTAACATCTTGAAATCTCTCTCCCTCTCACCTTTGTTTCTGACTCTGACACTCCTGCCTCTCTCTCCTAAGGACCCTGTGATTACACTGGGCCCACCCAGATAATCCAGAATAATCTCCTATTCTAAAACAATTAATCACATCTACTTAAGTCCTTTTTGCCATGTAAGGCAACATGTGTTCACAGGTTCTGAGTATTAGGGTGCTCAGACACTGGGGAGGTCATTGTTTTGTCTATTTCAGGGTTCAATCAAACCAGAACCAATAGAAGATACACATATATGTATGTATATGTATTTGTATTTCAAGGAATTTGCTTATACAACTGTGGGGGCTGGATAAGCAACTCCAAAATTCATAGGGCAGGCATTCAGGAAAAGATGATCACAGGCATTGGGCCAAAGCTCCTGTTCAGGGGCATCTATCTTTTTCATTCTGTCTCTTCCTCTTTCTTTCCTTCCCTCCCTCCCTCTCTCTAGCTTTGTTCTCTCACACCTGCTTTTAAGACCCTCTGATTAATTGAATCAGGTCCACCCAGACTATCTAGGATAATCTTCCTTACTTAAAGTCATCTCGCTATATATTGTAATGACATCTGCAAATTTCCTCCACAGCAACACCTACCTTAATGGTTGATTGAATAACTGGGGACTGAAGCCTAGCCAGACTGACACATCAGAAACAATGTCACAGGGGCAAAGGGCAGTGACATTCAGGACATGTACATGACAGAATGTGGCAACAGCAGGCAGAGGGCTCCAAGAAATGTGAGAACTCCCAGGCAATAGACAACCCCAAAAGGAGTGCCACAGGAGCCAGAGGGGCTTTGCCGAGATCACTGAGGGGAGGAAGGCGTACTTTGGGGTGAGTTGCTGCAAGGAGGCCTAGAGTGAGGCATTCCATCCGTTTCCATCCACTTCCCATAACTGGAGTCTGCTTCCCTTCTCTACGCTGATCAGATCCCAGCATGTCACCAGTGCCTTGATACTCCTTCCTTATGTTGCTTATCAGTATTTGTTCTGTTGAGGTCACAGGCCCCTGGGCTGCAGACATGAGTAGATAGCCGTGTTGGAAAGGTGGGTGAGCTCATGTCTGCTGCTCCTAGGGCTGCAGCTGGTAGGCGTCAAGTATTTGCTTAGCTAATCTTTTCCCATCTAAAGATGCTTATTGATGATTTCATTCATGAGTCTTGAAACCTACAGGTAGCAATCTCAGCCAAAACACACCAGGTATGGATGATGAAAACACATTCCCTTGCACTTGCCTCTGACAACTCTAGTGAGGTGGCATGGGGGAGTCAAAGGAATGGGGAGGTGGACAAAAGTACACAGTCAGGGCTGGTGTGCCGGCCTCTACCAACAGTACAGCCAGAGCCACACCATGTGAGGACACCTCATGTCAGATGGGCAGATGCACAAGGGGAATGCTGAGAAATCATGAGATTTCTCGATTTTACCCCCCCCCCCCTTTTTTTTTGGTAATGGATTTGCATACAGAGGTTGGACCTTGTCTCCAGGAAAGAGATATCTGGAAGGAAAGATTTAGGTTAAAGCTCAAGAGGACCTACGTGAGTCTCAGGTGGTAGTTCCCTAAGTGTGGTTCCTGTACTAGCAGCATCAACATTACCTGGGAGCTTGTGATAAATGCAGACTCCTGGGCCCTATCCCAGAGCTTCTGAATCTAAAACTGGAGGTGAGGCCCAGCCAGCTGTTTCAACAAGCCCTCTATCTAATTCTCATGCACCCTGAAATTCCAGAACCTCTATTCTGAGGCAAGGCACAGATCGGAGCACTGATTCACATCAGAGGTCACTGGACTGTCTGTGATATCCTTGTCTCCAAGATAGTCACTAAAGTGACGTATGGGAAGTGATCCCAGTAAACTGAAATGATTCCCAGGAAACGTGGGTCTCTCAAGTGGAGCCACAACTGATGGGAGGAACTTGGGGGACCTTCTTGCTACATGTAGCCTGAGGCAAAGCCAAGGGCTGTGCAGCTCAGGCCCTGACACCTGCCTCTGGGCCACGGAGAAGGGAGGATGGGGAGGGTGCAGAGGGCAGTGTGCTCAGCCTGGAGGAGCATGACCAGCCACACGTTGGAATTCAGAGAATCTCCGGAGGTGCCTTGGGCCCACAGACTTGCTGTACCAGGCTGAGTGACGTTGCAATCTCTTTTTTTACCCCCAGGTAGTTTGGAAACGGCAAATGTTCTCAGGGGCTGAGGTCAGGGGTGTTCGAATTAATGATATTTATAGCTTAAAATTAAATCCTGTAGGTAAACAGAGAATTTGAGAAATGTGCTCACCTTTCCCCTTGCTCCTACTCCTTCCCTCATTTCCTGTGTTTGGACTGGACATGTCACAGTGCACAGAAGACCTTGGCACCCTGAGGGAGGCCTCCCCACAGTGATGGAGATCACTGTGGCCCTGTCCCCTTGTCACTCCCTGGGGTCCTGGGCAGTGGTGTGGGAGGGGGTGCCAGAGGGTGTGGGTAGCAGGGAAGGATGTTCTGGTGGCTCTTATCTAAACATGGTTTTCCGGTGGGAAAGAGACTAGCATGCCTTGCTTGACTTCCTGCCTTGACCTCTAGTATAACAGTTTCCTTTCTTCTCGAATACCAGCCTAGGACCTGAGGAAATTTTCCAAGAGAGGCTTTGGACATTTTCTGCAGTGTTGCCTGCCTCTCTCTCTCTCTCTCTCTCTCCTTTCTGCCTGAAGACTGGTTCCCACCCAGCTTTTCTACCTTTCCCTATGCAGGCTCACTGGTGTTTCTCCCTCCTTGCCCTCCTGGCTGAGCTGAGGACTGGAACTGGGAGAAAGGCAAACAGAGGGGAGGTGGGGAGAGGGACACCTTGAGAGACACATAGGAAAGTCAAAGAGGCAAGGTCACAGAAGGAGTGGCCCTCTGTCTGCAAGAGTCCAGAAAGAAGCTGAAGCAATGGAGAGAATAGAGCTGGAATAGCTGGCCAGGGATGCCGACAGAAGACCACCTACATCCTGATGCAGACTTCTACCCATCTGGAGGCTAGACGAAAGACTCAACTTGGACCAAATCATGTATGTTGCTAGCAACCAACCTATTTCTGTCAACCTCCAGATCCTTCACCTTTAAAAGCCAGAGTTCTTCTGTCCCAGAGAGCCTTGTTAAAGGCCTGTGTATCCTCCTGATTCATTTTTTTTTTTTTTTTTGAGAGAGATGGTGGGAGTGAGCAAGGGGCAGAGAGAGAGGGAGAGAGAGAGAGAATCCCATGAAGGGCAGAAAGAGGGAGAGAGAATCCCACGCAGGCTTTGCACAGTCAGCGCAGAGCCTGAAGTGGGGCCTGTGCTCACCCGAAGCAAGGCTTGAACTCAGATCCGTCAGATAATGACCTGATTCTTCTGCAAATTTAGCAAGTGAAGTTCTGTTAGGAGGTATGCCCCAGGGCTCCATTTCCAGGCATCTCACAGATGGTAACTTGCAGCTGTGTAGAGTCTAACAAAACATAGGGTTCTTTGGCCTCAGGGAGAGGGAACAAAAGGTAACAGAGATAATGGGATAAGACATCTTCCCATAGCAGCATTCTTGCAATGTTGACACCCAAAGAATGTCAACATTGCATAAAGCCCAAAGGGGATTTATTTCAAAACCCCACATATAGCTATTGAGTCACCATTTTATTCTGGAGATTGATCCTTATATTCCATGTGGTCCAAAAGAACTTATCCTCTCTTCCTGGGTATGAGGTTGAATAGCTGTCAGAAGTAAGGCTCACTATCTGTAGAGGCACCTGCTGGCCAGCCAGCCTGAAACCCAGGGATGGCTCCCCTGGATGTCCGCTTGGGTCTGCCCCAGCCCCATTAGTCTATATGTGCCTCTCACCACTCACCATGTTCCCACTGTCTTTTGAGTTCCCTCTTTCCATTTCCTTGGTCTTCAGATCCTCACTCACTACCTCCCATTTTCCCTTAGTCATCAAGTCATTGCCTTCCCTGGAGCTTTTCTCCTGCTGATGTCCCCTGGTCCACTGCCTCTTCTGACTGGAGGCTTCCTCTACCTGTTCCAAAACCTTGCATTGGCCTACCTGCCTCCAGTTGTCCTATTCTCTCCTCTATCCCTCATCCTGTTACAGTTTAACCTTTCTAAAAATGTTTGACGTGCATTATGTCTTCCCAGAAGTCTTCAGTGATGGCCAAAGAGAGATAAGATTCTGTGGCTTTCCTTGGGCACCAATCCTCTTTCCTGACTAGGTTTTCCCCTCTCACCTAGCCAGAACTTTCTCAGACTAACCAGATCATTCCCTGACCCCAATCCTGTCGTGCTTGTGTTTTTCCATTCCTCATCTTGCCTCCTGGGCTAGGATGACCCCTTTGTTCCCCTCCACTTTCTGACATTCTCCTCATCCTCAAAAACCCAGCTCTGACCTCATTTTCTCCAGGGACCTCTCCCTCACCTTCTCATATTCTGAGTGCCTCTGGCACCATTACTTGTATCATTCCTCTAGTGTCTGCCATATTGCCTTGAGAGTAGTTACTACCACTATTGTGTACATATGTTTCATCTTACTAATACACTGCCCCAGAAGGGTCTGGCCCTACTTGACCCTTGGTCTCTTCTGGAATATGCTTGGCTCATGGTGCTGTTCAATAAATATCTGCTTACTACATTATTTTTAATGTTCCTTCTGGGCAAAATTAGCAATAATGTACCCCCCCTCCCCAACATACACACACACAGCCCCTAGTAAAATCTATCAGCACTGGCAAGCCAAAGAATTGTAAACTATATCTGCACCTTTGGCAGAGGAGGTGCGGTTTCAGTCGTCTTAGGGAGATACCACATCCAGTGAAGGGTAAGTCTTGACTTGTGTGTGTTTTGAACTAAGTGAGGATTTTAAGAGTGGACCTGCCCCCCCAACCCTGAATAATCATGATTGCCCTGGAATCACAGCTGTGATGGCATTAAAGTGATGTTCAAACAGAGCTTGGTAAGGAAATCACAGGCCGACAAGGAGGTCTGGGCAGGGAGGACACAGGAGAGTGTTCTAGGCCGAGAGCAGCACGTGCAGGGGGCATTACCCAGATGAAGAGAGATGTGTTTAAGGAATAGACACAAGTGCAGTGTGATGGGGCTTGCACCACCTCCCAGAGCCAGCCACAGAGAGGAAGGAGGCCTCTTACAGGTGTGCCTGCTGGCAGGCATGGTTTAGAGGGAGTCTGGAAAAGGAAAAGTCTGGAAAAGCAAGTCAACCTGGAGCTATGTCCTTTATAAGATCTAGAAAAAATGGTGAGTAGATATTCTTTGGCAAAATGTCTGCATACGATTCTCTGATGCTTGTGAGAACTTACCATCGACCAAGGAGACAAGTCTTTCTACACGGCAGCTTTGAAAGGTACGAGGTAAACCGTTTCAGTTGGAGGAGAGAAGGTGTCCCCTGCCCCATCACATTTTACATGGGTTTCCTGTAACTATTGGCTCACATGGAAAAGAGGTCTGTGTGTTTGGGGAAAATTCTCATGAAACATGAGCAGTCAGCACCATCCAGTAGTGAATAGAAGGCAGAGGAACCTGAGAACGAGTAAGAAGACACCCAGGGTTGCGGGAGCAGAGCCTAAATTGGGCAAGCACATCAAGGATGGGAACAGGGGTGAGGCAGGAAATGGGTGCCCAGCACAGAAGGTCCTGGCTGTCAGTGTTTGTCCACAGTGGACAATAAGTGAGTAATAGAGGAATTAAGGAAATAGCTGGGGTGAGTTTGGAGGGACTTAACAACTAGAAAAATAAAGCGAGGTGCCTGCGTGGTTCAGTTAGTTAAGCATCTGACTCTTGATTTTGGCTCAGGTCATGATCTCACGGTTCATGGGATCAAGCCCCCAGTCAGGCTCTGTGCTGACAGCATGGAGTCTTCTTGGAATTCTCTCTCTCTCTCTGTCTCTGCCCCTCCCCTGCTTTCTCTTTTGTGTTCTCTTTCTCTCTCTCTCAAAAAATAAAGCAACCTACTTCCTCAAGCAGCTGGAAAGCAGGTGAGAGCACTCTCCTGAGAGCTGGAGGAGGTAATGTGGTGGCCCAGAGAAAGTGACACAGGTTTCTGTGAGGGTCAGCCGAGGACCCCTGAGCCAGAGGGACAGGATTCTGTCACTGAACCAAGAGGATGAAGACCAAGGCATGTCCCCTGCACTTCTAATGATTGGCAAAAGCCCTTGGTATTCCTTGGCTTATAGACACATCAATCCATTCTCTCCCTCCATTGCCCTGTGTATCTCTGGATCCCAGTTTCTTCTTCTCATAAGGATGCCAGTCATTGGGTTGGGGCCCATATTATTCTAGTATGACCTCACCTTAACTTGATTACATCTGCAGAGAGCCTATGTCCAAATAATGTCACATTCCTGGGTACCAGGAGTTAGGGCTTTGACCCTAACACAATCCAAGGACACAGTTAAACCCATCATACCCAGCAAGGAAGCTGGGGGCAGCATAGGCAGTAGAGAATGTCCTTAGCAGTTTTCTGTGAGTTCCAGGGGCTAAGAGAGTTTGGTGTAGAGAGACATGAGATCAGTCATGAAGATCATAACAAAGAGTGTTGGGGGACCACCACTGTAGGTGGTATAGTCCTTTGGGTCCATATCTTTGATATTTTGTCATGGGCCAGTGGGGAAACTGAGATTACCGGGTTACACGCCATTGCTGTGATCTATAGGAGGTCAAGTGGCAGAATCTGGAATCATGATCATTGCTTAGCACTTAGGGAAGACATTTTATTCCCTTGAGGTTATGATGGGATAGAGACAATTGAGTGTGAGACAAAGAACCCTTTCCTTCTGACATCCTTCCAACTGCCACCAGAAGAACAGAGGGAAGGAATAACCAAAGAAGTGTGGTGATTTTCCTATGTAGGAGCAGTCAATTCCCTCTGTTGCAGGTTGGGTTTTCTTTTTTGTGCCTCCTGAATGTCTTATCCTGGATGCCAAGGGTCTGCTCCACCTGGGGCCAAGTTATTAGGGGGCTGCATAGCTTTCATGGAGTAATGAGATTTTGGAAAAGTGTGGGTATCTGTGAGATCAGCCCGTGAATCCTGGGTCCCTCGGCATGCAGGGGAATGCCAGGGTGATAAGGATGGGGTGTGACAATGTTCCCAAGCAGGAAAGCATGTCTCTGCCAGTGACAGACCTGTTGCAGGGGAGTCCCCACCTGTGTGGGTGCACGTGGTGGGAGTGGCGAGCTGAGCACACCTGTCTGATGCATGTGTGTGCACGTGTGCATGTGTGCGTGTGTGCCTGTGCTATAGCCTCGGGAGGCACTCTGACACCAGGGCAGCAGGAGGGAGAGTGCTGACAGGGAGCGGTGCCCAGCACAGTGGCTGGGCCTGGGCCAATGGGCGGCCACACACATGTCAGTGCCTGGGCCTCTCAGAGTGGGCAACGGCTCACCCTCCTCTCAAACACCTGCTGTGTTTGACTCTTTTGCAGGTTCTTGACACTTTGTTCTCAGGCCTCTCCTGTGGCTTTGATGGGCTGAGCGTGCTGTGATTTATCCAGAACTCTGAGGGAGGCTATGGACTGGTCTTCCCAGAGCTGATGCTGCTGAGGCCCAGCATCGGTGGGTGGGCACAGGCTGCCCACTGTGGGGGTTTCCTGGGCAAGGGCTCTTTCCTTATTCTGCCAGGAGACCCACGAAACCTTCTCAGGCTCTTCACCTGGTGGCCCCCGGCCACACCCAGACACTCACTCACCACTCCCTCCTCACCGCTCAGGGCAAGTCTCCAGTCTCTTGTCTGCTAAAAGACCCGGAAAGGCCAAGAGTCAAAGATGGGTCTAGGCTTTCATTTCTCCAAGAGGAGATGCTTGGGAGCTCTGATTTGGAGCTAGTCCAGCACTAATTCAGAGGAAAGTGAAAGAATTTATAAGGGCTTGCTAAGTAACTTACCAGCCTCCAGAACTTTTTTGGAAGATAAATGAGTACAATAGAAGGAAAAAAGCCTACCTATTTGTACAAGGAATTTTCAATCACTTTTGATAATTGCACATCCACTTACTTAGGGTTTTTGGGTGCCGAGGTTACCAGTGGTGCAATTCACTAAAATGTATTCCTTCCCTTTGATTTATTCATTATCAAGCATTTGTGGAGCCATCGCCTCTTCCTCATAAAGTAGCAGCCGCGCTCTGTGGTCATTCTCCTCCTCTGCCCTGCTGGCAGGTGACAGGTACATGCTAGGTTCCAGGATTGCCGCAGGGCCCAAAACACTCATGGTGGTTGTAATTGCAGTCTGGGCTCAGTGCCCCATAGGAACAGAGAGTGTGTAACAGGAGGGCCACTCTTTGCCACCAGAAAGACAGGTGAGTAGAAGCTAACCAGGTGAGGGGACAGGAGTAAAGAGCCCCCAGGTAAAGTGAATGGCTCTGAGGCAACACCTCATCTCACAGGGGCCGTGAATTTTCCACTCAGTTTTCACTTTCTACAACAGGCTGAACATAGGAGAAAAGGCCCAGGTGGTGGGTAGTGCAGCGAGAGCAGAAGGTAGACAGGGGCTAGATGGGGGAGGGAGGTGCCTCTAGGCTGGGACACTTTGCTTGTTTTCACTTTGAGATGGAGGGAATCTATTGGAGGGTCACAACAGGCTCTGATATTCATTTTCAGAACATCATGCTGACATAGTATGTGATTGTATTTCGGTAAAGTACAAACAAAACACGCAGACTAGCCCATTGGCTAGAAGCCACTAACCCATGTGGCTAGAAGTCAGGAGAATCATTCTGCTGGAGGTGGAGAGTGGTGAGAGGGGTACTTGGGCTTTTGGGAAGCAGGACATGTTCTGTTTTTCAATCTGTACACTGGTCCTTTAAGTGTCCTCAGTTTGTGAGATTTTACCAAGTTGTACTCTATGACTTAGGCCTTTTGTGTGTGAATGTTATACTCAAAGCTCTTAAAAGATGACTCCTTGGGGGAAGGAGGGGTGCCTCGTGGCTCCAGTGGTTAAGCGTCTGACTCTTGATCTTGGCTCAGGTCATGCTCTCACAGTTCATGAGATTAAACCCTGCTTAGGATTCTCTCCCTCCCTCTCTCTCTGTCCTTCCCTGCTCATGCTCTCTCTCTCTCAAAAATAAACAAATAAACTTAAAAAAAAATATGACTCCTGGCTAAGGAACAGATTGGAGGGAGGAAGGCGTGAGCTTAAGAAAAGGGTAGGAACCTGATTGCAGCCAGGCGAGATCTGACAGTGGCTGGAGTGGAGGGCGGCAGTGGAGCTGGAGACCATGAGCTGGATTTGAGTCTTGGTTTGGAGGTTGAAGTCCCGGGGTGAGAACTGACATTGAGAAGAGGAGATCCAAGGTAAGATCATGGTTTGGGGCGTGGATTTCAGATACTGGGGGAGAGTCAAAGCTGAAATGTGTGGAATGCAGTTCATTGCAGGACCTGGGCTAGAGGAGGATGGGTCTGCCCTCCAGCGATGGCAGGACTTCAGCATCCCGCCAGGGTGGCCCTGTGGGGGCTGGTGGGCGAGGTTCCCAGGGCCAACGTGTGTAGAGAGATGGGCAAAAAGGCTGAGGACAGAGCACAGATACCACCCTTTTCAGGTGGGGAGCCAGAAAAGGGCTCCCCCAAGGATTTCTAAGAAGGGACAGACAGAGCAAGAGGGATGACAAGTAATATCACAAAGGTGAGGGAAACCAAGTGTGTCAAATGCTAACAAAACTTAGAGCCACCGTTGGAGGCCACTGGATTGGCAATTAGATAACCAGAAATCTTGCTGAAAACAACTTCAGGGATGCTTCCTTCCACCAAAGTCTCATAAGATCGGGTAGCTCGGTGGGGCAGGGTGATGGCCTGATTTGGCGTCAGCTGGCTGTCTACCATTTACCAGCTATGTGACATGAGACAATTGTGTAAGCTTCCCTGAACCTCCATTTCCTCATCCATAAACAAAAGGAATCCTACCTACCTCTCAGGGCAGTACGAGGACTAACTTAACGGAGCAAATATTTATTGGACATTTATTATGTGCCAGATGGTCAGCCAGATGCAGAAGATACAGGGTGACCAAGACTGATGAAAGGGAAAGAGAAAAAAGTAAGCAAACAAGATGATGTGAAGAAAGCAGACAGCCCCTCAGTGCTCCCCCATGGCCACGAGCCAGCCTCCCTTCTGGCCAGCTTCCTGGGGATCAGCTCTCAGGGTTCCAGGCTCTTCTCACTCCACATCCCCCATCCCCACTTTCTCTGTGAAAAACTAGCTTTCCCTTCCTTGCGGGCTTAATCTTCAAACCCTTCAGAGAAGCAAGGGAAAATATTAACATCCTATCTTGTTACTGCAAAGAATAGCAAGGATATAAAATAGATAAAGTCTCCATATTAATACAGTCTGGATGTTCTTTTCCTGCCATAAATGGATTCAAAGAAGTTTCCCTAATAACGCCTTATTTCAATCTAACAAATTACTTTTGTGCCAACTTCCAAGAAAGACAAATGGCACTTGTACTCCATGAAGGGAAGCTTTTCTGAATTAAAAAAATAATAATAACTTTGGGAATTTCTGAGGAAGAATTTGGACACATATTTACATAAATGTCAATGATATGTTTGTTTCAAAGTGTTTGTTTTTCTGGGGACACTTGAGCACCATACTTCTAGCTAATCTGATAAATTCATTTAGTCTCATGTGCTCATGTCTCATCTCTTCCAGAAATTTGATTTCTAAAGCCCAGAACTGCAGGTCCCTATTATATCAGGCAGTCTCTCACCCTCTGTCCTCCATTTTATTTTCCCTCTCAAATGCTACCAGATCAATCTAGCCATCTGCCTTCTCCCTCCCTGGGGCCAGGTGCCAGACAGGCACCAGCAGGATAAAACCTAAGACAACCACAACCAAAAGTGTTTGAGAATCACTAGTGTTAGCAGCTAGAAAGCTCATGTAGCTCCCTTTCCTGTGCCCGGTGTCCCCTCCGACAAGGACTGAATGGCAATCCCCATATCTCTTTACAGATGGTTCTGATCTTTGTACTTGCAAGGCCCCCAGGGCCCGGGCTTATCAAGGGCCTGTTCTGGCTCATAATAACATTAAACACAAAACACACAAAATGACAACAAAAACTACAGAATTATGCAGATTGGGACCTTCAAGGTCCATTCTAGTTTCATCTTACAGGCGAGAGTTTTCAGGTGAGATTTTTATCTAAGCTGAGTAGACTAGACTAAACAATGGCCAAAAGATCTTTTTTCTAATTCAGAGCGTCAGAGACCTGACTCCAAACAGGACCCCCCAGGCAGTGTGAAAGCGGGAGAGCATCCACCTGTGCATGATGTCCCTCTGTGCCTGCTGTGGTTTCCAGTGGCCTCCTGGCCTCCACTGAGCCTCCCTCCTCCCTGAAGCAGCTCTCACAGACCTCAGAGAGTGGCCTTTGTCTGTCATATTAGGAGAACCCTGCCATATAGTAAGGCCATTCTGTGGACAGTAGAGGCTGGCAAGGGGGCGCTGGAGAGAACAGACAGGGGCCTGGCTTGACCACTTCCCCTCCCAGGCGGGGTCCCAGTTACAACTCTCCAGTCTGGCTACTTCCTTCTTAAGGAACAAGGAGGCTGTGGTGGAAATCATGTTTTTCTTCTTAGATTATCCTGATTTTTATACTTCCAAAGGTCTCCCAGGGCCCTGTCATATCAAAGGCTTTTTCTAGTTTATAATAATACTAAAGATACCTTTTATTATTGCCCCTATGAATACCACCAACTTTGACCCTAGGCTGGCTATTTTGAATCTCTGAACTTTATCTTGTTCAGGCATTCTTCCTGCATGGGAAAATATTTGATTTCCTGAATCATTTCTTGAAAGAGACGTTCCCCTTTGGGGCCACTGGGCCATGGTTGGGATCCAAAGCCACACCCTGCAGAAGGTACAGGAGGGGTAAGCCAGCCGACTGATGAAGGAGGCCTTTCACCTCTGAGTCCTTGCTTTCTTCCTTCTTTTTCTTGTGTCAGGACAGGGGAAAGGGATCCCTGTTTCCCATCCAACTCTGTCTGAGGGGCCTTTCAAGTGGGCCTCAGAGGAGCTAACACAGAGCCTCCTCCCCTTTCAGATGCCTTGGTCTGTCAGGTCACTGGGAAACGGCGAGCATCACCCTTTCTGAGTTCTCTTCTTCGTCCCCGTTGCACTAGGGCATCTTGAGCCCAGGGCCTCACCTCCAAGGTCTTACCCATGTGGTGAACTGCCAGCCAGGACTGAGATTGGGCTATGAGGGTAGAGACACTGAAAGACGCAAATACATGTGGAGATGGGCAGACACCTAGAGCCAGCACCACCTTCCCACCATGTGCCTTCTTTTGGAGATACCACTGGAAATAGCACTTTGTGGAAGATTCTGATCAAAGAAATGAGGTATCAGAATGCATGAATGTAGTAGGGAGGTCGTGGGGGAGAGTTGTAGAGAAAGACCTGGATACACGTTTTGGTTTGTCTACTTAGTCCACAGACAGGTGTATACTGCTTTTTTTTCTCCGTTGTAAAAGTGGGCACAGAATTATCAATTTGTTTGCTAGACCTAGCATCAGGAAAGACGTTGCGTTTATGATTCAAGATGGCAGACCAGGCACATATTTGTCTCCCCTCATCTCCATCACCCTCAGTATAATGAGAGTGATGAATAAAAGAATGGCGAAAGCCAGTAACAGAAAAGAGAAAGGAGAGATTATGAGTAGGTGAACAGTTGCAATAATCTCAGTAAGACGGAGGCAGCTGAGAACGTCGATGGGCCGAGGAAGGCCCACTGTCAGGTGCACACATGGGGCCTGCAGCGTGTGGAACCCTTGCACTGGGCACAGCCCTAGAGAGCAACCAATGTAGAATGTGGAGGGCTGGCAGAGATAGAGATGGGAAGTGGGGCCGAACCCCAAGGGGTTCATATAGAGCATCCGTTTACCCTTGGGAAACACAGGCAACCTTCAGCTGAGGAACCATCAGCTGGCACACATGCACACTAAGGGAAGCTTTGCGCCTTCTGGCTCCCCGCCTGCTTGCCGCAGAGCAAAGTGATCCAGTGTTGGGTCACTTGGTAGATCCAATATGGTAGAACTATTGCAAGTTGGAAGGAACTGGGAGAGGGGTGGGAAATGTAGGAATACACGAGCTAAATCCTCTCCTCTAATGGCATGCAGTCCAAAGTGATAAATCAGGAGACTGCAGAACAAGCATGTTATTTTGATATGTGTGGATGTAATCCACCGAACAGCTCAGACCAAAGGTGGTTGTCCCTGACCTCCTGCTGCACTGGTGCTGGGCTTGAGCTGAGGGCAGGGCGGGGCCTTGGCAGTCTAAGCCCTTCCGTGTTACCTGATTTTTAAAAACATATGCACGTCTTAGGTTGATACAAAATGAAGGGAGAGAATGAAAAAGAGAAAAGAAGTGTAAATGGATTTCTGATTACATACGAGAGATTCCAGTTGACTGTGGAAAGGGGGTTCCGAATGCCAGCTGTTGCTCAAACCCAGGAGGGTCTTCAGTGTGGCTCTGCAGCTCTGATGCTTCCTGAGAGACGTGTGAGCCTGTCTGGGGTGTGGTCAGCTCCAGCCAGGGGGGACAGGAGCGGCAGAATGGTCTCTAGAGCCAGATTTTGACTCCAGAGGTTGGAAGAATGAAAGCAAGCAGTGCCTTGGGGTCTCCGCCCTCACTCAGAGAACTGCCCTCAGCACACCCCTGAACTCTCCCTGAATTGCTGGGGAGGGTGAGAATAAGGTCTCACTGTGCTCTTCTTTTCTCTTTCTTCTCTCTCCTTCCCTCCCTCCCCCTTCCTCCCTCACTCCTTCCTTCCCTCCTTTCCTCCCTTCCCTTCTTCCAAAAAATAGTTCCATTTAGATTCCTGGCAGCTGCCATTTATGGAGGGAAGTAGTTGTTCAAACTGGGAGGTCACAGCCTAGGTCTCAGTCCAGCCCCACCTCCTGCTCCTGAATGGTTTTCTTCCTACTCCTAGCCTCTCTTGGTAGATTAAATTATCTCAGAGATGTCACATCCTAGTGGACATCATGTATCAAGTGAATTTTTTAGAGTTTTGCCTTCCCTAGGATGTGTGTGTACAAAATCAGAATTGGTGGACAGCAGAGTCCATGATTAAACAGGTAGCAACCTCATAGGCATCACATTTCAGAACCTCTGCCCAGTGTCCCTATAATCGTGAGTGGATGCCTCAGATCATAGTCATAATGCTTAGTTTGGAAAAGAGGGTGATGGACATGTAAAGGACACTGTGTATTAGCTGCACTTTGACCCTTTCTCATTTATCTTGAGCTGCGAAGGTTTCCCTCCTTGTCCTTATGGCTTACCCTCTATGGTGGTATTACTTACATCTTGAAGCTTCGCTGGGGCCCAGGGCCTCACTCTGAACCCTCACTTGGCATCTCAGCCATCTTGTCAGCCTTTTGGAGCTCATTGGTACATGTAGCAAAAAGATTTCTCTTCTTTAGAAGAAAGATCTTCATGACCACCCCAGTTTCCCTGCTTACCTCCTCTCCAAGCCTCCTCATCATGTTTGTTAGGGTTGAGAGAAGGAATGGGGTTGCGGGCATGAGCATTTGGGTCTAAGAGCTTCCCTTCTACCACGCCTTGCAGAAATATTCCCCTGTGTTAGCCTTCTCCTCGAGCTTCCTTCTACAAGATGTTCCAAAAGACATGTACAGTTTTACACACACACGGAAACCTAGCTGCTTATATTGGCACACCACACAAACATAGCCATTTACGTGGGTTCTGACCCTTTCAAAGTGGGCTCTTTGAATAAATAAATGTATTCCAATGACATTACCAATGCTCATATTAAAAAACAAAACCAAACTGTGGAACTCCCTTCAAAGCCTCAGAACATTATCTTGAATACCTTCATGGTTGCAAGTCCTTTTAAAATCAGTTTTTCCTTAAATCAACTTTATTGAACTCTACTTTATATACAAAAGTGCACAGATTTTAAATGATTGATGAGTTTTGCCAAATGTATACACCTGTGTAAATACTGCCACAATCAAAATATAAAATATTTCTACTACCCCAGAAAGCCCCTTCAGACATAAATGCGAATGTTGAACTTTTTAGTTTGGGTTTAGAAAAATCCAACAGTGACTTAGTATTGAGCCAAGAAAATGAGTGGGGCAGCAGAGTGGATAAATGTGATTTTGTGCCTTGAGACCTATGTGGCTTATAGACTGATCAAAGGCAGCACTGAGGGGGCATTCATAAATGACTGAGGACAGATCACTGGAATGAACCTGCAGCTTCCTCAGTGGCTCTGATGGACGAATTTCTTGAGCAAGGACTCATGAGTTAGAGTATTTATTTATTTTATCTGTTTACTTATTTTTGAGGGGGGGGGAAGGGAGGGAGGGGGAGAGAGAGAGAGAGAGAGAGAGAGAGAGAGAGAACCCCAAGCAGGCTCCTCACTATCAGTGAGGAGCCTGATGTGAGGCTCAAACTCACAAACAATGAGATCATGACCTGAGCCAAAATCAAGAGTCAGACGCTTAACCAACTGAGCCACCCAAGCACCCCATGAGTTAGAGTATTTAAAGAAACATTCAGGGGCTCCTGGGTGGCTCAGTTGGTTAAGCGTCTGACTCTTGATTTTGGCTCAGGTCATGATCTCACTGTTCATGGAATCAAGTGTGATTCCCCTCATCAGGCAGAGTTGACGGTGAGGAACCTGCTTGGGATTCTCTATCTCCCTCTCTCTGTCTCTCTCTGCCCCTCCCTTGCTCACGCATTTCTCTCTCTTTCTCTCAAAATAAATAAACAAAATTAAAAAAATAAAGATAAAGACACATCTATTCACTCAACAACAATTGAGCTCTGATATGGACCGGGCATTGTTCCAGGCAATGGGGAAGTGGCACCTTAAAAACCATTCATCATCTTTCCTCTGTGCAGTCTCTGTCTGGTGGGGCAAGATGCCAATAAGTGGCAATGATATAATTTAGGAAGCAAGAAGTGCCATGAGAAAGAAAAAACAATATAGTGAGGGGATTGAAGATGATAGGGAGAGAGAGGGTTCGGTTGGAGAAGTATGGTGAAAGTTGGCTGAAAGCTGGTGATGAGGTTGGCTCTGTGAGGGGGTGTAGGATGTGGAAAGGTGCCAGCTGGCTCTAGGCAGAGGCTCCCACCTAGTATCTGGGGGGGGGGGGGGGGAAACGGGGAATTTCTGTGTTTCCTGGAGAGAGCAAAGGCAGATCTTTCAGGAAAGATTGGAGACAGATTTTTTTTTTCTCCCACTGTCCTCACCTTCCTCTCATGAGACTGCTGGGGAATTTGGTAGAGGTTAGTCATTCCTATTAATTCATTACTAATTTGGTTAGAGGGAGACTGGTCTTTTCTGAGCTTTATGCTCAGAAACTTGGATATTCCAAAACTGAACTCACTGTCCTCTCACTCCATATACACTCCCCTGCCTGGGGCCCCATCTTGCCTTGCACACACAGCCTTGCCCCCTTCCTGGCCCTGAGGCTGGAAACTGCCCCTTTTCTTCCAACTCAAATCACTGGCAGCCTTGTGAATTCAACCTTTGTGGGTGCCTCCCTGGATCTCCGCTGCCCGACCTTTCGTCCTGATCTCATACTTTCTCCCAGGCTGTTATGACAGCCCTCACTCCTCTGCTAGATGCTGCTGCCCTTAAGGCCAACCATGTGCCAAGCCTCCAAGAGGCCTCTGCAGCAATAGTATGTTGGGATTTTTAGAAGCAACCTTGAACTAGACACATAACTGAGCCACATGCTGGGCAAGAAGAGCCAAGAAGAGTTAGTTATCCAGATCAAGAAGGGGAAGATAATTCAGCGCAGATTGTGAGCAGAGACACAGACAATGAATGTGTGCTGTGGAGAACTGAAGTAGTATGACCTTGATGGAGTTTGAAGGGCAAAGTGTATGGCCATGGGGGTTGTAGCAATCTAGTGCTGCATTACAAAACAATGCAAAACTTAGTGCTTCAAAGAATGACAGCATTCATTTGCTCACAAATCTGCCATCTGTATAAGGCTTGGTGGGATCGCTCATTTCTGCTCCACTTGGCATCAAGGCTGGGGCTGGAACCCTCCAGGGGCTCTTTCAGTGACATGTCTGGCAGTTGATGCTGGAACTTGAGCTGGGGTTGGCTGAGACAACGACGCGTGACCTCTCCATGAGCAGGGAAGACTGGGCTTCCTTACAATGGGATGTCTGGCTTCTTAGGGTCCCAGGAGAGAGTCAGAAGGATTCTCTGTCAGTGTCAGGACTTAGCCTCAGAGATCACATAGCATCACCTTCTGCTTCACTCTCTTCATTAGAAGCAAGTAACTAAGATTGGCTCAGATTGAAGGGGAGGGAACACAAGACCCCACCTCTTGGTGAAGGAATGTCATTGTCACATGGGATGGCAGATATTGTTATAGCCATCTTCATAAAATACAATCAGCCACAGCAGAGTAGGCAGAGGCAGGCAAAGTCTGGGATCTGTAGCATCTTAAATACCATGCCATTGCATCTTAAAAACCAAGGCATTGGTTTTTGTCTTGTAGGAAGTGGGGAGCCAGTGAGTGGTGTTCATTTGGGTATAGCCTGCTCACATCTGAGTTTGAGAAAGCTGTCTCTGCGGTGGTGGGATGGGGGATTTTAAGGGGAGGGCCTGAGGCAAGGCATGCCATGCAGACAAAGCACAGGTCAAATATAAGAGGCGCCAAGGAGAAATCACAGGGCTCAGCAAGGGCAATCCTTGCTCAATCCTCCTAGATGCCAGAGTCTGAGATGTCAGAGTGTGAGAAGCACGGGCATCTAGGAGGATTCCCAGTTTCTAGCTTGGGGAGCTGAGTGAAGGTGCTGGGGAAAGAAGGGAAAGCAGGAGAGGTTTGTGGGGACAATGAGTCATGTTTGGGACGTGGGTCTGAGAATGTCCAGGTGGACACAGTCAGCAGACAGTAGGATGGACTTGAGTGTCAAGCCCTGGGGAAAGTTCTAAATGAGGGACTGAGATGTGGGTGCCACAAATGGATTTTCCAATGAATGTGTGCAGAAAGGGTGTTGTGTCCCAGAGATGGGGACCACAGACAGAGCATCAGAAGAGGTCTGGTGAGGCATCTGAGATCACTTGGCTCTTTCCTGGATCTGTCCTGGGCCAGGAAGCGGGGTTCGAGCCTGCTCCACTGCTGTGTCCATCCTGGAAAAGTCCCTCACTCTCCTTTACTGCCACCCTCACTATCTTAAGGTGCTTTTCCATCTGGCCGATCCTCAGCAGAAACCCCTGTACATTCGGGACTGTCTGTGTTCAATTTGTTTTCTTTTCCTCGTCTTCATACATTACCCTCTGCACACAAATGGTCAGAGCCACGGCGTCATAACACACATTGCCCAGTGGATTCTGCTGGGTGAATTTGTCTAAATAACACACTTCGGGCTTCACCTCCACCAGTTTTGATTCAGCAGGCCTCAGTTTGGGCCTGACCTTATATTTCAGAGACACCACCAGCCCCCACTAAGCGATCATGGATGAGAACTGAGTTAAGAACCACCAATTTAGCCCAGTTACCTCACAGGGAAATCAAGACCCCAAGAGGCAGGGCCAGAACTGGTGCACTTCTGGTATCTCACTGCCTGGCACCCGAGCCCAGAGTGCTGACTGCATGCGGAATGCTCTGCAAGGCACTTGGGAGCCCCATGTCGGGACTTCAGTTTCCCCATTTATAAAAGACAGTGGGACTAGATCGTTTTCAAAAACATCTTTATCACAAAATCTTAAGAATCGCAATATATGAAATGAAGCTAAGCAAGGCCTCCCTAGGGAGGCAGGTATGGAGTGCTCCCTCCACCTCCAGGTGTACAGGCTTCCTTCTGTCCCCAGTGAGGAGCTAGGTGGCCGCGGGCTCTAGTAGGTGGCACTTTGGAAAGGTGTGTGGTTTTGTGGGTGTCTTGGCCTCCTCGGATTTGGAGACTGTGAGCATGGATGCATGTGTGGGCAGACAGCCAGTGCCGGGCCCTGTCGGAGGCCCCAGGCTGCCCTCACAAGGGCTCTGCCCTGGCAGGTAGGAGAGGGAATGTCAGCTCTGATCCCACAGCCTGGAGAGGGGCCCCCGCACAGGGGGTGGCCTCGGCTGTGCAAGGAAACGGAAATGAAGGAGGAGACCCAGTTGCTCTTCTAAGATGCCAGCCCTTAATTAAGGGAAGAGTTTTGGCAGACTATGAAACACAAGGGCACCGCACCCTTCCCTGGAGGAAAAGTGCAATCTCCAGCAAGGGGCACCTTGCAGGGGAGCTCAGGGATGTGGGACTCCTGGCTCTGAGCCTGCTCTGGCCCAGCCCACTGGCTGAGAACCCAAAAGCTCAGCCTGGAGCCAACTCCAGGTGCTACAAACCATTGTCACCCTCCCAGCTGTGTATCTGTCCCATCAACCCCAAACTCACATTCATATTTACTCATACTCTTAGGGCAGACATATAGGGCAGGGAAGGATGAAGAGACTGTGGCCCAGGGCCTTCCTGGGACCTTTATCATGCATCCACGGAGGAGCAAGCACAATCACAGGTACCCCTGATAAGAGATGATAGCAAGCTGGGGGACATTCATTCAAACCAGGGGTTTTGGGAACCCACCATGGTGCATTAGAGACCAGCCTTGGAGAATGGGTATTGATGGTGGAGTGGGGAATGGAGAACAGGTCAAGAGGAGTGAAGCAAAGTGCCCTCAGGCTTTCTGTGTCCCTGAGAGTGACCTGGACAGCTGGAGATTGGCTTCTAGTCTTCACAGGACTCAGGAGGAAGGGCAGAGCAGTGCCAGGGGAGGGGGTGGGGGGCGGGCACTGTGGTGTAGTTAGGGGACAATTCAAGGTGCTGAGTGCTCTAGATGTGGGGCTGATGAGTCACACCTTTCCCTCCCCTCGGGAGTGAGGGTGCTTCTCCAGCCCTGTGGTTTTGCGGGGACCTTCATGCTGACAGGGCTAGGAATGGCAGGAATGATGGCAATGGCGAGCAGCCCTGAGTGAGTCCGTGGGGTAAAGCACTGATGCAACCATATAATTTCACCCTCCGGACCTAGCCATAAAGTAAGTGTTCCCAAGTAACAGGTGAGGAGGCAGGCCGGACTGCTGGGGCTCCATGCCGCAGAGGTCCCGTGGTGGAAGGCCAAGGTCCTAGCCCGGGCTCACTGTCTCTTCCCCTAGGTGTTCGTGCTCTGCCATGGCCTCCTGCAGCTCTGTCAGCTCCTGTACAGCGCCTACTTCAAGAGCAGCCTCACCACCATCGAGAAGCGCTTTGGGCTCTCCAGTTCCTCCTCAGGGCTCATTTCCAGCTTGAATGAGGTAAGCAGGAGGTTCCAGTCCCTCGGACCCCACTCGTGTGCCACCCTGATCACAGGGTCTGCTTGAGGGCTCTGAGAGGGGCGGGGGAGCTGGGGATGCACACATGGGACCTAGAGACTGCTAGATGCCACAGGCATGGAGGCAGCTACCTTTTCCGAGGCTTCGCTGAACCAGGCACGGGGCTAAGAGCCTCTGGCAGCACCTAAACTTGGGGCCTAGTCACAGCAGCCCTGCGAGCAGGTTTATTTCTTTTTTTTTTTTTATTAAAATTTTTTTTTAATGTTGATTTATTCTTGAGAGAGTGAGAGAGAGAGACGGAGCACGAGCGGGAGAGGGACAGAGAGAGAGAGGGAGACACAGAATCCAAAGCAGGCTCCAGGCTCCGAGCTGTCAGCACAGAGCCCGACGCGGGGCTCAAACTCACAGGCTGTGAGATCATGACCTGAACCGAAGTCAGACGCTTAACCGACTGAGCCACCCAGGCGCCCCGAGCAGGTTTATTTCTTAGACCTAACAGTCCTGTGTGTGTGTGTGACTGTGTATTCCTGTGTGTACATCTGTATCTCAGTATTTGTGTGTGTCTGCGTGTGTCACTACATATATGTATCTGTGATCTGTGCCTCTATGTGAGACTATGTGTGTGTGTTATTTGTGTATCTGTGTCTATGAAGATCTGTGCCAGTGTGTATCTGTCTGTGTATTTGTGTATGTCGTTGTGTGTATGGGAGGTAGATGGGTGAGTGTATGAAGGTAGGAGAGGAAACTCAGCCAAAGAGCTTTCTACACTCTTGTTGTTTCTGATGCAGGCATTTGGAAATAGACTGAGTAGTGAAATAGGGCTCTTAGCAGCAGAGCAGGAGAGCAGAGGGCAACCAAATCAGGGGAGGCCTTTATGGTCAAGCTCGAGGCTTCCAGCTTTTGTGGTAGGTGGTAAGGAACTGGCACGGCTACTTGAACAGAGCCAGGCAGGATGAACAGTCTCATGAATGGGAACCCCCTGGAAAAGGTGACTGGGAGACACTAGAGGTGGGGGACAGTGCATCCAGAAGTCAGCTGGCTGGGAGCTGGTGCTACCAAGCCAGGCTGGAGAGGCTGGGGGAGAAGAGGACCCCAGCGACAGTGCGAATGAAGAAAAGGCAGGATTTGGCAGCTGCTGGAGTGCAGGGTTGAAGTCCCACAGACTACAGAGAGGCTGCTGCCAGAAGCCTGAGAGGTGCTAGAGGAGAACGGGCCTGGCGGAGGGGAAGGTGAGGCCATCTTGACTGTGGAGTGTGTGGCCAGCCTCCAGGTGCATGAGGCTTCGGGCTGCTGCCTGGTCCCAGAGCCTTCCAGGCTGGCGGGTGAGTGAAGGGGAGAGGAGGGCTGGGTGCAAAAGGCCAGCGACAGGACGAGGAGCTTGGCTGACGGGAGAAGACATGGGCATCTTGCCCTGTGAGGCAGCCGCTTCTTCTGCTCACTGCTGCAGGCCAGGCCTGGGCAAAGTCAGAGGGAGCTCTCGGGGCCCCACCCTTAATGCCTGCCACCAGTTTGCCCTGGGGACACCCGTGTTTGGGGACACTGATGGGCAGGGAGGTGTCACAAAAGGGCTCAGTAACAACTTTCAGGAGTCTAACGGGATGTCAACGAGCTGTTCAGGGGCTGCCGAGGGGCTGAGGTGTGGATGGCAGGGCCCTCCTCACCTCAGTTAGAACCGCCTCATTCATGTGTATGAAATGATGTTATATTTTACTATGGAAAAATGGCCTTTTCCAAGGAACTCCACTGCTGAAGAGAAGTTTGGGGACTAAGGTCTTAAGCCAGCATCAGCCATAAGTGCTGTGGAGGCCCCACTTCTCTCCAAGAAGTGAGCCCAGGCCCTGGCAGTGCTGGAGGGGCCAAATCCAGATGGACAGGGCTCAGGCACCACAGGCCTTCCTCCCCATTGTGGGGTGCTTTGCTACCCCTCTTCACCCAGACCTTTTAAAGTCAGCCTCAGGTAGCTTAGCCTTTCTAGTCTGACAGTTACAATCATTTCTTGAAAAAATGATAGAGAAATAAAAGGATGGGGAGATAAAAATCTAAGAAGCATAAATGAAAGCTTTGCTTCTGGGTATGGGTTTCAGAATCTTCTAGAACCATGTCTAGCCAGGGGCCGGAGCAACCCCCTAGATCAGGCTAGGCTGCCTCCCCGCGCACCTTCACACCCCCTTTCTGTATATATTATAAACCATCTTACTCTTGGCCACAAAGCAGGAATCTTCTGAGCAATTGTGTCTTCTTGAAAAAGCCTATCATTCATTCATTCATTCATTCATTCATTTATTCAACAAATATTTAATGAGCAGTAACTATGTGTCAAACACTGCTCTAGGTATGGAGAGGCAGAAATGAACAGACAGATAAAAACCTCTGCTCATATATCATTCTAATGATAAATATGACATTTGTTTACAGAAATAAATAAAATTTGGTAAATCAGATTACAGTAAGTGCTATGAAGAAAGATAAAGTCATGGAGGGAAGTGGTGGTTTTATTTTAAATAACTTTTTATATAAATTCTATTTAAATTATGAAAATATTTAAATAGAACTTAAATTATAAAATGTATTTAGAGGCACTTGGGTAGCTTAGTCGGTTGAGTGTCTGACTCTTGATTTTGGCTCACGTCATGATCTCAGGATTGTGGGACTAAGCCCCGCATCAGGCTCTGCACTGAGCATGAAGCCTGCTTAGGATTCTCTCTCTCTCCATCTGTCCCTTCCCTACTTGTGTGCATGCACGTACACACGCTCTCTCTAAAATAAATTTAAAATAGATGTATTTAAATATAACTTATAAAAATATTTAAATACAATTTAAATTATAAAATATATTTAAAATAACTTAAATTATAAGTTATACTTAATTATCATAAATATAAGTTATATTTAATTCATTTTTTATTGAGATATAATTGACATTTAACATAATATTAGTTTCAGGTATACAGCCTAACAATTCGACCTTTGCGTATATTGCAAAATGATCTCCACAATAAGTCTAGTTAACATCCAGCACCTCCCACAGTTACAGCTTGTTTTTCTTCTGATGAGAACAGTTAAGATCCACGGTCTTAGCCACTTTCAAACAAACGATACAGTGTTATTAACTAGAGTCGCCATGGTGGGCATTACATCCCAGTACTTACTTATTTTATAACTAGAAGTTTGTACCTTTTGAGCACCTTCACCCAGCGCCACTCCCTTATTTTTCAGAGAAGACCTTAATGAGACATTTCCGTCTGAGCAGAGGTCTAAAGTAGGTTAGATGACAAGGGAGCCCTGTGGACACATAAGAGAAGGGGCAACAAGTATAAAGGCCCGACGAGGGCATGTGTTAGAACAGCTAGAGGCAGAGCAGCTGGGGCGAGGGAGGAAGGGGGTTGGAGGAGAGCACATCAGAGCCTTAACACAGAGGGAGGCAGGCCCCATAGGGCTCTGGAGGCTCTGGGACAGACTGCCTTTTACTGTTACGAGTTTGAGCAGAGGAAGCATGGTCTGTCACGTCAACGGGATCACTCTGTCTGCCAGGTGGAAAATAGGCTGCAGGAAGGCAAGAGTGGCCCCCCTGGGGCCCAGTTAGGAGGCTGCTGCAATAGTTCAGGCAGGATGTGGCAGTGGCTTAGACCAGGAGGTAGTGAGGGAGGTGGAGAGAAGCACTCAGCTTTCAGGTGGCTATTGAAGGTCCAGCCAGGGGGACGTGCTGATGGTTGCACATGGGTGTGAAAGATCAGTCAGGGATGATGCTCAGGTGTCTTGCTTGGGGCATTGGTGGGATGCAGGTGCCATTGACTGAGATGAGGAGGACTGTGGAGGGGGAATGGGGGAAGATGAGACATGAGGTTTGGGTGTGCTAAGCCTACGAGAATTAGAAGCACACACAGAACATGTAAAGCCGTGGGACCGGGTAAGGTCACCAAGACAAGAGCAGAGTCGAGAGTTCAGGGGAGCAAGGAGGAACCAGCTAAGGAAATGGAGAGGGAGCCCCCAGGAGAAGAAAACTAGAAGGTGGGTGTCCTGGAAACTCAGTGAAAGAAGTGTTTCAGGGAGAAAGAAATGGTCATTGGAATCACATGGTGCTGAGAGGTCACGTAAGAAGAAAACTGAGAATTAGCCAGTTGGTGGTTTGGCAAGAGCCATGTAGCAAGACTCTGACCCCTATTTCCTGAGACAGGGGTGCATGCTTTTCCAGCCAGAAGACTGTGGTGTGGATAGGGCAGGGCTGTGAGTGCTGGCATTTAAGGCTCCTCCAGTCCAGGTGAGCTTACATTCTGGGGCAGAGGGCGTCTCTTTGGATAGAGCTGTAGTCAGAAGATCTGCTAGCACCCCTTTTATCATTTGAGACCCTGCTCCCCAGGCTGAGCCTTCAGTTCCCTTCCCTGGCTGAGGGTGGGGCTCAGAGACCACACCTTCCAGGGAGCACCAAGAATGTGGAGTTACTGATGTTTGCAGCCTGGAAGGAACTCAAGGGGTGGTTTGGTCCTCCTCCCTCACTAGCAGGAGTGGAAGTAGGCCCAAGGAGGGCCAGGGGCAGGTCAGTAGCAGACGTGCTGGGACAGGAACCCACTGCTCCAAGAGACAGGAGACCAGTCTACCTAAGACTGGGTGCTTTAAATTCAGTAGTCCCTGCTCAAGCCACCCCCTAACCCCATAACATGGGCAAGTTATCTGATATTCTGAGCCCCACTTTTGTCATAAAGAGAGAGTTATTCCAGGATGAAGTGAGATAGCACACGTTGCTTGGTGATTTTCTGACTACCGAGCCAGAGTCTTTAGGGCATTTAGAGAACATGTGCTTTGATAGGAGCCAG
The DNA here is from genome assembly GCF_018350155.1 of Leopardus geoffroyi. Lineage (NCBI taxonomy): Eukaryota > Metazoa > Chordata > Mammalia > Carnivora > Felidae > Leopardus > Leopardus geoffroyi. The sequence continues at coordinate 129,033,357 of NC_059333.1, forward strand.
CCAGAACTGGAGGCTCCCTTGGACTTTGCCCCCAAAAGATTTGGTTCTAAGATGGTTGAAATTTAGGCTGTGAGCTTTACATGGTCTCTAGATACTTCCCTTGGTCTGGTCCAGAAGGCTGAGGCTGGTAAGGGTTTCTGCCAATAGGGGAGAGCTGAAAGATCGCATGCTGGACCCTCTGTGAGGGTCTCTGAGCAAGGCTGACCCTGGGCGGCCTCTCACCTCTCTGCTTTTCCTGGACCAGGTACGGTCAGGTCTTCCCTGTGGGTGGGTAGGGACAGGGTCTCAGGTCTCACTCAGCCCCTCTGCTCTCTCTGCAGATCAGCAACGCCATCCTCATCATCTTCGTCAGCTACTTTGGCAGCCGGGTGCACCGTCCACGGCTGATTGGCATTGGGGGTCTCCTCCTAGCTTCGGGTGCTTTTGTCCTCACTCTCCCACACTTCCTCTCAGAGCCCTACCAGTACACCTTGACCAGTGTTGGTAAGTGGCCTCCAAGAGGATAAGGAAGGAGTGGGCATCTCACCAAAGTTGGTTGGGATGCCACTGGGGCAGTGGATACCATTCTGGGCCATGCTGTCCCCTCCCACCAGAAAACATCCTTGGATTTCATTGTTTTGTTTCTCCCCAAAGCACATCTGAAAGTGAGAACATATGGAATCATGAAGAATTTTGGAGCAGCCCTGGCTTGCTGAGGTCGGAGCGTGAAGCTGGTGGCTCACCTCCCCCTGTGATTCTCTGTAATTCCCTGTGCTTTGTGCCAGGAATGACCCAGCGCACACAAGTGGGGACGCTTGTGAGCACTGCCTGTGATGGGCTTGTGGAGGGTCAAAGCATTGACCATGATGAGATCTGTGGATTTTCTGCATGTTTGATCATATGTTTAATACTTCCCAACATTTTACACTCATCCATCACTCTTGAGGTCACAACACGCTTACACTGTGATCTCATTGGAGTCACCTTGACACCTGTGAAGGGGAGAGAAGAGGTCTAAGATGAGAAGTTGGCACTCAAAGCTGTCCAGTAACTTTCCCAAGGGTACCAGTCAGTTAGGGAGAGACAGACCCGGGTCTCCCGATTCTTGGACAAGTGGCCTTTCTGTGACAGGGAGTCCCTGGTTCTTAGTGATGTGCCCTGTAGTATAAGGAGAGATGTAGGAGGATTTTACACAAGTAATGAACGAGGAATTAAATAACACCCGATTGCCCAGTAAGAGTTCCCTTTTCTTAAAAAGTTATTTTATTTTTGGGGAGCCTGGGTGGCTCAGTCAGTTAAGCATCCGACCTCGGCTCAGGTCATGATCTCATAGTTCGTGGGTTTGAGCCTCGCGTCGGGCTTTGTGCTGACAGCTCAGAGCCTGGAGCCTGCTTCAGATTCTGTGTCTCCCTCTCTCTCTGTCCCTCCCCTGCTCACACTCTCTCTCTCTCTCTCAAAAATAAACATAAAAAAAAAAATTAAAGTGTACAATCCAGCAGTTCTGGCATGTTATTTTAAAATTGTGATAAAGTATATATAAAACATAAAATACACCATCTTAACTGATAGAAGTGTACAATTCAGTGGCATTCATTACATTCACGGTATTGTGCAACTATCACCACTATTTCCAAAACTTTTTCGTCAACCCTAAGCAGACAGTCCGTACTGCTTAAGCAGTAACTCCGAATTCTTCTCTCCCTGCAGCCTCTGGTTACCTCTAATCTGCTTTCTGTCTCTATGAATTGGCCCAATCTAGATATTTCATATCAGTGGAATCATACAATATGTGTCCTTTTGTACGTGGCTTATTTTAATTTGCATCATGTTTTCAAAATTTATCCACATTGAACTTGTATCAAGAACTTCATTTGTTTGTGGCTGAATAGTATGCCCTTGTATGGATGCAACACATTTTATGTATACATTCACCTGTTGATGGACACTTGGGTTGCCAGATACCCCTTTTCAAAAAAGAAAGAAGACATTAACACCCTCTTGACTCCTCACTTCTTCCCCAGAGGTGGCCACTCTCCTGTAGTTGGTGTGCTTAAGCCCATTGTTTATTTGTATACTTTTCTTCCTTCTACTGTTATGTCCTATTTCTTTAGTCTTATTTTTTTTTCTTCTACTCGTTTGGAAGGTATACATTATTAGTTATCCTTATGTTGAAACATTAAAAAAATTATTAGAGAGTAAAATTGCCTTTGTGTTAGGGGTGACACGCAGTTCTATAAATGTATTCACATTTATAGATTGTGTAACCACCACCACAGTCAGAATACAGAGCAGTCCCATCACTCCAACACCCCCATCATGCTATTCCTTTATGGTCATGCTCTCCCCAACCACTGCAACCATTAGCCCAGTTCCATCACTATAATTTGTGGCTTTTGAGAATATCACAGAAATGGAAATATATAGCATATAACATCTTGAAACTAGATTTGTTTCTGCACCATAGACATTTGAAATTCACTTACATTGTTGCACGTATCAGCAGTTCATTCCTTTTTCATGGCTGAATAGTATTCCATTGTATGGCTCTACCACAGTTTATCCATTTACCCGTTGAAAGACATTTGAATTGTTTCCAATTTGCACCAATATAAATAGAGCTGCTGTAAATATTTACATATAGTTTTTTTTGGTAAATATAAGTTTATGATGTTGAACATCTTTTCATGTGCTTATTTGTCAGGCATGTATTCTTTTGGAGGAGGTGTCTTTTCAAGCCTTCTGCCCATTTTGTAATTGAATTATTTGTTTTCTTATGGTTGAATTTGGGAGTTCTTTATAAATTCTGAATACAGATTCTTTACTGGACATCAGATTTGCAAATATTTTCTCCCAGTTCTCAGCTTTTCCTTTATATTCTTTTAACAGTGTCATTTGCAAAGCAAAAGTTTTTCATTTTGATGAAATACAATTTATCATTCTTTCTCTTTAATGGATCTTGCTTTTGGTGCACATTTAAGAACTCTTTGCCTAATCCCAGATCAGGAAGATTTTCTCGTGTGTGTGTGTGTGTGTGTGTGTGTGTGTGTGTGTGTGTGTGTGTTTCTGTGTTTCCTTAAATGTATAGCTTTATATTTAGATCTATGATCCACTTGAGTTAGTTTTTTATAAGATTCTTTTCCTTCTTTTTGCATATGGATGTTAAATTGTTTTAGTATCATTTGTCAAAAAAGACTGTCTTGGGGCGCCTGGGTGGCGCAGTCGGTTAAGCGTCCGACTTCAGCCAGGTCACGATCTCGCGGTCCGTGAGTTCGAGCCCCGCGTCGGGCTCTGGGCTGATGGCTCAGAGCCTGGAGCCTGTTTCCGATTCTGTGTCTCCCTCTCTCTCTGCCCCTCCCCTGTTCATGCTCTGTCTCTCTCTGTCCCAAAAATAAATAAACGTTGAAAAAAAAAATTAAAAAAAAAAAAAAAAAAAAAGACTGTCTTTTCTCCACTAAATATTTTTTGCACCATTATCCAAAATCAATGGGAGGGCCTGGGTGGCTCAGTTGGTTAAGCACCCTACTCTTGATCTCAGCTCAAATCTTGATCTTGGGTTGTGAGTTCAAGCCCCGTGTTGGGCTCTGGGCTGGGTATGAAGGCTACATTAAAAAAAAAATCAATTGGTCATATTTGTGTGGGTCTTTTTCTAGACTTTCTATTCTTTTCCATTAGTTTTTGTGTCTGTTCTCTCCCACTATCACACTGTCATGATTATTGCAGTTTTATAGTTTTTTTGTATTGGTTAACATTTTATTCATTTATTATTTAAACTTTAATTAGTTAATATATGGTGCAATATTGGTTTCAGAAGTAGAATTAAGTGATTCATCACCTACATACAACCCCCAGTGCTCATCACAAGTGCCCTCCTTAATGCCCATCACCCATCTAGCCCATCTCCCACCCACCTCCTTCCAACAACCCTCAGTTTGTTCTCTATCATTAAGAGTCTCTTGTGGGGGCGCCTGGGTGGCGCAGTCGGTTGAGCGTCCGACTTCAGCCAGGTCACGATCTCGCGGTCTGTGAGTTCGAGCCCCGCGTCAGGCTCTGGGCTGATGGCTCAGAGCCTGGAGCCTGTTTCCGATTCTGTGTCTCCCTCTCTCTCTGCCCCTCCCCCGTTCATGCTCTGTCTCTCTCTGTCCCAAAAATAAATAAACGTTGAAAAAAAAAAAAAATTAAAAAAAAAAAAAAAAAAAAGAGTCTCTTGTGGTCTGTTTCTCTTTCTTTCTTTTTCCTCCCCTTCCCATATGTTCATCTGCTTTGTCTCTTAAATTCCACATATGAGTGAAATCATATGATATTGATCTTTCTCTGATTGACTTATTTTGCTTAGCATAATACATTCTAGTTCCATCCAATTCATTGAAAATGGAATACACACACACACACACACACACACACACACACACACACACACACCACATCTTCTCTATTCATTCATCACTTGATGGACATTTCATCTTTCTCCATACTTTGGCTATTGTTGATAATGCTGCTATAAACATTGGGTGCATGTACCCCTTTGAATCTTTATTTTTGTATCTTTGAGTAAATACCTAGTAGTGCAATTGCTGGATCATAGGGTAGTTCTATTTTTAGTTGGTTTCTTTTTTTTTAATTTTTAAAAATGTTTATTTATTTTGAGAGAGAGAGAGCATACATGTGAGCAGGAGAGGGGGAGAGTGAGAGAAAGAATCCCAAGCAGGCTCTGCACTGCCAGCACAGAGCCTGATAAAGGGCTAGAACTCATGAACTGTGAGATCATGACCTGAGCTGAAATCAAGAGTCAGACCCTTAACCACTTGAGCCAGTTAGGTGCCCCTATTTTTAGTTTATTGAGAAACCTCCATACTGTTCTCTAGAGTGGCTACACCAGTTTGCATTCCCACCAGTAGTGTAAGAGGCATCCCCTTTCTCTACATCCTCACCCCCACCTGTTACTTCTTGTGCTATTAATTTTAGCCATTCTGAGAGGTGTGAAGTAGTATCATGGTTTTGATTTGTATTTCCCTGCTGATGAGTGATATTGAGCCTCTTTTCATGTGTTTCTTAGCCATCTGGATGTCTTCTTTGGAAAAGTGTCTATTCAGGTCTTCTGCCCATTTCTTTACTGGGTTGTTTTTTGTTTTGTTTGTTTTCTTTTTTTTTTTTTTTTTTGGTTTTTTTTGGATGTTGAGTTTGATAAGTTCTTTATAGATTTTGATACTAACCTTTTATCAGATATGTCATTTGCAAATATCTTCTTCCATTCTGTCAGTTGCCTTTGAGTTTTGTTGATTGTTTCCTTCACTGTGCAGAGGATTTTTATCGTGATGAAGTCCCAGTAGTTCATGTTTTCTTTTGTTTTCCTTGCCTCTGGTGACGTGTCTAGTAAGAAGTTGCTGTGGCCGAGGTCAAAGAGATTGCTGCCTGAGTTATCCTTTGGATTTTGATATAGCATTACTCTTACATGCTGGAAACATAACAAGCTTTTAAAACACACAAACAACAGAAACTTAGCCAAAATAGCAAGATGGGGAATTCTTCCCAAAACATAGAAGACACCAGAGAAACTCTTGCTGCAGAGATCAAAGACCTAAAAACTAGTCAGGCTGAAATATAGAATGCTATAACTGAGATGCAATACAGACTGAATACAATGACAATGAGGATTGAAGAAGCAGAGGAGAGAATAGATGATATAGAAGATAAAATTATGCAAAATCATGAAGCTGAAAAAAAGAGGACAAGAAAATTATTAGATCATGAGGAGAGACTTAGAGAACTTAGTGATTCTATGAAACAAAACACTATCCGTATCATAGGAGTCCCAGAAGAAGAAGAGTGGGGAAAGGGGGCAGAAGGTTTATTTGAACAAGTTATAGCTGAGAACTTCCCTAATCTGGGAAAGGAAACAGACATTCAAGTCCAAGAGGCACAGAGAACTCCCCTCAAAATCAACAAAAACAGGTCAACACCATGACGTATCACAGTGAAACTTGCAAAATACAAAGATAAAGAGAGAATTTTGAAAACAGCGGGGGCCAAAATGTCCTTAACCTACAAGGGGAGACACATAAGATTAGCAGATCTGTCCACTGAAATTTGGAAGGCCAGAAAGGAGGGGCAGGAAATATTCAATGTGCTGCATGGGAAAAATATGCAGCCAAGAATTCTTTATCCAACAAGGCTGTTCATACAGAATAAAAGAAGAGACAAAGAGTTTCCCAGACAAACAGAAACTAAAGGAGTTTGTGACCACTAAACCAGCACTGCAAGAAAGTTTAGTGGGGATTCTCTGAGTGGAGGGGGCGGGGGGGGGGCAGGGAAGACAACCAAAGCAACAATGATTACAAAGGATCAGAGAATATCACCAGAAACACCAAATCTACAGGTAACACAATGGCACTAAATTCATATCTTTTAATAATCACTCTCAATGTAAATGGATTAAATACTCCAATCAAAAGACATAAGGTATCACAACATATAAAAAACCAAGATCTATCAATATGCTGCCTACAAGAGAATCATTTTAGACCTAAAGCCACCTGCAGATTGAAAGTGAGGGGATGAAGAACCATCTATCATGCTCATGGATGTCAAAAGAAAGCTGGAGTAGCCATACTTAGACAAACTAGACTTCAAAACAAAGACTGTAACAAGAGATGAAGAAGAGCATTATATCATAATTAAGAGGCAGTTTTATAGTTTTGAGACTTAAAATTGGGTACTGTGATTCCTCCAATTTTATTTTTCTTGAAATTATTTTATCAATTCTTATTTCTTCCCATATAAATTTTATAATCAGTTTGTGTATATCTAAAAAAAATCCTTCTGGAATTTTTATTCAAATTGCATTAAATTCATAGATCAATTTGGGGATAATGGACATGTTTACTCAGTTGGCAAGTCCACGAACACAGTATGCCTCACCCTTACCCTCACATTTTCACACTGACCTATCATTTAACAAACTCTAAAGATGACAAATGTCTCTATTTTCCAACAGAACAAAGTAAGGTTGCTAGGATGTTTTACTACTTGGTCTCCTCTTCCATCTTCCATGTTTTTGTTGACCAGTACTTTAGTTCTGCCTGTCTTTAACCTCCCCCCAGTGCTCATTATTATTATAATTGTTGTTACTTATAAAGTCAGCACTTATGCACATTTACCCACACGTTTACCAGTTTCTTTGCTCACAATTGCTTCTTGCATTTCACCTACCCCCTGTTGATTTAATTTCCTTTTTCCTGAAATATATTCTTTAGCATTACTTTCAGGTGGACCCGTGGATGAGAAAATATCTAAGTCTATGTCAGAAAATGACAATTTTACCCTTGTTCTTACATTGTAGTTTAGTTAGTTTAGTTTAGCTGCAAGCAGGATTTTAAATTCACAGTTATTTCTTCTCAGTGCTTTGAAGGTACTTCAAAGCCTCTGTCTTCGGGCTTCTCTCACTGGGGCTTCTCCATCAGTCAAATTGTCATCCCTTTGTAGGAATTCCATTTTTTCTCTCTAGTTGTCTTTAAGATTTCTCTCTCTTTTTTTGTGGTATTGCATGTGTACCATACAGTGTCTAAACGTAAGTTGATTTTTCATGTCTATTTTGAAGTTCAATGTGCTGTTTCTTTTGAAGATCAAAGTTTTTCTTTGATTCTGAAAAATTTTCAGTCAAGAATGTTCCTGATATTGCATATTGCACGGCCCTATTTCTCCGTTCTTTCCTCTAAAGATCTGTAAATATATATATTTTTATTCCCGTTCTCCTTGTCTCTCATCTTTCATAGTTTCAAGTGCCTTATTCATCTAAGCTGCTTCCTTTGTGATTTCCTCAGATATGTCTTCCTGTTCACTTAGTCTCCCTCCAACTCTCTTCATCTGATGTCCAACTCCTAGTATACATTGTATATCTTAATGGCTCTATATATTTTGCTAACTTCCAAAAGTTATTATGATAGTTTTTCAAATCTATCTGCTCGATCTTCATGGTGTTTGATATTTACTTATGATTTATATTTTTATTTAGGTCTCTTGAGTTATTTTAAACATTTTAATTTTATAGTCTTTTTCAGTCCATTAGCTGAAGTTTTGGGAATGCTAATCCTCCCATTTTTGTGTTTTCTTGTTCTTCTTCACAGTGGCTTATTTCCTGTGTGTTCTGTCATGTTTGGCTGTGGGGTCATTTGCAGTGGGATTTTTTTCTTCTGCAGAAATTTTTGTGTACTTGGTTGGGAAATAGCCTTACAAAGTGGTTTTGCATTTGTATTCACTTGGCACACCAGGAACAACCCTGCTTTGGTGCTAATTTTATGATAATTTATTGGCTTGGGATAAACTTGCACTTCTTTTCAGGGATGTAAGAAGGGACAGTGGTTTTGTGATGAACAGCAGTGAGAGGCCAATCCACAAATGCTCATCCTTGGCCCGCTGTATTGGAATTGAAGATGTCTGAGGATAAATGAGCCATCAGAAAATAGGCCAAGGGACAACTGATTTCTGTTTGCTTAAATACCAGGCTTTTTTTGTTTTTGTTATATGTGGAGGTCAGATTCGAGAGGTGAATCACTTAGAATGATAGAAGGGATTCCTTTATAGGTTGTGAGACATATGGTAGAGAGAGACAGGTGGCTGGATTGGAAAAAGAATGGAACAGGAATAATAGCATCCAGTGATGAGATGTCTGTTGGGTTCTGATCATGGGAATATTTTAGATTTCTACATAAATCACCAGTGAACTAATCTTTTATCATGAACACATTGAGGCCTTGTGTCTATTTGGACTGTGTAGGGAGTGAATCCTTCAAGTAGGTCCAGGAGGAAGACAGAACCAAATCTAGGTGTTCTACCATGCTCTTTCTCCTCCTCAGTCCAGACAAGGGGTTTGAGGCCAGCTCTGAAGGAGAGTCAGGCATTCCTGGCCACCCTCCCAAGGAGCTGTGTGCCAAGCCCACTCCAGACCCGGTGTCCCTGCCCTTTCCCACCAGCATGAGGACTGGGTTGATGAAATCAGCAAGGGAGCCTGGGGCGCGGGGGTCAGACTGATGGGAGGGCTTCCTGCCAGGCACCACACACCATGGGTTGGTGGGTTGGCTGCCTGCAGCCTGGGCCACATACCAGTGGCATTTCCTTCGCACAGAGAAGCCACCACAGAGGGTGGTTAGAGACAGGCGGGCCTCTGAAAGCAGTCACTCTGCTCCTTGTTAAGGATGGTCCGTTGGCTGGGGTTCAGCCCACCAAGATCTTCCCTGCTCAGAGTTCACTCTGCCATTCCCTCCTTGACCTCAGTGCTCTTAGCCAAACTCCAGTGAGAGGGGACTGAAGGGCATGGGGACAGGGACCACAGCTTGCCTCTCAGCCTGTGGGGAGGAATCGTAGGCCAGTAGAGGAAACTTTTTCTTTGTCGTTGCTCATTTTGTGTGTGTAAATTCTATCTGCGATGGTGAGGCCAGCAGTCTCCCTTACTCTGGCTGGGTTCAGAGCAGCAGCTGGAAGTGCTCGGGCAAAGCCACCTTCAGGGCATCTTCCCAGTGCCAGGAGGTGGGATGAGGAGGACTTTGGCTCAGAAGCCACATCCATCAGATCTATCAGGGGCTGTGTGCTGGGCTCCAGTGCAGCATGGGCAGGCGCTGTGCTAAAATGTGCAAATGAAAATATTCAGAAAGTCTTACTTCATGGGAAAAGTTTGAAATGCGACTCCTATTTCAAATGCATTCCTACGGGAACTTTAGTTTTGAATTATGCAAGGCGATCAGGAACAAATGAATTTTATTAAATGCACCACCCTGAGTGGTGTTCTGGAGTCAGGCAGTGCTCGGGATTTGACACTCCCTCACAGTGCAGCCCAGGCAACCTCCTCCACAGCTCTGAGGCTCAGTTCCTTCCTACATGAAATGGACCCTCGCTCACAGGGCTTCAAGGGCTGGAAAGATGCATGCTCAGAATTTGGTAGGGACAAGATATGTATTATGCTGGTTAAACTAGGGTCCCAAATGAGGGGGGGCCCTGCTTCCTGTGGTGAGCAGAGTCTCACAGCTCATGACTGATGGGCCTGTTGTCCTGGGGGCTTCGAAGGCAGCTTCCCCTCGGTCCTCACTGTAGGTCTTCTGCTCTCAGAGCAGGGCTTGTCCCTCAACCTAGTCCCTGCTGCATCCTCCATATGTGAGTCAGTAGGATTCCTCTTAGTTGAAGCTTAGGCTGCTTTTCTGCTCTCTTCCCAGACCCTCAGTTAGAGCAGCCTGGTATTATAGAGAGAGCACGGACTTCAACATTTAAATGGCTAAGCCATCTACTTGCCAAGCTCCTACTTTAACTTTCTGAACCTCGGTTTCCTTGTCTGTAAAATAGAACCCATAATACCTTCACTTTCAGGGTGTCCTGGGGGCAAAATCAACACAAGATAGTATAGGTGAAGTGCCTGGCCTGTGTTAGCTGTCCAGCACATTTTTCTTGGCCTGCCCTTGTTGTGACATTTGAAATTTGTTACTCATGAGTAATGACCCCCAGACCTATTATGTCCTGATTGCTGATTTCGTCTCCTTGGAGGAAATCTACTCCAGAAATGAACATGGGAAATGAAGAGTAACTATGTATTTTAGGGAAAAAAAAAAAAGAGGGGCTGAACATTGTGGAAATCATGGAGACCTTTAACAACTAATTGCTAATTTTAAAAAGGCCAGGCAGACATTTATGAATGTTTAGATTTTCTAAATGTCAGAGGGGTCCGGAAATGTGCCCTGGCGCCTTTAGAGAAAAGACTAGCTACCCAGCCAAACCTCCAAGACCACTTCTGGAAGGCGCAGCAAGGTTTCGGTAGATGGGAAACAGGCCAATGTGACACCAATTCTCTCAGGAGATAAGAGAGGAGTCTTCGGAAACCAGAGTCTGGCAGGACGAGGTGTAACCTCTGAAGGCTCCTGGGCCAAGTCCAGAGGGAAGTGGGCCCCTATACAGACAATGGATGCACACAGGCAAGGAGTTTCCTGTAAGATAAGAGGTGGGGTTGGATTGTATTTTTGGAGCAGTCAAGAAAAGAAAGGAAAGAGTCATTTTCTAGTCCTTTACTCATAAATGTGCCAGCCCCTCACCCAGGCTCATTCATCCCTGAGAAGGAGGGTGGGAAGGAGGTGTAAGGAGGGGAAGCCTCTGGGCCCTGAGTGACTGTGCCCCTTGCTCAGTGGATGATAAGCAAGGCTTAGAATGAGCTCCCCAACCCCCAGAGCAGAATGCACTCCACTGAATGGTGGGAGCCATGCAGCACCCTTCCGCTGGGAGAGCTGCTCATGGCAGACCAGCTTAGGGGTGTTCACTGGGGGAACACCCAGCTGTAGTGTGAGATGGGTATGCTCAGAAGCTGTGCGGGGTAGACGGGAAGTATGAGTGTGTTTGTGGGGTAATTGTGTATGTGTGGAAGGGAGGGAGGTGTTTTATGTGTAGGGAGTTGAGGTGTACTGGTGTGGAGGGGAGGTGGATGTGCTTGAAGATGGGAAAGGTGGGGGTGGAGCCATATGCAAGGGAAGAAAGGTGGGGGAGGTGTTTGGAGGGTGTAGGGGAACAGTGTGGATATGCGGGGGGTGGAGATGGGGATATACGTGAGAGGGAAAAGTGTGTGTGGCAGGGGTTGGAGGGGGTGTGGAGGTAGGGGGCATATGGGGGGAGGTGTAAGTGTGTGTGTGTGTGTGTGTGTGTGTGTGTGTGTGTGTGTGTGTGTGTGTTGGGGGGCATGAGTGGGTGGGCAGTTGGCGCAGTTGGATCTATTTAACCTGAAAAGAAAGAGAAAACAACAAGAGGGGAGAAATCACAAAACACATGGGGGTTATTAAATCAACTGAGGAAAAAACAGCCCCAAACGGATGAGCCCGACAAAAACTAATGAGATTTGATGTGGAACATTCTTTACTGCGGAGTGCAGGAAAGAGTAGAAACCACTGTGGAGAAGTGATAGAGAATGCTAAGCTGCAGTGTTGGACATTAGGGGAAGGAGCCAATGGGTCATCTCCATGGCAATAGCACCATGGTCTCTCTAAAGGCCCAAGCAGTTGATATGAGAGTAGTCGACTCTGTCAGGCTTTCTTCCCATCTGTTTTGTGGGCAAGCCACAATTCCCGCCCCCAACCTTGGCCAGCCTGGAAATGAGACCCCCTGTTCTCCTGGGTCTCCGGCTGAGGTCTGAGTAGGGACCTGAGCTTGGCTCCCCCTCCCTGTCAGGCCCTCAGGGCTTGTTTAGTCATTTCCCCCATTCAGGAATGAGGCTGGGGTGGCAGCCGTGCTTGGGGCCGGGTGAGCTGTATCCTGCAAGTTGTATCCTGCATCCTGCTCCAGGGGAGAGTCACTTCTGCAGGATCCCTTAGGTGCGGTGGGGGGCTTGGAGGGTCTTCTTGGGAGAGTCAGCACATGGAGTAGAAAAGAAAGGCTGGTTACTATTCTACTGGCTTTGGGCACCCCAGGAAAACTGTTAGGGAATGAGAGGTAGCCCCACAGAAAGAGTGCAGGCCCCTGTCCCGCTGGAGTATATGGTTTGAAGAAACCATTGATCTCTCCTGCAGGAGGCCTGGGGCTCCCTGAGGATTCCTGGGGGACACAGGGAGGAACTTTCTGCTCTTCTTGCCACACCTGGTAGAGCAGAACTTCTGGCGGTACCCAGACACCTCCTGTGGCCCAAAGGCTTGAAATGGGAATCACCAGGCACATTTGGGCAGTGTGCTACCCACTAGGAGGCAGGAAACCAGCAAGAGCAGTTTCTTTCTCTCAGGGACAAGAGGAATTTTCAGGGTTCAGAGCTCGGATTTGCCACCATCAGAAAGGATGTGAGGCTCAGATCTAACTGGGGAGAAGAGCAAAGAGAAGTCAGGACAAACATGATGGTGTTAGGAGGTGGTTAGGTCACAAGGGTCGTGCCCTCATGAATGGGATCAGAGTGCTTATAAGACATCAGAGAACTCCCTCACTCTCTTTCTGCCTTCTGAGGACATAGAAGTCAGCAGTCTGCCACCCAGAAGAAGCTCTTGTTAGAACATATCTGTGCTGGCTCCCTGATCGCAGACTGCCAGCTTCCAGAACTGTAATAAATGTCTGTTATTTACAAGCCACCCAGTCTATGACACTTTGGTATAACAGCCCAAACTGACTCTATTAGATTTGTTCTCTTTGGTTGCAGCCACACTTTATACCCTCAGACCTAATTTTGAGCTTTCAGGCTTTGGACTATCTTGTTAACCATTCTTCCCAGCTTTGTGTCATTCACAATTTGTCAGCTGTTCCTGCTTTCACCCCAGGCCATGACAACAGTGTTGAGTTGTGGGCAGTTAGGGCCACCATCTTCTGGGTCACACTGGTCCATTGATGCCTGCCCTGGGCATGCTTCGGGCCAGTTCTCCCCAGAGGACTCTCCAGCCACGTGTCCGCATCTTGTCTACCAGGATATTATGACAGGCTTTGTCAAAAGGCTTCCTCCAGTCAAGTAACACCATGTTACAACTTCCTGCTGGTCTGGGAGCCCCACTAACAAAGGAAATGAGGTTGGTTTGGCATGGCTGACTCTTGATGAACTCATGTTGGCTCAGCTAATCACTTTTTTTTTTTCCAAAGAGCTCCTCATCAGCCTACTGAATAAATCTGTGAATAATAAGTTCTGCTTCATTCCCAGTTGGAGGGTGCATAGTAAGTGCACATCTCTTCCAGAATTAAAATTAAATGACTTCGAGCCACCATCCTGCTCATTGAGGTATGTTTTCCTTCCCTCCTATCCACTAAGAAACAGTTTTGATGACAAGCCAAGCCGGGTGATGCCTCCTTCCTTGGCCTGGTGGCAATTCCTCAGGGTGCAGGGGCAAAGGTATGGGTGGGGTAAGCCCCTTGCCTGCAGTATAATGTGCAGTGGACCTGCCCTTTCAATGCAGCTCATTGGTCACATGGCCTCCTCAGTACAAGTAGACATTTTTCCCAGGGCCCCTCTAGTGCCAGGGTAGCTGTGTGGGAAGGGGTGCCCAGCCTCAGCCTCAGAACTAGTTTTGGAAACTCAGTCTGAGAGCAGAACACAAGAATATTCTCCTTTTCCTCCCTCAAGCTCTCTTTTCCTTCACAGAGAGGAAACCTTCCAAGCAGCTCCTTTATTACAGTCTATCCACTGCCAGTGATCAGCACTGATCTTACTTGTCTCTGGTTTCTAGACCCAGTCCCCAAGTTCTTAGAAACTTGGGCATTATTGCCTGTCCCCAGAGTTCTGCCATCTCCCTTTTCCCTTTAAATTTCTTAAAGCTTCTGACCCCTTTGGATGAAAATTGATTTTATTTGATCCCTATGTCCCAGGTTATGATATATACTCCTTATTTTTAATCCTAATATAACATTACAAGGTAGGTATTATTATTATATCTATTTTGAAGATGAAGACGTTGAGGTTCTGAGAGGTCCCCCAACCAGTGAGCAGTGGAACCAAGATTTGAACTTAGTTTATCTGGCTCCAAAATGTGAATTCCTTCCATTGCCCCATGATGTGACTCAGGCTGTCAACCCTAACTTTTGTTTTCTGCTGGTGCAGAAGAATATGTTCTCCTAGTTTCCCAAATGAAAGTCAGTCTAATGGGAATAGACCACATATTACTACAGGGGTATTTACAGATTAATAAGGCTTTGAGAACTCCACTGAGAATCTAATCACTTCTGACGTGTGAACAACCCACTTTGCAAACCGCTTTGAGATCTCGAATCATGGACCAGGTTTGGGACAGTCTGTTCCAGGCCTGATGGTGGGTGTTGCCAGAGTTTCGGGAAGAACTTGAGTAGCTGAATTTAGGAGGATGGGGAAATAGGTCCTTCAGAGTGGAACATTCTGAATGAAGTTCTAGGAGTTTGCTGATAGTCTGAGGGCTTGCACTTTGGCCATGTTTCCAGAAAACTCTCTGGAAGCACCTTCCTACCTTTCCCTATTATTCTCTTATGTATTGCATCTGAGACTTGGGTCTTGCTAACCTCCTCCTCACTTGACTCTACTCACCCAAAGCCACGCCATCTTCTGAGCAGGGAGGTAATGTGTGGCTTTCAAGGAAATGACTTGAAGGAGGACTCACTGCAGCTGTTCTGTTTCCTGTTTCCCAGAAGAACTCTCTCTTTCCTCTACCAGAATGATGAAATGATCAAAGGAAAGCCCCATTTGCCATGGCCTTCCTGTGTTGCTTGACCCTTCTAGGCTTCTCTCTTGGACCCAGTTTCAGATCTTTATGTGCTTGGGAGCCTGACCTCAGGCTGGCCACACCTGGAACGTGTGTCCTTGAACAATGGAGTGGCTAGACCTAGGTCTGCCCAGATTTGCCCTGTCTTTATGGGTTCCATTCTGGGGAAGTGGACCTTCTTCCCACAGTCCCCTATCTTTCCAAACCCACTGAGAGGTCTAGAAATTAGAACTGAAACTCTGCATTTATATTGTGGAATGAGTCAGAGGGTTGACTCACGTGCAGCTGGGGTTGTGCTGGGGTAGCTGGAGGAGGGGAGAGGTCCCAGCCTGTTTCTAGTTAGCATTTCACAGCCCTGTGAAAACTGGCACAGCCAGACTTCTGGTGTCTTGTGGGAAAAGAATGTGCTCTGATGAACTTGAGCCTTCCAGAAGTCTGCCTCAGGGAAGATGAGAAACAGACTGACATCCCTCTAATGAAGACTCCCCTCCCTCCCTTTCCCAGGGCCCTCCAAGATGGAGGAAAGTGACCTTGGGTGGGCAGGCAGCCTCTGGAGTCTGCGGTGACTGGAAGAGGCAGGCATTTTTCTGACCTTACCACCAGATTTGACACGGTGGGAAGATTGGAGCTAGCAACACTGGAAGAGGAGGGTGATGTGCTTCCATAAGTCAATGGAGAGTAACTGGGTATAGGGCCTTTGCTGGAATGCTTGCAAAATGGGGAGAGGTTGCTCTCTCTCCTTCACATGGGCCTGAGCTCCTGAAGGAAGCTGAGAAATCCACTCTAGGGAGGAGAGGGATGGAGTGAGGTGAGGAAAGCCGAGCTCCCCCACCACTCCCAGTTGTGCCAAAGTCTTCTGATACAAGGTCTTTTCCTCCCCCTTCTTCCAGCCCTTGGATTCACCAACCCCTGTCCTCTAGGTTTTTAAGAGAAAAGCCTAATGGTCTAAATTCTAGAAGACTCTGCTCTCACCAGAGCAAGCTGGCCATGACTACCCACTGCAGAAAGTCCCAGGCATGAGTTCTTGGGAAGCTCACACTATGTCTGTCTCTGACGTAAACACCTGTGCCTACATCAAGCCAGGGAGCAGTGAGTCCTACCCACTGCGGTGCCCTGTTCCTCCTGGCTCCAGGTCTCTCTGCCTCCAGGACAGCCAGCTGCTGCTTCCCTCAGGGCACTGCTCCCTGGTGAAGGAATCCTTGCCCTCTGCAGGTGAATTTCGCATGAGTCACAGCCTGTGCCAGGGTGGATTTGGCCCCATTCAGGACTGGCAGAAGGAAAAGAGAGTTTGTTAGGAGATATTCAATCGATTTGGAATGCAGAAGAGCCAAAGAGGAACTCTGTAGACTTGGAGTTGGGGCCAACTGGTTATATTTTTTAAATACACATTTTTAATAAAGGCAGTTCCTGACATATAATCTGACACTTTAGAAGTTAATAGTAACAAATGATCCCCAGATCCTTTTCGCCTCCTGGACATTTCATTAGGTGAAATTTCGTGAGTATTTTTGTGGCACTGGTGTAGCATGCAAGGTGCCGTGTGAAGACTTAATAAGCCAGCCAACATTTTTACGATCTTCGATGACCATGAAATGTCCCACAAAAAAATAATTCTGCCAGCCAAGCCAGCAACAGTGTTCTACTAAATGTGAATGTAGTAAAATAACAAGAATCAGAGAAATAAAGAAGTATAACTTTTTAAAAAATTTTTTAGTGTTCATTATTTTTGAAAGAGAGCAAGCAGGGGAGGGGCAGGGAGAGAAGGAGACACAGAATATGAAGCAGGTTCCAGGCTCTGAGCTGTCAGCACAGAGCCCGACATGGGGTTCAGACTCACGAACTGTGAGATCATGACTTGAGCCAAAGTGGGATGCTCAACCGACTGAGCCACCCAGGCACTCCAAGAACTACAACTCTTGAAAAAAATACTTCTTCTCCAGTCCTTCATTTGTCACACACCTGCACTCCTGCAGCCAGCCTGGCCTGTGTCTCACATATGCCTCTGGGCTGTGCGTCACCATCTACATAACCACGGAGCGGCCAGCACCCCCTGGCCCTCCTGGAATGCACAGCCTTACCTATTTTGCCACTGAAATATCTCTTTACCAGGTCAATTCCACTCCCTGCACAGGGACCTTGCAAACTGGTATTAATCCCTCCAGTGTGTTCGTTGCATTACCCCCACTCATGATCTTCTGGACTTTCCTTAGGATACAATCCATGCCCCTTCCCAGCACACACAAGCCCTCCAGAAGCAGCCATGACTCACCCTGAGTATACTTGCACGCTGACCACCCTGAACTTCATTTTGTGCCGTGGAGTGTGTTACCCACATCTCTGAGCCCCGCCACAGGCTGCTTCTCAGTCCTCCTCACTACCAATCTTTGTCTACTTCCTTTGCTTCCTCTTAGTTCAGGGCCATCTTCCCCAGGAAAATTTTCCCAAACCCTCTCCCAACCAACACTGGGTATGGTGCTCCTCCTACGTGCCTTCTGTTCTCTCCCAACTCATGTGGACCAAGCTATATTATTTATTGTGGATATATATATATATATATATATATATATATATATATATATATATCTCATAACGTTTACCATTCTAACCATTTTTAAGTGTACAGTTCAACAGCATTAAGTACATTTACACTATTGTACCACTGTCAACACCATCCATCTCCAGAACTTTTCATCTTTCCCAACTGAAGCTGTCCTCATTAAACACCAACTCCCCATTCCCCCTTGCCCCTGGCCCCTGGTAACCAACATTCTACTTTCTGCCTCTATGAATCTGTCTATTCTAGTTGCTTCATATAAGTGGAGTCATGCGATGTTTGTACTTCTGTGCCTGGCTTATTTTAGTTCACATAATGTCTTCAGGGGTCTTCCATTGTGTATGCAGCACGTGTCAGAATTCCTTTCCTTTTTAAGGCTCAGTGATATTCCATTGTGTGTCTATATCACATTTTATTTATCCATTCATCCATTGATGGACACATTGATTATTTCTACATTTTGGCTATTGTGAATAACTCTGTTATGAAGGCTGGTATACTGTTCAAGTCCTGCTCTAAATTCTTTTGAGTATATACCCAAAAATGTAAATGCTAAATCATATGGTGGTTGTATTTTTTTAAAGTTTATTTATTTATTTTGAAAGAGAGTGTGATCAGGGGAGGGGCAAAGAGAGAGGAAGAGAGAGTATCCCAAGCAGGCCCTGCACTGCCAGTGCAGAGCCTGACACAGGGCTCGATTCCACAGACAGCAAGATCATGACCTGAGCTAAAACTAAGAATCGGATGCTTAACCAACTGAACCACCCAGGGGCCCCTGGTAGTTATATTTTTAAATTTTTTGAGGAACTGCCATACTGTTTTCCATATGGCTGTACCATTTTACATTCCTTCCAGCAACGTACAAGGGCCTTAACTTTTCCACATCTTTACCCAATACTTGATGTTTTTGTTTTGGTTTATACACACACACACACACACACACACACACACACACAATGACCATTCTAATGGGTGTGCAAAGATATCTCATTGGGTTTTGATTGGATCAGGCACTATTGTGGGTGCTCCTTCAATGATCTGTGTACCACAAAAGGCTGGAGAATTTGTAAGGGCAGCACCTATGCTTGTCTCAGTCACCTTCTTGTCCTCACCTGAGTGGTGTGTCTGCCCATAGTCACTATTGGCCAAATAACTGAACAACTGAGGATGAATGAAATTTGGTCCAGTAGTCTTTTCATGACTTAGCATCCAAGCTTTCTCCCTGTCTGGATGGCCCTGACAAGAAGACATCTTGCCGTCCCTTGCTGTTCCTGGGACAGGACTCCCTGTTTGATGGGGGAACCTTGCAGGCCAGCAGTTTTCAAGTGTGTCCTATACAAACACCAGCGTAGAGGACAGGCGAGGGTGGGGCCAGGCTGTACAGAGCATGTTGTGCCTGGGGGAAGAGAGAGGGCAATGAGGAGGGCAGAACCTCCCTAGCCCCGCCATCCAGAGCAGCTCTGGGCAAAGCATGAGGGGCAGATCTGGTCCACAGCCTTCATATTTCCTCTCTGTAGGGCTTTGAGGCCCACTTAGATCAGGGTTATACCCTCTCTGGGAGCATCCCAAATGGGAATTAGAGGAAATCGTGTTAGTAGAGCAAGATTGGTGACTTCAGTGGTTTCCATTGGCCTGGACAAGGTAAGTAAAGAAGGGATCTTATGGGAAGGGAGTCCTCAAGAGCTCTCAAGGCCTTGGAGAGCTGACAGTGCTTACTGGTTGGTGTGGGCATGAGATGGCAGTCCAGCCTGACCAGGTCCCCACAGCCACAGGCAGCATGGTGCCCACTGGAAGTTTCTGGGGGCCTCACAGAAGGGTCTAAGGTGAAGCCTGGCTCCTGGGTGTGCAGCCTTGGCTCCCCATTTGTAAGAGGAGAGATTGAACTAGAAGGTCTCAAAGTCCTTTCCAGCTTCCCAAGTCGTATGATTCTTGATTGCTGCCCATGTTTGGTAAGGACATTAAATGCCTTTGGCAAAAGGCTCTCCAGTATGACACAGTGCCAGGCTTATCTAGGAATCAGGCTCAAGGAGTCATGACACAGGAGGGACACATCCAAGGTGGGGGTGACACTGTCTTCTGTGAGACAGAATAACCTTTGTCCTGCTAAAGAGAGCCACACCCTGGGGACCCCAGGCCTGAGGCTGAGCACAAAGCACTTCAGGCTGGTAAGCCTGGGGTTTGATCCTGGATCCCCCTTTTGCAACTGGGGGATTCCTCCAGGAATTATGGCATTGGTCTCCATGCACAGCTCCCTGCCTGTTACCCATAGAGGAGAAAGAATGGTTCCCCATGAGTGGATAGTGTCCTCTTCCACCTAGGAAGGGCTGCTTGTAGGACAGGAAGCCCACACTCACCTTTCTGTCACCTCCACTCACTCTCAAAAGGCCTGGGAGAAAGGCCAGCTTCGGAGGCCGGCTGGTGGAACCCGGAGACTGGGGTGATGGTAACTGGCATGCTCTCTTATTGCAGGGAACAGCAGCCACTTCCAAGCTGAGCTCTGTCAGAAGCACTGGCCCCCCAGTAAGTGCCACAGCACCGCCCGGGACTCCCGGAAGGAGACCAGCAGCATGTGGGGTCTCATGGTTGTCGCCCAGCTGCTGGCAGGCATTGGGACGGTTCCCATTCAGCCATTCGGGATCTCCTACGTGGATGACTTCTCTGAGCCCAACAACTCACCCTTGTACATCTGTGAGTCACAAGCTTGAGGAAGGCTGTGGGGAGGGGCCCAGTCCTGATGTGGCACTCCTTCAGGCCCTGAGGGGCTGAACTGAGGCCTAACCCTCTTTGTGCCACAACACAGCAAATGAGGGCAGAGCTTTGGGGAGCAAATAGATCTGGTTTGAAGGCCAGCTCTGTTAATCTACCAGATGTGTGATCCTGGGCAGGTAGCTGGGCCCCAGGGCCCTAGGTTCCTCACCTACAGAACAGGGCTAATAGTATCTGTGCACTGAGCAGCTGTGAGATTACATAAGTAATGTATATAATCACTGAGCCACATGCTGGGCACACAGCAGCTCCTTTATCATCCCCTTAATGTTATTGTCCTGTCCTCCAGGCACGGGCCGGGGTACACATGTCTTCCCAAACCGTCCACTTAGGGGCAGTTTGGCTTCAAAGAAGCAAAAGCAAAGCAGATAACAGATGACCATCTGACAGCCCCATCCTTCCCTTAGAGCACAGCACACTGAGCATTCTCAGGGCCCACATCCCAAACCAGACAGGGCACACCCACCCACTTGGTGGCCCCACAGCTCCTGCATTTGCAGGAAGCTTCACCCACCAGCACCCCCAGCAGGAAACTTTAAATGCTGAGGAGGCTTTTCCTCTCGGCAAGTGGATCTCTCTGGCAGCTGGCTGGAGGAGAAACAGTTTTGGTTGTGCGCATCTCAGGACCTTGAGGGATTCTGGTCTTGTCTATGGGAAATGCCTTCAGTGTGGACTTGTCAGGGCCAGGGGACAGATTCCTGACATCTCAGGAATCCCTCAGCTAGGGAAAGAACCTGGTACCCTTTCAATCTGCTCAGCCTCCTTTCTCTGCTCCCGTTTCCAGCCATCTTATTTGCCATCTCTGTATTTGGACCGGCTTTTGGGTACCTGCTGGGCTCCGTCATGCTGCAGATCTTCGTGGACTACGGCAGAGTGGACACAGGTGAGTGTGGGCGAGGATACCCATTCCATCACCGGTTCCACGAAGCAGCCTCCCAAGCCCCAGACAGTCGAGGAAAAAATGAAACTTCCACTCCAGATGCTCAGGACTCCTCCTTCCCTCACTCATTCACTCCTGCAGAGCCTCAGACAGCCAGCCAGAAGCAGACAGCACACCTCCTCTTCCCAGGCTGGGCTGGAAAACACACTTTCTGTCCTCAAGAAGTTTGTAACAGGACACCTTGAGACCTGGAGCAGGGCCTCAGGTGTTGCTAACACAGCTGCCCGTCTTGGTGGTGGTCTTAAAAATAGTTTTATGGGGGCGGCACCTGGGTGGCTCAGTCAGTTTGGCCCAGGTCATGATTTCATGGTTCGTGGGTTTGAGCCCCGTGTCTGGTTGTGTGCTCACAGCTCAGAGCCTGGAGCCTGCTTTGGATTCTGTGTTTCCTTCTTTCTTTCTGCCCTTCCCCCCACTCGTGCTCAGTCTCTCTCAAAAAAAAAAAATAGTTTTATGGTTCTTTGATTCTAAGATGGTTTTGATTGTTTAAAAAAAAAAGATCTGATAAGAGCTGTTTTGAGGGGAAAAAAACCAAGCAGTACACAAAATATACACATGGATTATGAGTCACATCCAGAAGGGTATAACATCGTGTTTAACTCTGTTGGCATTGGTAGTAGACAACCTGTGTCTAATGCTGATTCCACCTCTCACTGGCTGAGTGCTCTTTAGCAAGTGTCTTTATCTTTCTGTGCCTCAGTTTTTTCATCTGTAAGATGGGGCTAGTGATAGTAAAATAGAGTCGTTGTAAGGATTAACACATGCCTGATATATATTAAGAGGTTCACAGGTGTGAGCTCTTGTTCTTCACAAAATGGTATGGACTAAATCACTGTGTATCTTAGAAAGAGAAAATACAGGGGCACCTGGGTGGCTCAGTCGGTTAGGCGGCCGACTTCAGGCTCAGGTCATGATCTCGTGGTCCGTGAGTTCGAGCCCTGCGTCGGGCTCTGTGCTGACAGCTCAGAGCCTGGAGCCTGTTTCAGATTCTGTGTCTCCCTCTCTCTGACTCTCCCCCGTTCATGCTTTGTCTCTCTTTGTCTCAAAAATAAATAAACGTTAAAAAAAAAAAAAAAAGAAAGAGAAAATACAATCCATAGACCAGAGCACAAGCACTGAGTTAACCATTCATGGAGCCAGCCCCATGATGAATCCTGCAAGGGCTCCTCGCCTTTGTAAGCTTGTTCCATGGCACCCAGCCTCCCACAAGGCAGGGAGGGCCAGCACTATAACAGAGGGGCGAGCGAAGTGCTTTGGAAGCTCCAAGCAGGCAGGAGACAGTGCTACTTCCTGAGGTGGGCAGGGAGGGCTTCTCAGGCAGCTGATGTCTGCATCAAGCCCCACTGATGGGTGGGATTTCTGCAGGTAGTACTGGGAGGGAAGGCCCTCCAGGTGGAGAAAAACTCGTGGACAAAGCCAAGAGGTGGAATGTGTGTGGGGTGTGAGGGTGATACATAAAGTTCCTGCCAGCCAGAAGATATGGCTGGAAGGCAGGTCTGAGCCAGACCCTCAGGAATAATGCTCTCAACAGTTCTTCACACACAGATCAGGGTCTGCCCATCTCACAAAGAATGTAGACAGGCATTAAACCTGCCATGCTGCCAGAGTCCACAGACTCCTGTTCCTGGGGACCATCAGACCATGATGCCTTCCTTGCGGTATCTCCTGCCTTGACTTCACATGATGGGGAAAAGCCAGGGGAAGCTTTCTGCCTCAGGGTCAAGCCATCTTTGCCCTTTTACTGGCACTTCCTGAGTTGATTCCTGCCTCTTATTGTCCAAAAAGACTAGCAGCTGAGCTCTCAGTACCAGGGACAGTGCCTAGAGATGTCTGTCATTGTTTGGCTGTGGGGCCATACTGCTACCTTCTCCTTCCCTCTATGCCCCTGTAGTTTCTTTACAAAGAGAAACACAATGGCAGACTCTCAGATGCAGATGGGAGACCTGCCAGGAAAACCATTTCCTTTGGAGGCCAAGGAGCCCACTCTGATGATTGTTGTTCCTTCAGGCTCCTCCTAAGGACTATGGGGACTCCTTTCTTAGGGTCAATAAAGTTGGGAAGCAGTAGCATTCAGTGGTTAAGAATGGTTAAAATTGAGCAATCAAATGGCACTCACTAGCCTTAACCTTGCACCAGGGCAAGGTTGACTTCTCTGGTCCTCAGTGTTCTGATTGGTTAGAGGAGAATGGATGCAGCCTCCTTTGCTATTATTCCTACCAGGGGTTGGGAATAAAATAAGGTGAGGCCAAGGTTCTGATTCCTTCAGCCTGGGGATTCTCTGATGCTCTCCTTTATGCAGAGTGGCCGCTATGCTCTGGAGACCAGATGGCCTGGAGAGGGAATGTTGTCTTGACCCAGGTTCTAGCTCATGGCTTACCTCTTCTCTATCCTGGGAAGAAAGTTCCCTTGATCAGAGGCCCTCATTCCAGTAAAGTGAGATTCTGTATTCATCCAGAAAACACTTGTTCCCTTTGCTTTCTCTCCAGCTGCAGTTAACCTGAGCCCCGGAGACCCCCGGTGGATTGGAGCCTGGTGGCTCGGGCTGCTCATCTCCTCAGCCTCCTTGGTTCTCACCTCTTTCCCCTTTTTTTTCTTTCCTCGAACAATGATCAGGGAAGTGGAGGTAAGGTTCTGAGAACCCCTGACTCTACCTATAGAACTTCAAGAAAGGGAGGTGGGGATCAAATTAAACCGAACTGAGAAGCTGCAGCAAGTTAAGCAAATTCTGCATGAAATCTAAATGAGTTGCATGATACAGGACTTCTCAAAGGCTTTAGGTGAGAGTGCTGGTGAATTCCCTAAAGATGGGTTCTCACCAGTGTTCCCTTACCACTTCAACACCTCAGGTGTCAGGACAGCTTCAGGGAATGTAGTTTGGGAAACTACATGAGTAGTTGAACAAATGAGTTCATCTAAACTGGGATGAAGAGTTAAGAGCTAGTAAAAGCAGAATATATGACCTGGCACCATCTGAACCTGCAGGACTGAGTGGGAAGGGGGTCCCTAGAGCTAAAGAGCATAAGGGTGGCCTGAGAGTGAGCTTACTCTGAGCACTTGGACCTTCCATGTGTCTGCCAGCCCTGTCTGCTGGGAACAAAGTCAGGAAAGGATGAAAATGGAAAACAGAGAAGTCTGGTGGGGCTCTGATATTAGGCTGAGGGTCTAAAACTTAAAGTTCTGGGGCACTGCAGTAACTGGGTGGCCAGCTGGGTTGAAGGTCAGGGAGTCAGGGAGGAGTGAAGGCTGACCATCTGAAAAAGCCGGTGTAGAGACAGGGGATGAGACCGAGCACCGGGGCAGTGGTTGCTGGACAGTTGAGGCAAGGGCAGGCAGAGATATTCTTGGAGGGGGTGCCAAGGACTCAGCAGTGAGCCAGACTGGAGGAGAAGAGGGACCGAAGTTAGCATCAAGGTTCTGAGCCAAAGCTCCACATTGGGCAGTGAGATGTAGGCCCCTGTGTGGGAGGAGGAACAGGGGTAGGAGAGCCTTCGCTTGTCTTGGGGAAGAGTTTTGGAGGTTGGCAGTACATCGTGGTGGTTTTGGAGTCAGGCAAACCTGAGTCTGAGTCCAGGTGTGTCACTTAAAACCTTGCCAAGTGATCTTGGACAAGCTTCCTCGTGTCTAAGTTTCCTTTACAATACTGGAGATAGAGCACCTGTCTCAGAGGAGGCCATGGCATGCTGGGCATGGTGTCCAATGTGGACTAAGCACTCAGTGCATGGGAGCTCCCACGCCTGGTAGTGTGTTCCCCTGGGGGGCCGTGCACACCTGTGTAGGGGTGCAGAGCTGCAGCTGACGAGTTCATAAGTGGTAGGCGAGCTCACTGAAGTGGTATGAACAGAAAGCGTGGGCCAGGGGCCAGGACCAAGCCTTGGTTGAGCAGGACTCAACTCTGGGCCCGGAAGGAAGCAGTGACTCCATAGAGGAGACAGAAAGAAAGAGCTGGAAACAGAGGTCATTCTAGACCAGTGTATCCCAGAAGCCTGCAGCCCCTGGAATCTGAGGACAGGGAAGAAGTGCAGCCACGACAGAGAGACAGGGAGTGAGATCTGATCAGATACCTTTTGGCATCAGTCACGGGAAAGTTAGAGGTGATAACATGCTCAGAGGTATTTCAGGAGGCATTGGCATAGATGTGTTCTGGCCGGCAGCCACAACTCTGGGTTCACTAACATGCAGGTGGTGTTCGTTTCAAGAGAGCATTCTCTGGGTGCCCTCCCACACCCACACCCACACCCACACCCACACACACACCCACACACACACACACACACACACACACCTGGGGTGGGCAGCTCACTGCTGCCCATCCCTGAGCCACCAAGACCAGGAGGGTCAAGGGCCCAGGGAAGGGTCATGACAAGGAGCCTCGGACATTAACATTCACCTCCTTTGCTGCCTTCAGAGGTCTCCTGCCATAGTGGACGAGGCAAGGAAGATGGACGAGGTCAAGCCAAGAAGCTCCCTGCTGGATTTCATTAAACGTAACTGACTGACCTGGCAAAACCCTGGAGGTGGGGGGGAGGGAGGGGTCTGTCTTGAGGGAGGTTCAGGAGGTACCCCAGCCCATGTGGTATTGTGTGTGGTGAAGGTCAGTAAGAACAGGTGGTCTGTAACTGGCCCATCTCCCAGGAGGAGTTCTGCCAGGGGTCCTGGTGACTGCTTCTTTGCAGGTCTCAGGAGACTCAGATTTAGCAGTCAGCCCTGCCTTCATGGTCTGGCCCTGTGTTCTCTCCCCTCCTTTCACATGGAGGTGGCTGTCATGTGAGGAGAATGTTCCCGGTGTTGGTCCTATTTCTATCCAGCCTCCGCCTGATATCTTGTAGGCATGTCCTCATTTTACTTAGCCTGTGAGTATGTTGAGTGGGAGTCGAGCGGCTCTGTGCCCCCAGACTGGCCACTGAACACTTTGGTGCCTCAGATCTGCCATGAGAAAGAGAGGAGAGATGCCTGGAGGAGGAGGAAGGGCAGTGACCTAGTATCAAGGTACCCCTGGGCTGACTACCACAAAGGCCTGACCCCTGACAGCCGTCTGATTACAGGGTTTCCCCGCATCTTCCTGAGGTTGCTGATGAACCCGCTCTTCATGCTGGTGGTCCTGGCCCAGTGCACCTTCTCCTCTGTCATTGCTGGCCTCTCCACATTCCTCAACAAATTCCTGGAGAAGCAGTATGGTGCCTCCGCAGCCTATGCCAACTTCCTCATCGGTAAGTCCAGAGGGTGAAGGCTCTGTAGGAGCTAGGGGGCCTGCCTGAAGGAGAGGCTGGGCCCTCTGCTGCCCATACAGGATGGGTGAGGCCAGACCGGACACAGATAAGAGCCAGAAGAGGACTGTGGCCCTGGGGAAAGAATTTTAAGGACACTTTTCCTGGTTAGCCATCTAGAAGGTCTTTGGCAGATCTCTGGGGCCCCTATAATTCCAGGCAGGGAGAGGCAGAGGCTGGGGTCTGCCTTCCTTTCCATCAGAGGGGCTGGAAGCCTAAGGGCTTCCCAAAGGTCCTGACATCATCTGGGGCAACAGAGGAAAGAGAAAGGTGTAATTTGGGACTAGGCAAAATGCCTCCTGGTTTTTTTCCCCTCTTCACCAAGACTTGAATACATTCGCCTGGGTAAGGAGTATGTGGCCCAGTGATTCTCCACCCTGGCTGCACTTTAGGACCCCCTGGACAGCTTTAAAAAGTACAGATACCCAGGGCCCACCCTCAGTTGATGCAAGCAGAATCTCTGGGTGGGGCCCAGCATTGGTATTTTTTGCCAATTGAGATTGAGAATCACTGATGTGGTCCCAACCAAGTACCGAAGTGAATTATTGAGCCCAGTCCACAGGTGAGCTTGACCATAGGGATGTGGCAAGGTGGCCAGGGCCTCACCCCTCTAGCTTTCAGGCACCAACCAGCACATCAGGCAGGGAGCACCGCTGTGTGACTCATGTGGTGACAGTGAGGGTGCAATGAGGGGCCAGGTAATGAAAAGCACTTACTAAATGCACATTCAACCCACATCCCTATGACTGCAAGGGCTCCATTTATTTCTCTCTCCTTTGCACAAGCAGGACAATCTGCTACATCAAGAGAACTCTGTAGATGTGTCTGGCAAACAGTAAGCGCTGAATTAATGTCAGCTCTTACCACAGCATTTGAATGTATCAAATGTCCCTTCAGGTAGTCGTGTCTCCTTGTCCATGGTTCAGCTCAGTGTCTGCGGCTCCTCACAAGACTCCCAGTCCTGTACACCCAGACCAGCTTCTCTTTACCTGTAGGTGCTGTGAACCTCCCTGCAGCGGCCTTGGGGATGCTGTTTGGAGGAATCCTCATGAAACGTTTCGTTTTCTCTCTGCAAACCATTCCCCGCGTGGCTGCCACCATCATCACCATCTCCATGATCCTCTGTGCCCCTCTCTTCTTCATGGGATGCTCTACCCCCACTATAGCGGAGGTCTACCCCCCCAGGTAATGGGAATGAGAGGTGAGAAGATCCCCTTCACTGAGGCCAGAGCCTGGATCTGGCTGCCGTGCATCTTCCTTTCTGCTTCCTCAACTCCTCTCTTCTCTCCTTTCAATTTTGATCTAATCTCCTGTGTGGCAACTTAGAAAATGAGGCCTTGAAAAATATGCTCACTTATGAAAAGAAATCAGAGAGTCCTACTGGGTCACCAGCAATCAGTGTCAGAGTTCTGTCTTTTGTTTTGTTTTGTTTTGTTTTTAAGAAGTACCAAGGGGCGCCTGGGTGGCGCAGTCGGTTAAACGTCCGACTTCAGCCAGGTCACGATCTCGCGGTCCGGGAGTTCGAGCCCCGCGTCGGGCTCTGGGCTGATGGCTCAGAGCCTGGAGCCTGTTTCCGATTCTGTGTCTCCCTCTCTCTCTGCCCCTCCCCCGTTCATGCTCTGTCTCTCTCTGTCCCAAAAAAATAAATAAACGTTGAAAAAAAAAATTTGAAAAAAAAAAAAAAAAAAAAAGAAGTACCAAAAACTGGTTAATTTGGTTTCAGGATGAATCTGTAGGGCTGTGAGCCTCAGGAACCAGGAAATAAGCTATGTTTAGCATCAGCTCTGTGCCAGCTACAATTACAAAGTCTCCTTGAGCTGCTGAAGAAAGATGAGAGAAGGGGACTTGAAAAGATCTGGGAAAGAACAATGAAAGTGATGGCAGACTCAAACAAAATTAGGGCAGGAGAGGAAGAAGGCAGGTAAAGTACACCTGTCGGTTTGCATAAAGCAACCTGGTCCTAAGTTTTGAATCTGGTGTCATGTTCAGGAAGAGTTTTAGGGGCCTGTGAGGGAAGGGTGCTAAACAAAGAGCATTTGTTTTTACCTGAGTGCCCCTTCCAACGACTTCTTCTTTTACATTTTGCCTAACAAGGTTGCAATGTTTGGACATACTGTACCCTTCTGTCTTGGTGTTTTCTCTTTTTCTCTGAAATTGCCTCTTCTGTCTTTGGTGGGTGAAGGAGGGAAGGGAGGGCTGCTCAGGGCGGGGACCCCCCCCCCCACCACCACCAGGGTGCGTTGTTCTGCAGGCTGACTGTGGATTGAGAGAGGCCGAGAGAGCTTGGAGCCCCTGGGCTGCTCTCAGTGGGGGTTTTTAGCACAGGGCTCTGTCATCAGACTGGGGAGAGTCTGGCACAGCCCTTTGTAGCTGGGGAAAGTTACTTGTCTCATCTGCAGTTTTCTCATCACAGAAGCAATGGAATTAATTGAAGAGTTGTCATGATGGCTGCGTGAAAAGCCGTGAGCATGGTTCCTGGCACATAAGAGGCACCCCATTACTGTTAACTATCAGTGGTGTCATTGTTTTAGCAGCCCCCTGGCTTGGGGTTTGTCAGCCTATGCCTACCCTCCCCAGAGACGATCATGAACATCAGATGTGGCGGGGGTGGGGGGGGTGGTGAGAATGGTGAGGTCAGCTGGTGAAACCCCCTTGGGTGCAGCACAGGGGGTGGAGCGACCTAGACAATGTCTCCATAGAACCAGAGACTGGAGCCCTCTCGACCCCAGATTGCCTCAAGGAGCCCCAGCCTTCCCTCCGCCTGAGCACAGATGAAGGAGAAGGGAAGGGAAATATTGCCTGTGACTTTGCATAGCATCTGCCGTCTCTTTCATCGGAGTCCTGGCTGGTTGGGTGTCTTGACGTCCTTCTTCAGTGTGGGGTTTGCTGACCATGCCTTGCCGAGCTGCACCTGGTGATGCCATGAGCCCTGATCAGGCAGTCAGTTCACCATCGGCTCCGATAAGCATCATTCAGGTCCCAGGGTGGCGCTGGCCCAAGACAGAGACGCACAGGCACACTAAACAGGCGGGAAACTCACACTGGGCTGGCGTGAGGAGACTTTTCTTTGGTCTTGCTTTGTTTAATTCCCCATTTCCTGTTTTGCTGGCAGGACATCAAGTCCTATACATCCGCAGACTCCTGCCTGCCGCAAGGACTGCTTGTGCCCAGATTCCATCTTCCACCCAGTCTGCGGAGACAATGGAGTGGAGTACCTCTCCCCGTGCCACGCCGGCTGCAGTGAGATTAACGTCAGCTCAGTAGCCTCCAAGCAGCTGGTAAGGGTGGGAGAAGCCCCGTGGGGTCTCTGTGCTCAGCATGTGCCCTCGCAGACCACACCTAGGCTCCAGGATGGGCAGACTGCCACCCACCCCACACTCATTCCCAGCTTCTGGCCTCTGGGCCACACCCGCCCTCTCTCCACCTCCCCTTCCCTAAGGTCATGACCAGATGCCTACAGCCCAAAGTCAATTAAAGATTGGCCGATGTTCAACAGATTCACATTCCTGAGGCCTAACAATGCTCAGAGCAGAAACAAGCCAAAGAACTGCTTCAGCTGAGGCCTTTGAGCCTCATCCCGAAGGATCCTAATGGGCATCCTGGATCCTGCATACTGGCTGTGTGGAAAGCCACAGAGGCAGGCCTAGATAAACTGAGGACAGAGGATCTTCTGTGATGTGGCCCCAGAAGGTTAGAGCTGAAAGTGTGACCTAGGGCATTCAGTGGAACCTGTCAGCCCCTACATGTGGCCACACAACTGACCTGAAGTCCTGAGCTATTTAGGGACAGATCTGGGACTAGAACCCAGGACCCAGCCTCAGTCTGGGACACATCTGTTCAAGGTCACATATCTCCTCACCAGCAGCCTTCCAGTGGTGCAACCCACATTCACTATGCCCACCTGGCAAGGTTCTAACAGCCCTCTGAGTGCTATGCCTCCTGGATTCTAGGGTCAGTCAGCAGCAAACCAAGTCAAGACATTTGTTCAGTTATTCAACAAATATTTAGTGAACATCCAGCATGGCCACAGAAGTTGAGGATTCAGCAGTGAACCCATCAGACAAGGTGCCTGCTCTCACTGAGTTTGCATTCTATCAAATAAACGCACAAGAGGGGCGCCTGGGTGGCGCAGTCGGTTGAGCGTCCGACTTCAGCCAGGTCACGATCTCGCGGTCCGTGAGTTCGAGACCCGCGTCGGGCTCTGGGCTGATGGCTCGGAGCCTGGAGCCTGTTTCTGATTCTGTGTCTCCCTCTCTCTCTGCCCCTCCCCCGTTCATGCTCTGTCTCTCTCTGTCCCAAAAATAAATAAACGTTGAAAAAAAAATTAAAAAAAAAAATAAACGCACAAGATAGTTTTAGAATGTAATCCATGCCCCCAAGAGACTTAATGGACAGAGAGTGTCTGGGGGCCTCCCTGAAGAGGTGACATTAGAACTGAACAACCAGAAGAGGAAGACCCTAGAAAGTCCTGGAAGTGAGGCATTCCAGGTAAAGAAACAGCAAGAGCAACGCCCTAGGGCATGACCTAGCTGGGTGCAGGAGAAAGCAGAGAAGGCCAGGGTTGGTGCTGAGAGGCATGTCACACATAGGCCAAGGCTGGCCAGGCCAGGCCTAGGATTTGGATCTACCTTTTGCTAAAAGCAATGGAAAGTCTGTTCAGTTCTTCTAAAGATGCCCTAAGGAAAAGCATACGCCTCGTTCCTTTAAGCCTGTGTGGAAGGCATGGACAAGGCTAGCCCCACTTAGCATCATCCTCTGAGAGCACAGGGCAAGGCTGCTCCCACAGCCACCTCTGTGGGCAGGTGGAGGACAAGGAATGCAGACATGATGCTCTCTCCATTGCCTTCTAGTCAAATGAGTCTGTGGTGGCTTCTGTGGTTTCCTTATCTTTATTTACTTACCTCTGACTCATCTGCTTCCAGAAATCATCTTGACAGGTTTCCAATAATTACACAGAGCCATTAGCATAATATCAAGAACAGACGGTAAATTACAAAGGGAAAAGATCTATGTTAAAAAAAAAATCCAGACTGAGGGAACTAATAGCCATACTGCACATAACTTATTTCTGAGCTTCCTGGCAGCCAAAACAAAGAAGGTGTGTAGTTCCTGCTGTCTGCCAGAAGGGGGCATACTAGCTCCTTAGTTCTGGTCCTAGCCTTGTAACCGCTATGACACTTAAATGGTCATAGGCTAGTCCATCAGATGCTGTGAAAGGTAAGGTGAAGACCACCTGTCACGGGCAGTGGCCACCAAGGCCAGTCTTACAAGAGCGCTGGACTATCTGGACTTGCAGATTTGAGACAGGGACCTCCTTCGCTAGAGGCCTTCACAGACGGGAGGAGTTCCGCTCAGGCAGAGGCCTAACAGATGAAGAGCTCAGCAGATTCAGCTAGGTTCCCACTGCTGTCTCCTATTTATACCTTTCTTACCTTCCGTGCAATAAGCACACAAACTGCAAGAACAACCCATGAAACCACTGCTGCTGGGCACAGGCCAGCCTGGCCCTGAAGAGAGCCCTCCCAGCCCCTGGTCCCAAGCTGGGTAGGCCTTGCCTGGCAGTGGGATCCTGCATGTCCTGATGTGAGTGGAACCGCTGGAGGGGCCCAGCCCGTGCTAGATGACTGGTTTTGGTGAAGATGGTTTTGATTGCCCAAACAGAGGTCAGAGGTGGTATCCATGGGGCACCTCGAACCCCTCACCAGGTCTGCTCTCCAGCCTCCACATGCAGCATTGCCCAGCTCCCCAGGGCAGAGCTGTCAAAACCTGAGGGGCTCTTAGGCTAGAGCCGGTGCAGGTGTTTGTCATGTGTGGAGGCCAAATAATAACAGCAGATTTCCCCCTCCCCTCTCCCTCTCCTTCCCAAGACCTATTTGAACTGCAGCTGTGTGACCGGGGCGTCCTCTTCAGCCAAGACGGGACCATGCCCCATCCCCTGTGCCCACTTCCTGCTCCCGGCCATCTTCCTCATCTCCTTCGTGGCCCTCATAGCCTGCATCTCCCACAACCCGCTCTACATGATGGTTCTGCGGTGAGTGCGCCTCTCCTTCCCCATGCTGCCTGCTTCTGCCTCTCCTTCCTTTCCCTCAGAGTCCTTTGAACGCCAATCTGCAATGCCCTTTGGATGATGCGGGACGGTGATACTAACACAACGATGCCGGGGGCCCTGCCGAGCCAGACTCGGTGCGGAGCCCCTCACTGTGCTGCCTCAGTCTGTCTCAGGGCACCCATGTGCCCTGTTGGCACCTCCACTCTGCACTGAGAGACCCCAGCCCTGGGAGGGCAGAGCCATGAACAGTTAAGTCCTGATGAAGCCGGGCTGCCTGGTTCCATGCTGTGGAAATGCCTGTAGATTCACTCATATTTAAATCCTGGAAGAACTGAGAAGAAGGAGGAGAATTGAGTTAGATGCACAAAATCAAGGAAGAAAAATATGAAAAGTTTTTCCAGAGACAGAATGAAGGCTATGAGGAAGAATGAAAATAAGAAAAGCCCAGTGTGTGAGGAGCCAGGACCAAGTTCTCCAGTCAGAAGGGAGAAGCTGGCCAAGGTGGGAGGGGAGGACAGAGGTGTTCCATTACAGTGGCGGTGAAATGTCTCTGAAGTTTTAGCAGGGAACTGACCCTTCCTTCACCTCATCCTCTGCAAAAGGGAAAACAACATTTCAACCAAGTTCACCTAACCCACCCCTGCCTGCCTCTTTCCTGTCCTCACCCACCTTGAAAGAAGAAAGGGAAAAACACAGGATTTGGATGCCCATCGCTAGGGTCACAGACCCAGCTCTGCCATGCGTTGGCTGAATGCCAACCTCACTGAGTCTCAGTTTCCTCATTTATGAAAAGAGGTTAATGATAATTGACAGGAAAGGACTGGTGTTAGGATTACCTGGTAAATTGCCTTGTAAATATAAGGTATCCTATATATTAGTTAATTATCACTATTAACCAAACTCTAAGAATCATTAACAGGTAGCTAGGTGCCAATGACCTATTCTTCCCAAAAGGCTAAGAGATGAAGAACAGAAGCAGCCACTTGTCAGGACCTGGGATTTTATCCTAATTATAAGTTAGCTTGCAAACTACCAAGCTCCTGTTTTTGTTACTGTTTCAAGAATGCTGGCAGAAGACAGGAGACTCCTGGTTCAAAGATAAAGGACTATTACTCACAGCACAGTAAGGAGCGTGAACATCATTTATCCTGTGTCCCACATCCCATGGGGTGACCTAGAGCACCCAGGTGTATGTTTCACATGCAGTGAGCTTATGACACAGTGATGAACACTGAGCTTGAGAGAGTCACAGCTATATAGACCAAGACTGCTCTTAGTCTAGGGGAAGATTTTACCCCATGCCTCCAGGTTGCTCATTGCAACCACCATCCTGAGAAACGGCGCAGAAAAAGAGCAGTCAGAACCTTGTGTTCTTAGCATATTCCACAGGAACATGTGGGGATGCTCAGAGCCAGAGCATTTTGCTTCTCCCAATACCATCAGTACCCTCTTTCTACCACTCCCCACCCTGTGCATTCCAAGCATGAGTACTTTCACCTGAGGCCCCTGGGTGGGGTTACCTCTTGCACCAGGGCCAGATGGGCTGTGGAGGACCCTCTAACCCTGAGAAAGATCTGTGGGTGGCCAGGATGAGGAGAGGGAACAGGATAAGGAAATTTCACAGGGAAGTCCCTGAGCAGTCTGCCTCCCAGAGGACTACAACAAGCCTTAGGGATAGGGAAGCTGTGGAGAAGGAGCATCATTTCAACCAGAGGATGGGCTTTCCTAGGAAACCTCTCCCTTCTAAGTCTGGCAGGGGCTGAAGTGAAATTGAAGAGGCCCCAGGACCCCAAAATTGTTTAAAGATAAATCCCACTGGGAAAGATGGGAAAACGGATGCTATTTAGCGTGGAGAAGGTGAAGCTTAAAGATGACTTTGTAGGTGACCCAACTGTTGTTTGTACCCTGACCCCCAACTAGGCATGGAAATACAGGCTGTGAGGGAAGCTTCACCAGAAATGTGGAAGGAAAGAGTGGGCAGAATGCCAGAGTTAATTCACCTCCAATGTCAGCAGACACCATAAGAGGCTCAAGTTGTCTATCAGAAGGCAAACTGGGGTGCCCAAGCCCCATTCAGTTCAGAATCTAGGGGAGTCTGCCCAGGGACAATGACCAAGACTTATGAATTGGGCCACTGGAGGGACCTATAGGCATAAAGGGAGCATCCATTAGATTGAGATTTGAGGCACTTTCCACTGGGGGGTCCCAAGTGGCTGTCTTTTTCCCCTGCTGCACCCCATGAGTACTGTTTTCACTGGGCCTTCCTTCAGAGGAACTGGAAGAGGGTCCCATTCCACTCTGCTGGCAGGACTGTGGGGACAGAACAAAATGTGTGCAGAGACCTGGAGATTAGTTCTGACTTCCCTTCCTTGATGTCTCCTCGGCCCCGAATGCCCTTCCCCCACAGATACCCACCCAGGAGTGTGGGTTTTCAGAGCACAGAGAAGCCTGATGCCTCTGCAGGCCACCTCCTGGCTCCCCACCTTGTGGATGGGGTGTCCTCCCTTTCTGCCCCACGCCCAGCTGGGATGGCAGGGCCTGGCAATGCCACTGACAGATAGCTTCCCCATCGCTCTCTGAATCTCCTTCCTCAGCCAAACATTCATCCCCTCTTGAGGGAAGAAGGGTAGGGGTAAGAGTGGCTACATAATTTGTAGGATCCAGTGCAGAATGAAAATGGGAGGCTCCTGGTTCCAAAATTATTGAGAATTTCAAGACGGCCGCAGCAGACCGTTAAACCAAACGTGGGGCCTTTCCGAGGGTGGGGGTCTGGGAGGCTGCACAGGCCACACGCCCAGGAAGCTGGCCCCAGGGAGAGGATTCTTTTCATTGCACACAGAAGCCTACAGCCCAGGGGCCTTAATTAGACTTTCATCAGGGCTGTCTTTATTGCTATTTACACTCCATGGGAGTTGTTCAGGCCTGCTGCTCTGAACACACCCTTCCCCATCCTTCTGTCCGTTCCCAGCCTTTTCTGCCCTCTGCCTCTTGGAGGGGACACTGGGCAACCCTGAAAGTCACAGGGACCAGTGGTTCTCAAATGCGAGTGTGCAACAGAATCTCGGGGAGGGCTTCCTAAAGCACAGATGTCCGGGCCCCGCTCCCAGAGGATCTGATTCTTAGGTCTGAGGTAGGGCCTGGGAATCTGCCTTTCTAACAAGTTCCTGGGGTGTGGGGAGGTGCTCATGCTGCTGGTCCAGCGATGATGCTTTGAGAACCACAGATATAAACAATAGGAGCACTTGGCTGAGGTGAATCCAGTCGGTCAGGTGGCTGTCAGGCCACTGGGGGGCAGGTTCTGGCATGCTCTGAGGTTGGCTGCCCCTGAGCGAAGGCACAGCCCTCAGGCCTCTGGCTGCTGACTTCCAATCTTCCTTTACAGTGTGGTGAACCAGGAAGAAAAGTCATTTGCCATCGGGGTACAGTTCTTGCTGATGCGCCTGCTGGGTAAGTGTCTGCGATGCCCCCTTCCTTCCTGGGGAGTGGCACCAGGCATCTGAGGGCTGTGAAGTGCAGGTTGGGGTTGCAGGAAGCCCTCTCTCATCTCTGCTGTGAAGAGAAGCTGTGCATAATCAAGCATCAGCAAAGGCCAAGACCCTATATGGATGGCTTCCCTGTTCCTTGAGGTTAGGAAAGATTCCATCTATGGCATTAATTCCAAACAAAACCATGTAAGAAAAATGAAAAGTGGACACAGCTGAGAATACCTAATAAAGAATTGAAGGCAGGTATTTTTTCATCTCTCTCCAAGAACTGGCTGTAGGAACAAAAACCCTGCATTCCTGTCCCAGAACAGCAGCTGAGCCCAGCCCTGGCTTCCCTCCCATTTTACAAAACTCCCTCCCTTGCCTCTATGCAGCAAATATTTCTCATTGAGGTGGGGCGGGGGGAAGCCTCTGCCGACAAGCCCTGCCCACGCTCCAGCAGCCCAGAGCCCACCCTCCATCCGGAGGGATGGAGCTGTGAGCACAGGATCAGTAATGCTCCCCACCCCCCACCTGAGGGCAAGCTCCCTGAGGGCATGGTCTGGGGGAGGCTGGGGCATGTGTGGACCTCACGGCCCTTTCCCAGAGGCTCGTGCTGGATCCTCCCTTCTTGACACATTTAGGAATCAACGTGCAGACCCTTGCAGTGACAGGTAAACCAAGTAAAGGGACTAAATTCGACTGAGTATGAAGGACCCAGTGTGTGCACACTGCAGTGGGGAATATGGCAATTGCCCCAGAGGGACTTCAGTTGCTATGGGAGTGGACTTTCTGACCCTACATGCTGAAATCCCTGCAGGGCCCACCGTGCATTATTGTCCAGGAGCCAGGCCTCGCTTGGCCCTCCGTTATCGTTCTGGGGTGTGTTGGTGATGTCCCTGGTGGGGCCTGCTGAGCGAGAACCTTTGAGGAATGAACCAGCCTTTTCAATGGGATTTCTCAGGCTCGGGTCACTTGCTCCCCTCCTTCCAGCACGGTGCCTTCGGACCCTCCTCCTCAGGCCTGTATTACCAGCATGGAGGATGCAGGGCAGTGGGCTCTACCCTGTCCTGGTGGCAGAGGCACTGCCGTCACCACACCTCCTTGCTGTCATTTAGCCTATCATACATGATTCATGTATAACTTGCTCCAAAATCTCTGCTGGGAAGGAAACCCTGCATTCTGCCCAACACAGCCAGCAGCTAGGACGGGCTCTGAGGACCTTCTCCTAGCCGCCTTGCAAACAGTCACGGTCCCACTGCTCAAAGCACCTGCTGCCTTTGTTTTCTCATTGGAGCTCAGACAACTCCATCTGGAACCACAGTTAGAAAATCCAGGCTGAAGGCATTTCCATTCATCACCCATGAACACAGCCCCACTCTGGGGTGGAAAGAAGGACATGGATAAAACCCAGCAAGTTTTAAATTACCCACTGAAATTTGGTTGAAAATTTCTCTGGATTTCGTTTCTATTTAGGGAAGCGTCCTTGGTGGACAATCCTTGTGGCCAGTTTCCATCCCCCGCTTAGCTGGAGACTTGGAAGTGAGCAGGGTCTGAGTAGAGAGGCTGGTTCTCAAAGGTTCCCATTATGGGTGGAGCCACAAGCAGATTTCCTCTTTCTTTCTTCCTGAAGCAGCTTCTCACAGGGCCCTAAAGACAGTCTGGAGACTGTTCTGAGGGCAGGGTTTGGGGTGTGAATCCCAGACAAGCCCCTCCCCAGTCCCGAGACTGCCTAGAACTGTAGCTAACAATACAGGAGTCATTCTGAATATTTAACACCAGGATGGCATAGCCTCTGCCTCACCGCTCAGCTGTGGGGAAGTTCAGGGGGCTGGGGTAGAGGCTCTGAGCAGCCAGAGTGTTGGGGGTCTTGTGGGGGTGCTGTCTCAGCCACAGAGGCAGCCTGTTGTGGTGAAAGATGGGACCAGAGGAAACCAGGGTTCAGAGCCCAGCCCTGACCCTCCCGGCTATGCAACGGTGAGCTAGCCATGCCCACCTTCCTCCTTCTTAAGACAAGGGTACCCACCCACCTGTGAGGACTTGAGGAGTCGATGCCCTCAGGAGGCTCCTGCCACAAGGTGGAGGTCAGCCTATCTCCACTTGGGACCAATCCAGCGTGAGAACTATGTGGTATGTCTGAGCTGGCATCACGGTGGCCGCTGTGACTCACTGCCCCGAAAGTATGGCTCAGGTCCCTTTTCTAAGCCTCTAGTGAAAGAGGAATTCATGCTTCTCGGGAAGCTATTCGGCTTTCCAAAGTCACTGTGGTTCCCAGGGCTGGGGCAGAGCCGGTCTCATTCAGGCAAACCACACAGGGGCGATGGGTGGGTGGGTGTGCTCTCCTGTCACCCGGTCGGGTGCCTCAGCCTGCACCTCCATGTGACTGGACTCTCTCAACTCTCTTCCCACCGACACCAGCCTGGCTGCCGTCTCCAGCCCTCTACGGCCTCACCATCGACTACTCTTGCATCCGGTGGAGCTTGCAGTGCTCAGGGAGGCGCGGGGCCTGTGCCTACTACAACAATGATGCTCTCCGAGACAGGTGAGGGCCCGGCAGCCCGCCTTGGGCGGGGCTGGAGAGGGGGTCAGGCCCCAGCCCAGAGCAGAGGGCAGCCATCTGCTGTGGCAGCTCTGGGGGGGGGGGGCGGGGAGGGGGCAGCCGGGCTTCTGAGGGAGGGGACTAGAGGGGCGCTGTCATGGAGAGGGACCAGGGGTCACTGGTGACAGAGAGCCATCCAGGTGATGGAGAGAGAGAGAGAGAGAGAGCCCACCAGCACACGCACACACTACTGGGAGCTAGCCCCTGGTCCACAGTCCCTCAGGAGGGGAAGCAGCAGAAAGAAGTTTGTCAAAGGGAAAGGGATGGCTGCAGTCTGAGGCGAGGCTGTGGCTGTGGAATGATGCAGGCCATCTCCCATGCTCTGAGAGAGGTGGCCCCACCGTGGCTCATGGCACGGGTCAAGGGCAGGTGGGCCTAACCTGCCTCAGCACCCCTTCCAGCCATCTCACCTGTTGCCCATCACCATATAGATCAGAAACCGAGGGGAGAGTGGGCTTGAGGGGGTGGAACAGAGTCTGGAAACAGTGTCAGAGTGGCATAGAAGGCCGGGAGAGGGCTGGACCAAGAGGGCAGTGAGCAGACACCCGTCTCCTGGCTATGCTGGGAGGACCAGATGCTCCAAACTGGCTGGGGCCGCAGTGTTGTCTCTGGCCCTGGGAGCATGATGGGGCAGGGAGAGGGGGGCAGGGAGGGGGGCAGTGCAGGGGTGGGGAAGGACTACTGGATTGGGAACATCATGCCTATTCTCTGGGAGGCTCCTGCCCGTGGGTCAGAGAGATGAGGAAAGTGGTCCCCAGCTGGGTG
This sequence comes from Leopardus geoffroyi, assembly GCF_018350155.1. Taxonomy (NCBI): domain Eukaryota; kingdom Metazoa; phylum Chordata; class Mammalia; order Carnivora; family Felidae; genus Leopardus; species Leopardus geoffroyi. Next base: position 129,072,883 of record NC_059333.1, read on the forward strand.
GTAATGGATCCTTACCTGACAACATAGTCCCTGGGCCACTGTGGAAATGATGATGCTCTTCTCCATGGCCCTGGGACCCGGTCCACAGAGCCTCCACACCCCCTCACTGGCCCCGCCTCCTCCTGCTGTACAGGTACCTGGGCCTGCAGGTGGGCTACAAGGCGCTGGGCACGCTGCTGCTCGTGTTCATCAGCTGGCGGGTGAAGAGGAACAAGGAATACAATGTGCAGGAGAAGGCTGCGGGCCTCATCTGACCCTGGATGCCCGGCCCGGCCCGGCCACTGCCCTGCTCCAGAAAGTGGACCCTGCCCCCCCAACACCCGCCTGTATTCACTGTTAACACATCACTTCCTTTTTGTTTTTTAAGTAAGAGAGAAACCCCAGTCACCGTTCGCCTTCCCTGCCTCCTCCTCCCCCAGGATTCCTTAGGTCCACTGTGCACCTGGGCTGGATGGACACTGAGCTGGAGGGCCAGGTCTCCTCTGGATCCTCAGGAGGCTCTCCTCAGTGCTGGATGACCACCAAAGCAGCCCCGGCCCCTCACCAGCCTTGGGAGGTGGGGGTGGTTTCCTAAGTGGAGAGAGGAAAGGCATATCTTCCCAGAGGAAAAAGGGAGAGGGCTGGATTATGATTAATGGCCAGATCCAGGCTAGAGGAGAGGTGAGCCTGGCTGTAGCCCCTTTGAGTCTCCGTTCAGCATCAGCACGGAACCCAGGAGGGGCTGGCCTCCTTCCCCTCAGGTCTTTGTGTTCTGCTCTTAAAGGCCATCTTGGAAGCTGCCATGTTGGGAAGTATGGCCAGTCAGTCTCCTCTCAGTTCCCTCATCCTCAGGCACCAGAGCAGGGACCAAGAAACCCTGAGGGTGGGTCATCCAGATGCTGTTCATGTTAACTCTAGACCCTTCTGTGCTAAGAAAGCCACACCATGGTGAAGACTTGAGGAGGGCTGTGAAGTGGTCCGTAGCCCGACCTCCCACACCCACAAAGTGAGGACGAGACCACTCAACTCAGACTGATGAGAAGACCCTCCCCAAGTTTTCTTGGGAGCAGACTAGGTGGCCTCACATGGGCCTCCCTGTCTGGACCTCACCCTGTGTGTCAAAGAGTAAAGACGGGCAGTCCAGATGTCAGCAGAGCAAGTGATGAAGCTGAGGGGACGTCAAGGGCTACCAAGCTGGATGGCAAGCTGCAGCTCGCAAAATAGAAGCCAGCATGGTCGGCTCCCCTGTTCCAAACAAGCTTGTATTAACATTTTCTCAGCCTCTTCTCACTGCCCCTCTGTGGGCCTGGGTTGCACTACCCTGCTGCTATGTGGTAAAGGTTCAGACTTAGAAGTCCACAAAGGAGGCCTTTCATCAACAAGTATTTTATTTATTGCAAAGCAGCTTTGTGCAAGGCAGTGCTAGTACATGGTGCTCCACCGAGCTTTCCTGAGACCTCCCCTCACCTCCCTCTGTCTACACTGGGCCTTCTTCCAGAGTGTGCTCAGTGGAGAGCAGCAGGAGAGGCACAGCACAAGCCCAGAGCTTATGAACAGGATCTTGGCCATCAGTGTCCCACCAGGTTGCCCCTGAACCTGGCCCTTTGCCAGATAGACACCTGGCTCACCATGTCCTCTGGAGCAGCTGGGAACTGGTTATTGCCATACATGACTCTCTTGAGTGCCACTCCTCTTAGAAGAAGCATACCAGAAGCCACCTCTGAGAACGGCTTATATGGTAGTAAGCCAAAAAATGTATGTCAGTGGCCAAACTGCCATGAGACTGAAGTCTTTGTGAAAGCCACCATTAGAGATGGCTTTATTTCCTAAGCCACCTTTTTATTTCCAAAGATCTCACTCAGGAAGGGAGGCTCCATGCAACCTCAGGGGCCAGTTTCAGCATTTAAAATGGGTCTGCTTGGAAAACGATTCCCTGCAACTAATCCTGGTCCTTCTTGCTGCGATGTAACCAAATTCTGAAGGCACTACCTTCAGCTGAGCTGACAAACATCGGATGCCAGCCTGCAGATTCTGGAAGATTGGTTGCCCTCCCAAGGCTTTATTCTATTATGATATTGCTATTAATATATTATAATTTTGCTATTGCTGTAACTTGGTTATGAATTTGTACTGTCATGTGTATCTGTCAGAGAGCCCACAGAACTGTACTTTCTGGCCAGAGAAGGTGCCCAGGCCATAACCTCAGGGGCCCATAGCCATGGAGATCGGAGATAATGCGACTCTCAACCCATTAGCCTGGTATAGAGCAGGCCGCAGACACTCCCTGTTCCTTCAGTGACATTCTGCAGATAACTGTCAAAGCCCACGGTCCTGGGCTCTCAGGAGGCCTAATAATCTCTGCCTGAGTTTATAGCCGTAAGTGGAATTGAACACCAACAGCTAAGTCCATGACATAACTCAGAATTAATATCATAATCATCATCGGTCACTTGGTCACAGCCAGTGCTACTGCTCCACAGCAAATCTTTTCTTCTGATTGCCAGCAGAGAATATAATGGTGTCACCTTCATTTCACTTCTAGAGCAAAGCTGAAGGAACTTCCTAGAGTGCTAGACACTCATAGAGGATGTGGTTAAAATGCAAATTCCCGACCTCTCCAGCTAGCCCCCGAGTTGATCTCTGTGGATCTAAGAGGGCCCAGGAGTGGCACTTTCAACCGGCCCCTCATGTGAGGCCGATGTGGGTGGTCTCTAAACCCTGTGTGGTGGGCCATCAGTGCAGCAGAACCTTGGGGACGCCCACTTGTGCCTAGGCCACTGAGAAATTTAGAGACTCTGTAGGCCTTTGGTAAGTAAAAGATGATTAGGGAAGGGGTGCCTGTTAATCTGATTTCCTGGGTGGCTGAAATCAGGAGGCAGCAGGCATGAACAACAGTCTAAGAGCTCACATTTATATTAAGTTCATACCAGTACTGAGAGTGGAATTCTCACTCTCCAAGCTTAAGTGTGCTTAAAAAAGTCACAATTATTCTTTAAATCAGTTATGTTTGATTTCTTGCTGTCTTCCTGCTGGCTGGCTGGAAATTTAGCACCAACCATCCTCAGATCTGGCTCCCAAAGCACTTGGGTCCTGCCAGTATGAATCTCTGGTCCCTTCCCAGGCTGAGGCTCCCTAGTTGCCCTGCTTCCCCCTGAGCCTGGAAACCTTGCAGAGGCCAGATGCAGGGCTAGGCCCACAGTGAAAATCAAATACCATATCTTCATAAATTATCCTTTGGCCTAAAGCCCTCTGGGGTGATCCTCACCACAGCCCCATGAGGGAGACCAGCCTGGTCCTAAGGCCCCACTTGAAGACGAGGAATCTGAAATCGAGGAGATCATTGTGGCCAACTTCACCCATATAACACCTGGCTGGGTCTGGACTTAAACCAGGCTGCCCAGATCTTTCTACTCGAGCCCCAGCTGCAGCCCCAGAGCCCCTACTGAGTTATTCTGCTGAAATGGGGGGAAGCCCCTCTATTCCCACGGAACTTCACTGACCCATGGGGGGGGGGCAGAATCTACTGAGGGCTATGGAGGTAGGGAGGACCGGGTACCACTTCATTTACCCAGCTTCTATTCAAGTGGCAAGAACATTACCCTTGCTGAGTTAAAGGAGAGTCGCAGAGAAACGACAAGGAGGAAAAAACTTTCAGGAGAAAAGGCCCTGAGAGAGCTGAACACAGACCCACAAGGGAACACCCCCACCTGGTGGTGGGTTAGCAGAGTCCCGCTTAGGAAACAAAGCCGTAATGGGAGTTCTCTAACCGCTCTCAAAGATGGAGAGAAGCAGCTAAACTGGGGGCTGAATCCAGTCAGTCTCGGGTTGATATTAAAATATTATATCACCGAATCCCAAAGTGAGAGATTGGCAGGGGCTCTGTCTTTGTGTGTGTGTGTGTGTGTGTGTGTGTGTGTGTGTGAGAAAGAGAGACAGAGACAGAGACAGAGACAGAGAGAGAGGCAGACAGAGAAACCGTGCAAATCTAAAAGAGAAATCCTATCTTCTACAAGCACAGGAACTACATACCTGGGAAAAATATCCACCTCCTGCCAATAGCACCCGATTCATTATAACCTTTCCTCAGAGATTAAATATGTAAAGAGGTCATGGGCAAGCCCTTGGCAAATCATAAGTGAAAGAAAGTTTTTCTCCTGCCATTCGTCCCCACACTACACAGGGGTCACCCCAGCTTGCTGAAGTCCCTATTCCCCCTCCCCCGGGCACCTGCCACACCTTGATGACAATAACAATAACTAAAATGCACACGGATCTTTATGGCTCCCCAAGTCACCCATCCACTCACCTAACAAGCTCATCTAATTGGAATTCGGTCAGGACAGGCTTGGCTATGCTGTGGTCCCCTGACCAATCTGTCATGTGACATAACGGGAGTTCCTGTCTTGCTCACCTAAAGTCTACTGTGGGTCTAGGTGGCTCTCTGGAGCAGTGGCTCAGTAATCCAGTATTCTGAGGTCCCTCCATTTCATAACATGCCACTACAGTTGACAAGGCAGGGGCAGATCCTCAAAGGTCTCGCACTGGTAAGTAAATGTTCTGGCCCCGAGTAACATGCTTTCACCTCTGCTCCCAGCCTGTTGGCCAGAACTTGCATGTATGTCCCTGACTGAACTGCAGGTGTGGGGTGAGTTCAGAAGAAATAAAACGCAGATACGGACAGTACTAGAATCTTCTACCACTGGGGGCGAACCTGGGGGACGTGGGTGCTCCCAGGGACACTTAGGCCAGGCTGTCGGGGAGCGGGAAATGCTTTCCAAAGGAGGCAACATCAATGCTGGCTCCCAAAAGGTGACGAGATGATTTCCAGGCAAGGCTGAGCCAGCAGACAGTTTGCAGAGGGATGGGGAGGTGGGGGAGGAAGCAGAGAAAGCAGAGCTGGGGTGGCAGTTGAGAGAGATATACAGGGTCTCCTCTTGAGACAGGAGAGATTTGCTGAGCAAAGAAAGGGGTAAAGGACTGGGGAGGCTGAGGAGTCAGACAAGTACAGCTGCCCGAGTGACCCTGGGAAGGAGGAGGCAATGAGCCAGTGCATACCAGCCCTGGAAGGCCAGTATGGCTAGTCCTATCCTACGAATGGGGAAAATGAAGCCCCTTCTAGTTGTCACTTGTGTCTCCATTTATTCATTTAGTATCCGATGCAGATGAGGACTGGAGATGACAAACACAGGGTCACTAGCCTTTAAGGGCATATCGGGAACCAGAATAAGACTTTAACAGAGGGCAGAGTTCAAGTGCTTTGAGCTCATTTGGCTGAGAGATCAGAAAAATGGGTTGATGCTCATCCTGCAGGATGGACTGGATCTCAAGAGACTCCAAGGTGCAAAGACACTTCAGGCAAAGAGAAGGAGGCAGGAAAACCTGGACAAGTCCTGAGAGACCACTGGGCACAGGACCCATGAAGGAGTTCAGAGATAAGGCCTGGAGAGGCAGTCAGGTCCAGGCTTAGAGACTTCTGGAGGGTCTTGAGGGCTGGCTTACACCAGGCTGTGAGTGGTGGGGCCGGCCTGCTCCCGGCTCCTGGGTCAGGGCATTGGAGAAGGGCCTTAGGGCCCCAGCCAGCCAATCCCAGGAAGGTGCTCTTAGCTCAGGGTCCCCTCCTGGAGTCTACACTGGGGGGATCCTGGTGGGCCATGCCATACCCTCAAGGGGGCTGCCCTTTCGATACTCCCAGCGCTCACACAGGGAGCCCCTCACCGCTTGTGCTTGAAGGAGCCACAATGCACAAATGCAGTGCTTCAAGGCTGCATTTGCAGCCTTCCTCTTGGCCAAAGCTTCAAGCCTGTCCCAGCCCAGAGTGGGGTGAAAGCTACTCTATCCCCATCCCTTTCTTCCCACTGCTTCTCTCTGCCCATCTGGGCCCTGAAGCCCCAGGCTTGGAGCTGGGAGTCAGAGAGGTTCAGTCTCAGGGCAGAATAGAGTAACTAATTTAAAGGGGCACCTGTTCAGTCCCCCAGTGTTGCTAACCCCCTTCCCTCTACTCTGTCATCCATCAGCGTGAGAAACACGAGGTATCCCCTTTTCCAGATGCCAAATCCATAAAAGTGACCTCAGAGATCCCAGATAGGGACCAACATTGGTTTAAACCTTGATCCTCATCACACTTCATTACCCCTAGTTTACAGAAGAGGAACGGGGGTGTCTGGATGAGACAGAAGCTCTCCCTTTGCCGTCTACACTGGCAAAGGACCCAGGCCGATTTCACACTGTTTCTGTCTGGCCTCTAGATCCAGGCAGCCTCCCCAGACATACTGAGATTCCAGAAGGGTTCCTGAAGCGCAGAGTTTCAATACATCGGGTGTGTGGAGCGCTCAGACACCGTCCCAAATGCTTTAGACAATTTTGCACCTAGACTCGTCACCGCAGCCCTATGAGATCCAATTATCTTGCCATTTCACAGACGAGGAGCCTGAGGCAAGGAGGACCGCGGTCTTGGCTGCTTTTCCCTCCTTTGCAGCGAGGCGGCGCGCGCCGGGAACGGGGGGCTGAGGTCTGCAGAGAGCGGCGCCGCGCAGGGGCCACGTGCGCCAGCCGAGTGGCAGTCGGCCACCAGGGGGCGCGCGCGTCCCTGGGCCCTGGTCCTGCCGGGAGCCCGGAGGAAGTCAGCCCCGCGGACCCAAGACACGCGCGGCCGGGCCGGCTCCGCGCCCGGATGGGGTGCTCTGCCCGGGGTTCCGGCCGCCCGGCTTCCCCGCCCCGGCGCCCTCGGCCCTGCGGGGCTCCACATATGCATCCCACGGCGGCCTCCAGAGCGGCCCAGAGTCTGGGCACCCGCTCACAGGTCATGGCCTTGAGAAAATGTCCTTCTCTCCTGCTCCGCGACAAAGCACAATTTAGTGTGTTTACCTGCGTTTTCAGTACGAATGTGTAATGAACACATTAAAGAACAAGGAAAGCAAAGAAAAAGATGCCAGGAAGCACCAAAAGGCACACAGGGCTTCCAGAGGCAATTGGACCTGTTGTGGGCAGACGGTTCACTCAGCCTGCATATGCAGTCGTCACAGCGTCGCCCTCTCGGAACCCCTGTTCCGCGGCTCCAGGGGCCTCAGGTCCCTCTGACCCCTCTTTCCTTCAGTTCCCAGAGCACCTCCTAGGGCCTGGCCCTGAAATAGGAGCAGGCTTCAGAGAGAAAGCTATGTCTGTATCCTGGGCATCTCCACTCAGGGAGCGTCCCAATTGTCCATCCTGTGGATTCGGGTATCAGGTAAGTGGTGGGCACCAGGCCTGTGGAGTGAATATGACAAACGGAACCCCTTCACCCTTGGAATTTACAATTTGGGAAGCAAAACAGACCTAACCAAGAAGGCACACAAATAGTGTGGCAACTGGCTAATAACCTATTACAGGGCCAGCAGTGCCATGAAGAAGTGCATATAGACAGAAGGACACCCGCCTCGGAATGCAGGGGGAAGAGCAGGTATGTGGTGATACCACAAAGGTGAGAGAGGCCAGTTCCCCAGCAGATTGAGGGTCAGGAGTACAGGCAGTGAACTTGGGCTGCATCATGAAGGATGGGTTAAGTTTGTTGAGCAGGGCCTGAGAATGGAGGTGTTCTGGGCAGAGGGGGCTGCAGCAGTGAAGGCTCAGAGGCCAGAAAGCTTGGGGTATGTTTACCTGGAGGGCAGGGGGTGCATAGGTCTCAGTTGGCAGAGTGTAATGAGTGATAGGTTGCACCGTGCACACCCGCTTTAGTACCTGGATGCTGCCTGTGGGTAATGGAAAGGCACTGACAGTGTAAGAGGCTAGATGCAACCAGATTTCTGGGCTTAATAAAAGGCCATTGGGGCTGCAGGTGTACTTGGGAAAGGGAGCCTGGCTGGCAAAGGTGGGTTCTAGGAAAGGAGGCCTCCTTCTTGTCATTGTGGCTGCTGGAGGCACTGGGGCTGAACAAGATCGGAAGTGGGATGCTCCAGCGGGTCCAGAGCTGAGGGAAGGACCAGTGAGCATCAGGAGCATCCCAGCCACACACAGGCTCCCAGCAGCTGGGCTGTGCGCTGCCTGAAGGGCTGGAGCCGATCCCTGTGCCTAGAATGTGCCTTGTTATAAAGCAGACATTGGGAACTGGCTGTCTCTGGGCCCAGCACATGGGTTCTAATTGGCCCACATGACATTTGTGTTTTTAAGTTAACTGCAAACATTGGGAGAGTTTGGATTCCGGAGTTTCTCTTGAAAAACCCTGGCCCGGCACTCCTGCCTGATGTCAAGGGACTGGAGCTGAGCACAGAGCACTCCTTGTACCCTTAGGGTTGCTGCGGTCTCCACAGCACTGGCTTGGACCCTGTGAGTATTTACATTTCCACACATACACACACCCTCGAAAAGTCCAGCGAAGCCACTGAGAATCCAGGTGAATGTTGGGAAAGGCCTGGAGGAGGACAGAAGGGCTGTGTTTGAGAAATAACAAGCAGGTGGATGACTGGCGGGTAGAAGGTGGGAGGAATCGGTGCGGACCGCCAGGCGGCTGGAGAGTGAAGTCCAAACTGAACTCCCCATCTCTCTGCCCAAACTCACTTTCCCATCTCACTTAGTGGCACTCCAGCCTTCTAGCTGATGAGACCAAAAACTTGGAGACAGAAGAAAACAAGGAAGGAGAGCTTAGTAACGGGAGGCATGAGAGAGCCTTCCATGGTTGGAGCCTTCCGTGTTCTATGTCTTGAATTCGTGGTGGGGGCGTTGTTTTGTGATAACGCATGGAGTTGTACGTGGAGCTTTATGCGCTTCCGTGTATTATAGTTTACAGTAGAAAGTGGCAAAATGTCACGCACGTATCTCAGTTGGGCGCTATTGTTACCATAACTTCACCCCAGGGAAAAAACACAGCATCGTCCTCAAAGTAAAACTCACACTTCAGATTTGATTTTCCAACAGTTTGTTAAATTCGGGGTTCTGAGTAAATTTTAGATTTGCCCTCACGGTTTCATTACACAATAACATTTTACTATCTTTTTAAGTAAATGGTCTTTGTATTGAAATGCCCTCAGATGGAAAGCATTCCCTATCGTAAAACTTTTACCAATTTACTTTTATGATTTTTTTTTTTTAACGAGGGCCGATGTTACCATGTTGCAAGGTACCACCTGCCCTGTAATTTATTGTAGATGGAGGTGGCTTCAAGCCAAAAGTCTGATTTTTTTTAACTTAATAAAAGAAATAAAGAAGTGACTTTTCCATTCCCCACTTTCTCATGCTGCACTGATAGGGGAGAAAACAAATTATGTGAAAAAAAAATTGGATTATCATTTTTAACATTCAGCATAAATTGTAATAACATTTTAATCTTTATTGTTTGAAATTCATCTGGAACTTGAAATGTTATAATTAATGGCTTTTTACCCAAAAATATCTACATATATTTGTTCTCTCTTGTCCGAGCACAATATTGACTTATTAAATGGAAGCTTAATTTTTTTTGAGAGAGAGAGCACACAAGCCAGGGAGGAGCAGAGGGAGAGGGAGAGAGAGAATCTTAAGCAGGCTCCACACTCAGCATAGAGGCCAACATGGGGCTTGATCTCCTGGCCATGTGATCATGACCCGACCCAAATTAAGAGTTGGATGCTTAACTGACTGAGCCACCCAGGCACCCCAGTGGAAGTTTAATTATTATTATTATTTCAAATGTTTATTTATCTATTTTGAGAGAGAGAATGAGTGCGAGCATGAGCAGGGGAGGGGCTGGGAGGGAGAAATTGAATCCCAAGCAGGCTCCTCCTTGTCAGAGCAGAGCCTGATGCTAGTCTCAATTCCACGAACCATGAGATCATGACCTGAGCCAAGATCAAGACTCCAACACTTAACTGAGTCACCCCAGGAAGCTTAATTATTAATACATAGCTTACTTTGATATCCACAAGCTACCTATTTCAAGAATAAAGTTTTGGATTTTTTATAAAGTCTGTCCTTTAACAATGATTTTTAATATTCATTTAATATGCTTACACACATCTTAGGGGTTGGGTTTTTTTTTTTTTTAATGTTTTTATTTATGTCTGAGAGAGACAGAATGTGAACAGTGGAGGGGTAGAGGGAGAGGGAGACACAGAATCCGAAGCAGGCTCCAGGCTCCGAGCTGTTGGCACAGAGCCCGATGTGAGGCTCCAACTGAGCCACGCAGGCGCCCCTACACATCTTAGAGTTTTGAAATCATACTCTTTCACTTGGCTTTCTGTAAAATTGCAAAGATGGGCCCCCTCAGACTGCAGGGACGGGGGAAAGAACAACATGTTCATCAAGCCTTTGGTTGTTATGACAATGAGTCAGGAATCCATAAGTCACTGTACTGTCTATCTGAATACCTCTGGTGTATTATTCCACATCTTTGGATAGATAACCGCATGTGGCCATGATTCATATGTGCTGGGTGAGAATCCCCAGAGACACACCCTTCTGTCTCTGCCCACTTCACTGTGTTCCTGGGGAACATCTTGCACACTCAAACAGTGGCACGGAGGTACTCAACCCCGTGCTGGGAGGGCCTCTCAACCCACATGACTTAGTCGAGTATGGGGATTTTCTGGGGGTGCAAAGCAGACAGTGCAATCCAGAGAGGGGGCTACGCATCCTGACACATACACAGCAAACACCTTTTTGTTCTGGCTCCTGAACCGTGGGCCCCATCGTTTAAATGTGAATGGTGCTCCACACAGATGCCCCGTGCACAGTTAAGAAAAGAGACAATGTGATCAGAGCTGACTCCTGTTGAAACAAGTTGGGACCAGAAGCGTGAAACCCCATTTGTGGATCGGTACAGCCCCTTCTTCCTTCCTGTCCTTGCCAAGGGCCCAAAACAACAAACACTCAAGCCAGCCAGCACAGCTATCTTCTCTGACTGAGGCTTTATCCTCTAGCTGCAGAGAGGCCCCACAAAGGAGGCCAGCAGGTGCCAGGGGAGCCCCGAGGAAAGCCTGAACCTCTACCTTGGTCTGGGACAGCGAGAGACCCCGCCCAGGTGGGGGCTTCCGATCAGAGTAATTCACGCATTCACAGCTTTGAAATGGAAACCTCAGTTTCTACAGTGTGAGGCACTGTAGAGCCTCACTGTAGAGCTGGACACTTTTCTAGCTTTCTTAATCTTACCACCCGTGGTAGGCTAAATGATGGCCCCCAAAGATATGTCCATGCCCAAATTCCCTGGAAGCTGTGAATGCTACGCTCTATGGCAAAGACTTTGCAGATGTAATTAAGGATCATAAAATGGGGAGATTATCCCGGATTATCTGGGTGGACCCTAAATACAACCACAAGTGTCTGCTAAGAGGGAGGCAGAGGAAGATCACACACAGAAGAGAAGGCAATGGGAAGAAGTAAGGAATGATTCTCCCCTAGAATCTCCAGAGACGGTGTGGTCCTGCCAACGTCTTAATTTCAGCCCAGTGATCCTACTCTCAGACTTCTGGCCTCTAGAACTGTAGGAATACATTTCTGTCATCCTCTGTTGGTCAGAACCAACTCCGACCGAAGTGGTGGTCATTGATTACAGTGGCCACAGAAAGCTGGGACACTACCCGTCAGCCGGAACCCTGCATTCTCAAAGAAAACCACCTTGTGACCGAGCTTCTAAAATTTTGGTCCTCAACCCCATTGGCTGGCGGGCAGGCAACTCCTTCTGTATATGATTTAGTGGTTATACAGCAAAATCAACCCCTCATAGCTCTGAGCTGGCAGGGAAGTATTGTACCCTTGGCATCCCACCAGATAAAGCTCCATGCCGGGGAGGCCAGGCAGCCTGTCCCTCTGGCCACACTCCATAATTGTCATTAAAGACACCCTATGTTTTCTTTTTAAATGAATATGCCATAAATTCTTGCCTAAATATTTTTAAGGAAGAAAGCTTACCTTCAATTTCGTATTCCACAGACACTCTCCTTAGTTTATAAACCCAGATTAATTATAACAAGGTCAGAGGGGACATAGGCAAGGATTACTTGTCAAGTGGTTGTGAGCAAATCAATTTCCTACCCCCTATATAGTTTGCAGCTCTGGGTGAACGTTCATAATTTTTTATAACGAGCATCTTGATAACTACTTTTTTCTACCAGACATACAAAAAATAACACTTTTCTCTACTACACATACAAAATAAAACAAGCATTTCAGTTTCTAAGGCCTTAAGGTGAAGGGTTACATTCCCAAGAAAATTTATGGTAATTCTAGACTTAAACTGTAGAAGATTACAGCACACTCCTGCAAATAAACTACTTACGGTAGTGATAGCAAGATTAGAATGAGCAGATAATTTAAAAAATTTTTTCTTTTACATGAAAGAAAACCAGTATGAGTTTTGTAAAAAGAAGGCATACATATTATAAATTATTCAAACACTGCATGGAGGTTAAAAAATTTCAAATGCCACTGCTCATAAATAATTAGCATTTACATTAGGAGGGTCTTCTCATGTGTGTGTTGCAGAAAGGCTAAATAGATACATCAAAAGATTTTGATAAATATGTGATTGCTTTATATATGCTATTTGTAATGTCATTCCATTTAATTTCATTTATATTGAAAACTTGAAAAAGAAATCAAAAGGAATCTAAAAGATTACATCTAATTCTAATTGTTATGCCTAATAATATAAAAATATATAATTATATACATTAGCTATATATTTGAGACTAGGTTGAGAAATATATATTTCTCAGATATTAGATATATTTTTTATTAGCTATGTCAGATATTAGATTTTTTAATTTTTTTTTAATGTTTATTTATTTTTGAGAGAGAGAGCATGAGCGAGGTAGGTGGCGGGGCGGGGGGGTGCTGGTGCAGAGAGAGAGGGAGACACAGAATCCGAAGCAGGCACCAGGCTCTGAGCTGTCAGCATAGAGCCTGATATGGGGCTCGAACTCATGAACTGCAAGATCATGACCTGAGCTAAAGTCGGACACTTAACCTACTGAGCCACCCAGGAGCCCCAATATTAGATATTTTTTTTAAAGATCTTTTTATGATTACAAAAAAAAGACTTGGGAGGAAAACACATTGAGATTACAGTAATTGTTTTTACATTCCATACTTCAATTTAGGCATTATCCTTTGATCCCTTGATATGAAAAATGAGGACATTAGATCCAGAGCCTTCTTTTCCCCTCCCCCACATCTTTACCTACTGTGATATTAATATTCTTACATAAATAGTATTTATATTTTATTTTGTAACTATAATTTGTAAAGTGTTTTGTAGTAATATTAGTAAATAGTTAAATGTTTCCAAATCTTACCAGCTTCTCTACTCCTGAAATCTTCATTTCAGTTGATGGAAATTTAATTTCAAATAAGATCTTTATACCCTCCCAGCTAATGATATTTATTTCCTGAATGTTTTTATTTTCAGAAATAGTTCTTTTCAATAGTATTTCCCCTTAAATTTTTTACTGTAACTTGTGACTTCTATTTTCTTGAATATTTAAATTTTTCCCAAGGCTGAGAGGAATTAAAGGCTTTTACCCAGTGTCACACAGCTAGTGTGCCAAGTCAGTATGCAAATGCAGGCCTCATTTCTTTTTCTTTTCCTTTTTTTAATGTTTTTAAATTTATTTTGAGAGACAGAGCGCAAGTCTGGGAGGGGCAGAGAGAGGGAAAGAGAGAATCCCAAGCAGGCTCATGCTGTCAGCGCAGAACCCAACACGGGGCTTGATCTCACGAACAGTGAGATCATGACCTGAGCTGAAATCAAGAGTCTGACCTTCAACTGTCTGAACCACCGAGGTAGCCCTACAGGCCTAATTTCAAAGCACACCCTGTTGTCATCTATCCATTATCCACTGACACCGTTCAGTTATACATTCGCTCATTATCCATCACTCCTCACCTGTGTAGCTGTTTCTATCTATCTGTTACCTCTATCCATCCTTCAGACATCCATTTACCTGCTTCTTCGTTATTCCATTCACACACATATGATACAAACTTACATACATATATATACATAGTCATTCACCTATCCAGACATTCTACCTGTTGCACCTGTCCATCAACCTATCATCCTTCCATTCACCTATCTATCCATTTTTCTATATTAATATACTCCAACATCCATCCATCTACCTATACTTGGATACATACATAGATACAACCACTCATCCAGACATTCATCTATCCATCTACTCATCAACAAAGCTACCCTTTCACAAATCAGTCCATTCTTTTCTCTTTAAAAATTTTTACTGCTTATTTTTGAGAGAGAGAGAAACAGAGAACAAGTGGGGAGGGGCAGAGAGAGAGGGAGACAAAGAATCCAAAGCAGGCTCAGGCTCTGGGCTGTCAGCACAGAGCCCGATGCGGGGCTTAATCTCACAAGCTGTGAGATCATGACCTGAGCTGAAGTCAGACGCTTAACTGTCTGAGCCACCCAGGTTCCCCCAAATCAGTCCATTCTATCTCCTATGGATCCTTTTTATTCTTTCTATTAATTCATCTACTCATTCAACCAGTTTATCAATTTATCCAGTCACTGACAACTCTGAAAACCACACCTTCCATAGAATAGGGAGCTGTCTCCTTCTAAGATTCTTTTCTGATCTTGTTCCATTTCCTAGCCACCAAGAGAAGACCACAGTATTCCATGAGCACAATAAGGAGGCTGAGCCCCTACCTGTCTCTCACTCATATGAAAATTCTTG